>NC_084766.1:12437500-13062500 GCF_028858725.1 Colius striatus
GACTATGATCAAAAGGGTGTTTTTTTGTGAAAGTTTTTGTAGTAGTAATGTCACATTTATACAACTTTCTCATTTTTATTTAATAGTTCACCAATGAATAAATTTCTTCAGAGGTTTCTGTTGGGTCTAGGGAATGTGGTGACACACACTGCCCAGACAAATGAACAACAAAACACCACAACATGCAGAAGAACCCTTCCCTTTCCCCGTCCCTTAACCAACCAAACCACTCAGAAAACACTGCAAGAGTGAGAGAATAAAAATGGCTTGAAGTCAAAGTATTTGTGCATTTATTTCAGTGATCCTGAATAACTGCACTAACATGGAATGACAGCATGAATAATTGAGAAAAAGGAAAACCTTGTCACCTTCCACTATTCAGCAATAAAGGATTTCAGTCACATTATTCATATTAGCTCGTATCACACTGTAGATGGTTTTACACAGACCCTTATCCAAGGGACTTGATCACAGTGAGTCAGACTCTGGTAGATGTTAGGACCAGTTGAAGCCAAGGCAGCAGCGAGGCAGAGGCAATGCCTCCCATCTCTGCACTGCTGTGCTGCTTTTAAGGAAAGGAGGACTTGGAGCCCTTCTGTCTTCACATTCTCTATTGTGTGGGAAATTGTCTCGCTCTTCTACCCAGAGTACTTTGTCCATACTAAAAGATAAAGCTGTAATTTGTCAGTCTCTACTCTCCATCTGCCATGCAACTTCATGCATGCAAGGTGTCTGTAGAACTGCATAGTGGAAATAGTTATGCTTTACCTAGACAAGTAAACAGCTCTTGGGGTGTCAAGCAATGGCATATACTATATTTAACTCAAGGTTTGATTTACTAATAGCAGGATTTTTGCTTGGTGTGTATTGGCTCTTGAAGCTCAAAAAACTGGACTGATCGATGATCAGGACCTGGCCCCTTGCTGCTGTGGGGTTTTTTGCTGTGGATTGTGATCTTGATCTTAATTTATCAAAGTTGGGATTCACAGGTCACAGAGTTACAGCCAAGCTAAAAGTGTCTTATAAAGAAGGGTACATTCATCTTGTATGTAAATATTCTGAGTTCCTATAGGTTTAGCTGGATGTCTGTATTACCTTATTAATCATTTTGTGAGTATTTCTGTGGTGATGTTCTCTCTTTTCAAGGATAGACAGACATTTAGCACTTTTGTGATCAATAAATTAGCTATTAAAAACTCTAGTGTTTATAAACTGAAGTAGCAGCATTGCTGTCTGCTGCTTTTGTTGGCTGACTAAGATAGTCTACAGGTGAAAAGAAAAGGCCAGGGTATAATAGCTGGCCAAAATGCAACTTGCTGCATTTGAGAAATCTAATTTCAAAAATAAATTGAGTTTGGACCTAAAGTCTTACTGGCTCTAAGCAGTGATTTTTCTATCCTTTCTTTTAACTCTCAGGATATTGATTCTTTTCAGTAACATATTCAACATCTGCTGTAATGGGGCATGCAGCTCATTCAGCTGTGGTGAGCTGCCTGGGCAATCCTGCCAGGGTGTGCAACACCAAGGCTGCAGGAAGGGAAAGGTGAATACCCCCTGCAATGCCTCTGCTCATGGTGCTCCTGTGCCTTTCCTGCCTTTCCTTGCATCAGAGGCTTACTGAGAAGGCTGGTGAGGGGCAGAGACCAGGTACTCTGCCATTATCCATAAGGAAGGAAGCTGAGCAAAGTGTTTCTTTGTTGATCAGTGGGCAGTTCTACTAGAGCCAATGACTTACGTCACTCTTAAATCACAGGAAAGCCGCTCCTTCTTCTCTACATGCAAAGAGGCTGTCCAAAGAGATGAAAACCAGGACTGTTGTGGCTGTGTGACTGCTCTAGACTGCAGTTTTATTTTTCCTTACAAATAATTTGCTATTCTTTATTTTGATGTTTTCTTCCTACAGAAAACCCTGTTTAACAACTTTACCTTTAAAATTAACCAGGTTAGGTGAAAATTTGTATATGGTAATTTCATTTTACTTGTGTGAGATCTTCTTTTGCTTACAATGATGCTCGATTGGTTTTAACCTTAAGCCTTTTCACATTTCTCATCTGTCCTCACAATTTTTAAAGAAAACACAAAAGTATCAAAATGACTTTCCAGTTCTCAGAAAACGCTAATTAAATGTTTCTTGGATATAAAGCCAGAGGAAATCATAGTTTTAAAATAAATAACCAACCAGAGATCATTAATATCCTCAAAAGCAGAAGAACACTTGCCAAAGGAAAAATGCTATAATCAAGTTTGAGTAAACTGATATATAATGACTACGGACACACATCTTGGAAAATGTCTGAGAAATACATGACAACATGTAATAGCTCCTGTTCTGTAGTGTAAGCTTAAAACATTTATGGCATATGTGTTTTTTTCTACAGAAAAGTTAGTGTTCTGGGATAATGACTTTTGGGAATGTTAGTGATGCTCAGTGTACCCTTCCAAAATGTGCAATCTGTGCTTTAATTGTTGACCTGAAGAGATATGCTTTGTTTGTTGGGATTTTCTGGTTTGTTGTTTTTTTGAGTTCCTTTTGATTTTATAGGTATTGAGAAAAGCCTGTATTGTATTGAATTTAACAAAGATAAAATTCTTCATGCTGAGAGATTTTTGAGGGTTGGGTTTTTTTTCTGTGTGGTGTATTTTTTTCTTTCCTGCCCAGCAGTTTATATAAATCTCTTCAGAAGAGTAAGATTCTAGAGAAGATGCTCCACTTGGCTACCCTAGCAATAGGTTGGTTGTGTCCACACAAAATAAAACTTGAAGGATAATTGCATTGTGGTTGTGGGGCACTCATATATGTCCACCGAAATATTCCTGCTCTCAGATCAGATCACTGAGATATAACCAGAGCTGAATGAAAAGGAGTGAATTTCTCTCTTCAGTCATTTCTGGCCACTGAGATGATTCCAGCTTGTGCAGCTGCTCCGGTGCAAGCAGTGCCTTCCAGTTTTTTACCTAAAAAACTGTGATGATAATGGCCTGTGTTACATCATGCATGATGAGAGAGAGACTCTGCCTTGTCTCTTCCAATACACTACTGCCAAACAATGGGACCTTTGGTTATAATGCCTAGCTCCAAGACTGTATGCGACATCTTAATTAAATTTGGGGAACATCAGTGAAGAATATAGCCAGGTCTTGAATGTAGCTTTACTACAGGGCAAGCTCTCACTTGGCCTAATTCATCAGCCAAGTGATTACTCCTAATCATCATGCATATCAGAGCTAGAATTTCAGATTATGCATATGCAAGCTATTAATTTGAAAGAAATCATTATTGTGCTTTGTCACTAGGCAGCTGTCTGCCCTTTCCAAGCGGGAAAGAGTCATCTCAACACATGTTGGTGGCCTCCTAAGTTAGGAAAGGGGTGCATGTCTGCAGGGCTTGCACCTGCTCTGCCAGCAAATCCCGTGTAGCCAAGAGGGCAGAGGAGTAAAACTGCAATGCAGCAATAGCCCGCTGCAATGACCTTAGGGGGTGCACTTCCTTTTATTTTGATTTATATCTCCTCAATTGTTTTATCTTGAAAAACATGTATCTAGAACATGGATCTTCATGGCTTTTTGCCTGCAATGGAGAAGGAGGAGGGCAATTTTGTGTGTCAGTCACCTACTCTGCCCAGTGTTTTTATGGATAGCTTTCAGATTTATCAAATGCCTTTTTTTTCTGTGTGCTTGTGGTTTGACATTTAAAGGCCATACTGTGTGAATTAGGGAAATCACTGGGTACTAGAATGAGAAATGAGCTGAAAGAAAAATTGATCAGTAATGAGGAAAGTTAATGCACTCATGGCAGTGAGCCTGAGATTTATCCTGGTGTACTGCCATTCAGCTAGTGTAGATATAAATAAAGTAAGTTGGAAAAAAAAAAGATCTCGGAAGTCCTAGTTAAAATGATGTGCGTTAGGAGCATTCAGCTTCTCAACAGGGAAGAGATATTTAGCAGAATACAGGTTTTAGTCATTGTTCTCTAAAATTCTCTAATTTTGTTTCATTGTTTTTTCAACTACTGAATGTTTGCTGTTTGAGTTGTACCCACATCCTACCAACTGTAACTAAAAATGGAAGAGAATATTGAAGACTTCTACCTTTCCTTTGCCTTGTCAAGGAACTATTCCATTGCAGACATCATATTTCAAGCAGAAATGCAGGATTACTTTTTTTTCTACAATTATTTCCTACAATGTGTGGTGCCAAATGTAAAATAGAGATGCATTATGACAAGAGTACTTCTCATAAATATGGCAGAGGTGTATGATTCTGTGTCTGAAATTAAAGTAACGTTTGGCAAAGTATCTGCACAGTTGTGATAAGGAAGTATATTGAAAGCTTACCTGAGTTTACAGTACAGTGTATGATCTGCTGGAGAAGAAGATTCTACTGTCCACAGATTATCTTACAGTGTTTTCTCAACTCTTATTTTTGGTCATTTATTGTAAAGTTCAAACAAAAATCAAACTTTTAATTTGAACCTAAATCATAGATGGGAAGACCACTGCAAATAGTTGATTTTCTCACGTTTGGTGAGTATTTCATTAGCAGGTTATACATGCTGCAAAACCAAGCCAGAAGAGCTGCCTCTGGTCCTCCCTCTGGTCACCACTATCCATCCCTGTTGTTCTCTTGGCGCTTGCTGCCTGACAGGAGCTCAGTGATAGTGCTCAGGGTGCCTGGTGATACTTCTGCCATAGGTGTTTGTCACTTGACGTTCAAAAAAGTAGGCTATGAGTCTGATGATTCTCCTTATTTTCTACCAAGCTCTTTGTCGTCTAGCCAGGGAATGGAAGGTTTCTTTAGATCCTCTATTTAGTTTCAGTCCAGAAATAGCTTTTGTGTACAGAGAGGTTGGACTAGATAATCTTTCAAAGTCCCTTCCAACAGTTAAGATTCAGTGATTCTGTGTGACCAGCAACTCTTTTGAGATTTCTGTCCTGTTTCTCAGCTTACTTTGTTCCATGTTTCATGTCCAGCTAAATTTGAGTAAACTTTAGGTTTTGTTGCAAACTGAGCAGTAAATGTAAATTGGAAAATGCTGATAAACTTAAGTTTGGCAATTATTATAAACTTAAGTATTTACTTGAACAAAACGGTATACTTCCTTGTTTTGGATATTTAAAAAGTATTTTTGTTTTTCCTTTCTAATCTTACTATTTTTTGTTGCTTTGGATGGCTAAATATTAGCCATTGTTTGGTATCTATAATTTTGTAACAGTGATCTTTCTACAGCTCCTAAAGGGTGTAACATAATGAAATATCTTGACTGGAAACCAGAATAACAGATGTCCATAACAATTGCCCTTTACTTGTATGTAAACAAAACCATAACGTGGAGTCAGAACTGGCATAACAGCACATTTTATAGCCCAGGTTCCATGGAAAAGTAATGGAAAATAGCACTATGCTATAAGTGTTCATTCCCAGAGATACAGCCCTGGAGGAGGACAGGAGGGGGATGTTGTCCTGCTTCACAGGTGCTGAAACGTGGGCACTTTGGCAAAGCCATGTGGGTGTGAGATGTTTTGCAGGCCAACCAGGAAGGACAGGGAGGATACCAGGGGTAACTATCTGCCTACTACCTCATCATTGGTGGATTTTCTTTCTAGAGATACAGATGACTGGGTCTGAAAGTCTTTGCTGTCAGGGAGCCCCAGGAGTACTGGAATGGGGTGTTTATGTATATAGTGCTTTTTCTGTAATGGTTCAGGGACGAGAGCTAGGAGGAGTATGAAGAAAAAACTACAGACACAATGATTAGCAGAGCAGAGACTGGGGAATAATAGAGCTAGGAGAAGATGTATCTGTGCTTAGAAAAAAACCCAAACAACAAACTACTGTAGAAACAGTATTCTTAAAGGTGGGAGAATAGGAACCTGCAGGAAATCTTGTGTTTGCCAGACAATATGGAGAGATGGGAGGCTCACCAGGGATCAGCTTGATAAAGTGGTAGCATAACCTGGCAGTCACATCTGTAGCTGATGCCAGGGATATGAGTAACCCTGATTATAGTCCCTGTGGAAGAGACTAGTACAAAATCTCTCTACCGCAGGCTGAATTGCACCTCTCAGCCACGTCTCCATCCTCCTAAACTGTCTGAAATCTAGAGAATAGCTTCTTACAGCATCAAAGGAAAGGCTGCTGCAGCTCCACAGGCTTCAGGAGGCAGGAGGGTGTGCTACAAAAGGACAGTGCTGGCAAAGCGTCATGATAGACACACAAGCTCTGAGCAAAAGTGTAAAAGAAAAACAAGAAAACAATCCTCAGCAGTGTCATTTTCATGACTCTATACACTTAAGGTCAGCCCAGAATGCCTTCATTCATCTTTTCCAAAAGCTCTTAAACTTTAATGGGATGGTATTGTTGCTTTCAGTTAGCTTTGTTATTTGTGCTCTGCACAATCTGCAAGTGATGTCACCTTAATGGAAGAAAGAGACTAAAGTGGTATAAAGAGGGACAAGTCTGTAATTTTCTTTCACTTAGGAATCCTCAAAGAAGGCAGAGAGAAAGCAAGGCAACAGCAATAAGAATTCTTCAGACAAGAGGTTTACACCTAAGTGAAGAAATCGGAATGAATGATTACATTCCTTTACCCCACAGATACAAAAATGAGACAGAAAACAGGAATAAAGAATTGTCCTAGCAGCAAAACTTGATCGTTTGTGGAATATTTAGACCTTGGGCTACTGGCATCATCAACATCTCCTTATAGGCATGAAAACATGAAACCTGCAGTAGAAGCCATGGAATGAATAGTTCAAGCCCTTAAGTTGAAAATATCTTCAAATGACTTTCCATAGACTGTTCTGACCACAGAAAACTAAAAATTGCATTAGAAAGACATGGAAACATAAATCTGGTGGGTGTGTGCTGGCAGTGCTAAGAAAATGGAAACTGAACCAGTTTTGCCATGGGTTTAGAGTAACAGGCCAGGCAGATATCAGCAGTTAAAGGGGAAAAGATTTCCCGAAGTTAAAAATAAATAAATGCATCAATCAATCATTGGATATAAGGGGAAACTGCAAGCTAAATACCATTGAGTACTTATAAGTCACAATCTGTGCTTCTAAATGCCACCTAAAAACTGATTCAAGAGCAGGAAGGTGAAGAAAGGTCTCAAAAATTCCCTCCTTAACCAGTTCACAAGACTTCTGTTTAAAGGGCATGCATTAGTCTTGCACAGTAGATAAGCTGATTTGATTTGCATTAAACTCTGGTGTAAATACAGCATAAGACAAATGTGAATTCTAAATGAAGCAAAGAAAAGGGAGAGAAGATCACAGCACCTGAAATGCTAGAGGAATATTACAGGAGCCTTTTATTTATTTTTTTTAAAGCCTAAAGAGAAGAAAAACTTTGGTTGGTCTTGACCCTTAACCCTCACCCACTATTGACATCTGTGGTGTAGGAATTGATTCAGCTTGGGTGAATTGTGTGCAGGTGTGCAGGAATAGCACAGCTTTGATCTCTGTCCATAACCTAGGAGTGGGGAGAGAGTGTGTATGAATACACTGGCAGCTTCTCCAAAATTCAATGTTTAGAGTAAAGTGACATGATATCTACTTTTCTTTTAGTAGGTGGTGAAGGTGGATAAAGGCAGGGGAAAATTACTGCTTATGAAGCAGACATACTACATAAACTGGTGAAACAGAGATTTAGTTGGGGTGGATATAGAAATACATGCATAAAAATATCATTTGCTACTTTGTATTTGGACCACTGCCAGAAAGCTTATCAACTTTTTAAGGGTGAGAGTAAGGGAAAAGCATTTCAGAAATGATAAAACCACGTGTTTCAACATTTCTCCAGAACCTGCTGCTCCTTGGTGACATTGATGCTGTCTGTGTTTTGGGAACACGAGTTGGTGGTACACAACAGGTTTCAAAATGAAACAATCAGCCTAAGAAAAAGAGCATTTTGGACCCATTTGGCTTTGGGCATCTTGCTGCAAGCTCCTGGTGTGAGGGGGAGGTGCTGTGCAACAGCCTCTGGAAGTATTGCTTCACCCCTCTGCTGAGAGCTGGTTTCACTTCACATTAGCTGACCTTCATCCTGCAAAGGTAATTGCAGGTAATTTATGATGAATTCTGCTTAGCTGAATGATAATGAACTGAGTTATTGTATCAAGATGACAATAATGGGCACTTTTGCTGCAGTATATAGTAGAAAACAATGGAAAAAGCAGAAAATATGAAGAACTGTCACTGTGACAGAAGTGATTTATAACAGTAACTGGATTTAACTGAAAACTGAATTTTTATTTAACTACTCCCTTTCAAAGAAGGCTGTAATTTTTTTTGGTCAGAAATGTGTTATCATGTTATGAAGTTGAATGTGGGAACGCCTGGAACTGTTACGACAAATCCAGTTTATTTGGTAGTAACCTCGGTGGTTAAGAGCCACAAAGGGCTTCATTAACTTTGAAAATTGGCATTATGATGTTGTTAATCCTTCACTTGTAGACAGTGCAACCTAATAGAAAACACACCTGAGAAACCTGGCCTCCATTTCTAGTTTTGCCCATGGTCTGCTGGTTGTCTCGTTTCTGCTTCCATTAGCCAAAGATTCCCATTCGCTTTGCCATACACAGAATGAAAACACTATGTCTCTTTTTAAAAAAATGAGGTCTGTAATACACTATAGGTGTTGTTAGAGTATGCTAATTGTAATCAGACTCTGCTGTAATATGTTTAGCTTGTCTGGAATAAGCCCGTGGCCTCAATCCGCTGCTGAGTGGTTAGATGCTTATATTGCAGTAAGATTTTGGATGCTATTGGTGGTCGGATGGTCTCCTTTTCCTGGAGTGGGAAGTTAGTGAGTTTGGAAATGGAAAAGGAGCAGCCTCTGATACATTTCTCTCACAGTTTAACAGGGTAACAGCATTGCCAGCTTGTGATTCAGGCGCTGCTCTGACCTGGCCACTAACAGTCTTCCTAGTAGCAATGTGTCTCCTTAACATTACTGCCTTGCTTTGCATTTAGTCTGCAGCTTCAAAAGCACCAAGTAAAGTAAGCAAAGCATGTATCCTGAGCTATTTGGAGAATAACTACCAGTTTAAGGACTGTTGATAAAGAAGTTAGTATTTTTGGCTGTTGTTTCAGCCTGCTTTGGAGTGCTGCAGTTCAGGTTCAGACCAGGAGGTTGTGTTTAGCACATCTCCAGGACTCTGCAGACCAGGCATAATGTCTTGACCTTGTTCTAGGGCAGCTGATCCAAAGCAATGGCTTGCAGTCCTGCCTGGGAAGTGGTAGGAAGTCAGTTGTCTGGCAGCAGGCTGCTGTCTATAGCAATTGTTTGCTGCAGGCCTAGAGCTTGTCTTTGCCTCGAGTTCTTGCTATGGGTGGCCCAGCAGCTTCATGGTAATTTTTGGAGGGGAAAGTGGCAAAAATGGACAATCTCTGTAGCCTTTATGAAGTTGGTGTTAGCACATTTAGAAATACGACTGATATCCTCCTATGAGCATGCCCTTTCTGTTATGTGTGTTTTAAAGAAGTATTTTTATCCTTTTCAGACTTTTTGTATGAGGGAAATTCTGGAGGTGGTTTTTGTTCATTTACTTGAAACTAGTAGCTTATACATGTGTAACTGCTGCATCTTTTCTCATTTGAAATTTCTTTCAAGTTCTAATAAATTCAGTCTCTAATTTAATTTCGGCATGTGTGCAAGGCTGTCCCTGAAATAACTGTTATCCAATGATTTAGCTTCTGCATTAGTTGACAGCAATACAGAATACTTGATATTTTTTTTCAGTTATTGTTAATAGCACAGCATGATCAGAGGTACATTCTCTAGGTTTGTTTTTAAAAAGCTAGGTAAGTGACAAGAAACCCCCAAGAAGTCTAAGTTAGAAAAGGTGAACGAAAATAAAAAGTAAAATTCTTGGTGCAACCTTTATCTTCTGATCATATTGTCTGGATTGTATCAGAAATTATAGCAGTGCTATCATCTCCATTACATTTATGAATGTGTCAGCATTTAGGCAATTAAAACCACATATTCAGGGCTTGCTATAAAATTCACACTGTGATGGATCTTGTTGTGTAAATACTGCATTCCAGCATACTAGAAGTCATACTAAAACTGGAAAAAAATCCATTAATCTCTTTTAAAAAGCTGTTAGATAAGAATGAAGGTTTTATGATTTGGGTTGCATGTTGTCATGCTTACTGCCAGATAAAATCAGCTGAGTTATCCATTGCAGATTTATCTTTGTTCACTAGCTCAGAACCACTACTTGCTCATCTGTGTGCTTGCTGTGAGCTGTGCATCAGAGCATCTATGTTATAGCCTTATGTACTGCAGTGTTCATGAAAGAAGATGATTAAAAGTACAGTGTATTTTTTGAGGGGAAAAAAAAATATTGATATCCCCTCCCACCATCTTAGGTGGGATGGCTTTTGTTTTCTATTGTCTGTAAGAATCTCATTTATCACCTGTGTACAGGCAGGCACCCACAGTAAAAGCCTAATGCAATGCTGGTGGCTTTGTTTCTGTCTTGGCTTTCATGACCTCAGTACTGGTCCCAATAAATGGTCACTTACCATAAGGCATTTTGGGGCAGGGAGTTTAAGCACAAATATGTTTGATGTTATCCTGGCCTCAGTATAAGATGCTTGAAAAGCTGAGTGATAAAAAGAGGGACAAAGTAAAGCTCTTAAGAAAGAAGGCATTTTTAAAGTAGCTTTCATGACAGCACTTTGAAAAGATTTGTCTGTAGTGCTGAAAACATATGGAAAAATGGTGGAAATAAATGGTTTTGGTTTTGTTTTTTTTTTTTTTTTAACATGAATTTTCAGCATGTATTTATGGAGAAGTACTTTGGAAGATTCTGGATTACAACAGTAAGACCAACAAGATTAAAAATAGGAGATGAATATATTGGATCAAGTGTGTACTGGTTGCTTTGGATGGAGATGATAACCATGCCCTGTTTTGTAATTCAAACCATTGATAGCAAAGTGCAAAGCTGTGCAAAAGCTGGAATTTATTTTCTGAAGAGAACTCTTGAGGTATTTCAATAACATACTCTTGGTACAGGCCTGCTATTCTCCTGCCTTATTCTCCTGTGTGTTAATTCTCCGAATGTTTTAGTCTTACCTCCAAAACTATATTAAAGATAACTTAATTAGTAGCAAAGGCTTCTTCTGTCTAGGAAAATCCTACACAATTTTATTAAGAGGAAAAATGGAAATGGATAAAGATCAGGACGATCATTTTTAATTCTGTATCACTCTCTCCAGTGTCTCATTATCCTCCTTGTAAATGATTCATGGCCAATAATTTTCTGTGAAGAACAAACGACTCCTCTATTCCCAAATCTCCCACGCTTATCCTTGAGTTACCTTTATTCTGGATTAAGACTTTCCTCTACAGAGTCTATACAAATGTCTTTTTCTCCTTGTCCATTACTAGGCAGCAGAGGAAGGCTGGCTTGGAAATGGCTAGCAGGCGAGTGTTGGGCATCGTGGTACTCACCTGACTCTGTCAGCAGATTGTGCTGTGCTCTTGGTTAACTCCTCTTGTGTCTCAGACCTCATCAGCAAGGTGGCATGCAGGAGCTTGTTGCCCCAAAAATGCCTTGCCTTGGAGCCACTCGTGATAGAAGGTTGCCCTTGCTCCAGGAACAGTGTTTGTAAGGTGAAGCAGCTGAGGGTGTTACGTCTGTGGCTTTACTCAGGCTGGTGTTTGCACTAGCAAGATCTTGAGAAGCCAGAAGGATCAACCGGGTAGCAGATGCCAAAGCTCAATGATCATCATGGCTGTTTGTCTTCTGTTTTAACACCTTTGGAAATCAAACCACAGTATGAGCTCTTAAACTCAAGGAGGAAAGAGACTGTGCTTGACACCTCTCCCATCAGGGACACTGAGGAAAATCTTTCACTATGCACTTGCGATCTTGCAAAAGGCTTTATTGGAAGCATCAAAGATTCTTCCTCTGGCTTTTCTGGTCCTCCCCTGGCCCATAGAAGTTACTAAATAAGTCCTGTTACTTAATAATTTGATACAGACACTGTGAGGGAAATTCGCTGTGCCCTGGCTGAGTGAGAGTTGATGAATGTGTGTAGTGCAAGAACAGATGTGAACCCTTCCCCAAATCCATGTACAAGACTTTGCATAGGGTCTCCTACGCTCTGTGTCAGGGTTATTTGTGTCCCACTTGTTACAAATCACTATAGGGCTGCTGCTTATAGCTGACCTGGCAGCTTTTCTGGCAGGTAAATGCCTAAGTGAGAATGATGTGGGTATGTCTCCAGTTGCCTCAGGAAGACACTGTAGGTAATTGTGTTTTGTGAGGAGGTACCTACTCTTAAAATAGCTTTATATAGTATTAGGGTAGGAAAAGGGAGCTGTAGCCTCTCTACAGCACTACTCTGCTACCTTAAAGCTCAGTCAGTGCTTTTTGGTCCTCTCAATGTGGTCCCATCCTCTGTGATGGGTTTGCTATACATTAAATTGCACATCATAGATATTTCCCCCAGCTTGTCATCTCACTGAAAACTATTTCTTGCATGCTCTCTGTTCCTCCTTATCATAACACCCATTTTATGCAATGTTTAATATCTCCTCATGAGAAACTCTTTCTACCCTGTTCAAGGACCCTGATTTTTCAAGGACTCTACAGTTTTATTCTATATATATTTTATATTGTACGTGTATTATATTTTCTCTATATGTATTTCTTTGGAATAATACTCTTCTCTGCTTTGAGCATGATGGTCTAATACAGTAACCAGGGGCACGACTGAGCTGAGAATAGTCTTGAATGACCCTGGGAGAGAAAAGGGTGCTGTATGTGTTGATTTTGTGTGCTGCCTTATCCTACAGCAAAGCAGGGTGCAGAGATATAATTGCCAAAGTCTTCAAAAACTATCTTGGAGAGAGACATGCTGTGCCATTAAGCTGTGGTGTAACCCAGCCACTTTGAGACCTGCTGTTGTGAATGAAGTTTGGCAGCAGATGCACTACTGCCCTTTACATTTATGGCAAAGCCAATAGCTATCATTTTGTGATGACTGTGATATAAAATAAAAAAACCCAACTCAACAAAAAAACCCCCAACAACCACTCCCCCTCCAGATTTTCTCTAGTTATTAGATGAAGAGATGAGATGTAGGCCAGGAATGGAACTGAGTTGATCTCTCTAATAACTTGCAAGGTAGTGTTCTGGTATCAGTAACAATCCACAAAATCATACTGGTAGTAATGTTCTTATGTGTTAATTACAGAGATTCTCAGTAAAGGTGTCTGTGAATCAATAAAATCTCCACTGAAAGTTTTAGCCCACAAGTAAGTCCCTGTTAAAATCAGACCTATATTTCCTAGTGGATATATGGTTGCCACAGTGTGTGGACTCAAGTCTTTTGTATTTAGTATCATCCAGTCACCATATAGAGTTAACTCACTCTCTCAGAACAGTGAATAAAAAACGTTTCAGCTACAATTCCATCTCTTTCCAGTATAAGCCATAAATGTATTTTAAGTTAGTCTATGACATCGTTCTTAGGTCACTTGATTGCTCATCAATATCTTAATTTATTTTACCTGGAGAGTCCCAACAATTTTTTTCTATGTCCTTGGAGAAATATACTGCAGTAAAAGAGTTCCCTTGTAAGCTTTATGTGATAGAATAAGGTATAAGGCTGTAGAATAGAAATTCATATACTTCAGGGTGCATCTGCCCATAAACAAATGTTATCCATGCAACTGACTCCATGGAACCAGGAAACTGCTGTGATAATGAAGCTGTTTTGGTGTCTCAACAAACTGTCAGACATCAAAACAACTATCTTTGGAATGATCCATGCATTGTCTTGGCTGTTTCTAATCCTTTAATTATACTGAGTCTTTGCCTGGATGCCATGCTGCCCCTGGACAGTATTGCCTGCTGACTAATAGCTCAGCAGTACTCTTCAGCTCTGTTAACATGCCATTCAAAACGTGTAGTGAAGATGAGGTCCAGGAGTAGAATGACCTTAATTATCAGATGAAAGATGTAGCAGTGCTAAGGCCTTCCTGGCTTTGAAACTGAAATGATCTTAAAAGCAAAAATTTGCATCCTATAATTACTGACCCAGAACATAATTCCATAATTGGTGATGCAGCTCGCTTTTCAAGATCATTTCTGTCAATTCTCTCAGCTCTCATCCATGTCACCTTCTGCTCTCCTGCACTAGCTTTGGTATTCCAGGAGCTCCTGCAGCATCTCCCCGCAGCTTCAGGACCCTCATTTCAAAAGCAGCTCAGAAAAAGCGGTGTGGCAGTAGCCTTGGGCTTTGCACTTGCTGACGCCTTTATTGTTTCTGCCCAGTGTGTGGTTTCTACTTTCAACTGTATTGGATCCATCGCAAAATTAAGCAGGAATCTTCCTTCTTAAAAAGAAATGCTAACTTTATTAGAAAATAAAAAGGTGTTGCAAACTGATCTATTAGAGAGTATTAAAAATAACATCTCAATTGTATATGTAAATATTTTTATATATCTACACAATCAGATTGTGATTATAAAGGGATTACATTTGTCAAATGTGAGGGGGAATTTAATTATGCCTCACAAAATACAACTTTGTTTTAAGAGTCAGCCTGAAAATGCAAGTTGTAAGTTGTAGACATTTGGAGCTAGGTCTATGTTAATAGCAACATCCTAACTATGAATGTTTTATGTGTATCATCGTTAAGGGGACACAACCTAAACCCCATATACATTAAAAAAATAATCTTTGAAGTTGTGAAGTCAAGCACCTAAAAATCTGGAAAATGCTGCAATTAAACCATTTATGTAAACTGGATTTACCCTTCTTTAGGCAGATAGAAGGGTGCAGGTGATTACCAGGAAACTACCTGGGATGCTCTTTAAGGTTGTAGCAGTTTCCACAGTTGCGAAAGATTCTGTGGTTTATTTGGTGATTAGTGCACTGAGCAGTTACTGGACAAAGGAAGAATATGTGTTAAATAATGCTGTCATTTAGTTTTGAAATCAGGTGTTTGCCTTGTTTATTGCAGAAAGTGGAAGGTGAATACTGAGCAAGAAGGTGCAGAAGAGGCAGATACAAGCATGCAGCCAGCTGGATGCTGCAGAAGGAAATGGCCTTCTTGCCTTGCCTTCATCACTGAGTTCCTCAACGAAGGTGAGTTCAGTCACTTAACCCAGATTTCTCATAAGCCTTTGTTAAACTAGTACACTTGTAGTTCTGGCATAAATCACATCAATATTTACTCTAAAAATATGAAGTTTTTAATGATAGATACTCTAGGGAGAGATACAGGGAATGACTGTAGGTGCCTCAGGTAATCCCCGTTCTTGATACTGCTGCTGTGAAGGTAGAATAAATTTGAGGAGCAGTTGGAATAAAAAGCTAAGTGCAATTGGCATGAAATGTATTTGTCCAGTTTAGGAACAGCTGCAGAACTTAAGATACTGCCTTCATTTCCCTCATATCCTTATCAGCTTTTCCTTTTCCATATGCTGAAAGCTGTGTCATCTCATCCTAGTGGAATGCAGTGATCTTTTCTGCTTCATTGCAAAGTCAGCTAAGACAAATTAAACAGCCTTCAGGTTAAACAGCCACAAATCAACCCAGATGACTTTATACTGAAGACGGTGAAGAGTAGTTGCATTACGGAGTGTTTTCTGCAAAAATTGCGTTGAACAGCTGTCTTAAATCCTGCCATAAAAAGCACTCTAAAGAAGCAAAGACTTGTAGAGATGAATTTAAATAGTACAGAATTAATAAACAAAATAAAATAGAAAATTGATTAGGTACTCATTAATTGAATCCAGTTTAACCAATGTAAAGGATGAAGTAGATTTTAATGAAAATCGGCATGGCACAACCATTTCTATCAAGACTATATAATAAATCACCTGACTTGGAGGACCAAATTGATGTTAAGTGTGTAAGGTTGATCCTGGTCTTTTGTAAAGTGTATTGCTTTGCACCTTTGTGTCTTTTTAAAACATGAAAAAATTGCTAGCTTCTATGAAAGGGGCATTAAAATTACAGGCTTTCATTCTTAAAGAAGTCTCTTCTATAGGCGGTGCAGAAAGCAGATTGTCCCTTATCTTTGTGACTAATACAGTCTCTGAATGCATCTGCCACTGGGTATTGCTAGGGATGTGATTTTGGGCTTGGGTCTAGCTAAGGGTGTAAAATTGTTAAAACTCTGTTTCCTGTGGGGCCCTGGCATTAAAACCTATTATTTTTAAGTGAAGTCCCTGTGATGCCTTGACCTTCACCAGCCAGGTGCATTTGGGCGTCTGACTTGTTGCTTAAGTTGGACAAACCAGTGAGGTTCACAAATATCCACAAAAGCAGGCAGGCGGTAGTTAACTTTCTTGTTATCAAATCTGACAGAAGGACCAAAACTTAAACCAGTATAGACATTCCCAGCTTGTGCAGAGTACTGGTGTCTACACTGGGACTGAACTGTGGTAGAAGCTTGCAAAGCTGCTGGAAAGCCTGTACATAAAGGGAAATTTTAATTCCGCTATTGTGTGTTTCAAGTGGCCATTTCTTATGTTACACCACAGGAAGGACACCTCTGTGAAAGAATCATTAGAATGCATTGG
This sequence comes from Colius striatus, assembly GCF_028858725.1. Classification (NCBI taxonomy): domain Eukaryota; kingdom Metazoa; phylum Chordata; class Aves; order Coliiformes; family Coliidae; genus Colius; species Colius striatus. Next base: position 12,454,061 of record NC_084766.1, read on the forward strand.
AAAACAGATCAAAGCACATTCCTGTTGCAATGAAAAATCAAACCACACATTTTACACAGTACTGCCCCAGTACAATATTGGAAGATGGTTCTGAGTATGGTTCCTAAACTGGGTTTTGGCAAGGTTGCAAACAATGACACTTCAGTGGCAAGTTTTTCATCGTGTCCTGAAGCATGAAGCTCATTTCTTTTCCTTGTTGTCCTCTTTCTTCCCTTCCTGCCCCTTTTTTCCCCTACCCTGCTACCATTTTTTTTGTTGTTATTTCAGAATTTACATCTCATCTCTCCTCTGGGTCTTAGTAAGAATCAAATACATATTCTGTTCATGTGTATAGCAAGTACTCCCTTGAACTCAGCTATATTTAAGCCAAGTTCGAATACAAATAGGTATAATATACATATTTCACTCTTTTTGTAGTGGGTGCATAAAGGCATGGCACAATATTGGAAATTTATGAGGAATGTTCAAGAAGTCACTTGGAGCATGGCAGCCCTACCAGGACTCCTGGGGGCTGTCAGCTTGGTTCATTTTTACTTGCTGTCACACAGGGAATTAGATATTCACTCAGTAAAGTGCATTTGTTCCCCTGTTAAACAGTAGTAGCAATGTACTCAGGTATGAAAATCACCTTTAAGCCAGCAACAAGAAAATGCTTTTAGCCTTTCAGGTGCTTTTGCATTTAAAAAATAGTTGTTCTGATAAAGCAATGGAAAACAGTGTTTTGGAAGTTTGTTTTGTAACCTTTTCAAGTGAGTATAAATTGAATATATCAAAATGAAAAACAAGGATGTATGATTTCTTGTCTGTTACAGTTTTCAATCATTTATCTCTTTCCCTTATTACCAGAATGCTGTGTGTGAAGTATGTGGCCTCTTTATATTTTGGGTTTGGAAAGGTTTTATTGTGGAGATGAGATTCCTGCTGTGGTTACTGCTATATGCACAAAGACATGTGAATTTATGGTTGCCTCCGTTCCTGTGGCTACCATAAATCGAAATGGGAGGGAGAATTCTCACTGTGCCAGTCAAACAATAGAAAGATGTGAGGAGGGAAAATGAAGTTTAAGCAAGTTGGAGAGCCGAAGGCTAAAGAAGTTCCCTGTGCTTTTTGCAGAGGAGAAGGAGCTTTCCTTGGATCTCTAACTGAAGTGTTCTCATGCAATAGTGCTGTGCTTATCCTAATCAAATGGCATTCACACATAACCCCTCTCTGTCACTATGCATTTTTAAAGACTGTCTAACCAAAGCAACCATTATGACTAAGTTACATTTGTTAGAAATTTATTTGCATTGTCTTGGTTCACTTAAGCTCAGTGTGCTGGAAAAAAAACCCAAACCCTACTTTAGGTTTTCAAGACAATAGGTTTTTTAAATGTGGTTTGTTTGTTTTTTTTTTTTTACCTCAGCTGTGAATATTTTGGTTAATCTTAAGGACTGTGTGACCTGACAGGGTCTGTGCTGAAGTAAACTTACTGAAAGCAAAGCTCTGTGTAGTCAACTGGAGCTGGGTTCTTTGTGGCCAGTGCTGGGGGACCCTGTGGGTTGTAGGTGTTGTGGTGTGAGGGTGGTGTGTGGGGGCACGGGAGAGGTTCAGAGAGCTTTGACATTAGCTGAAGTATTACAGCCCAAGAGACCGTGACTTACCCAATTGTAATAGCCCCCAGTAGAGATGCAATGCATGCTTGCTCTCTCCCTGGTGATTTTTTTTTTTTAGTGTCATAACAGGTAAGCTAACCAACATCAAAGACTTATTCCAGCTAAGCTCTGATGTATATTTCTCATTAACCACCTCTTAGGAATATTACACCTGCTACAAAGGCTTCTTTTATGTATAAAATAATTGGGTCAGGGATTTTTAATGGTGTTTTCTTCATTCTAGATAAACATGTGAAATGAAAGCTAGTTAATTGAACTTGAAGCTTTCCATAGCTTATCTGTTCAGAGAGTGACCCTAGCCAATGCTGGAATAGGCAACAGTCCAGTGTGCGAGGCAATCTGTGGTGGGACAAGGTAACAGCAGGTGAAAAGCCTTCTGTTTCTTAGAGTGCAGACTTGAACTTGATTTCCTCTGCAGACAGCCTCCAGGCTGCTTATTTCTTTGTCTGCAGAAGATATGTGTGTAAACAAATATGTGAGTGTTTATACATAATGGAACAGTTCCAGTGGATGGATGAATCAGAACATTGGAATTTTTGCAAATAAATGTCCTGATGGAGATTTGTTGGAGGTAATGAATCTGCCTGTTAAAAACAGCCTGTTATGCCTGCCTCCTCCTTTGAAGCTGGAAGACGGAGTGTCCTCCCCCTGCCCACTCTGATTTGGATTCAGAAAGATCTGCTCTCACACTTCTTGGTTCCTGTATCCAAGTAATGGGCAGTTTGATCATTTGTGGCTGGATGGAGATTGTTCCAAAATGTTACCTTGACGCACATTTTTTAAAATATTAACAAATTTCCAAGAAACTGGTGAATTATGTTGTGCTGAGTGCCACTAGGAAGTGCAGTGTTTGTGACACGCTTAAAAACACCTAATGGTCTTTTGCTCTCATGTGTGTGTCACCCAAATATCACTCCTTTGGGGAGAACAAGTAATTTGGGGAATATACATGACACTCAATTTCAGTCCATGCCTAGGCTGTGCTAGGGAGGTTTCAGTGCTATGTATTTAATGAAGATGGGTGAAATATTCAGAAGCAGCTCAACTGCTAAGCTGAGGTGGCGGAGAGTGGTTTATTTTTTCATTTGTTTGCTTGCTTTCCATCTGGATCTGAAGTAACAAGGCAGATGCTTGTGCTGACTCCAAAGATTAGCGTGTGAAGGGAGAATAGCGATAACCCTGGGTAAATAGGGCTGGGGGGCTGCATGTGCTTTAAGAATTGTGACATAAGAATTGTGACAGCAAATGTCTAGAGAGACTGTGGAAGGCTTTGCTTCTGATGCCCAACAGTGACCTCAGCAGGCAGCCATTTATGGGCTGAAGGGTTAATTCAGGTAGGATTTAGCTCCTAAGCCATTCTGCTCTCTCCCAAGCCAGCTGCAGATGATGGACTTTCAGACTTAATGTTTACCTTTTTTTCTTGTCTTATTGCAAAGAAAAGCTCCTGAAGCTTGGATTCTCCTCCTAAGCTGCTCTTAAGCAGCATGTTTTCTACTTTTATTAGTATCATTTAAAGAAAAAGAAGATTACTCGTTGCAGTTAGCACAGCTTACAGTACAAAGCTTTTGCTTAAATACTTTGTTGAATGAGAAACATTGTAATTATTTGCTTATCAAGAAACATGTGTATGTGCTCTACTGGATCATTCCTTGTGCTGGTAATGTGTGCAGGTTCATGCCCAGAGTTACTTCTCTGAATACTGATAAAATAGAAGAGTGTGTAGCAGAAACAAAATTTCTACATGGTATTTGGAAATGTGTTGTATAAAAGGATGACTGAAAAAAACCCCAAAACTGACAAAAGGCTTCTTAAGGGTAACTGCTTTATCATTTTTATGAAAGGATGGATTAAAGCATTTAAATTAAAAATCATTAAAGATTAATAAAGAGGAGAGGCAACAGGAATCATTTTAATTTCTTTCGTTACCATATATAATGATAGCCTTAGGATAGAATAAGAAATATGTGGAATGTATGAATAGAAGTGTCTCCATTAGGACTATACTATTTTTGCTTCCCTTGACATGAATACACAGTTATCAAAAATACTATTACAGTACAAGTACTCACTCTGTAAATAATTTAATTATTAGCTATCATAATGTACAAACCATAAAATGGCGGTTGGAGGGGTTCTCTTTCCTCAACATGTAGAAGTCTTCTGGCTACTTGAACATTATATTGGACTAGATGATCTTTTGAGGTCCCTTCCAATCCTTAAGAGTTCGTGATTCTGTGATTTTAATCTTAAGCACCTGCATCAAGTTCCTCTTCGTAGTGGTATCAGGAATGGATTTGACTCCCTGACCTGATGCCAACATGGCACAGCACTTCAGTATCTGTGTAAACAAAGGTGAAGGTGACCAGAGTTCAGCAGAGCATGGTTTGAGGGATGAGTTTAGGCACTGCAACAGAGAAGCTCCTGTTACAGGACCTGGTACCAGGGCTTTGCAAGGCCTTTGTATTGCTATGTTTTGGTGCACAGAGAAGAGCTTAGTTATGACCTGACAAAGGAAGGAGAAGCAGAGCCAAATGACTGGTGTCTCTGTCTTTGATGAAATCCACCATGCAAGTGGAAAGTAATGCTATGGTGGCAGTGGTGATAAATAGTTACTATGCTGAGCTCTTTCTTCACTGACATCCCTCTCTGTTTTGGCAGATTAAAGTCTCATTGGTTTTGTGCATACTTAGAGTGAAAATGTCTTTCTTTTCTTGATGTAGGTCTTGTACTCCATTTGCTCTAAAGATGCTTACTTGCAGTAGGCTAATTGTATGATTCAAAGTCATTAACGTTTGTGACACTGAGAGGCTGTAATGCTCTCAGGTCCGTGCTCATGGCTGTTTGTACATGTATTTCCTAGCCTGTGTTATAATATATCTGGGTTTATGATTGCTAATGAACGCAGAAGGCCAATTTCCAAAGCCGAGCAGATGGATGTGTAATCCGTCTAATGACTTAATGTCACAAATGAGATGACCTTGCAGTTACTAATTATTAATTTCTGCCAAGGCTTTTCTGAAGCCTTAATGCAGACTCTTAAGGCTGATGCTTCCCTACTTACAGCAAGTGCTATAGCTTTACCTTTCTAGCCACACTGGTGCATGCCAAAGTTCCTAGCTATACCAACAGGATGATGGATTTTGCCTAAGAAAGCTACTGCTGCTTTATGCCTACCTGCTGTTTTGTGTTATCAGTGTGCTACACACATTATCCCTTTTTTTTTTTTTTTTCTGGAAATTTTAAAGTCTTTCCTGAACAGCTGTCATGTACTCTCTTGGATGTGTGTGCCATGTATTCTTGGATTTGTTCTTTAGTTTAGCACCTTTACTCCTCCTTCTTTTCTTCTTCAAATGTGTAAAACCTTGTTGTGTGATGTTATTCACAAAAATTATCCTTGTCTTTTCCCTTTCTCCTTTAATATGGAAAAACAATCAGACCTGTGATTGGTCCTTGTTACATCAGTAAGACTTGATGAGATGTTTTGTTTTTATGTTATGCTGGAGTAATTTGAGAAGTTAGGGGCCCAGAAACTACCACGACCTTGTTCATTCTGTCTAAGCTATCCAATATTTAAAAAATGTATTGCCCAAAGTATCTCATTCTGAAAAAAAAAAAAAAGTGTCCTCCATAGTTAATTTTGTTTAGCTTCTAAAAATGCCCCCATAGTCAAATGTGCCTGTTGCTCATCAGGAAAAAGAGAGATGTCAGTTCCTATTGTGCTTTGCAGTGGATTTGTAAGAATGTACTGAAGTGCCTCCCTCATTCTGGCCTCAGTAGGGTGTATCTGTTGCTTCTGAAACTGAATAGGTTTTCCGACTGATAGTCTCAGACCTACGAGCTTCTACAATTTCTGTATGGCAAACATTTTCCTATTTTCTCTATTGAAAAGAGTCAGTCATCACAAGAAGCAATTTCTCATTAGTGCAATAGAGGGGAGGGAGGTAATAATGTGGCATCAATTATTTAATTTGCTGCCAATCTATTAATGTTGTCCTTAGTTAGGTCCTTAGAAAGGCATGAGGCACTTAAATTCTTTTCTGGGTCTCTATTTTATCTCTGCAGTTTTTCAGAAAGTTATAAATTAGGTTGTTAACTAACTGATTTATGGGATGTGCTTATTGTGCCAGTAATTTTCTGCATCAGTTGTAAATTACCTTCTTTTATTTTGCCATCTGCATGATTATACTTTACCCTTTTGCCTGTGTGCATAATTTGTTACCCTGACAACCTTTATTATTCTGATATTTTGGTGGGTTTTTTCAATTTTTCTCATGTGACTTTGATACTGAAAAAAGAGATATATATACCCCAGTGATATGAATTTGGAAGCGATATTACTATCTAAGGCTAAAATTAATTAATATGTCTGAACGAAATAAACAGAAAAAATGTTTTGGAACTGCACAAAAGAGTAAAGTAGCCTTCTTATAAACTGGTGTTAGTGTAAGAAAAACACTTGTTGATTTTATTGTTTTTAATAGACTTACCAGTTGAATGAGTTTGACGTGTGGAAATGTGAAATGTAGGCAACTGTAATAATTTTTGCATTGTCTAGTTGAGTAATAATTTTCCCATTGTTAATTTCATTTGAATATAAAAGTGTCCATGGCAACCTCTGTGTTTCAAATTGGTTTTTCAAAATGAGCTAAATGATATTAATTCCCATTTAGTTTGAGAAGATATTTTCTTTACGTCTACTGTAGGGATGGAAGGATAGAAATTTTTCTCTTCTGTACATCTATAGATACATCTCTCTCTCTAGATATGTCTCTATGTATTGAGATAATAAACCAAAACAAAAGCAAAATGAAAAGTGCGCCTGTTTTCCAGAATCAGATGATACATCTTTAGAGGTATCATTTTATTAGATGACATAACTTTACTGGTATCAACCTGAAATTATATGCAAGGGGCTTTATTTGGAACTTTTTGCCTGATAAATGGTGTTCCACATTAGTCTTTCCCACATGGAAACATACATAGGATGTAATGAAATAAGGAGTGATAGTATCCTAGGATAAAACTGAAAAGATGTTATCTAAACTCCCATGTGTACTACGTAGAATTCCCCTTTTTTTTTAAGAAAAAAAATACACCACCTGAGCCAGAGAAAGATATCTGCAGTACTGTGTCTGGTTCTGGGCTCCTCAGCTCAAGAGGGACAGGGAAGTGCTGGAGAGAGTCCAGCCAGGGCTACCAAGATGATCAGGGGTATGAAACATCTTTCATATGAGGAAAGGCTGTGGGAACTGGGGCTGTTTAGTCTGGAGAAGAGGAGACTGAGGGGAGATCTTATTAACATTTATAAATATCTAAAGGGTGGGTGTCAGGAGTTTGGGACATCCCGTTTTCCTATAGTAGCTAGCAACAGGACAAGGGGTAATGGGATGAAGCTGGAACACAAAAAGTTCCACTTAAACATAAGAAAAAACTATTTCACCATGAGGATGAGGGAGCCCTGGCACAGGCTGCCCAGAGGGATTGTGGAGTCTCCTTCCCTGGGGGTCTTCAAGACCCGCCTGGACATGTTCCTATGTGACCTGATCTAGATGAACCTGCTTCTGCAGAGGGTTGGGACTAGATGATCTCTAAAGATCCTTTCCAACCCCTACCATTCTATGATTCTATAAGAAAAGAGATTTAAAATTCTGCTTATGATTTTTATGTCTTAAATACTCCACATCTAGAGGAATTATTTTAAAATAACTTAATCCTGACAAATCAGTTTCAAAATATAATGATAGTTTGTGTTTTTGTTGAAGTTATACTGGTATGTAGTCATAAGATGATTTATTTTAGGAGTTTTCTTCATTTTTTCTGATGGATGGATATTGACTGACTGTCTCTCGCAAGTTCTTTCAGTTATTTTAAAGGGATTTTGTCTCAAACGTTCCATAAACTGGACACATAATGTCATTTAATGATCTGTCACAGAGATAAAATTATACCAGCATCTTCAGAAGCAATCATGTGATTTCAACTTTCTGATATATTGAAGAGGCTGCAAGCTTATAGCTTCTCAGATTTACAAAATTATGAACTTCTGTTCATTTCTCCAAAGTTGTGATTTATTCATTAACTTGTATAACATATTTTACAGGTATCTAGCTGTTGTCATGATAAAGGTTAAATTTGTTGAATTGTTTACATTGGGATTTATAGCTATCATGGTTTTGTCTGGGATGGAGTTAATTTTGTTCCTAGTAGCTGGTACAGGGCAGTGTTTTGGGTTTAGTGTGAGAATAGTGTTGATAATAGACATATTTTACTTGTTGCTAAGTAGTGCTTATCGTAAGTGAAGGAGTTTTCAGTTAAGAAGATGCACAATAAGCTGGGAGAGAGAGCTGGGCCAGAACAGCTGACCTAAACTAGCCAAAGAGCCATTCCATACCATAGGACATCATGTCTCATGTAGAAACTGGGGAGAGTTGGCAGAGAGAGGTACATTACTCCTTGGGCATTGGTCAGTGGGTGGTGGTTTAATTGGTTTTGAGGCCAAGCTTGTGGTTAGACTAACTTACAGATTTTACTTAGTTTTGATTCAACATGTGTATGGCTCTCTAGTGAAAAGGTGGTTTCTGTTTAAGGGTGTATTTTTCTATTTTGTTGCTTGTGTGGGTTTTGTTTTGTTTGTTTAGTAATTGTAATAACAGGTCACCTTATGGCAGCTTGTTTCTTTGAGTCATCAAGGTGGATCCCAAATGTCTAATCTGAATGGAAACCAGCTGGTCCATCTCAAACCCTGGCCAGTTACCTGTAATTATCTTCACAGTAAGTTGGTCTTTATCCCTCTAAACCTTCCTTGGCCTTGGGCTATTATTACTTTGAAATACTAAAACTGTTGTTATTTCATTCTCTTTTTTTCTCTGAATGTGTTTCATTTGAAGTTTTTTAAATGTTGCAAATTCACAGTTTAACATAATTTTTAGTAACTGTGAACACAGCATTTTGGAATCAACTTAATGCTGAAACAGGACAATTACCAATTAAAAAAAGTTCACAGGAAGTACTGTGTTTGGAGATACACAGGTTGAGGGTGTTTACTTAGCTGGAAGGAAGGGCAGGATGAATTTTACCAATATTCCATAAAATATATGAAGCAGAGCTATTTTTTTTTTTAAATGAAGACCAGAGCTCAAAAAACAAAAAAAACCCTTTCAGTCTCTTCATTTTAATCTTCATATGGATTTAATAATGAAACATAAACCCATATTTTAAAAAAGACTATATATAATACTCATTTTTAGGTCTAGTTTAATAAAGCTTCAGGGATGGAGCAGGAAATGAAGAAGCAAAGAAAATAACTTCTGGGGGGCAGAACCTTAGAAATCTTGTCTGCTGGTGATTTTGGCAGGTAGTTGCAGCAATATTGCCAATACAAGATAATCCACTTGCTAGAGCTGAAGTTAAAACAGTTGTGGAATACCAAGAAAAAAACAGCACATATAATTAATATGAAACAGCCTCACGCATTTCCTTCACCTCCTGAAAAGTTGCAGAGTTGTCCTTTATTGCATTTGTCTGTTTGTTTTTTATTATAATAATGTCACTAGTCTGTGAGCTGACTATTCTAATGTTTCTCTTAATAAATAAGAGTATACATCTGGGTAAAGTGAACAGTGAACAGCAAGCTTTGAAAGCTATGTTTTGTCTGTCTGTCCAAAGAGAAGAAATAAAACCTCTTCAGTTTAGAAAGTGTTTGACTTTGTAAGATTTACTATTTGGTGTAAATATGATACAGTTTTATAACCTTATGGTCTGTAAAAGATTTTTCCTAGAAAGGCGGTAACTTCTCTGTGAAGGACAGGTCAGTCTTCTTTACAAGGACCATCTGACTTCAACTTTCTTTTCCTTGCTCTGTGAAAGATTTCATAGGTTTTTTGTGGGTTTTTGTTGTTGTTGTTGTTGGGATTTTACTTATCCCTCTGAATGTTCTCTTTAAAGAACTTGTGCTATATACATGAATTATTGTATCTCTCTGAAGGAAAAGGTAGGGAATTTTCTATTAGTGGTGTATGTGCAATTATAAAATGTAATGGGATCTGAATGATCCTAAAAGCTTACCTGTACAAAATTATATGATCACAAAGCTATGAAAAATGCCTCTTGTTTGACAGAAAGATGATGTGTGAGACCTGGACTTTCAAATTAACCATTAAAGTGATGGGAGCTGGCAGAATTATACGTTGGAAAGATTTAAATCTGTCTTGGCTGTAAACATTGTGGTAATTATTGCTACTGTGGATAAATGTTAGAGTAGTATATGTGGTGTGTGGTTTGAGGAGTACTTGCATTTCCGAGGTCCAAAACCACGAGGAACTGGTTGAGTTTATAACTGCATTTTGGGTAGAACACGTAAATATAAAGTAAATGTTTCTTGGCGAGAGGTGTTTATCAAATCACCACTTTTTTTTGTCATGGTTTCATGAGCTTCAGTTGGTTTTTACCGTTTAAATATAATCATAAATACAATCATATATATAATCATAAACATGTGGTATGGGTGACAAGATCCTCTTTGAGTGAGGTTTCTTACTCTTCAGCGAACTTTTAAATACACAGCTTAACATTTCCAGTAAATGCTATGGCCTGTAGATTTTAACATCAGCAAACTATTTTAGAAGAATACATGTTGCTTCGTGTGCAATGTAATCACTAATGATGATAGGTAATGGATTAAAGAACCAGATCTTCAATTAAAAAAAAGTATTGATGGAGGTAATTTCAGAAGCTGATAAAGTTCAGATGCAAATGGACATCTCATGGACAAACATGTCTGTTTGCATGTTGATAGCATGGAAAGGACCCTTGCACTGTGTTCTTTTCCAACATTAGAGTAAAACCTTTCTTTAAATGTTTGAGATTTGTATAAAGATAAATGAACTTGCAGGTTTATATAGGTAAGTGGAATACTGCTTTAAGTTGAGTGTGCCATAACTGGACAAAAGAGAAGTGACATCCACCAGACACTTGGCACTTGGATAATCTAAGGCCAGCTGATGGCTACCAAATCTAAATTATTAGAAAGAGGCCATCCCCCTCATCCTAAATGAAACTATTGACTTCCAGTTAGCATGTATGATTTGATGGTTTCAGCATTACACTTCTTGCTTATGGTAGGCACATTCTGTATTTGCATCTGTATGCAATAAAACAGGGTCAGGCAGATCAATTAGAGCACTTGGATGAGGTGCTCTTCCTAGCCCCAAGAGGAGAATGTCACACTATGGCAATTTGGGCCAGTGAACATACCAACACTACCCAGATCTTCTCCAGCATTAGGTAAGGATCAATATATTTGTAACACCATGCTTTGTGCCACGAAGTTATAGCATGTTTCTTGCGTATTTGTTACAAAGCTATGGAGAGGTTATTCCTCTATAAAGTGCTGACAGTATGGTCATCTCTGCTGACATTTTTTAAGGAAGGCCAAAGGGAGCTTAGTGAGTGTGTTTACATGAACTTCTGAAGATCTCTCAGATCAAAGCTAGAATTGCCTCATGATTTATTGGAGCTGATGGCCCTTAAACAAAGAGTTATTAGTCTGCTCAGAGATTCATATTTGACATATGCAGGGTCTAGATCAGTCTTCATGTCATTAAATAGTTATATTTCCTGATTCTTGGAGATAAATGTAGTGGAATCTTGCAGTGATATTTGATTTAAGCGTTATAAGCCTGATGTAGGAAATAATGGGTGATATTCCGTAATGTAAATTATGAAGGAAAATGGAATAGAAGATGATAATGATTCCAGAGGGCCTCATTGATTATTAGTCTTGTCACCCCTCTTCTCTCTGTCACCTCCTGAAGTCAGAAACTTGTGTGGAGGCAGACAACACAGTACTGGGGACAAATACCAATGACTGCAAATACCAGTTACTGATGAAATTTAAGCTTTCTGTGAAAGGTGGCTAAATGTTCCCTGTCAGCAACATGCAATTAAAAGTATATTTATGGGAAAACCAACAACAACAGCAGCAAAATTTGAAGTCTTAAAGTCTTAAAGATGTAAAACAAAATTTGAAAATGGTTAGATAAATAAAAGCCAATGTAGTATACAAAATTATTACAAAAGCTTGCTGTGGCTATACAAATATAAGAGTTTTCTCATAAAACTGAGAAGATAGTGAAGAATGCTTTAAGTATAAAAATTTCTTTTTTCCTCAGAGGTTGAAGAAAATTATGCTTTCTCATGAATTTCATAGTTCTAAATCTTAAATTTGAGGAAAGAAAGAAAAAAAGGCATTTTACTGACACTTGACCTCCATAGAACTACTTGGAAAGATGCCTGTCTGTGTTATTTCTCAAAAAAACCCCTAATACCTAGGAGCCCAAATGAGTAAAGACTAGATTATTGTGCTAGGTAATACTGAGTTGGGTTTTCAGTGACTGCTGCCCAACTGGAGATTGAAGCTGTTCTGACCAGTTGTCAAATTTGTACATGGTAGCAAAGTGTATGTCCAGGGGATCTCAGCTGTCAGTGGATGCACTGTGTAATTCCTCCTTAGCATTTCTAAAATGCATAGGATATATGAAATTATGCCTCCTTAACATGTTTACATGTTAAGCCTTCTCAGGAGCATTCCCACTGTTGTGTGTAACCGCTTTCCTGCAGTGCCTACCTAAGCAGTGACACTGCTGCCCTGTGACTTCTTTCTCTGACAAGAAAGAAGAGGTTTTGGAGCTTTTGTAGTGTTAGTTTTTTTTCTGAAAGAGGAGGAAGAAAATTGAGGATACAGTGTAATAAATCCAAGTAGCTGCCTTTCCCCTTCCAGATGGCGTCTCCTTCCATTTTTAATTCTGCAGGTTTATCCTGCGCAGTCTATTCAATAGCAGAGAACAGGTAGAAACAAGAGAGAAATCTGACCAATTTGCAAAATAAGAGTGCAGGCAATATATTTTTCAGATCCAAGATATTTTTTATGTCCTTCCTCAGTTTTTACAAGTCTTTATCTAAGGTAGTACCTCTCAAAAAAGGTGAATCTTGTCAGTTAACACAATGGTACAAATTCTAATCTTACATTCTGTCCCGGTTTTGTCTGGGATAGAGTTAATTTTCTTCTTAGAAGCTGGCATAGTGTTGTTTGGATTCTGAGCATGAATAACAAAGGGTGTAGCACAAGAGAAAATTAGAGGTGAACTTGTTTTTCTTTATTCTTGATTACAGAGTTCAATGCTTGCACTGCTCCCTTTGCTGAAAGAGCCCTCTAATCACCCTCTGCACTTCCTTTTTATGCTCTCCCACTACTCAATTAAGAACTCATTAAACTGCACACCTGCAGTGTCTTTACCCTGAACTGTAGTTTTACCCCCCTACTTCTACATAATTATAATATAACCCGTGGACTGCTTGTGACTTCAGCTGAGTAAAAATTACACTAAATCTTATTTCTGAAAAGAAAACTTTTGCGTTATTTAAAGCTAGTTCATAAACAAGAGGTGAAAGTTTTTTGGTGAGCACTGAGGACTAGCTATTCTATTTACTGTGACTTTGAGTAGATAGGCCAGGGTAGAGTGCTAACTGATGACTTACTGTAATACATAATGGATAATTATAATGTGGTGATCTTCCTGCTTGAGTGGGGATGACAGAGTGGAGACTTGGGGACATGCTGTAATATTTAGGTTGGATGTAACTGGTAAAACAGCACTATTCTGTAACTTTTTTGGAGTGTCCCTTTTTGGCATATGAGCTTTGTTGAGTCTCGGAGGACGTGTTTTGATTCTGGTTCTCTTCAGAAAATCTGCTGCAAGTGGGATACTGCCTATATGCTGTTAGTGCTCAGCCATCTTCAAAGAGTAGCATAAATATATAGGATTCACTAGGGAAACATCTGTACTTCACATCTGTTTTTTTCTCCCCCCATAAGGTCCCATAATTTGCTAATGATTACTGATGATTTGCTAGTACAGCAGCTAGAATAGCGAACCTACAGATTGGAACAGTACAACCCTCCGTGCTGAGTGATGTTTGCGTATGAGCTATGGGACTTGAGATATTTTTTTGTTACATAGTTTCTTAAATTTATTTCCTTCCAAGCCTAGCATTTAGAGAAGCAGTGGCATGGTTTTATAATGCTGCTTCTAAACTCTTTACTTACTGTCACTGTAAGATCCCAATGGTAAAGGAGCTGCAGAAAATACCTGCTTTGCCTTAATACTGGTTTAACATCCTAAGAATGATTTTTACCCTGTGCATCTTCACAGTAGACTATATGCACTTTTTCTGACTGCACTGAATAAATTTTATGTAGCACTGCAGAGAGTCATTTAAGTGCCTTCTCCTCTAATGCTTTAAATAACAACAAAATGAGGGATGGCAGGAGGGTAGAAAGGAAGAGGAAATGACTGCAGGTTCTCATTATTTAGCTCAGAAGCCAGGGAAAGATGAGAAGTCCCCTGGAATGGGCATAGATGCTTCAGAAATATGGGGAATACAAAGGGGAATGGAGAAGATGGTAGCAGCAGCCCAGAAGAGTAAGTGGGGTGATGCATTGTATTGACAATTTTCACATGAGAGGCCTACCTAGAAACAGGCTTAAAGCCCTGTGGCAAATGGGGTGTCAAACCTTGTGAAGACTACTAAATGTCCACCAAATATCCCAGTAAAGCTCCTTGTGTATGTTAAAAAAAGGACAGGAGTGTCTTTCCTGGCCAATTCTGGCAGGGGGTTGGGCTGCATCCAGCAGGGCCAGCATGTGGGAGAAGCCTGTGGGAAGTATGCTGGAGCTGTGCCTCACTCAGGCTTAGCCGCTGTGTCTGGGGAGGCTGCGTAGACTGACACAGGCAACAGCCTTGTCAATGCGTGCATGATGCCATTGCTGTGCCTGCTGATGGGTAAATACTGCCTGCTGCTGAAGGGCAGTGTTGCCTGTTTTCTCTACCTTAGGTGGTTCTCCTACAGAAAATATCTATACTGCAGATATATGCACTGTAGACTAATAGTCACCTCTCCCACTACAGAACCCTATCCGGACTCTATGACCGTCACTGGGTGTAGCAGATAACAAGGGGATCCCCTCTGAGAACTGGTATTTTCACAAATGTGTCAAACTTTCCTGAAAGCTGATTATTGTGGCGAGGGAGGAGGTCTAAATGTGTAACTTAAAACTATATATAAGAAGGTAGCAGGGAAAAAACCAATCAGCCTAATGTTGTAGCTAAATGAGCTTTTATCAAGGACATGAGCAAACACATAATTATTGGTTTGATTGCAGTTCACAGACAGAAAAAACTGTATGCTTGCTGTGCTCCATCAGGAACACCTGTTAGCAGGAGGGATTCCTCTCTGACGAAGCTGAAAACTCCTTCCCAAAAGGCAGATTTTTTTTCAGATGCCAATGTTTCCTCAGACCGTTGCTGGAGCTTGATCGTTCCAAAGCACCGAAAGGAATTCTAACAAAGTGAAGCAAAGACACAAAGTGTAACACTTAGGCGCAGTGCTGGGCAACAAGGGAATGCAGAGAGGCAGCAGGAGCTCATGCAGCCCTGTGCATGAAATGGCAGAAAGGAGATTGCATTAAACCAAAACGGGAGTAGAAATCTAGTTTTCTGTATTGCATACCCCAGGTATTGATTTGGGTCATTGATCAGTGTATAAAAGTAGACGTAGATGCCTTGTATTCTCTGTATATTTATAGTATGCTTACACATAACACAATATTATTGCACACATTGCATTATTAGTGACACGAATTTGGGAAGAGCCACAGGGCACTAAGGCTGTAAATGAGTTGTGCACATTCTCTTAAATGAAGAGCTATAAATCTTGTGAATTTTTCCAGCCATGTAAAATTTACCAACAGTGGGTACAACTGCTTGAATATTACTTTTCTGTTGGTAACAATTTATGTGAAATTGTTCTCACATGTCCCTTTGGCTATTCATTCCACTCAAACAGTCAAATGTTTGTTGAAATAGAGCTCTCTTGGGGTGGCCCAGTTGCTTTGTAGCATGGACAACATGGAGCAGAAAGTATGTGGTGTACACAATTCACAATTGCAAAGTACCTTTGTGACTTGTGCAGAAATTCAAAAGCAGTCTTAAGAATGGCCTAAACCAGTTTACTCTGCCTAATCAAACTGTCAAAGCTTCTGAGTATGTTATCTTTACATCTTTTAATGCTAAACGTGTATTTCTAGTTTCTTTGTGGGAAAGTTGTTAATGTTAGCTCAGATAGAGAGAAGGAAGAAGAATTTGAAGTAGCATGACTAAACCATGTGATAGCATAACAGTTTAGCAGACAGAAGTTTATGGACACTTAACTCAGTTTCATAATACTTTTTCTTTGCAAATCTGTAAACACTGACAAATTATACAAAGTCATGGAAGTTTTTATTGAGAATATGTCTTACCTTTCTTTCTCAATCAATAGTAGATGCTAACTTCTCTCTGAAACCTAAAAGTTATCACATAGGTTTTTATACCAACATTAAAAATGTTTTTATTTGTGAGAACATTTGTGTTACTGTAAACATAGATTCACTTGGAACATTCAGAGTTGCATCGAAAACTAAGACAGGAGATATTTTTATTTTGCATCAAAAGGATCAATTGAAATATATTTTCTTAATGGTGTTTGAGTTATCAGATCTACATCAGATCTACATCCCTATGAAAGTCTTTTTGTCAAATAGAGCAATATTTCTGTCATAGTACAACAACTGTGTTCGTTGGCATGCTCCGACTGTAGGCTTTGGTGTCTGATTCTTCTTTACTCAGCTTTCTCCTTAGTGGATGATGCTATTTATCCTCATACTAAAAATTCAACGTGGCTTGGTATCACTCAGCGTGACTTTTTGATATTTTCTTCTGAGTTGTGAGTAATGATGAGATAATTCAGGAGAGTCTGTTGCTTGGTAAACAGAGTGTGCTTACAAATGTGAAGTGAAGACTGCCCATGATTTCTTTATTGTGTTCCTCAGTGTGACAGCATCCTTCGTGTTGTTCCTATACAACTGCTGTCCACTGCTCATACTAAGTGTCACGGTTTAGCAAGGAGCTGTTTTTGCTTGGTAACAGGGGGAGTGGGTTGCAGTGAAGACCTAGTAAAGAGTTTTTGGACTCTCTCCTGTCTCCTGGGTTCACACTCACCTCCAGCCCGGCTGGGCCAATCTGGCGCCTCTGCCATCACTATTTAGGGGACGGGAATTTGAAGTGCTGGCAGGAGGTGTAAGAGGGATACAAGATGGAGGCAACCACAGGGACCTCACAGTTGGAGCAGGACTGAGAGCCACCAGCAGCTCCGTGTGAGAGCACCCAGACGGGCGAGGGACTGTGTGAGGAGGCGGCCATGGCACAGGCCGTGCTGGAGTCTGTGGGCCCCAGAGCAGCCCCACACAAGAGGCAGAGAGGAGCTGCAGCCTTTGGGATAAATACACGTCAGAGCAGCCCGTGCAGGGCTGTGTGTGTGTGAGGTACCCCATGGACTTGCAGGGAGGACTGGTGTGGAGTCCACCTGCCCTGAGGAGAGACAAAGGGCAGAAGCTATTGGGAGTAGAGTGACTGAAACCCCCACTCCCTGCCCCTCTGGGCCGTTCAGGGGGAAGAGGTGGTAAAAACACCAGGATCAGGGCTCTGAGTCTGGGAAGAGGGGAGGGGTGGGGAGAAGGTGGTCTTAAAGGGCTGGTTGGACTCTTCATCATTGTACCACTCTGTGTTGTTTTATTTTGGTTACGTTTTGGGGGTTTATGGTTATGCTTTAGTTGGTGTTGCATTAAGTTATTTTCTGTTTTCTTCCCCAAGCCCAGTAGCATGGTCTGTTTTGTCCTGGACCTTAAATGACAATTAAGCTCTCCCTGCCCTTTGGCAATCTTCAAGTCTTTGGTACTTGAGGCTAATCGTGGTCTTTTGTTCCCTGATGGGCCTAAACCAGGACACTAAGCAGCAGTAATTCTTCACTATAGTTATCCATTTGGAAAGGAGTTCTTACCATACTCACATTACACCTATGCTGAGAAATGAAACAGGTAGTATCCACCATAAATTATTTCTGACTATAATTGTCTGTCTGTTTGATGACAGGCAAATTCAACAGGCACAGATGTTGACGCTGGTCTCAGCTGAACCTGTGCAGAGTTGGTTCATAGCATAAATCTGTAATCAATGCAAAAAAAGAAGAGAAACTGTTTTACGGAAACTGAATGCACGTTGAATTTATGTGTAGTACACAATTATAACACATAATTCTAACAGTATAAAAAAGAAACATCAGTGTTACAGTTCTAAATTCTGTGTTGGAAGTGCTTTGTCCTTGAAAAGCTTGCCAAGGGCTGTCTCCCACAGAGACTGAGTAACGGCAAGCTTTAAAAAAGGCTTAGCACATGTGGTGTTTCATGGAATGGAGCCCAATCCTGACTATGAATTTTAGATTCCTCCAAAGTGCAAATGCTAAATAAGATGGGAAGTAAGAAACTTCCTGAAGTAATATCAAAATTGTTGTAGTAAGAGGAATATTTTGAAAAGACAAATAAAGCTGGCAAATACTGAGATGCACTTTTCATTGTAAGTTTACATAAATTTCAATTGTGGTCCTAAAAGGTATGATGTAACAAATTAGTTATTAAGGTATCAGAAGCATCTGTTGTCTATGAACAATCAAATTCTAACTGCTACTTGCAGTGTTATTTTCAGGAGAAACTTGTGGCTTTTACCACCTTAGGCAATGTGAAAACTTTTGAAAGTGTCTGTTGGTGCTGCATGCTCCTGTTCTTGCTCGGTTCCTGTAAGCAGTTACTGCATGAGAGATGTGCGTTTATCACCTTGCATTGTTGTCTGATCTCCATCAGGTGGAGCTGCAGATGAAATCCTGCTGTAGAACAAGTGTCCTTTAATGGGGACCCCCAAGGTCAATGCACCCATCTCCCATTCAGATGTGTGCTCCCGCTGATTAGTGTTTTGTCAGCAGCTGCTGTTTCCAGTGCAGGAGGGAAGTTGAGGGTACTTACTGCTTTCCCTGGGGTCTCTCCCTTCTGTGAATCTCTGAATGCCTCAGAAAGGCTCATATTGATAGCTCCACCTTGGACTCATCAGTATCTATTTCACGAGTTGCTGCTGACATCAATGCAGCTGTAATTTCCCAGTGCCATTTAATGAGCCACCAGTGGGCTAATGCTGCTTCCATTGTGCTGGCTTGGAAAGTAGTTGTTTTTACTGACCAGTATGATCTGTAAGACAACTAAGCTGAGATATGTTCACCATTCATCACCCTGCTGTGTTTTTAGGTTGTCCAGATGTCCAGTTTCATGGGGCAGGCTCCCATCTTCTATATTTCCTATTCATCTGTAAGGCATCTCCAGTCAGCCATGTCATGTGATCACTTTGGGAATTCACTCAAGAAGGAAAACATTAATGTTAAAAGAAGTTGTATTATCCTGGATAGGAAACCACACTCTAATGTGCATTTACAGTTGTTTGAACTTGCCTATCGCTGTTTAGGCATTTTCCGAGGTTATTCCCATGTCCTTTGAGTAGCAACTGTTTCTCTTCTGTCTTTTCAGAAAGGTCACAAAAGTTTGCAAGGCCAACAAATGCGACAGGAAGGAGCATTCTTGATGGTTGTATATGGAGGGATTGGGACAAAGAAAAGATCCAACTTTCTTAAAAGCAAAAATTCTCCCTCTGACAAAATTCTGAAAACAAATGGGCCAAAATCCCTGATTTATCACTGGTCTAACTACAGCAGAATGAGGAGATGCTTGTGGGCAATTTAATTGTGTGTATTTGTGCACACAGAGCCTATTCTTAAACAAGAAACAAATAATGGAGCAGGATTTATGATTATAGTTTGTGCTGACACAAAAGTTACAGGATCAGTGTGTACAATCTTTGATCATTTAAGTCGTTGATTATGTTTCTCACTTCTAACTGCATTTGTGTTGAATGCAGAATATGTCACATGAATTCTATTATTACTTTCATATTTCAAATATGGAAGAAATCTCATCTGAAAAATTATATTAAAGGTAAAATTTAGCTGATTTGCACCTCTGAAATCTTCAGAGAGGCGGCAGGTGTGTATAGTCAAGTGCCAAACATATCCCCATGTTTTTACATTTTGATCTTATGTCTATATTGAAAATATCTTACTGTAGTGTGAGAGATTATTATTGCATTACAACAACAACAAAATCAGAATACCACAAAAATGATTGACTCTTTTGAGTTTCAGCCCTTGCTTATGAAAAGCTTTTGCAGCTTATTTAAGTAAAAGTTCAAACACTGCTTTAATCTGAATGCCTGTTTTTGGATTTGCATCAACACAAACAAATAGAGAGCTTTTTTTCTAAAATCCAACTGGTTTTTCTCCTTTCATTTGACAACATTTTTCTTCTAGGGAAGGCTTTAGAAAACTTGCATCAAAATTACTGTTTTGATTGTAGGTAGAAATTTTATCTGAGACTATTAAAATGGAATCAACTGAAGTTAAATTCAATGTTTTTCTCTTCTTTATGTGGTTTTCCAATTATTTACCCTACGATTAACTGCTATATCTTTAGGAAACCAGATCCCTATAGTTCTACAAGAAGCTTATCCTGCCTCAAGCAAGAAGGGATAGTTAAGCAGAAATACTTGTGCATGGCCAATATGCTATCCTTAACCTCACAGCACAAATCTGCCTTGGAAAGAGAATATATTTCATCTGCAAATTTAAGTCTTGTGTTTGTCACTTGTTCAGTTGTTTCCCAACACTTACTAGCCAGCTCACTTTTATTCTAAGTATTGTTTGCTCAGCTATACTCTCTCCCTGTGGAAAAAGTATAACTATGTCAGGTTCTTCAATGGTCTGTATTTAGTAGTGATGCAGAGATTCCTGACCGTATATATCTGTTCTGCCTACTCATAGCTACTTGGACAATTTATGAAATCAGCACCTGTCAAAGGCCAGCCACTAAGCAAGAGACTAATGCTTAACTAGTTAGAATCTAGCCTACCTGCATAATATAAATTACTAAGCCTCTAATCTTTGTGGTGCTGACAGATATTTGGGATGTAACCTGTGACCGTAAGCTGGAGTGTTTTCTTTGAACAAGCTAAGTAACAGACCCTGTAAGGTTATCTTGTCAGAAGTCTAAGATGGCAATTACAGGGTTGCTTATGAATGAAAGTCATCAGTCTCAGGATATGTATTTAACATACTGTGCTCCCTGCACATGCTTTAATAACTAGGTAGGATACTGAGCAATTGTGAGGCATTGTGGAGAAGGGCAGTACTGTAGGAATTGAAGATGTCATTCAGCTGCTTTCCAGCAGTCTCCAGATTGAGGAATAGTCCATCTCTCAAGGGGTTCTTGGGGTTATCGATCATGGATATCTGACTTGATTTGTCTCATCAGCAAAGTCTGTGCAGTCATACAGGTGCCTCTGCTATGGTTTGGATGTACTTAGCCAGAAATCAGTCTCTCTTGTGACCTGGCTGATGTAAACCAGAGAGGTGATCTGACAATGGGATGGGAGGACTGTGTCTCTCTTTCAAGCTGGAAGTGAGCAGCTTCTTTACACATGAGCTCATCTGCCCCACCAGAGAATGTGGAGCCAGGCTGAATGATTAAACAAAAAATAAAATGAAGTGTTGTACAGTGGCACAGATGATAATCTCCCAAGTACATCCTTCACATTGAAAATTACAAGGGCAACCTATACATAAGTTTCAAATTTTATTCCAATTCTGTTATCACAGGTGTGCCTTATGGTGTATTCCCATACGTGTGTGCTACTTGACTGTGACCTAAATTGGCTCTTCCACCTTCCACATAATTAATGAAGTTGAAATCACTTAAGTACAAAGTCAAGTCATATTACTGAAGTGGTATGTGTTATTATTAACATGTTCTCTCATTTGCGTAATGAAATCAGTTGGCTTTAGAGTGTTTTAAGATTTTTTTTTAATTTTAGATGTAATTGTCATTGTGTCTTTCATTATTAACTAAAAAAAAATTACAAGAGTATGAACTTTTAGAATGATTGATTTTACACTAAAAGCCAGAGTAAATTAAGTGCCTTGTATTGATGTGATCTGGCATTAGTGAAGGATAGTAGCGATTTTAAGACTCATTTATGTAGCCTTTAAACTTATTTGTTGATCTGATATTAAAGGAGGACTAATAACTTAAAATATAACATAGATAGACATGCCTTAGGTAAGACTCACGGAAGTTCACTGCATACAGACAATTGAGTTGTCTTGGAAACAACATAGAAAGCAAGTAACTTTTGCTTAAACTTACCTTAAGGGTGCAGTTCGGGGTAAGAATTGTGCTTATTCTGAAAATTCTTATGTTCAAAAGTGACTTTTAAAGTTGTAGTCAATGAACACTCAGCTATTTGTGTACACATGTTAATTATAGAAGCAGGCAGTTGATGATGTACACATATTTTCAGGCAATTGCCAGGTGAGGTGCATGCATATTTTGGAAAGTGTAACTCCCATGGTCTGTTTTATAGTGTTGCCTCTGGAGTGTAACGTGTTTGAAGAATAGCTTCTAGTCCTAAATGGGCTGCAGCAGATCTATGCTGGGCCCTCAGTAAGTTGTTAATAATTTAGAGGCAGAATTGCCCTACCTTTTGCTGGAGCATTTTCTAAAAGCTACTGAAAGAACACAGTTAAAAACTTACTGACACGAGCAGAGCTGGAGAAAAACCTCTTCTTACTCGTACTTCTGTAGTCTCAGTTCTTCAGGCAGCACTAACTTATATGAACTGCAAAGTTTATGACCAAGCTTCTTACGCTACTGCTTTAAGTAAACCTAGAAAACAAGGACTTTCCAGGAAATAGTTTGAAGCAAATGACATTGATGTGAGAGAACACCACACCAAAACCTATTTCCCAGAATTCCTTGAAGAAGTCCAGAGAACTGGCATTAGTTGTAATTTTGTAGTCCCTATATTGTGGATTGCTAAAGGATTTGCCATAATAGGGTAAGTAAATGCAGTAAAAAGTGTAGAATAAAAAAAAATGTACAAAGTGTTGATCCGACAAATGGCCACAGGCATGCTAAAAGCTTCATGGGGTCAAGCTGGAGTCTCAGGTCCAGCCTCTGCAGGGAGAGTAGAAGAGGTCAAAGCTTCTCTAGTTATTCATTCTTATCTGAAGGCTGAACAGGGCTTTACTAAGTAGATTTTAATTAGCACCTATATGCTACTTTTTTCAGAATACATTGACAGATTGTAAGGAAATTGTTACAAGTTCAGTGTGTGATTTGCCTTTAGCGGCCTATGTATCTTCTTTCCTCTCCTGATGGAAGTTACATATTTTACAATTATTCCTGAAGTTTGCAAGTTGCAGTTGAAAGAAGTTACCTGCATATCTCTAGTATAGTCTGTGGGCTGAAGAAAGCAGCTGCACAAATTCAGTGAAGACAATCTTTAAAAGTAGCTTATACAGAAAAAGGTGTTACCAAGTGATGGACTGTATAATGTCCAAGTGTGCCTTATTTTTGATGGAAAAGGCTTTAGCTTTCAATAAGAATTATTCAGAGCTCAGAAGAGGTATTGAAATTCCATTTACAAGAGCAGATAGGTTATAATGTTAGAATGAAAAGTGTTTAAACAAGTATTACTACTACAAAGATAAGGAAAATATCTGCAGTGTCAGACAGAAGTAACTTTAGTTCCACCCATAACTTCTGTGAAATTTTGTTAAATTGCAGAAGTATTTTGACTTGTCAATCTTGCTAAACAAAATTTCCTGCTCTTCCAACTCTCTTGACATTGATGATCAGACAGTGATCCAAAACACCCGTTGTGGCCTTAAAGAGGAAAACTTAACATGGACAATTCCTGAGCTCTAGGAGATTATAAATCCAGAATGAAACTTCCTTGACAAGCTAGTAATCCCTTGCCGAACAGCCAGTTCTCTATTTGTTCTGTTCAGGAGCTTTGTAGCCAGTGACAGTCTAAATCTAGTGTTGGAAAGCTTATTTATTTTGGTATATTCTAATACTTTCATCTGTTGTGTTCTTGGGTCAGTGTGCCTCTAGCAGATGTGTAGTAGACATTACATACGGTATACTGCCAGATTTTATTTCCCTTTCTTTGCAGTACTTCTTACATCCTCCAGTGCTTAAAATTGCTTAGAACCATGTATTCCTCTTTTTCTTCATGCAAATACTAGGCTGCTCCTAGAGATGTTTTAGGATGCAGCCCCTGCTAAGGGAGGGAAGCTTTCATTGTGCATTGAGTGACAGGCAGGCAGGAAGGACTTGTAGCACCCTTCTCAGAATTTGCAGGCCATGCAAGAGAAGCTGAGAAGCTGCTGAAGTGAGCAGGGAACAACCAATCCTTTGAAGTGCAAAAGAGAAAAACTTGCTAAGGACTATGAGAAATAAATGTGTGGTTTTCTGCAAAGCAGAAATACAAGGCTGATTAAACCTCCACCTAGAGGCATGAACCCATCCTGCAAAAAAATAAAGCTCTATTCCAGCCAAGTCCCCATCACACCTGACATAATATGTAGCTCTTACTCTTTTGTTCCAGTTATATAGTGGAGAGTCAATATGTGCACTGAATGAATGCAGCTGAATTTTTTGTTTTGGACTGAAACCTCAATTTTTGCTGAGAATTCTTTGTCAGTGAAATGTTTTTTTATTACCATTGTTAACCTTCCTAAAAGGTCAGGCCTCAATGGAAAAATGCTTCGATAAATTGGTGCATTTGCAAAGTAAAATCTTTTAAGAAAAGTTGTCATTCAGCTGTAGTTCTGTTCCATGTAGTGTGGGAGGATGTGGGGTTTTTTTTTTAAGATAAGCATTTTTATATTCCAGGCTGTTGAAATTAATAGTCTTTTGACTGCTGTACCTCAAGGTTTGTTCTGTTTCCACAGGTAACCATTTTAAAAGCTTGAAATGCATTGAATATGGAAGAAACAGCTGCTATAGCAAATGTACCCTTTGATGCAAGCAGCATAAAACATGAGGAGGTCTGGAAACTGAAAAGTTATCTTAGTTTCAGGAGGCACAGGCCCAGTAGGGAAACCCCAAACAGGTCTCATTAACAACCTGTTCAGAAAAAAAGAGGCTGTAAAGAGAATGTTTTTGAAAAGGTTCTGGCATATGCTTTCCAGTAAATTAGAAAGAGACATTGAAAGTTGCTTTCACTTTTGATAGAGAGAAAGAAAAACTATTATTAGCAAAGGTTTGGGAACTGGAACTTAATCCTCTCAGATGTGTTTTCCTATTCTGCTGAGCTTTGAAAGCCAGTAGTCACAGTGTGTGAATGCACGGTGTTAGGAATGGTCCCTTTCTCCACTCAAAATTTTTTACTGGAATTGAAGATGACTAAGTATAAACAATGTGCAGAAACAGTTGGGACACAAACTGTCTCTAATATTCATTTATGTGAACTGGAACGTTACTTTCAAATCTAATAGCTTTTGCATTAAAGTCTAACTGAAATTTGTTTGTTATCTGTTGGCCTCAGAAAATAATTTCACATCTGAACTTCCCATGGGCTTTGCTTAAAGGAAAAACATCAAACCTTGCCCCTCTGCATTAGCCTGTAAATTACAGAAGTTCCTAAACAGTTCTCTTTGGCTTCAGCGGGAATCTCAAATGAGGGAAAGATCTATTTTCATGTTTTCTGGAAGCAATTGTACAGAACTTGATTTTTTCATTTTTTAATGAGAGATTGCACTTCTGGCAGTTATAGCCCTACACACCTGCATGTGTATATGAAGTCTTTTCTAGTGCATTTTAGAAAATATATTGGAACTAAAACCAAGGAAAGGTAAGAAGTGGACAATGATAACAGCATAAAGGAACCTATCTCTTTGGTCTAATCTCTTTTTTCCTTTGAAATAATATCTCCTACAACATGGGTGTGGGTGGGCAGTCTTTATGTGGATCATCATCAATATTTTTTTTTAACTATGATGCCTCTGTGTCTCTCCCTAGGTGTGAATTAGGTTGTGTTAATCCCTGGAGACTGATGTTAGCTCTATTTATCATTTATTAAAAAAAAAAAATTAAATGGAATGAATGCCTTGCTTCAGTACTATTGACTGATACTCTCATATGAAGTATTTAAATGATGTCTAGAGAAGTTTCCTTCCACATCTGGCACTGCAATAAGCCTGTGTTGCTGTAGAACTTGTTGAAGTGAAAGATTGACAACAATGCTACTAATTTAAATGAAATTATGACCATTATCCCAGAGTTCTTGTTTTAACAGAAGTATGTAAATATACCTCTACATTTGTTTAAAAAAAACAAAACACATCAACATAAACAAAATCCCCCCGCAAAATAAACAAAAAACTCACAGTATTTCCCTATAAAATTATAAGAGAGTAGGAAAAAACTTGGTGAGAGTCATGAAATGATTGCTGTGGAATCAAGAAAATGAACAAAGGAAAAAAATCTTTGAGGAGATAGGTCAAGAAACTTAGGTTGAAAATCAGATTAATTATAACCAAAGAAATCTTAGGGAAGGATTTTTATCTTCATTTTCTAAGTTAAGAACAAATGAAGTATCTGCTGTATTAAATGCATATGCTTTCTCTAATTCTGGTGATGAGTTTACACCAAGGAAGCAAAATTGATCAACTGAATAATTCTGTAATTGGAAAAAAATAGTGAAATGAAATTACAGTTGCAAGGATGTGCTGGATTGAAGAAAATGGTCGGTTCTCTTACTCCTCAAAGCCTGAGGTTTGTAGAAATAATGATTTGCATGGTCAAGTACGACAGGGAATGTGTGAGGAGGACCTCATGAAAAAATACTTTCTGTGTCAGTAAATCTGCTCTCTGCAGTCTGTTGGACGGGATGTCTAGTAGCAGAAAGTGACACTTTGGCTCCCAAAGTTATGAAGCTGTACAGTAAAGTTACGAGTTAGGGAAGCTGAAATCCATATCAGGATTTTCATCAGGATATATCATGCGCTCTATTTGGTTTTTTTTTAATACACTGGTTGGTGGGCCATAAGAAAGACACTAATAAGAATGGTTGAAGAAAAAATTCAGGCTCTTCATAATGCAGGTGCTCAAGCAGTGCCATTTGAGAGCTGCAGGCATGAGTGCTAGCATGGCAGGATTTATGAGCTGTTTTGCACACTGTTATTGTTTTCTGCCACTTTTTTTCTTTTGCAGAGCACAGTGGCCATAAATTGGCTCAAAGCATCCAGAGCTTATTGCTGAATCTGCTGTCAAGTTTTAATTTTGGGTTTTGGTCATGTTATGTCTTCCAGCATTTTCAAAAACTTGTTGGAGGAGTCAGAGATGTAATAGAAATGTCCTATAGGAAGATGAGTCCCAGAAAGGGCAATGTGGTGGCAATAAAGGAAGCTGACTGCTTTTTTTACCCCCAGTCTTCATTACTCAGTTGTATCATTACTGTGTCTGTAGACAGAGAAGCTTGACATGTTAATTAAGATACTTTTAAGTGCCCCAGATTGCAAAAGAAACCCCACCCAAAAGACAAAAGAAAGATGCAAGGTAGGTGGCATAGTTGATATGGTTCTTCAGAGGAGTGATACTCTTTTTATTGCTCCCAGAAGCATATTCCTTGCAAACTGACTCTAGGCAGTCAGGTAACTTTCCTCAAATCCAAACTGGGAAGAATTTAACTTTATTTTGTTATATTTTACTTGCTATTTCACAATTAGGAGGAATGAAGTTTAGAAAGAAGTGTTACATGGTGTTCAGAGTTTTGAGGTGGTTTTCTAGGCAGTTTTTAGATGTCTGCACACAAATCCTGTACTAGCAGTGCTTTGCACGTGGCTCTGTTGCAGAACAGACATCGTTTTGGTAATGAGATGAGACTTATTATGAGACTAAAATTAATTTCTTTGTTAAATTTATCTGTGTAGTGCAGTTATAAAATTGCTTACAGCAATCAAGATCCTGGTAGCTTGCCAGCTTTTTAACAGATAAGCAGTTTTGAAATAATTATTTTCCAATAGTGTCATTGAAGTTGAGAACATTTTTTTCCTCCTACTCTTTCAGCTTTCTTTTTAATTAAGGAGTGGGGCACATTTCTAGAAATGTGTAATGAACAGGCTGTGAATACCAAGTGTGAATATTGTATGTCTTTCTCCTTTCAAGTGTTCCCATGAGACATTGCAGTGCTTCAGCAGTACAACTTCTGTACTGTTCTGTTCTATTTTTAGTGATATTTAAGGTACGTTGTAACTGTAGCTATAGTGCTATAAAGTAAATTTCTCCACATGTTACATGAAAATACTTATATTCGTCTTTGTATTTTGCTGGGAAAGAACATCTATGCTGTAAAGTTATGTAAAAACTTAAATTCTGGAAAACCTAATTAGTGGACATGTTAAAATGCATTTCACACCCCTAATCAAGGTGGCTGTGCCTAAATGCAAATTGTCTGTGGAAAGAGAAAGGAATATAAAGAACAGATTTACGTTTCCTTGGAATTATGCTGTGTTTTTTAATCCTACCCCAATTGCTGTGTAAGGCACATGGTCCCTTTGAATCACTGAAAGGGCAGCTGACTTGCTGCTGTGAGAGACTTGCTGTGAGTGCTGGGCTGGATTTCCTTATTGGCAGACTTTATAAAATCCAGAGTGTGTCATACATGGTCTCCATGTAGGTGAGATAATGATGTGGACTGAGGAAAGAGGGAGAGAAGAGATACTTCAAAAGGCAATGGCTCGAGTGTTTCTCCAGTGAGGAAAGCTGATCCCCAAAGATGAGGGCAGAGCATGGCTATATGCATGGCAGGAGGGAGGGCAGAGCTCACTGCTGCTGATGGCCTGGCAAAGGGTACTTGTTGCACTGTGGGGAAAGAAGTAAAGTTTTTAGGGAGAGACTGATTAGGATGTTTAAGACACTATATGCCAAAATATCTGTGGTATATGTTGTCCAGGCCAGCAGGAGGTGTGATCAGACTGCAAATCACTTGTTTAGAATGATGAAGGTGTAGCCACTGCAAATTAAAATGTTACTCAAATCTTCAGGCTATTTTTTGAGTTTGGTTACACACCTACAGTATTTTTTTGCCTTTTTCCCACCCTCTATATGAATAAAAGACTATTATTGATACGTTAGAAAAATTACATGGGCAGCCTGTCATTTTCTGAACTTACTAACTTTCTAAAATAAAACTCCAAAGTATTGAACTGAAGGTTTTTTATGAAAGCAACAGAATTGCAGGTAATATGTTGTAGTGATTGATCAAACTGTGTGGGAAACAAAGCAAATGAAATTAATTCGCTACCTCTGTTCTCTTTTTCTCTTAATTATGAATGCTTTGGATTATTTGCAGTGCAGTAGCTTTCAGAAGCAATAAAGAAGTGTGGTAGTTAATAAGATATTAATAGAATGCAAAATAATTTAGAAATATTAGTATTGCTGCAAATGATTGGCAGCAGCTGTTCTTTGGGTTTTGTGTTTCATTGACAGTGACTGCAAGGATAGGCTTCTTTACTCAGTGGCTCTAGAATTGTTTCGGGCTTCTTTAAAACAAGTTTTCCACAAGAAAGATTTCTGTCTCAACCTTTCATAATATAATAGGAAAACAACCTTACTTGTCTGATTGAAAATCTATGAAGACATAGATTGGCCAAAAATATGAAATGAACCAGAGAATTTGGAGCAGGCACCAGCTAACATAATGTGGTTTTGCCCATCTTAAAAAAGTTGGTAAATTTCTTGGTAGTTTCCATTTCTGGATTAAATCCAGGAGCACCCAGAGATCCCTCATATACATGAGTGTGCATCTTCTTTCATCTCACTGCTCCTTTATACCTATTCCTTATTCCTAAGGAATAAAATCTATAGTTTATCCTTCTAAAAACACCCTTAACCCAAATTAGAAACTGCAGAACACTGGGTTAGAAACTGCAAAGTAATCCCTGATCTTTTTCCTGCATTCTGGTCTTCCTTTGTGATTTACTTGTCATTTCCCCCTTGCATATCTGCCATTCCAAAACCAGCGTATATGCCTTATTTCTAGAGGAATTACCTGTACTAAAATGATCTTGACAGTTCCTAAGAGCAGCTACGTGGTCAGATGAAAAACACCTCTTTCCATTGTCACTCTTCAGTCCTTCCATTGCTAGTCTCAATGGGTATATATTATAGTGAAACAGCTGTAAAGAATAACCTATACACTGACTCTTAAAGCATTTCATTTCTAGAGATGTATTCTTTTTTGCAGACCATGAAGTTGTGGCCCCTTTGATAAAGCAAAGGGTAAGAAAGGGGACAGAGGGCAGGCAGACAGGATATGAGAAGAAAGTGGACTATTCAAAGAACAGCTGCTGCCTTTGCCTTCTGTGGGACTGCTCAAATATCGAGTGGGTTTTCTCAGTGACAGCAAGGGTACAGTGCTGGTACCTGGCAGGATGCCTTTCTCCTGAAAGTGAGATGGGAAAGAAAAGCTGCGCTGGGAAAATGCAGAGCCCAAAGGTTAAGCAGAGGGTCCTGAAGTGGCTTTAGGAGGAAGCTAGCAGGTGTTAGGGGCATTAATGAGAAGTGGGTGCTGGTGGAGAGTGCACTGTGTGCTCAGTAGCCCCTCGGGACTTCACAGTGGAAAATGTGGCATGAGAAAGAGCAGCGCAGGAACACAGAGCAGGCTCGGGTACATCTGGGCAAATAACTGCAATGATACTTATCACTTTTTCTGAGTAAGTTGGGCTTCAGACAATGGCTATTGAAAAACAAATTTTCAGGCATGTTAAGGATTTTAAGGTAGGGCTACAGCTAAAAACTCCACTCAGCTCTAGTAGTATTTATGAACTAGCTATGTAAAATATGAGAGAAACTGCACGTCGGTCAGCCTGGGGCCTGCAAGTGCCTCTCTGTGCTCCTAGTTGCCTTGGCTTGGGAAATCAGCAGGAGTGCTGAGGCTACAAGCTATCCTGTTTCTGACAGGCTGCATCTTCTTGTTTATCACTTCCTTAGCCAGACCAATAAAACAAGCAGGAACACAGATGTAGGCAATTACAATTTGGCCTGACCGTAAGACTTTCTCAACTGTAAGAGTAATTTCAGAAGAGCTTAATAAGTTACAGCATCTCATCAGTCACATCCCATACAACACATGATTTTCTGAACTGTATCACTTTGCCTGGATATAAATGGTTTGTAAGTGATAACGCGAAAAAAGTTAATAGTTAATTGAATGTTTTTTAATTGAATAAAAAATATCGCAGTAACGAAAAAGCTGACATTTAAAGGACTGATAAAGCAACAGATTCATCAGAAGAATGTGTTAACAGCTATGTATATTCTTGGCTATGTATAACAGACTTTAGCATTGCAAAATAGCAAATGTTACAGGATAAGGATAACCAAAAATTGGAGGTAACCAAAAATCCAGGAAATGGAAAATGGGTATATGTGAATTTGAAGGAAACAGGTTTCACCTAAAAAATGCTTGAAAGCTAGTATTTTGGCAGAGTTGCATCCATGAATGCTCTTGATCTGGTCATTAACTTCTATGATACTATGCAAAATTCTGTCACCATAGTGTTGCATGGGCAGAGCAAAGATCTGAGCCTGTGCTGTTCTTACAGCCTTTTGCTGTTTAACATATTTAATTGGCTATTTTCCATTCAGATTAGATAGGACTTTTAGAAAACCTCAAAGTCATTTCATTCTCATGAATTCAGTTTTCCTCCGTCCTACAGGACAGATGTAACCATTTCCTCATGACAGAAAGAATCAAAGGGAAGTCATCAGCACATGACCTAAGCAATATTGGTTAGTGAATGTCATTGAGTAATTGATCTGCGTCCTCCATGGGATTTTTTCACTGTGGCCTGTTACCATAATGAATGGTCAGCAGAGCAGAACTGGTCTAGACAGAAGATAAAGGCCTCTAGTAAAAATGAGCCTTTTTCAAATGTAAATTCAGAGAATACTGGAAGAGAGGGCTATTTTATTAATGCAACTTTCTTTCTAAATCAGTGCCAGGACTTCCTTAAATTAAAATATGTGGTAAATACTGGAATTGTTAATGACTTATTATAACTGTACCATGGGTCGTTACCTCTGTCCTCCTTTGTTATTTTTAAGTACTTGTTTACTAAATTCAACAGCAAAATCCCATTAATAGTTAAATATTTAATTTTCTCCTGAGAGCAAAATATAAGATAAACATTCTATTTGCTTAGGTTATTCATGGTTATGAATTGAATGACTTGCTTACAATCAATGTTAATAAATAATGTATAGGATTCTTCTTCAGCCACCTCATAAATACTAAGCTGATTGGAGAAAATAGAGAACAAAATAATAGAAATACATCTTTAGGCAGTGACAAGATTTTTGTATGTATGTTGTAATTTATATGAAATTGATTTCTCACTTTTGCTGGTGAATGAAGCCTTGTATCAATCAACTGAACACACACATGAGCAGATGAGCACTTAAAACCTTCCTGTTGCTGAGTTGCTGCTGAAGGCCCTTATTTTAAGGGTCTATCTGACAGACTTCTGCTATGTGTACAACCCTGAACAACTCTGCAGGATTAGGCATCACGTTTCCTCATCGTTAGGCAGCTCCTTCAGCACTATGCGTATCACATGGGGTACTCCCTGCTTGTGCTGAATCTGGTCTGTGTGTATGTCCTGCATTTTGCCACTCTTAAGGACAGAAGAGGCATTACCAAGTTACTATTGTCAGGCAGTGGCTGAGTTGGAAGCAACTTATGAAATCAGGGAAGGAGGAATGGTGAATCTATAGTACTGTCTATGGCATGGAGGTAAGCAAGGTTGTCTGTGAGTCCTGACTGGAGAACTTCATAGTCCCTGCAGATTGTATCATCAAGGTTATGAAGGTTAAAACTCTCAGCTGATGAAAATCAGGATAGATTAATTACAATTTAATACTTCATAATTTTGCCACAGGTGATGCAAGTAACTTGTGTTTATTAAAGTAGGTACAAAAGATGGTGTGAATCTAGTCAGGAGGTTCTTTTGGCTTCCCTTGCATGTATCTTGTCCCCCCTGTCCCTCCAATCAGGTAGCAATGTATAAGGAATAAACTAAATAGAAAATGGAATAAGTAGGTTTTTGTCAGCCATATATGCACAGATCCTGCCAACGTCTCTGATTCTTTTAGTTGCATGAATTAAAACTAAATGCAAGGAAAATGATTCTGAATTGGTAGTATTGTGCTGTCAACAGCACTGTCAACATTCTGTGCTATCAAAGAACAGGAGAGTCACACGTGACAGCCTTTGAAGCCAAGTACAGTTCAGCTCCTGGAACATGCAGTGGCTTTCCTCAGAGAAAATAAACCAACTATTCTCTTTTCTTATGTGATTTATGTTTACAGTAGAAGGTGTAAGATGTTGCCAGTAAAGGCAATACGGAGAAGGAGTTTTTTTGGTTTTTTTTTTCTTTCAAGAAGGAATTAAAAGCTAGAGAGAAAATGTGAATCCCTTGAGATGGGAACTGTGCTGCTCAGCACTGGAGGGCTCTTTTCAGCTGTGGAAGTAGATGATTAGTTAGGAGGGAGTATCATCTCTGAAACAGTGAAGATGACTGAAGCATGGGGTGATGCATCATGGATGAAAAGAGAGTTTGTGTTTTGTATGCAGTGATCCTGAAGTCCTGAGAAGGAGCTGAAGTGTTAAAATGAGGACTGAAACCAGCTATAGTCCTGAGAGCTGATAAACAATGCAGTATTCAAGGAAGGCAATAAATTGTATAAGGTAATGAACAGATTTACAGACTTGGAAAATGGTGAAGAAGAAAAATGCATTTAGGTTAAAAGCAAGCAATGAGTTTCTGGACAGATATGAACATATATCCTGAACAAGGGAGAATGAGATTGGGAACACTACATGAGTGCCTGTTGTAAAACCAATCTCTCTGACTTGGAAACTTTCTGGAAGTGACATCAGGCTTAATTATGTGACTACGTTGGCTGTTTTATTAAAAAGTTTCAGCACAATTTGTGAAATACTCACTGTAGAAATCACTTCAGACATGAAGTGCCCCAAACTCTGATCCACCTGAATTTTGAATGTACCAAGCAGTGCTGAGCTTGTCACTTGGGTGAGCACATGGGTCTTGGCCTGCCGAGTGTGTTAACTGAATAGAAGACTATGCACACAAAATAATTTGTAGAGAAAATGCACTGAAAACTGCTGAGCTTTAGAGTCTGTGCTTTCAGAATATGCTTGTGAAATGAAATAGGGTGGATTCATAGCCCTGACAGTGCTCATCATGTTTTCCATTCCTGTACTGATAGGATTTTTGCCTCATAGTTTTATATTAAAAGACACCTTTAGCAAGTGGACACATGAAGGTAGGCAGCCTTATGCCTTTATTAGTGACTCAGAAGAGATTCTCAGTCATCTAAGGAACAACAGCATATGGTATAAAACAATAAAAGAGCAGTTCTAGAAAGGTTTAGGAGTCACTTCAAGTAAATAAAGTGAGTGCAGTGAGAAATTGCAGATAGAAGTCAGTGGGTAACTCAAGCTATAAGAAGTCAGTGTAAGAACCAGAGGAGAGTGGGTTACAAAAAGGAGAGATGAAGATCTCTGTTGAAGATGGGGTTGTGAGCATTCACTCTCATGAGCCAGAGTAGTAGCAATGCCTGCTTAGCACTAGTGAGGCTTTTGGGTGTGGAGATTCAGAGATAGGAAACAGTGATCACCTGGAGATAGTATTGTAAGAATATGATATTGTCACACAGGAATAATCTTGCAATGACCAAGAAGTTTTATTAGAACTAATCATGTATCTTGTTTCCAAATGTTTTCTGCTCAAACAGTTGCTATCAATTGATACTTGCTTGTTTTATTTCTTGACCTGGAATATTCTCCAGTATTACTCTTCTCTTTGCTCTTGGCTTTTTCCAACAGTGGAACTCGAGTCAGAACCTAGACATGCTTGACTTTCCATATGTAAAAGCAGATTCAATTTCTGTTCCAAAGTACCGTATTACCGATTTGGATCATTTTTACTCTAACCTCTTTCTGGTCTTTAACTGAAAGCTCACAAGACAAGTGCTGTTCTTAAGTACTAACTACTGTGTGATTCTTAATCATTATTACGAATAATGTCCTTTCCAAGCATGGAATTTCTCGCACCTCCAGTAGGAGAGTTACAGCATGATTGCTGTCTGAAGTGGAACACTTATGTGGTTTCCATATTCAAAGCATAAACGGAGTTTGAAACAAAAATTAGGTCCTTTATTTTCTGGCTTTGCACTTCTTTTTACTTCAATGTTTCTCTTTGCATGTACAGCTATGGCCCCAAACCTTGAGGACTGTGAGCACTTATCTTGTTTTAGCGACTCAGCCTTTTATTTTTTTTGCTTCTCTCACATTGCTTTAATGTTGTACATTTCTTTTAAGAAAAAAAAAACAACAACTCTCAAACCCATACACTGTTAGCAAACACAGCAGAGACAGAAAATCATAGAGGAATGCCAAGTGAAGTTTTCAGAGGGCAGGCATCCCCACCCTTTAGATTTCTGAAAGATCAACTTTATGACTTTATAAATGATTATATCATCAGCTACCTCTCGATAACAAAGTTATTCCAATGATATAATGTTATGCTATGAGTCACCTCTTCCCAAGAGGACAAACAAGGAGGAAGGACATTTTCATATCAGCTTTCATGTAGGTTCAGCAGAAAACAAACTGTCATGAAATTTGTCTGCTATAGAAATAGAAGGCAGAATATATATATATGCATATTACATCATGACAGTGGCTTATTGCAGAACAGTATTTTTGTGTAAGGAATTCTATAGGATTTTTTGGGTCTAGTTGACAAATCACCAAGTGTATAAATATCTCTCTACTTCAAGGATGCTCTGAAGGAAAGACATTTTTCTAGGGAGAGTGAAGCTTCAGCCTTTCTCTCCTTGTGCATGCTTTTTACTATCTTGATTTTTGTTTCCTTCTGGTCTCAGAAAAACAAGACTTTATGTGCCCATGCAGGGAAATCTTCAGATGGTTTCTGCCATTCTCTCCTTTACCACACCTTACATTGTATTTCCCAAATGTTTCTCTGCAGTTGTGTCATATCAGAGCAGGCTGACAGGAGAAAGATGAGTAAGGTTAATGTCACCCCTGTCGGAACTCATTTCCTTTGTTGGTAAAACATAAGGAAAATCAGCAGCAATCATGGCTACCTCAGACTCTGATGTTATGGATGGCAGAGGAATTTTTATGGCTGTTTCAGTGGCTTTGGGAGTCTGCTGTACCCAGCTGCTTCCAGCACTGTTCTGCCTACAGCCAGCTCTGCAGCAACCGCTCTCATCAGATAGATTACAGGACCGAATGAAATACCATATTCTCCCTTCTCTCCCAGGCAGACATTGATAAAGTTAACTGAAACTGAAGAATTCCAGGTGGATTGTCTCAATTTTTTTTCCTGCTTAATTGTTCCAATTTCATAGTATTTTCACTGTCAATGTCAGTCAGTGCCCTTTCCCACTCACCAGCAAAACCAGTTAGTCTAAAGGTGATTTAAAGTGGGTAAAAAAGCTTTTAAATCTTTATTTTACAAGGAAGTGGATCAAAAGTGCCACAATTTTTTTTTCACCTTAGAAAGTTACTTTTAAACTAAAATTATTATTTTTTAAATTATTTTTTTAGAATCTGGGAATCAGTTTAAAGTGTAGGGTTTTAGTTTGTCATTGAGTGGTCTCTTGTCCTCTTGTCAGCTATGCAGCTGCAGAAAACACCACAGGCTAATAAAGTGCCAAAGCACCTAGTTAGATATTAAGACAAATGATATAGGCATTGTTAAAGGCAACTTAGAAAATTGCAACCTAGAAAAATCCCTCTTAGTTGGGTTTAGTTGTAGCTGAATGTTTCTCACCAAAAAAACGGGGAGGGAAGAATGTTAATGGATGGTGGTATATATGAAAGTTTTCCTGTTGAGAGCTTCAATGAGAGTGCTTTGGTTTAACTAAGACACCTCATTACACTCATGTTGGAGGAACGTGCTTAGGAGTCTCATCTCTTTGTGGGAAAAAAACAGGTACTCTATCTCAACAGTGCCAGTGAGATGCCTGAAGGTAATGAGAGGCTATCCAGCTACCCAGATGTCACTGTAGTCCTATTAGTCTTACTAGCTAAGAATATCTCTTTAAATTATTGACAAGATAACTGTCTTTTTCTGTAAATGTATGAAAAAAAAGAAAAAAAAAAGTAATTTATAAAAGTCACAGAATCACGGAATGGTAGGAATTGGAAGGGAGCTCTAGAGACCATGTAGTCCAGTCCCTTTGCTAAAGAAGGTTAAGACAAGACTGAAAGGGGATCTTATCAATGCTTATCAATACCTTCTAGGGTGCGTGTGATGTTTATGACAAGAAACCGCTTTACGATATCTAAAGTTTCATCCTTTATAGGATTTTAATTTGTAATTTCAGATTAAGCTCATCACCTTTCTGTTTTTATATGGTGCAGGTTAACGTCACTTGTTTGAAATGAGACTGAATTTTGAGTGAGCTACCCTCATTGTATGAAAATGTACTATCTTTTCTCATGTGCAAGCTTGACAACTTACAAAATCCGGAATTTTCTGAAGGAAAGAAAGAATCATTTAATTTTGACTTAATTTCAGTGATGTTTCAGAGCAGGTCTTGTGTGTTTCCTTTGTAGACGTAACTAGAAAATACAGCTAATCATACAGTTGAGAAGCTGGAAATAAAGG
This sequence comes from Colius striatus, assembly GCF_028858725.1. NCBI lineage: Eukaryota > Metazoa > Chordata > Aves > Coliiformes > Coliidae > Colius > Colius striatus. The sequence continues at coordinate 12,491,314 of NC_084766.1, forward strand.
CTTTGAGTGACTCTATTGTAATTCTTATTTGCTGATTCAATTTTTTAACAGTAACGAAGGGATGACATCACTCCTATATATAAAGCCAGAAGATTGTTTTATAAACAATGTGTGTACTATCACACAAAGTTTTGGAAGTCATGCAAAGCTATAATCATTGACTTCAGCGCATCTCTGTGAGACCTGACAAAGAACAGATGTTCAAAATAGACTGTCATTTGATCTGTATTCCTGCGAAGTACTCCCACATCATTATATGGGCTAATGCTGCATTCATTGATGGCAAGGAAAGATAGAAGTAGCTTTATATTTCAGCCAACTTAAACATTTTTCTTAACTTTTTAGCCTGCATTTTGTTTACTTTATCTACAATAAATTTGGTTGAAATGTCTTATATCATAAGCAAACCTCACTTGCTTCTCAGAGGGACAAGCCTCTTTGGAACCAAGAAAAACTATGAAATAGTGTGTCAGAAGATATGATTAATGTATGCTACTGAAGTCTTCATTTCTTTCAGAGAGAAAGGTTCAGTGTGAATTGTAGAGTAAGTGCCTACATGTTAAAAGGCTGTAATAAGAAACAAAACTGAGTTCCATATCATTTGGTAATGAAACTTGATACAAGATTTTGTCTTCTGACATCCAATCCCAAGAATAAAATTAAAATCTCACTTAAATTAGCAGAATTGTGCAGCAGGAAGGAATATTAATGCCAGTTTGAAAATGATTAGAAAGAATCCTGAAAGAAATGGAAGGTATGATTTTAGGAAAAAGTCCATTAGCACACAGTGCCAACTAATTTATAAGATACGTGAGTAGCTTAGTAAAACCACTGGCAAGGGAAAGCACTACCTGTACATTTGTTTGAAATCTCCATTTTCTGCATGCTTTAAAAAAAGCCCAAAACAATTAAAAACAACCACGAGAGCTGAGCAACAGTTTTACCAGTTAATGTTTAAGAAACGTCAGGAACAATGCAGTGTTGAGTTACACTACCCTAACTGTTCTCTCTCCTGTATTCTGTGGAATTGAAATCCTCTCATCTTCCTGTTCATTTAGTACTGCATGACATCTCATAATTCTGTAATAAAATAAGCATTAAAACAACTACAAAATGACGATTAGCTGGTTACCAGCATATTTTGCAATGCTGATTTGACTGTGGAAAGCATTAAGAGCTTCAGTGTGCCCTGAGCAACCTGGTCAACTCGGTACCTGACCTGAAGTGAGACTAGGGTCCTCCTCAGATCCTTTTCCAACCTGAGCTGTCCTGTAGTGCTGTGGATGCTTGCATTGACATTAGCCTAAGGCAGCTGTGTTCAAATACTCTGGAGATGCTGAGCAAAGAAAGCAAACTGGTAACAGCCTCCTGGCCAGGCATGCTGTAGCACCCTTATTTTCTCAAAGCAAGTCTCAAGCAGTGTCACTAGTCACTTCTTCTCAACTAAGAAGCAATGTACCATAGTATATTGTTAGTCTGAGGCAGGCTAAAAAATTTTGTGGTGTGTTTTGGGCATAGAATGCAGAGTTTTAGTGTTTTGCCTAGTCATTCATATGCTGTAAGTTGAATTGTTCGTGTCTTCTTTTGTCTCAGTACCTGTATCAGTGATGAGGTGTTAGCATCAATTGGCAAGAAATACAACCAAGTAAAAATTCCCCAAATCAAGATAGTTTTGCTCACAACAGTGGTGTAAGTCCAAGGCTGTGTATCAGAATCCACATGTGGGGAAATTTTCCATTGATACCTGCCTTTGAAACACTGAATGAGCCTTTTGAGACCTTCAAAACATACTCATTTGAAACAAAAGTAACATAAAAGATAATGCATTGAAATGGGTTTGCTTTTGTAAAATCTCCTATTTGATGACATTAAAATTTTAGTAAAGTGTACTCCTAAACTTTAGTTAATACTACTTCTGTGTAATACTTCTGCTTTGGAAAAATGTCGTGGGTTATTGATATTCACACAAGTGCACCAAATGTGCCATCCTAACTTCAAATGAATATCTGATAAAGTCATGAGAAGTATTTCTCAAATTGGACTTGCCTTGTGTATTAATTAGGATTTGCTCTCAACTGTTTTTATAAAGCTTATGATGAAACAATTTGTTCCTCCAGGCCAGATGGTGCCTTTTGTCAGGTTAACTAAAATACCATGTCTACTATACCAGAACAGTTATGCAAATGATTAATTTGTCACTTCTTTGACCAAGTTTAGAAAAGTAAACAAAAAATCATCCACTAAAGCTCTTTGCTATATTTTGAAAATGGTTCATAGAGCTGTTGGATTAGATTGAAATCTTTTTGCTTTTGTTGATTTGTACCTCACTGTTGAGATATCTGTGGCTTCAGTGTTATCATTTATGGAGCAGAATGACGTTCCAAAGTGTAGGAAGAGAGAGTACAAATGTAATCACAGGTGGAGCATTGGCATTACTGTAGCGAGCAGTGGTTGTTTGTTTGCCTGGAAACCAATATAATATCAGTGTGCTTTCTATCTCCCATGCTAGTAGAGAACTCAGCAGTCCATAATATGACAGCCTTTCATTGGAAACATTTTTAAAGGCAAGATACAAGGAGATATTTCCTTTCCAAGAGAGAGAAGCCCAGTGCCAGCACAGTGCAACAGATACTTTCGCGTGGTGGGAGTTTACTGAAGTCGATTGCATTCTGCAGATGTATTACTGTGTCTCTGTAAGATGATGCTCTAAAAATGGCAAATGATGCATTATAATCTATTTTCCATTTCATCCTTCTGGAAGCCTTAAATACAGTAATTTATTATCAGTATTTCAAGGGAGAAACTGTGAGGCTAAAGCAGAAAAATCTGATGGGAGTTTCAAGTTTCTTTTATCTCTACAAAGATGAAAAAAACCCCAAACCCTGTCTCTGGCACCACCAGGACAATTAACTTATGCTTGTTTAAGTTGTAGTTTTAACTTTTGAAATTCTGAAGGATATTGTTCTATTCATCTGATTTCTTTCAAGGAAAATTCATACGTCTTTTCTGACTGTTCAGGAAACACACTTATTTTTATAATCCCAGATTTTTATCATCATTATGGTGGCATTAAAAACGTGAGCCCGACTTGCCTGGAAATGACTGTTCTAGTACCTTTACCTTGCATTTATGTTCAAATCTCCTCCTTCCTTTCTCTCAGTTACTGTGTGACTACAGTACTCATGATGCTAAATGTAACCCAGAGAGGAAAGGTGTTTCACTTCACCGCTGCAATAGAAAACTTTCTTAGGAGTCTGAGATGGTGAACTTCTGAGGGAATTTATTTCATAATTAAACTGCAGGTTAATCATCTATCCCAGTGCTTTGTTAGAGGCATTGCCTTGTAATTTTCTCTTTCCTATGCATTATTTCTAGTAATACTTCTGAGAAGTACCTCTCTCCTAATTTCCACTTATAAAGGGTAAGAATAAGATCTTTACACACTGTGTAGTTAAAAAACCAAAAGCAGAGCTTTTGGCTAACACTTGCCTAAGAGTGTTGTGTGTTGTATTACCTGCCATGTTTTCAGGGTGAAATACAACCTAGATATGGCGTGGCAGATGGCAAGACAAGTGATCTGGGCCATTGTATGAGCAATCTTTTAACTTTTTGATTAAGTTTCCATGTAGCCCAAAGGTTGAGAAGAAAGTAGCATAAAACAACCAAGTTATAAATTTGAGGAAGCTTGAAATGTTGCATATGGAAACTGAGGCTCTCATTCAACATGTTGGTGTGTGCCCAGGAAAGACATTTATTAACAGAAGGTCTGACACACAACCACTTGTTAGCAGAAAACTCTGCTGAACTGAGATCCACTTGATAACTGGCTGCACCAGAATTAGCACAAGGTGGTATGTTTCATGAGCTCCACTCCCCTTTTTGCCTCTAGTGAATAATTTAAGTGGTGGTTTTTATTGCTACTTACTGTTCAATGGATAGCAGAACGATGTGTGACCTGAATAAATATTTAAGTGTACTAGAGTTTGTGAAATTTTCCCTTTTCTATTAAATGCATTTAAGAATATGTTTGGTAATTCAGAAAGATAAAAGCAGTGAACTGGAATTGGTCCAGATTATGTAATGGAAAACATATTTGTAGTTTATTCAGCCACTTCTTAATGTAAAAGCTAAACAAGTTTCTGATGAGTAACAACATATCCATACATTTTAAATCCCAGCTGACTGTCAAATGTCATATAAAAAAATACTGAAAGCAATAAAATAACACGTGCAATTATATATGGTAATCTGGATGCACAAGATTAAAGAAAGATGCAATGGGAATACATTTAACATGACATGATAAGTTTATTCAGTGAATACCAAGAGAAAGACGGGGAATGGTCACTTTTTTGAAGCAGGATACCGGGGATAAAGCAATCTCATCTAATTGTGGAAGTAAAGTAACACTGGCTGTCTTATCTGTTCAAACCCCTAACTAGGAATGTTTTTCAAGATGAGATACTTCCAACAGCCACGTAATCCATGATAAGCCTAAAGCTGTATTTATCTTAGTATGCTTCTGTGCTAGTACTTGTTTGGCTTTGATGCTTTCACCACAAGAAATGTTTGTGTTTTATAGGTTGTGCAGGACACTTCTGATAAACTGACCAAAAGGCTGTTACTATGGGTTTTTTATCTCCAGGTGGTTGATGTATCACCTTCCAAAGCCCTCTTTCTGTGTGCTCATTCTTCATACAGGAAGGCAGGAAGTGAAAGACGACTGTACTAAATGCATTCTCTCTATTGCTTTACCTGATTATTTTTTCCAGTGCATCACGTCCAGTTTGTTAAAAAATTCTGATTTTCTGAACACTACTCAAAATAGCAGAATTTCTTTGCTCTAAAGGGATATTTTTTTGCCTTGTGCATTTCTTAGTGTTGTTTTTACTCATTCTCTTAGTACCCATTTTGGTATGGATTTTATGGGTTTGAGATGCACAGTGGAAGCACAGCTGCTAATTCGTTCTGGCAATTTGGCTGGGAATTGCCAGGTACTGAGCACTGCCAGACATTTTAATGGAAAGTTTCAGGTGGACTGTCTCAAGGGTGTGCTTATTTTCTTTAAAGTGGTTCAGTCATTTCTCATAATTTCAGAAGTTCTTGGCCTGTAATTTTTTTAAGTGTGGATTAAAAAAAGAAAGCCTATCTCATGTTAGTATTTGTACTAATAAATTGTAAATAAATTGTCAGTTTCTAAAGTACAGTAAAATTATTTGCAATTGATGGTATCTTTAGGAAGCAGGAAAATCAAGCTGAGATTTCTTTTGTTATGCTGAATTTGTTTGTGGTTTTGTGTCCCAGACCATTATACAGGAAAAAAAGTACTAGCTTAGTAATAACCATAAGAAACAGACCCAGTGAACTATCTTCTGCAGTTGTTGTCAGTTAATAGTGCTCTCTGTGCAAAACTCCAAAGCATCAGATTGTGGAGAAACCCAACAGGCAGTGCATGAAACCTTGTCTGATCAGAGTGGCCAGTAGACACCCTATAACTTGGTAGCTAGGTTGGAATGCTGAGTTGTCCCACAACAAAGCTGTATTTCCATTTCTTTTTCTTGAAGGAACACTTGTACTATGAAGTGCATTGGCCAGCCTGCTTACTCTGGGCACCTGTGCCATATCACCTTAGATCATTATGGCAGCAGAAGATAATTGGGAGTACATACGTGGGTGATCATCTCTTCCAATCAAGGCTTTAGAACAGGAAGTAATATGACAATTTAGGGATGATGAGCAAATGTGCAAGGTATCTGATCTTCAAGGGCATGTTCTGCCAGTGACCAGACATCACAGTCAGTCCATGTCATTGAGAGCAGAAGTGCAGCAGAAGGTACAGTGCTTCTGACTCTAGCATGGATGTATATTAGTGTTTGCAGTGCCTTTTAAGCATTTAAAAGCAACCAGATCCCATGCTACTCATTCAGAAAGATTGCCTGTTCTTTTTATATTGCTCTGCAACACATAACAGTAATGGTAAATGTATAATTTCACTTTCCTTGGCTAGATCATTGAGATCAAGAAGTTAAGCAATTTGTGTTTGTAAATCCTATCCATGTCTATGTATAAAGGGAGACTTTTACTGTTCTCTATGTTTGTTAACAGAAGAAAACTGAGCATCCTGTCTGAGGTGCCTAAACAGTAGAAAATTGTTTTCATTTGTGTGTGTGTGTGCTTGAATTGTGTTCTGTGCTTTTTGTATGTTTATTGTGCTAACGATACATCTCTCTTCATTAAGTAATATGTCATCAAGAAATAAAATCTATTCTAGAAGCTACCTTGAAATAAATACTCTCACAGACACTAAACAACCCTAAGCTAAAACATTTGTGTCAGAAGTCCCCATATACAGCAAATCCTTAGAGGTGATCTGGTGAAAAGAGATATGAGTTAGGCCTTTAAATACTGATGAGTCGTAGTTGTGAGGCTGGATCACTGAGTTTGATGAAAGTTGTGTGCCACATGCAGGTGTGAGAACTCAATAGGTAAACACTGTTGTTGGATTAACAAAGCAATAATGGTTTTAAAATACCAAGGCCTAGCCCCACTTTGGCAATTCTTAACAGTGGTGTTACTTGATAATTAACTTCTTTTGGTAGCAAAATAGTGATGTGACCAAGAGAAGGGTATTTCTGCCGTGCAGACTGTCCTAACAGTGAGGATGGAGAATGTGTAGAACTTCTACTGGAAGGTTAACATCACACTTAAAGGTGTGATATTGGGTCTGTACATTGTTAATAGGTAATTTATATTGTTTTTAAGTTAGCTTGCCAAATGATAAGAGTTTTGTCATATGGAGAAGTGTATAGTGCAGAATCGCACAGTATGTTCTCAGAAGATTCTCAAGAGCAACGATTTAGTTTGACAACAGTTGTGTTTCTCTACCAGAAAACCTCTTTTTCTTAAATACATCTGACATACTGCATGGCATTTATTTTTCTGCCAAATTAATTATGCAGCTTCCCTTTTTCAGCCTGCCATCACTATCATTATTTTATCCAGCCTCAAGCTGGCCTAGCTAGACTGGCCAGGCCCAAAAGAGCCATGCCAGGGGGTTGGGTTGTCCCTGTGCATTCTTCCCCAAGCAAGGGCAGTTCCTACTCCACACCACAGTTCTAGCTCTTCTGTTTTCTGGAGTGTGTGGCACGTCCATTAAACTTACATGGCAGATCTGCTTATGCAGAGATGACAGAACAGTCCTCTTCATAGCTTAGGGAAAGAACTTCTAATTTTACAGCACAGAGTGCCACCAGAGCCACAGCTGTGCTTCATTTGATATGCAGTGTGTTCTCTTGAGAAGTACAGAGGCAGCCTTCCAAAGCTGAGGAAGCAATACTGCACAACAATTACCTGTATCTTGTATTAAGTTTTTGGTAACATGTTGTTGGATCTAGAAGTAGATCATAGGTAAAATACTCTGATCTCCATACCTGCATGGAGACCTACCTATGATTCTACGTGTGTAACGGTAATCATAGCTAATATTGTTTTGATAATGCCCTCACAAAATTCTAGGCAGGTTTTATTATTACTGTTTTGTTCTTATAAGGACCTTTTTTCTCCTGTATAACAATGGAATACTGTTTAGCTTTTTGCTAGTCCATCAAAGAGAGATTCTCAGGGGGAGGTGGCAACTCTTTTCCTGAGGCCAACTGTATTCTAAAAAAGAAAAAAAATAGGATCAATTAATTTTTCAGTTGATTTAAAGATGGTTTTGGAAGGAATTTGGATCTTTATTTCTTTTGTAACTATAACAAACTTCCATTGAGTACACATCTCCATGATTTTTTCCACAGCTTTTACTAAGGCAGGACAGTCCAAAAGAATATAATTTGGTTAGACCTGCAAGGAGCACTGTTTTGTTGACAGTTACATTGTCTCAGCAATGCCTCCAATGCATTCCTCCTATGTTGTTGCATGCTCTGCCTCTTAATGGAGATAAGTATTCAAGAAAAAACTTAGTGATGTTCCCATCAAAACCTTTTTCCTGCATCTGAATTACAGACATCTGAACAGAACTGGTTTTGCAGTTCATTATGTTTTAATTAGAAGTGACTATTTTAAATATATTTTAGATATGTAGAAGCAACCATGCTTTGAAAATTATTTGTCACCCTGTAGAACCACTTCAGTAGACAAATGGATTGTTTTGTTTGAACATTTGGCAGAGGCATTAGGTTACTTATCATCAGCTTTTGTTCAACTAGGTTTTCTCCTGAGAGAGGCTGCTGTAAGCAGGGCTATTCTTCTCTATAGTACAGTGGAGAGTTCAGTCCCCAGGGACAAGTACATTTTAACCTAACATGTTGCCAAGGTTCTAGATTTCAACAACACACTGAGTGTTTCTGCCTGTTTTTGTGTGACACGTGGTAATTTTTGGGACACCTTCTTAAATAACAAGGAAGGCCTTTGAAACTCTGCCAACTAGATGTCATCCAGGTCATATCTTCTGGTCTGTGTGTGTGCCAGATGTGACCTTAGATTTGGGAAAAAAACATTTGTTTATGAAATAGTTACATATTTCAAACATACTGTCCCAGCAGAGCTTTGCATATATGCATATTGTCATGTTGATATATTTCTTTAAACTTATGAAAAAATGTATTTAAGGAAATCATATGTCTAATTTTAGTCCCAAAATTTGCTGGAGAAGGAACTGATGGGAGTCTTACTTCTGTCTTCAAGTCTACCAGTTCTACTTTATCATTACATCCTGCCTTCCAGCAATTAATTAGTTAATCAGTTTTGGCAGTCAGCAGTCTTGAATTGCATCATTGAGGTTTTATGAAACACTTCTATCACTCAGATGGTGATATCTGAGAAAAGACTCCTGGAGGTGCACAGTCTGAACAAAAAATAAAATAACCCAAGTTGTTCAACATAGGTAGTTGAAACACTGTTAAGGAATCAAAGCACTGGCTATCCTTCACTCTTTGGGATTTTTTTCTTCTTTTAAGATGCAATGTTCTCAAGAACATGTGCTAATAAGAGCTTTATAGCAAGGCTGAAGTTTTGTGTTAAGTACAATAATAAGTGGTATTGAGAAACATGAACTTAAATTATTTGAAAACTTTTCAAACAACTTTAACAGTGTTTTAAAAGTGACTTTCAAATTTACTCTGCTTCTAGACGTTTAGTTTACCTATATAGAAGAAATAATAAAACATGTGTATAGGGAGAAAATGTGTAGGGAGAAACATTGTTTGCTTCATGGGTATGGAATTAATGGAAAATTAGATAAATCTGTGAGTGATTTTTACAAATGTATTTCAGATTTGGAACAGGTTTCAGAAACGGTGTTTCTTCATAAACTGTTAACTGTGTTTTTTGGGGAATGAATAGTGTTAGGATTTTATTGTTTGTGTTATTTACTTTTGAATCTCTTCCCCCAATATATTCTCATTTATTATTGCTTCATCAATCAGTGAATGGTAAATTACTAGAATAAATAGTGCAGTATTATGCTTTTAGATCAAAATAGAATATATTAAAAAAATTGAATAACTACTGAAAGAAAAATCCATCATTGACTGTTGAAGTACAGACCTCTCTCAGCCGGGAGGACTCTGAGCTTATGAATATTTTAAGTCCCGTGGAGGTTTGGAGTGACAGAAGCAGCATCACTCCAGCTTTGTCCCACCATCTTTTACTCTTTCCCAGGCAATTGCTCATGGCCACTGCTAGAGAGAAAATGTTTCGCTGAACTTGTTTTTAGTTGGTGCACGTGACTCATGTTCATCTTAATATCAATTGGTTCATAAGACTTTTGAGATACTAGATCTGGAACAACACTGTTAATCTCATCAAGATATTAGTCTTTTTTTTTAATGGGCAGTACTATGTTTCCTCCACATCTCCTTCTCCACTGCTTTGTTCTTCCACTGCCATCTGCATTATTGCTCATTGCTGAATAAGAAAGTAGGAAAGTAAAGGTAAATTCACTTAATCTGTGTTATAGGGACACTGTATTTACTGTTATAGACCATGTCAAACTGTGTTAACAAGGTCTTTTGGTTTACATAATTTATACATAGGGATAAGAAAGTAGTGTAAAACTAAGAAAATTCTGTTGAGCAGAATCTTTTGATAAGTTTTCAGCTTCGCTGATTAAAGCAGAAATATGTTCCTTAATATACTGCTTAGTGAGTTTGGACAGCAACTGCAGTAAGAGCAGGGATATGAGCAGGGACAGTCCACCAGAATCTACAGGCAGTCATGGAGCAGAAAACATTCTTTTCCTTATTTCTGCTATCTCTCTTCTCAGTGTTTTACTCCCTCTAGTTAACAGGAGATAGATCTGAAACACACAAGGGAAATAAAGAAGGAGAATGACAGAAATAACAGAGTTCTTGATAACAATGGGGCAATGAAATCACAGCAGCGTTTGATTCATTGTGATGTCTTGCAGTAAACATGGAAAGAAGATACTGCTCTTGGGTGTTTTTTTCCCTATCTCCCCAATTTAAAACTTGAATGCAAGCTGATGGTCAGCAATAAAATTCTGCAACATTGCCCTTATATTTTAACATCCTAGATGATGCAATCCGGAACCTGATTACATGATTCTTTGCTTGTGGTACCACTTTGACCACATTTCATTATAATAAGAAACTTCACTGTTGTTTTTTTTTTTCCAGTGATAAAAGTGTTCTCTTTTTTTTTTTGTAAGAGGTGTAAAATGCTTTTGAGTGCTCACCACACCCCAAATCTTTTAGGAACAACTACTGATGCTGAGTATATGCAAGGAATTCAGGTAGAAACCTCTTTCATGCACCCCATGCCAGATCATCAAATGGTGTAAATATCCACACTTTATCAAATTTCAGTGGCAATGAATGGGAGTGTTTGTGTCAGCAAGATCTTGATTATTAATATGGCCACAGACCAATATGGACAAAAGTTGAAAGAGGCAAGATAACTAATGGGTTAATGGTCAATAAGTAATTTACTGTCTGATTTTATCTGTCTGTTACTCATATCACCATTTATATTTAAGCATTGCCTTATAGGACAGAATTTTCCTACATTTAGTTTAGCATCTTGTTAGGTTTGCTTTCTGTCCTTATTACTGGTAAGCTAAGAAAATATCTGTTTTTCTTTTTCTGCCTGTCAAGTGATGAGGCAATACACAATCAAACCAGAATTTAGTACATTTGAACCTCTTTATATTTTAAGATCTCCAGTAAAATTTCATCTGATAAATCAAGTTCTACTACTTGAAAATTAATCTGTTCTTGCATCTGAAATAAATGTTTACATATTTTCTTATTTGTTTTGGAATATATTGTACTGCTTACATCATTATTTACTGACTTGTGACTCTTCTAAAATATATAAGAGACTAATTTTACAAGATGCAGATTGCCCCTCTGTGCCAACTTTAAATGCCACTAAGGCACAATGACACAAACTTGTATCAGCAATTTAACCTATACCTCGTATTCCGGGCTTCTCTCCAAAATGGCTTACTCTGTGGAGATAACCATATTAGAGCCACTCTGTGGATGCATGCTTACATTAGTTGCTTATATGCTTATAATTTGTGGTTAGACATAGTACAGGAGTGCATTAGCATAATCAAAAAACCCAACGATCTTTTCAACCAGTACTTTCAGAGTTGATTACTGTTTTAACTATTCAGAGTAATTAAAAAATATCTGAATGAGCATAGTTGGGCATTCAAACTGTATTAACGATACCCTGCAGTGACTCCATACACTAGCCATATGGCTCTAATTAAGGCATCTTAGTATTTGTGCTTGCAGATATGTTTGGGGTGGTAATTTAATCCTCCTCTTCACTGTGCCACTTTATGCCATAATTAAGGATACATACACATCCTAACTGTGTATTTCCACTTTTAATATCTATGGATTTCTTTGCAGCATGAGCTCAAACCCAATGTCTAATATTTGCATTGGGTGTAATTGCAACAGTTAGGTAAGGCACTTTAGAATGCACTGACAGTGCAATTCCAAACCAGACCCCTGTTGTCAGCCAGGAAAACTCCTATGATCTGGCTTTGCTTAGTGTCAGATAAGAATATTTTAATGAAAATTGAGCAAGCAGTAGCACATAATATTATCAAACAATGGTTGTTTTTCCCTTGGACTTTTCTGGTCAGATTCACCAGTATATTCTGGCTACTGTATTTATTTTTGAGAAGTATAAAAACTCTTGATTGTATTTGAAATGTCATTATTACTGTGTGAAATATCAGAGCTGCAATAAAAACTTGAGGTTTTATCTCTGTTTCCCTTCTGTCTTTACATTCACTTGTCGTTTTTTCCATCTTTCCACATTTCCTTATTCCTTCATCCTCTGCGTTTGCCTCACACTAATACAAATGATGTTTTGCATGTCTTCCCTTTGGCTCACGTTCCTTTCATCCACAGCTACACTATTTTCATTGCTGGTCTCTTTTTACCAGACCTACTTTTTAACTTCCTGACTTCTCTGCTGGGATGTAAAGGAACATATAAGTTTTGAAAATAAATATTTTGGACTAACATTTATCTTTCTATTGTGAGATTGAAGTGTAGTTTGTTTGCAAGGGTCAGTGCACACAGATGTTAGCTTTACACAATTCTCTTTGTTCAAAATGGGCTAGTAGTGCCCATTATATAATAACTGCCTGCACTGAACTTATTGTTCATGCTCTTTATTAACTAAATAATTATGGCAATTAACATGTTCTCATTAATACCTGTATTAATTACAAGGTAAGTGTTTAAATAAATACATGATTAAGAACAATGCTAGCTACTTTTAAAATGTCTCACCTACCTTGTTAAGGCCCTTCAGATAAAGATAACACAAGGTCAGTTTTAATCTCTATATGTTTTAGAAGATACTGTTCTGACATACCATTGTGTGGTAATCAAATGTAGATTTTTAAACCAAAGCTTCTGGGGCAAGTCTCCTATTTAGCATGCTTTCAATAAAGTATGTACTTTTTCTACTTGGTAAGAAGGAGGGATGAGAGACAGTTTATCAAATACATCAGCACAGTTTTGATTTAAAAACTTTAAAGCTCAGCTTGTTTAAAACCTGTATTTTTAAGAAATGCAAATAGCTTATTCAGGTCACTAGACTCTTTTTAGAACGAATGTCCTTAGAAACGATGTCCTTAGCTCACTGGACTCTCAGTTTTACTGGTTTTTAAATATTTCTGATGAGCTGTTTTCTTGACTGGTAAATCTCCATTGCCTACTGCTTACCACATTTATGAATAAAGTGAAATATTTTAAAATCTACTACTCAGTTAATACATGCAAAGAAACCGATATGATATAGGTGCACATAATTGGAGAGATCATACAACTTTTAAAAGGAGATGGTGTCTAAAACCATAATTTCATAATAACTTCCTCATGAGACTTAGATTTTCCATCTTATGTTTTCACATGAATGCTATATTTACTACTATACTAATGAAAATATCCTATCTGTAAAGTTCTAAGTTAAAGTTTCTTCCCTAGAGCTTCATAGAGTTAGTGTTCAATACTCCCATTTAATAGAGTTTGCTGCACATGCCTCAGACATGAAGATGCTTGTTAAGAAAACACACTGTGCATGTGTGAAAGTAGTATTTGAAGGCAGGGACTGTTGAAATTTTATCCACCTGAAACTGCTGGGGAAACTTTGAAAAGAAAGAATAATTTATTAATTTGCAGTAAATGTTCAAACTGAATTCTTGTTAGGAATAAAATCTAATATGTATGCTAACATTATAACAGGTCCCTATTTAAGAGAATCATTAAGCCTTATTTTCCACAACATTGACCTTTTCTTATATCCTTTTGACTAGGATATGTTCTGAGGTGGTGTCCAACTTTGTATGGGGAGGAAAGGTTGGGATCCAAGTCCCAGGACTGGGGTGTACCCCTACAGGACATGCATAGTGGTTCAGATGCTGTTGGGGTATTGCTCTCAGCACCGCTCAGCTGTAGGTGGTGCAAATTGTGCAGGATCAGTGCAATTTGTAGGGCCCTTGCCATCTTTTCCTGCAGTTTAACAAGAGCTGAGCCCAGATTTGAACTCCAGCCCCAATTCTTCCTTATGCTTGAAGGTATGTTAGCTCAAACATTTTGTTTTCTTAAAATATCTTTTCTTGGCGGTGGTATTTGAAGAAGACAAGCTGTGCTGTACCGAAACCCACACAAGCAGTGTTCTCACTTGAGCATATTAAATGAGAAGAGTTTGACTTACCTGTACCACTTTTGCTAGCCCTTGTTCATGCTGTGGGGTTCATCACTGTGCACCAGGCAGAGGAACTTCTGAGTCAAAGTGCCAGTGTATTACTCTTACAACTGAAAGGAATTTAGACGTATCTTCTGTTTAAGCAGGTAAATGTATGGCCTTAGAATAATAGCAAGAAATGTCAGCTGATATATTTCAAGACCACAAAAGAAAAGCCAATTCCTTTAAAACTTGGGAGAAGCATGCCACATATATAACTACTTAGGAGGATTTGGGGATTTTTCCTTCCTTTTTTCCCACTCCTCAAAATGCTTCTGTGAATAAATAAATGCTTTTCTCGTGTTGATGCATTGTATAACCCCTTACCTTGAAGAACTTACCTCCAAGAACTTACTTCCTGTTGCACTCGCAAATCTTCCCCAACCCAAAACTGTTAACTGATGATCACTGAGCAAGAGCAGCAGTAGTGCAGTGTGGATGTGAGGTCCTGGGTCACAACACTGTTTCTGTTGTTTATGTTAGAGGGACAGTAGATAAGATAACCTACCTGGAGGAAAGACTTGAGCTCCGTGTTTCATTCTTCCTTCCTTGCTCTCCTGGTGTCATCTCTGCAGCAAGAAAAGACCTTGGCTCCTTTCCCTGTAGCCCTGGCCCTCCATATAAAGGCAAAAATATGGGAGCAAGTTGGAGGTTTATCCAAAATCTTTTGGGTTTATTCCACTTCAAGACCATAACTGAGCCTCTGTTTTGAGAAGGAAAGATGCCAGGGGATGGAGCTGCATCTGTCTGTCAAACGGCTGGAGACAGAGGAGGTAGGAGAGGCTGGAGAGGGAAGATGACTGGGGAAAAAGGAACAATCTGAACTGAAATGGAACCTACCAACCGAGCCTGCCTCAAGCCTGTTGCTGAGATGAGCAGCAGGGAGGCCACTATCAGCATTTTGATAGACAAGTGCTGATTTCCAGGCTTCTGGGGTTGGTGAAGTTGTCTGGGTGTATTTCGTAGCAGTGGGACTGCATGTGAAGGGATATTCGGCTGTTATTAGACACCTTTTCTGTCTGCAAGCTCTTTCCACTGCAAAAATATTGCTATGGAGGTAAGCAAGGGAGTACCCTTCAGCAACAGTTAGAAACTCCTCTCTCTATCAAACTCTCTATAGCCCCAAAAGAATAAAAAGCATTTTATGAATGGAGAAGAGTTTTCAGTTAGTGTCTTCCTCTTGTCGTGACTAGAGTCACTCAGGATGAAAATAGAAATTATCAAAGGTTTTAAAGGTGGTTACAATTTCAAGGTGGTGATGTGTCTGCTCAAGGCTGTAAACAATGCTAGTAACAGGTTTTTTGTTACTGCAAGTTAGTAAGGCTTTACTCTCAATGTGCTGGGTAAAAAGAAGTGAGTACTGCAGTGCATCTTATTCTTATTTATTCTCCTTAGATTATTCCACATGAAAGAGAATTATTTTTGTGAAATGATAATAAGAATACTAATGATGGTTGATGAAGCTATGGCATGTGATAGCTCCTAAATTAGATATGTTGCCTCAGTTAGGAACTGAAGACCCAAGAATTTTTACTACAACAAGAATCATTCAACCAGCAGTACCCAGCAAAACCCTCCCAAGCTGAAGAAAAAAAATATTACTTCATGCTTTAAAGGATTCAGAGTGTGTCAGGCAATGTAAAAAGGGTAAATACACTGTAGCAGAAATCTGAGTACTTACTAAGGAAGGAATTCAATTGGGCACATTCTGCAAGTCTTTGTTAGTGGTGCAGCAGTCTATGTGTGCTGTAAAGCGACCTGCAGACTACAGAAAATACTTAATTTCTAATACAATTTATTGTACTTTTGTTGACTGTGAACTAGACTTGATGTCTGTAAGGTTCCTGGTGTTAGACCTCCTTGCTATCCCGTGTCTCTTGAACAGCTTCTAGAATGTGTATTTCAATATATTTGCAGAATGTAAGTACGAAGTTTGTAGTCATGACTGTTTCAGTCACCTGGGGAATTAGAAGAAGTTAGAAAATACCCTTAGAAATGGTCAGGAAAATACTTCTGAACAATAAATTAATTTGTGAATATGTTAAAGTAATGGCAATTCATAAATGGAACAATATGTGAAATTTATCATAGAAAATGCATTATTTCTGACTGATCCAGCCTTCAGGGACAGATGAGCACTATCACTCATATGATACTCTACTGGCACATTGCTAACAGCTGAAACCAAGGTTAGCTGAAAAGCAAAGCCTGGAAGTTCCTAGCTGTGCCCTGATTGCCCTTAATTGCCCTGATGAACCTCATTAGGGCCCCACCTGATCCCTTCCTTGGGCTAGGAGAGCCTGGACAGGGTCTTCTGCTGTGCTGTACGCATGCTGGGCAGTGTTACTCTTTTCTCACATTCAGCCATCCCCTTCTCACATTTCATCTAGTCCCTGTATGTCACCTTTCCTGGGTTGTAAGGTAAGGAAGAGGCTTCAAACCAAAGTTTATTTTTTCTGTAAATTTGTGTATTCTTATTTTTTCTCCCCTTCCTGCTGCCAGGATTGTTGTGGCACAGTAATAGAAAGATTTTGTTGGGAGAGAAAAAAATTGGTGGGGAAATAAGGCATAATTTTGGCTCTGTTGAGGCAAGTTGTGTAAATCCCAATGAAGGTGCCAGGCTGCTGTTTCTGGCCTTCTGGCTGTTAGAAAAGACTAAGGGTTTCTGTCCACTTTGCTCTGGGGTGCAACAGAGCTTTCTAGGGGCCTTCTGGTTCCTTGCACCTACTCTATGAGGTTGGATGTAGAAACCTCTTCTCCCAGCATGTTTGGCCCCATGCGCCCTCATGCCTAAATAGCCTTGTAGCTGTTTAGCAAGGAGCAGCTTTTGCTTGGTAACAGGAGGAGCGGGTTGCAGTGAAGACCTGGTAAAGAGTTTTTGGACTCTCCCCTGACTCCTGGGTTCAGACCCACTTCTGGCCCAGCTGGGCCAATCTAGCACCCTGGCGTTCAGTGAGGGAGGAGGTAAAAACACCAGGATCAGGACTCTGAGCCTGGGAAGAGGGGAGGAGTGGGGACAAGGTGGTCTTAAAGGGCTGGTCGGACTCTTCATCATTGTACCACTCTATGTTGCTTTATTTTGGTTATGTTTTGGTGCTTTATGGTTATGTTTTAGTTGGTGTTGCATTAAATTATTTTCCGTTTTCTTCTCCAAGCCGAGCAGCCTGGTCTGTTTTGTCCTGGACCTGAAGTGGCAATTAAGCTCTCCCTGCCCTTTAGTAATTCTCAGGTCTTTGGTACTTGAGGCTAATGGTCTTTTGTTCCCTGATGGGCCTAAACCAGGACACTGTTTGCTGAGTTAATATGTAGTTTTTAACAATTGTAAGGCATAGCTCTACTCCTGGCAGTGTGCTTTGAGAACTTGCTGCCCTCAGGGTATTGGGACCAGAACCTGAATTGTTCATTCCCTCATTGCTTTGAGTCACCTGTGATCTGCTGGAACTTGTACTGTGGAGAGGGAAAGTTTGGATATTGACTTTTAAGGCAAGAACTCTGAGGCTCTTTCAGTCACACTGTCTCTTGAATCCAATGAATCTCTTTAAACTGTCTTGAGGACTTGTGAAAGCAATTATACTTAAACAGTGAGGCCTGGAGGTCTACAGTGGAAAGCTTCTCTTTTATCTGACTTCTCTATTTGTGCTCTTTTGTCTGTTAGTGCCCAAGTATGGATTTCTGAATTACCATTATCCAAAACAGTAATTTATTTAGGAAGAGGGATATTGTCTGTGTATTTAAGAACTATGCTACTGTAAACAATAAGTAGTAAATTTGTCGTTTTTATTGTTTTATGCAGAGCAGTGAAAAATCATTGAAGGAATAAGTAACAGCAGGAAAAGGGAAGGACTGAATGTAGAGGAGATTGCTTTAATTAAAATCTGTGAGAGCCTCTGATTTCTTTGACATTTTAAATTGCATTGAGCTGCAATGTAATTTAATTTTAAAGGCATTTAAGTAGTCTATTCTTGAGTATTGACTGATTATCTTTTGCTCCATATACAAAATTTGAATAACCATTTATCTTGTAGTAAAAATGAGTACTGCTTTTCAAAAATGTTTTCAATCAAGCTAACATCAGTTACTGTGAATTAATGGAATAAAAATCTTAATGGCTGCAGTAGGTTAATAGAAATGCAGTTAAACCTTGCACCAAATGTAACAAACTTATATGAGGTGTTATGACATTTTAGGAAGATGTTCAATAGTGCTAAATTAACTCTAAATTTTCTTGCTCATTTAATTGTGACTTTTTTGTGCTGCTTTGCACTGAGTATGAGTGGTAGTTCTGACATCCAGTTATTTTGGCATAGGCTTCAGCCTCCATTAACTGGTTTTGGGGAAATTATTCTTCCTTTATTCTTTTGAGCTTCACCTCAGATGTCTCATCCTAACAGAGAACTCACTAATCAGCCATATGTTATAATAGTTTTAACGGAGTTAGCAAGTGGTGTTTGGATTTCTGCTGTTGTCAGCTAGCGTTTGCCATGTGTCTGCCTTCACTGAGTCCCACCATGTTCTGTTGAGGAGTCTCAGGGCTGGATTCTGCCAGGTAGTTGGTGGAAGTCTTCTTTGGGAGGAAGGGGGAAACACCCTGGTGAGAACAAGGAGCACTGAGGAGGGTGCTTAGAGGACCTGGTTTCACACCCTCTGCTGATGGTATGATGGATGCAACCTTTTCCTCCTGTGTTGGGATTATCCTGGGATGTGAGGCTGGTCAGAACTGATCTGGGACAGAGTGCTACACCTCTGGGCACAGATCACAGTATTTACATTAGTGTGCAATTTTATGTGTACGTATGAGGGAGCAAACTAGCTGAGTAGAAACATAAGATTCTAGCAGGAACTTTTAGGAAAATGCATTATTTCAACATAATTATTTTACTGTCTTTATATCTGGAGTTTGGAGCTCTGGAACATGTATTTTTATGTAGAAAGTAATGAGTGTTGTTTCACTTGTAAGACTCACCTATCAGAATTAATAATTGTCCTGAGAAATTCTCTGTTTCTGGAGTAGCAGAAAGTTTGAAAAGCAAGCTAGTTTGTAGGCTGTAAATTGTTCTGATCAGGTGCTGAAGCATCACAATAACTACCTGTTCTCATTATTTGTGGGCTAGATGTGTGTTTTTCTGTCTGAATTAGACTTAACTTCTGTGATTTCGAAGTTAATCATAGAATAATTTGGTTTGGAAAGGACTTTTAAAGATCATCTGTTCCAACCCCACTGCAGTAAGTAGGGATATCTTCAACTAGATCAGATTCCTCAGAGCCCCATTCAGCCTGACCTTGAATGTTTCCAGGTATGAGGGATCTGCCAGCTCCCTGGGCAACCTGTGACAGGGCATCACCCCTCTTGTAGAAAAACACCTTCCTTATATCTGGTAAAAAATATACCCTCTTTTAGCTTAAAATCATTACCTTTTGCCATAATTTGCCAGAATTGTTACCCTATAACCATAGCCTGTGGCTATAGGCTCTACAAAAATGTTTGTTCCCATCTTTATTATAAGCGTCCTTTAAGTACTGGAAAGCTGCAATCGGGTCTTCCTGGAGACTTCTCTTCTGCAGGCTAAACAGCCCCAAATCCCTCAGCCTGTCCTCAAAGGAGAGGTTCCATCCCTCTGATCATTTCTGTGTCCTCCTCTGGACCCGCTCCAACAGGTCCATGCCTTCTGGATCCGCAGTACTGCAGGTGGAGTCTCACCAGAGAAGAGGAGGAGAATCACCTCCCTCTGCTTGCTGGCCACACTTCTTTTGCTGCAGCCCAAGATACCATTGTCTTTCTTGGCTGCAGGCACAGCTTATATCCAGCTTTTTATCCACCTGTACCCCCTGGTCCTTCTCTGCAGGTCTGCTCTCAATCCTTTCACCCCCCAACCTGTATTGATACTGGGAATTGTCCCCACCTGTGTGCTTGACCATGTCCTTGGCCTCGTTGAACCTAATGAGTTTCACATGAGTTCTCTTTCTGTGCTTGTCCAGGTCCTCTGGATGGCATCTGGTCTCTCAGGCCTGTCAGCTATGCCACTCAGCTTGATGTTGCGTTCAAACCTGCTGAGGGTGTGCTTGATCACATTGTGTTACTAATGAAGACATTAAACAGCACTACTCCCAATATAGGCCTCTGAGGGACACCACTTGTCACTATCTCCCTCTGGAATTACATTAGATTGTGATTTTTTTCTGATTTGTACCTCTTGTAAATAGTTTCTTTTTTTTTTGTCCCTTTTCACAATAAAATATTTAAATTTTCATTCACACTAATATTTTTTGTTATCTAAATGTTTGTTCAGCTGTATTATGGCTGATACCCTTTTACTGTGTGTTTTGTAGATTATCTGTAATATCTACTTTATTCAAATAAAATTATTTTACAGCTGTAGCTGTTGCTCAGTAAATATGGTTAGCTCAGGTTTTTTCATGGAATACCCAATTAATTGAATCTGCAATCTATCCTCTCATATTTTAGATTCTTATTGTGCAATGTCTTAAGGAATTTCCTGTTTGTTTGGAGCTAATTAGGTCCTTGAATTAATTGCAAGGATGACTTTTGACATGTTCAGAATATTTTTGTATACTCTAGAAATGAAAATGCCAGAAGAGCACTTAGTATTTTGAATATATTGATCTTGATGGATGATTCTCAGTCTACAAAAATGTAAGGGGAAATTCTTTTAAGCCTTAAAAAACCATGCAGTATCTAACTGAGGAAATAATTTTTGAAGCTCTTAACATTGATCATTTTAGTATACACAGCAGCTTGAGCTGATGCAAAGTATGTTTGGTTTCATGAAGCTGCTGTGCTTGCAAGGTATCAGAAGGTTTTTTTCCTGCTTGGAAGAAAAATATGTGCAATGTATACATTTTCTCCCAAACCATGGGGTTGGTTTTTATATTTTTGTTATTGAATCTTGAAAAAAAAACCCAGCAATCTTGAAGGGTCTTATAGAATAATCTGTACTGTAGCAGTTCTGTGAAAACTGCACCACCTTAATTTTCCTGTCATTTTGTTTTTGTTAAAAATAGTGGCTCTCTTGTGCTTTTGAGAGTAATATGTGTAGTGTTATTCCACTGGACAGCTAATGTGTTTTAACTTCTGTTTCACAAGATTGATGTTGAAGTGCAATGCTCTCATGGACAAGGATCCTGTAAAAGGATCCTTTAATCGATTCCTAGATTTCAAATTAATTTATTTGAAATAGGTTGAAAACAAACATGGCAATAGATTACTTGTGAGTTGTGGTTCATGCAGCTGCAACTCTTGTTGTTCCAAAGTAGGCAGGCAAAGGGACTTTTATGGAAAAGTAGAGGGCCTCTGGGAATAACTGCTGGTACTTGCTGTAGAAAGATGAGCAGGTCCAACGTGAAGAGAAGATTTGTTCCATCACATGTGTTTTATGTTAATGTAGAGCTTGTGTTCTGAAGAAACTCAGAACTAATTGCTGTTCTGTGTTAATGTGAATTAGGGCAAGATAAGCATCATAGGGAAAGAAATCCATGGGCACTCTGGCCTTGGAAGGAAGTCTGTTTGTATCAGTTTTTGATGTAGATGTGCATGAGGGAGAGAAAAGGGATGAGTAAGAAGTCTTAGTTAAGGCAAAGATGATGATCTGGACAGTGGCTGTGACATGCATGATGTAGGTCAGGAGTGGGGCATGTGTGGCCCTTTGCAAGGTCCAGCACGGCTGGACTCTGTGTGCCAAGGAGGGATATAAACATGGTCAGGCTACTGGCCATTGTCCCTTGAGCACAGGAGTAGTCTCATCTTCACCTTTTGGGAGCCTTAGTTTGTAGCCTTGTAGTTGAGTTTCCAGAATTGCAGTGACTTTTACCATGGTTGTGTCTCTTCTGGCACTCCTCTCAGGCTTAGTTTTAAGAGTGATGAGCTTATTCAGGTGCTATCCTCTTGTACTGTCATCAGTCACTGTCTTAACTACCTTGTAGTCACTGATCTGTCCATCCAGACTCTGCCGGCTCTGTGACTTCCCCGTACTTTCTGTTTCCAGGATAAAATCGCCCATCTGGAGGAACAAATCAATCATTTACCTTATATTTATGATCCTGCCACTGTTTCCCCTCAGCTATCCCTTTACAGGTCTTCAGTGTCACCAGTAGAAATTCTAGGTAGTCAAGACAGTGTCAATTGTTTCTCCTACATTTCCCTGCCCTGAAGTGTCACCTGCCTGTCTTTTCAAGTGATGTACAAAGGCACCCTTGCTGGTATTTTGATGATTCCAAATGTTCAGGCCTCTAGATTCCTTTTTAACAGACTCCCCAAGTATTTACTTGCCACTGTCCAGTATTGACCTTTTGTACTCGTGCTTCCTGGGGCAGCATTGTGGTACTGGTGGCTCTGCTGCTCCTCAGGTCTTGAGGCAGACCCTACCTGGGGTTCTTTCAAGCTGTGTCACCACACTCTGTGATCTTGCTACCTGCCTACTCCTTTCTTCTTTTCCCTTCCACCACTTTGGTTCCTAATAACTAGAAGTTGTTATTAAAGCTTTGCTGTGGTCAGTTTTTAACTGAAAATTTGCATGTTAAAACCTAGCATTTTTAACTAAAAAATCATGCATACAGAAATTGTCAGTCAATTTTGCCTTCAGATCTCTCTTTGTTTGCTACTCTTTGCTGATTCATGCTGTTTGCATTTTGCTCTCCCTTGTTTTAACACAGAACAAAATTGTCTGTAAGAAATCTAATCTGATATTTAATTCAAACTCAGGTTTGTTTGTTTTTGTGGGTTTTTTTTTTTCACATTACAGTAAAGCTTGTCTATCTTTTTTTAATCTCCCTTTTTAAAGTTTTGCCTAAGGCAGAGAGATGTGCTGGACAGGTGGGAAACTTTCAGAAAGTGAAATTTCTCTGCAGTTCCAATTGCACCAGGCTAAAATGAGTTTCTGTCAGCCTAAGACTTCTAGTACAGAGATGCTTTGATAAACACTAGGGCTTTAGATGCTAAAATGAGCCTTTAATCGTTTGAGATTCATTTGTTCTCTAGTTGTAGCTGTTCTATGAAAACATATGCTTGTACCCTAGGTAATTTGCCATTCAGTAGTTTTCCTTTATCTGAATTACTTCAACTTTATTTGTTTATTTTCCTGTTTTGCTTTTATGAGTCACAGTATCCAATTCTCTAAAGCATTATCTTGGTCTTTTATCTCTCTGTAAGGTGCTAGGTGATACCTTGTATGCAGGATGTTTCATTAAATTGAATTTGTTTGCTTTGTGTTATACCACAGATCCTTTAGTCTCTGTAAATCTTATCCTAGGCAAGTCTGTCCTTCCTATTCCCTCACTCCTCTATCTTTTTAATCCAGATATCTCTTGGCTGAGAGACATTGCTCTTACAGAGCTATTGTAAGCAGAGATCAGACATCCTTGACTTTCTGGTATTTCCCCAGCGAACACACTTGTGCCTTTTTGTAGCCTTCATCAGAGATACTTTACACAGTGGAAAATTCTTAAGTTTAGATTAGAGATAGTGGAGGAGGCAGCAGCAGCTCAGAGCTAAGTTGTATAAATGAAAATAAATGAAAGCTTCCTGAGAAGAATGGAGAGGCCAGAAAAGATGAGCAATTTTGAACCTCTATCCTGGAAGAGGCCTTGGAAGAAGGCCTTCTTGGTAGGCAGAATCTGGAGGCAGGTGATGTATTTACCAATAAACCACTTTCTTTAAAAAGTTAACTCTGACTTTTTTTTTCTTATTATTCTTCCAGAGTGGAATAAGATAATCCAAATCCTGCTTTACTGTTCCCTTTTTAAGATTCTTAGTTTTCAGCAGTGTTAGATGTAACATGTCTTAAAATTTCTTCAGTATTTTTAGGAACTACTTGAGCTTGAAAATAAAACCAACTTGATTATTGTGCTGAGGTTATGTGTACAAAATGTTCCTTATTTGGGAACAGAGCAATGGTGCTGTGGAATTTATGGAAATATAAATTAAGAGGGAGACTTCCCTGCCTAATGACAATGGCCTTCAAAGGAAACCAGTGTCTTCTACTTAATTTTGGGGTAATGTCATTTCTCAGTTTCTTGGTTATTACAATGTGTCTTACAAAACTTTTGCAAAACCACCTTGTAATCTTTATTGCAAAATTTACAACTCTTTCATATTTTTAGAAAGAATACAGTTTTAGGTTACAAAAGAAGTATCAGAGCTAAATAAAGTATCAAGAAGATTAAACTCCACCAAACCATTTAAGATATCTAAAGAAATGAGAAGTAGTTGTTGTAATTATAACCTAAAGAAAAAGGACTTGGGGTCTTGTTCCAGTACACTGCAGAAGAGCACTAGTAGTTTTTAATAAGAGCAATATTGTCTCTTTTCCTAAAGGTCAATTTTCCTTTTGTGGCTGGAGCTGTGCTGTGCTTCTATAGAAGAGTTATTTACAATGTCCATCTACTCTTTCAAATCAAGTGGACCACAACACAATGAAAAATATTTTTCTGTATTCAAGGCTTTTTCTGACTAAATATCAGCTGTCTGATCAAACAGTTTGCATTCCCATCTTTTGTGTCCCTTTTTGAAAACATCTCTGTATTTCACTTGTTAAATTTCAAAAACGCTTTTGAAATGGAAATCTATTCCTAACTTAATTTAAATCTAAAATTGCTTGCATATCAGAACAGCCTGGTCACCTTCAGGCATTTTATTTTGAAGTACCAATTAGGGACATAATTTAACTTGTGAAATATACAAATCACGTAGAGTTCACATACACTACATAAAGAAAACCACATGTGACTACTGTAAGATTTATGCATTTCAGAAGCTAGATGGCTCATAGACATACTGCAGGCCACCTGTGTATTTGTCCCATTCTCATTGGTTTGTCAAGAGTACAAAAAGGAATTAAAAATATAAACAGTATTTGTATTAAAAAGGGAAAATGAATCTGTCGGGCTTTTGTTCATCTTATGCTACAAAGATCTTCACATAATTGTACCTAGGAGATGAGTAGGCACAGATTTTATAAGTAAAAAACTGACCTTTTGGATTCCAGACCAAACTAAAAAATGTTAAGAACTGATGCCCCAAACACAAGACAGAGAAAATGCTGGGTCATGGTAATTTTATTGAGATTTTTATCTTCCCTCCCTGAACCCGTTTTTTTGTTTATTAAACTTGTTTTTATGTCACAGTGAGGTAAAAAGGGGCCAAAGGATTTTCTCTGCCTTCTTGTAGGAATCACCTTAGCCACCATCTTGGGGATTTAGGGAGAGGAGTGCTCAAAACTTCGGTTTGAGTTGAGAAGCTGACATTTCTGAATGAGTCTTTAACAGACAATCTTTGTAACGTATTAAAGCATCATGTCGTACTTCGGTGGGTACTAAAATCTGAACAACAAATGCCTTTTTTTGGTAACAACTAATCTCTGTCATGGTGCACTGCTCATACAAGTCAGTTGTTATTCCATCTGTGTAATTCCATAAAAGCTACTACATCTCTCTACCCTCTAATTTATATTACCTTTAAAAACACAGATTTAATTATAACAATTTTACTCTCAAGATTAAATATATACTTGCCCAGAGAACAAAAGGTAATAGAATAAAAATCAGTTAAGCAAAACCTAAATTTAATTCAAGCTACATTGAAACTGAATGCAGTTCAAATAATGATCACAGAAAAAAGGGGGTAAGTACTTTGCTTATTGGATTGGAGGAGAAATAAATACAATTGATGACAGTCAAACAGCTTTTGTATATACAGGAAGATTTTGGCTTGATTAATGTTTTAATTATTCTGTGAAGAAGCAAATGTATCAGATGAAGTTGCCTGCCTGAAGCTAAACCAAGTGTCAGGCAGAATGGCAGAAGTGGGATTCCTGTAGCCCTTTGCAGGGCACTGGCAGCTCCAGCCCTGATTCAGGGAAGTGCTGCAGGTTGACTGTCTCGGGCTTGGGGTGGGTGTTACTGGGATTAACCATGGCAAAATCGTAAAGGTGACAGTTTTGCATCAATGATGTCCTGAGAACAAGCAGGAGGGAAGCAAGAAACCACGAAAAACTTTGTGTGAGGGGACAGGGGTTCACTGTGGCTTTATGACAGACCCTGCCTCTATGCTTGAATGAAAATTAAAAGTCCAGCTTCAGTAATTAAATGAACTAAGGTACCTGTTCCTCTTCTAAATCGAAAGTTCTTAAGGATTAAGGTGGAAGTTGCAGGTTTGGGGTTTTTCTTGGTTAAATGAGACATATCTCTGGTGCAGTGCTTTCCCAAGGGTTTAAAGGATAGGTTCTTCTTGTCAAGATATATTTTACTTGTCAGGCTGCAGTCTTCTCAAATAGTATAGTCTCCATGCACACCAGGAGTACTCCTTATCCTGCCTCTGGGGCAAGCCTGGTGCCTGGCCTGGCACCTCTTCTGCTTCACTGACTGAGCCCTTTGAAGCTGGTATAGGGTGGTTGTGGTCTTCCTGTGCTGGCAGGGGGATGGCATGGTGGCAGAGGAAGACACTTCCACACCCTCACACCTTGGAGTGTAATGCAAACTGATTTAGCACAAATGAGGAACCCTTTTGTGTGTCAAGTCTTTAAGGACAAGGGAGATTGTGGTATAGGAAAAGAGAAACAAAACCAAACAACTCCCAACAGTCTTCCAAATTTTAGTGTGAAAAGGGAACACTAACACAAAGGACAGATCACAAGGCTTGTGGGCATCAGCACTCACTGGTTTGGTTACATATTATTTTAAGAACACCTGTATCAAGACCAAAGAGTGTTTCTATCTGGCCATGGCTGGTAGCAGGTGCCTGGGGAAACAGAAAATGAGTAGGAATGATGCTTCAGAAAATTAACAGTTTGCAGGAATGGATAAGAGATGTCTTCAGGCAGAGGTGTGACACCTTTGCACATAAGGCTAAATGGATTAAATAAAAAATCTATTAATTTAACTGATTATTTACTGACTCCATTTAAATATAGGCAGCAGCAGCAGCCATGGCAATGATCTCTGTCCAGTTGCTTTTGTGAAATCTTTCAATGTCCTTGATTTGACTCTACCATTGGACAACTTCATTTGATATCCCTTGTTTCTTACATACAATGTGAGATGGTTAATAATAATTCCTTATGCATCTTCCCATGTTGCTACTGAGTTGACAGACCTGGTTACAGCACTGCTTTCTTATCATTTTTCCAGGTGACAGTCTTAACCTGCTTAATTGTTTCTTCCACAGAAGTACCTCCAGTCACTTATTCTCTGCTTTTCTAAATACCCAGTATACTTATTTTCAGAAAAAGTAGCAGAATTCCATGCACAGTATTTGAGAGGAGGCTTGAACTGTGTGGGAACGTGCTGATTTGTTTTCTATTCCTCTTCTAATTCACAAGCTTTACTTGTTTTTCCCTAGTTGTTCTCTTGATCAGCAGTGAGAGTCGAACTGATGTTTGCAGCCTTTTGAGTGTGTACAGTAGTGACCCTCAGTGGATTATGTACCCAGTTAGATTGACTCTTTTTTTTCCCCCTTAAATCAGAGCATGATGTGGGGTAGGGTATTGCAGGTCTGTGATACCTCCAGAACAGAAATGAGATTATGTTGTGTTTTGTTATCAACAGCAAACTTATGAAGGTCATTATATCTCTCAAAATTCAGAGGGTGAGGAGTTGCATCCCAAGCTTCCTTTCTTTCAGAGTTATGGGTATCACCTGGAAAGGTGATACTTCAAAAAAGAGGATTGAAATGCATTTTTCCAAAACTTACAGTCCTGGGGTTGGTTAGAATTTGATAGCTCTCAAAGTGGACTTGTAGCGAGGGCTATATGAAAGTTGATTATTAGGATAGAAGCTGGTCTGTGCTGGAAAGTTAATAAACATGCTAAGGTGTGGGGAAGGGTGAAGCTTTGCTGTGGATAGTTGTCTTTATTGAAGGGAACCTTCCTTTACAACTCAGATTCCAGCTCTCTGTTGCATGGGTGATTGGAAACAATGAAGGCAGTGCAAAAAGCTGTCAGAGCTCAGGATGAGTTGGGAGGAGTTTACCAAAAGTGGAAATCACTTTTTTGAGGTAATTATCAATTTATGAACCTGCTAAGCAAATCTTCCCAGAAATGTTTTACTTCAGCTTATGTTGTGGTGTGATATGCAAAATAATCTGTTTGAAATCTGCCAGAAATAGTCACCAGGATCAGAGAGATAATGTGACAATATAGATTTTTTTCCTTCCTTTGTGTTGCCATTTTGATATTGTCATTACCCTTGTGATATAATCAATAGCTACAAGTACAGTTGGATTTTTTTTAATTGTATAGTTACAATGTGATTTTAAAAAAGATTCCTATTTTACATCACTGAGTGCAATGAAACCTATTTCCTTAATTCAAAACAAAACCCCACCAATTCTCCTCTTTCTAATAGTACTTTTCTGTTGATTAATTTTCACACTTTGCAAAGATACCAGTGGGAAAGATTCACACAGTTAATTGTCCTGCCCATCTGTTGGTTGCTGTTTGGGCTAATGCATTAAAAGTTTCCTTGTGTATGATTCCTTTTAGACTGCAATTTATTAATGGATTAAGAATGGCCTTTTGAAGTGAACAGCATGTATGCAGCAAACCATTTTGTTCAATTCAAATGAAAAAGAATGAAAGAAATGCTGTTAGGCGAGTTCTCTGAAGATGTTTGGATTCAAATATTGGTTGAGATATCACTGTACTTTTTTAATAACATGCCCTGGAAACAAACCAAACACATTTTGAGTATTTTCCTTTACCTTTTATATGAAGGTTCCCTGTAGCTAGCAACAGGACAAGGGGTAATGAGATGAAGCTGGAACACAAAAAGTTCCACTTAAACATAAGAAAAAACTATTTCACTGTTCAGGTGAGGGAGCCCTGGCACAGGCTGCCCAGAGAGGTTGTGGAGTTTCCTTCCTTGCAGGTCTTCAAGACCCGCCTGGACATGTTCCTATGCGACCTGATCTAGGTGGACCTGCTTCTGCAGGGGGGTTGGACTAGATGATCGCTAAAGGTCCCTTCCAACCCCTACCATTCTATGATTCTATGAAAACTAGCTGAGGGACAAGGTCATGCCTGTTGTGCTCAGCCTAACAGTTTGCTATGGAACCAAGTTTCTACTGTAGCAGCAATACCTACCACTGTGGGAGCCAGGTCTGCTCCTGTGCCCAGAGAGCAGGGGTGGCTCTGCCTGGATTCACCCCATATCCATCAGGATGGAAGTGCAGCTCTTACCAGTCCCTGCTGGAAGGGAAGTCTCTGGGCCAGTTTTGACACAGGTATTCCTGGAAGGAAACCTGGTGGGTTCCTGGTGTTGTAAATCGTTTGAAAACACTTGCCTGCAAGGGAGATGTGGCTTGAGCTCTCGTTTGCTACTGTGATGGCAAGCAAAGATGGCACTAGAGCTTGTCTGGAAGTGTTGGCACACATCTGGGAGGTCTCTCCTCCTGTAGCATGTGAAAGGTGGCACCATCTGTTTTTTCTGGGTAGGTAGGTTTGTAAGTAACACTTACTGACAACACATCATGGGGATTTTCACTGCACAGTGTAAGAAGAAAATGTGAGAGCACCAGTAGTGCCATAGCCTTATTTGCCTGGCAGACTTTTGTATAAATTCAATAGGCTCTGAAAAATAATTAGAGTAGAAGTAAACCCTGATGTGTGCACTGAGATCAAGAACTACCACTTGTAGGGGTTACCATTCCCAAATAATATTTAATACTCCTTCTAATTTTCATACTAGGCAATTGTGATGACTGGAAGCATGACAAAAACAGAAGAATAGGAACAACACCAGTGTGAGGAAAACCAATACAGCAGAGTTAGGTTTGATTTCAAGTTTTCTATTAACTGTGTTGGATACTTGGCAGAGGCATGTGTAGGGCAATGAAAATCAAAAAACAAGTCAGTAGAACAATAAAAATAGGTTTCACAGGAGTTGAAGCTTCCTTTTAATAATGAGATACTACATGTGTGATTTTTGTCCACTGGCTTGAAGAAAGCATAAGAAACGTATCAGAAGAGAGGATGTAATTTTGTCCTCTAGGCCTGTACTTGCCTCAGTGCCTAAATCATTCCTCTTGGGAAGAACGTCATGGGGTATGATGACTTCTCTAATGCCCTTTTTCCTGGATGTATCTCCTGGCTAACATGGCATGCAGTGAGCATAGTGCTCTCTCAGCTATGTGTTACAAAGAGAAAAAAGTGCTAATTATTGCTGCTTGATTCTTTCAGAGATAACCTGCTGTAGTAATAATATTGTTTTGTTTTTTTCCCTGTGGATTTCTGGAAGTTTTTTATTTTTCTTTGTGAGGAAATTGATAATTTTTTGTGATTAAATTGCAGCTCCTTAGTGCATTTCTTTTTATAAGAGCAGATCTAAATGCTCCAGCTGATAAAATTTTGTGGCAAATACTACTCTCTTGTTTTAAATGAAATTGAATGTCTAGAAAATTAGAGATGAAAATAATATATTTAGCGTGCTATGGAAAGAAAATACTGATTAGATTTAACTACTAAAGAAGTGTCAGTGCTATGAGTGCAACCCTCCTCCCCTACCATAAGATTATTCAGAGTCAAAATACAGAACAATTAGATGGATACTCATTGCTATTTTCACTGTAGTACTCCATCAATACAATAAAACAAAAAATGAAGATGTAAGATGGTAATTTTCAATACTTATGGCATAATTTTTAGACCCACCATCTAACAACTATGCAGTGGAAATAATGGAAATAAATCTATTCTGGATAGACTGGTGACCTTAGTTTTTATCTTGATTCCTATTTTGCCTCACGGTACCAGAAAATATTTTCATCTGTGGGAAACTTCATTACAAATGTTGAATTTTTCTGTATTAAAACTGCTTTCTTCATCATCTGTTCCCAAGTGGAAGATTAATTCCATATTCATCAAAAGATGGTTATCAATTGAATGGCATTACTGAGCATGATTGATGTTCTAGGGGGGCAATGCTGACCATGTGAAGGAATGAACTGTGGGCTGATGGAGCGATTGTGGCTTGAGGACACCCTCTATGTTTTCATCTTCTTGCTTTCTGTGAGCCAAGTAGTCTGCACCCATCTTTGTGCAAATTCTTCTTCAAATCTGCAGTCCAATTCATAACCGAAGCATTCACCCAGCAAGTAAAGCTACTTCCTAAGTGATAGTTTGCAATTAGCTGTCAGAATTGGTATAAGAGCATTTATACTAGCACTTCAAAGCTACACTGACAAAGCTGTTTCCAATTCAGACATGAGGCACATGGGCTTCTTATATTTGCTCAGCATTCCCAAGTCACCATTAGACTGTGGCGGCTCTGTGCAATCTGTTTTGATCTATTCCCATCTGCTCCAATCTCTTGCTTTTTTTTTTTTTTTTCTGAAAAATGAAGCTGGTGGTGTGTAGTTGTTGCAAAGGCAATCAATTACTGAAGATGTGAAACCATTCTGCCTGTTAGAGATAGTGTACTCTAGCCTGACTGCTGCATTTCTTACGCTCCTTAACAGTGCGCAGGTAAACTGCACCACGGGCTATTGGCACAAACTGGCAGGAACAGAGGCAGCTCCAGCAGATCTGCTGTTGTACATTAAGACAATTCAGAGACTCCCTGTTGTACTTCATGTTTTGTGAAGGGACTTTGTTAGTAAGAACAGCTACTGTTTTCACAGTGGCCAGGAATAGTTGTGAGTTGCCAACTGTGGAAGAGGACAGGTGTACTGACTCTGGTTTGGATTTTCTTTGTTTGTTTTGTGTGTTTTTTATTCTTTGTGAAGGACATACCAACTCAGAAGGAACAGAGTTGCAAATGAAGTGGCTGAGTTACAGAAAGTCCCCTGAAAAAGTATGGCATTCTACTGTTACAGGAGATTCAGCAGTTCAACAGCTGCATCTACCCAGAGATGGGATACAGAATAGCCCTTCAGAAGACTGTGCTGGGATATGGTATGCTCTGTTCACTTGAACTCCAGTGCCAGCAGCATCAAGCTTTTCTGAAAAATATTAATGTTGCTAAGATGTGTGAAGGAGATATATTTTTCTGCAAGACAGGAGGACTCATCCATCCCCTCAACTTTTTATGCTGCCAGGTGCAGTCTGGAGTATTGAAAACAGAGTTCAGGCTCCAGTCTCGCAGCAGGTGGCAAACCAGGCAAAAGCAGCCTGAAGGAAAGT
The DNA here is from genome assembly GCF_028858725.1 of Colius striatus. NCBI lineage: Eukaryota > Metazoa > Chordata > Aves > Coliiformes > Coliidae > Colius > Colius striatus. The sequence goes on from NC_084766.1 coordinate 12,523,680, forward strand.
AAAGAGTGATTGGAGGTAGATTAAATATGATCTTGGAGAGCTTGGAAGAGCTACCTTTGGAAAGATAAAATTCAAGGTGAAGATTTGGAGATGACATCAGCTCTCAGATGCAAAGCAAAAGTCTATGGAGCCCGGGTAACTATCTGCTCCATTCCCCTTGTCTATGGAGAAGAAGTAAGGTGCTGATTGTCTTAATGTATAAAAAGCAAATGTTGGTTTTGGGTTTGTTTTGAGAGGGAGAAAACCCCCCAGATTTTACAAAGTATGTATTGCATAATAGGATCTTAGGATTGTTGGCTTTTTGCTGCTGTCTTGGAGAACTAACTTTCCTATCAGCTCATATATGTTAAGGCCCATACATGGAATTGAGAAGGAAATAATCCACAAGTTGCTGCATTAAACTTTAGATCTAGCTTTGGTTAGAGTGTTTCCATCTACTTTGGCAGTAGTTTAGATTTTCATCAGTTATATTTGAGAATACCAATACCAACTACCAGATGATGTAAGTAACTACTGCTTACTTCTCTTTTTCAAATCTGCATATTAATAAACACTATATTCCCCTGGATTAAAATTATACATTGTTACCCTGACATGGCAATTACAGCATGTATGATATATGTGAATCTTCATTTATTATTGTCAAACTTCAGGCTTTTTAGAAAGCTGCTTATATAAACTGTTTTTTTAATGAAGCTGGCCCAAGGAGAAGCTAGTGATGGAAAGCAATTAAATGACACTGCTAGGTGGAGATGACAAAGATGGATCAAGCTGTTCTGATAAGAATACTGATTAATTGTGCTACTTAGCTATAAACTTCTTGAAGTTTGGATGTTGCTCCTGTAATGTTCATAGGATAGGTGCCTTAACTTTCAAGGAGTTTGTAGTGGTTTTGTCCAGCCAGCAACGCAGCACCACAACAGTCTCTTGCTCACTGTCCCCCATTCATCCCCATCCTTATTAAGATGGCAGAAGCCCCAGTGAAATGGGAGTAAAAAGATAAGCAAAGTTGTTGTGGATTAAGACAAGGGCAGGGAGGGCTTGCTGCCAATTACGGCTCCAGGCAAAACAGACTCCAGTACTCGACTTAGAGAGGAAAGTTTATTCTACTACCTACAAGAAACAGAATAGAACAAAAAGGGAAGTAGGATGATTGAGAAAATTCCAACCAGCACTTTAAGATCTCCCTCCTCCATCCCTCCTTTCTCCCTGAGCTCAGTTCACTACTCCCGATATCTCTACCTCCTCCCCCCTCAACAACTCGAAGGGGCAGGGAATAGAGGATATGGTCAGTCTCTCACAGATGGGCTCTGCCACTCACTTTCCTCTTCTCAGATGAGGACGACTCCTGGCATTCTTCCCCTGCTCCTATACGGGGTATCTCCCTTGGGACACGGTCCTTAACAAACTTCTCTGGTGTGGGTCATTCCCAGCAGCTGTGGCTTCTGCCGATACAGAGCCCTTCATATGGGACACAGTCCTTAGTGAATATTTCTGGTATGGGTTGCAGCTTCTGCAGATACAAGGTCCTTCACACGGGACACAGCCTCCTCTAGCCATAGTCTCTGCCCCTGATGTGGGGTCTTTAACAAAATGCAAACAAATCTCTGCTTCACCACTCCTCTGTAGAATGCAGGGAAGTCTGCTTCAGCACGTCTCCTCCTCTCTTCCCTTGCTGACCTTGGAGTCTGCATGGTTGCTTCTCTCTGTCTCCCAACTCCTTGCACCACCACCAGCATAAAAAAGAAGGGGCAGAAGAAGGGAGAAACAGGAAGAACCCTCTTCTTCCTGCTTCTCTTAAAAAGTGATTGTAGAGGTGTCTAATTGGCTCAGCCCAGAAGTGGGTCTGGCTCAGAGCTGGGGAGAGTTTCGAGCAACTTCTTAGAGGAGCCATCCTTACAGCCCCTTCCCCATTACCAGAAATGACTTCATGTCAAACCATGACATTAAGTGCTACAGCATACAGGCTGCTATGTGAATCATAACCTTCAGACACATGTGCCTAAATTAGTTAGCTTACTAAGTTATGAATATGGGAAATATTTTGCATCATTATGAGTAATTAATGCAAAGCTGTATTGGCAGTGTCCACCCAGTCATTCATCCTTATTGCTTTGTGACAGAATATATCAGACTGCCTCCGGGAGGAAATTTGAAGAGTAGTCAGAATGACAAAACTTCCAACTGCAGGAAGATGCTGTGGATTGATGGCTTCGCAAACAAACTGCTGGTTAATTGGAGAGGAGGTGCATCTGTGAAAGCTGGAGGCCTTTTTGAATAGGATGAGATGTTTGTTGTACTGAGGGCTCTGAAGGCTGCAACTTGAGCAGTTACCACATCAAAGGAAGATGGAAAAGTGAATATGTGTGTGCTTTGAATGTTAAGGTGCCTAAAGTTTGATTCTAACCAGTGACAGATATTACTGGCTCGGCATGTGTAACTTCTCAGTTTTGCCCCATCTGCTACATCTTCAATGTCTAATAGTCAAATTCATGACTACTATTAGCTTCCTGCAAAGAGTTATACTGTTTTTTCTGTTGTTGACGGAGGAAAACCTCAGGTACGCTCTGCAGCTTTTACAGCTGTTTTGATAGGGTGAAGCACTGAAGGCAGAAGTGGGGAAGGAGACGTTAGAGATGGAAGTGGGGGGATGTGTGTTGGAAGGGATGGGAACATCTTTGCATAGTTTCAAGAAGTGTGTCCTGGAGTCTGCTCTGGGCAGCAGAGGTGATTTGGGCTGGGAGCAGAGTGAAGCAGCCTGCAGTGTCCTGGGCAGCTCTGCTCTGGGGCACGTGGGGCCACGCGCACTGCTGCAACATGGCTGTGCTGCGCCTGAGCCAGGGCTGCTTGGAACCCTGTGGCCTGCTGCTCTCACAGACTCCTTTGCTGTGTGCGTCCTTTTTATTGCTGGGTTTTTGTTGTGTCCTCGTGGCATGAGCCAGACTAGCACTTTAATACTAAGTAATGAGTTTGGGAGCAGGGTCTCAGACCTTGGTCATTCAGAGGCTAGGACTGAATCCTCCTGGCCCTCCCTATGACTCCTTTCTTTCCAGACACTTCATATCTGGGCCCTACACTGCACACAGATCAGTGCTCTGGTGGTGGCTACTTTCCTTTTTTGCTTTTTAGTCTCCCATTTGTCACAAACTGCTTCTTGTCCTTGCACACGGGTAGATCATAAAGGCTTTCCCGGTGTGTTTGTGTTGGCAGAGCCCTTTGCAGAAGTGCACAGGGGAGGATTTTCTGCCAGTGCTGTTCTGCACCACGAGCAGGGCTGTGATGTATGCTCACCGCCAATGTGATTAAGAATGCTAACCTGACCCCCATAAAACCACAGAAATGAAGTAGCTCCTATTTTAAGAATCCACTCAGAGAAGTGAGGGAGGAAATATTAATGAATGTTTTTGCCATCTTCTCTGACCTCAAGAATGGTACAGGAGGGATTATTCCAGAGGGTTCCCAAGCATGCATGGTGTAAAATTGATTTATCTTATTTTAAAAATATACTTATGCCTATCTTATTCTAATTCTTAAATTGAATTGTACCAAGAACTGTTTTCTTAGAGTAATAACTGAAGAAAAATACAAAGTTTTGAATATTGATTGTTTTTCTCTATGTGTAAATCTTGTAGAAATAGTTAATACTTTGCTTAGACGATTCTCAGCCTCCTTGTGAGCCACTCTTGGAGGAATATTTTTGAAAGTCAATAACTCATGACGGCTGAGTTTACAGACACAATTTGAATCATGATCTGCTTTTTTGTAAGACTTATACTTTTTTTTCTCTGACAAGACCTTGCTTGCTTATTTTACTTTTTTTAGTCCCTCTTAGCTTTGAGACCTGGACAGACTGGAGAGTTGGATGGGGAGAAATCTAATGAAATGCAACAATGGCAAGTGTAGAGTCTTGCTTCGGGGAAGGAATCACCCCATGAACTGGTACAGGTTGGGGAATGAATTGTTAGAGAGCAGTGTATGGGAAAGGGACCTTGGTGTCTTGGTGGGCAGCAGGATGACCATGAGCTAGCAATGTACCCTCGTGGACAAGAAGGCCAATGGCATCCTGGGGCATATTAGCAGGGCTGTGGTGAGTAGGTTGAGAGATGTTCTCCTCCCCCTCTGCCTTCATGAGACTACATCTGGAATATTGTGTCCAATTCTGGGCCCTTCTGTTCAAGAAGGACAGGGAGCTGCTGGAGAGATTTGAGTGCAGGCCCACAAAGATGATGGAGTGGAGCATTTCCCTTATGATGAAAGGCTGAGGGAGCTGGGGCTCTTCAACTTGGAGGAGACTGAGGGGTGACCTCATTAATGTTTACAAATACGTGAAGGATGGGTGACAGGAGGATGGAGCCAGGCTGTTCTCAATGATTTCCAATGATAAGACAAAGGGCAGTGGGTATAAGCTGGAATGTAAGAGAAAAAAGAAATACAAGGAAGAATTTCTTAACTGTGAGGGTGATCAAGCACTGGAACAGGCTGCCCAGATGGGTTGTGGAGTCTCCTCTGGGACATTCAAAACACACCTGGATGAGTTCCTGTGTGACCTACTCTAAGTGGCCCTGCTCTGGCAGGGAGGTTGTACTACATGATCTTTCGAGGTCCCTTCCAACCCTTAAGATTCTGTGATTCTGATATTTGTCTTTTGATTGTTCTAACATATTGGACTCCTTTTGCAATAGCTGCATTGAAGGAGTTTTTAAAGCCTTCTGCTCTATTTTTCAGAACTGCTTATCTCTTCCTCGCTCCCTCTCTCCCTTTTTTATGTATTGAATTAGGTGAACTATAAAATTCCTTTCTGACTAGAGAGAAAGATCCACGAATTTGGATCTTAGAAGGCACCAGATGGTGGCACTGGTCTTTCACATCTGACAAGTCTGGATCATGCAGCAAAACATAAGTTTTACACAAGTTGTACTGGATGCATCCTGATTTTTTTTTTTCTCTCTCTTTCAAACTGCATAATTGGAATGAGAAAAGTGACATATTTTGATACTTATCTTTAGAGAGTACGTAGAGAAGGTGAGATGTGTATCTAAGAGAGTAGAAAGCATAAGCCTTGGCAATATCTGAGCATTGCTAATACAGTTATTTTCTGTTTGTATCATACCATTACATTTAATTGAATTTCAGCAGAAATGTAGAGTAGTGTGGATGCCAGCTGAGATGTGCAAGCTTTTACTACATGAGACTGTAGTTGTCATTCATATAATAACTTATGTATCTTCTATTTTGATAGATTCATAGAATTCATAGAATGGTAGCCTTTACTGAATCTTGTATGTATAGTTTTTTAATAGCTGCTACTTTGCTGAATGGAACAGATACTAGCTCTATAGTGACATTATAGTGATTTGCTTTATATTCCTGAAATCTTCACTTTGGTGTTTTCAGGGTGTGCTTTACAGTATTCTGTTTTTCTGCTTTGAGGAGGGATGGCTGGAGAAATCTGTATTTGAAAGAGAGGATGACTCTTCAATTACATATGTAATATTTTGTTAGAAAAATATTAAAGATAGAAAAACCACACTTCTTGCCTCTGGAGATTAATCCTTACAGTCTGTGCTGTGATTCTTTCCTGTTTGGGCACAAACTGTGAGGGAAGAGAGAGCACCTTCAGATAGAAACATAGAATCCTTTAGGCTGGAAAAGACTGAGTCCAACTGTTAACCTAGCACTTTAAGGCCACCACTAAACCATGTCTGTAAGTGCCACATCTACACATCTTCTAAATACCTCCTGGGATGGGTGTTTTCATGAGAACAGGATAACAAAAAATGTGCTGGCTGTCCATGCTCTCCCCCATAATGTGCAGAGCAAGTGTCTCTGCACATGCTCTCCCCCTTTGTACTGGCAAGTGTCCTGGCACTATCAAAGAGGCAGGATGTGGGACCTGAAGCCATGGTTATCACCCAGAAATCAAAGTGGGCTCTCAATCCCTAAGGTATGTTTATCAAATGATGCTTATCAATGCATCTGGTCTTTGAGCAACTAAAATTGTAATGACTTGAGCAAAAGCAAGGTGAATTGGAGAGATTCAGACATCATGCCCTGTTTGAGTTTAGAAGTTAACTGCTTTCAAAACCTACCTGTAAGCATTGCCTCAGGGTTGTAGCTGTTTTTTGTTTGTTTGTTTTCCTGTAGCTTGAATAAAGTTATAGTAAATGTTTTAAAGTCATCATTGTAATACATTCCTTAGTTACTGAAAGGAAAAAAATGCAGTTGAGTTCATGTAGCATGCAGTCTTTCTTCACCTGTCTTTGGGGAATTAGGGCAAAGTTTGGCCCACATCTGATCGACCACAGTTCTAGTGTACAGTTTTATTATAAAGCTCTGGCCCTCAACCTGAAATAACGTAGAGATTTCTCAGTGAATTACTGCGCTGAGATTTTGCTTTTTTCTTTGCGTTAAGTAAATCTACTTTTTCAAGTCTGAAATAGCTAGAAAAGCTCCCATTTGCCCCGTAAGACACCATTGTGTCTTATGTGTTGATGATTGTAAGAGAAACCAGCAAAAAATAAACTGATGAAATGACTGATGAGTATGACTTTCTTCTGTTAGAAAGTTTGCTGTTGGGTGCATGCTGGGGAAGATTGGTGTCTCTTTACTTCACTGTGTTTTGGAGTTTCAATGTGAAGAAAGCATAGGCTATGGATCAAAATAGAGCATGGAAGTTGCAATGTGAAATTATAGTATGTATAGGATGCCTAGGTAAACAATGTGTACTTTTCAACTGATAGAATTTAATAGTAGGTATTATACATGTTCTACTTTCTTAGCAGCATCTGGCATTCTGTAGAGCCAGCCCTTTATCAGACACTTGAAAAATAGGTTTTCTACCTTTACCATATACTCACCACTTACTCTCCTTTGGTCCTTTACATAACCTTTCATTTTGAGCAGTTAGGAGAAAGAATAGTCATTCTTGATTATGTTTGCAGCATTTCATAGCCTGTTTGCAAGCTGAGGTCCTGACAGATGGCACTGGTTTGCAATATGAGTGGTATTAATACTGAATTGAAGTGCTTGGCCTGAAGTAAGGTTTAATGACTTATAATTTTTTACTTGTTTGTTTTGGTGGGTTTTTTTCCTTGCAGGGAAATGCAGCCAGTGTAAGCCGATCATGTGCTGGGAGCTGCCCTTCTGATTTCAGTTTAAGTACTTTTATAATTGGAAACTTGTAAAACCAAGACATATGGTTACTGTTTTCGGTGTTAGTTGCAAACCTGGTTTTACCAATGTAGGGGAGGGGCATCATCTTCTTGCTCTTGTATTGAGTGGGATGCATAGGGGTCAAAGTGAGTATAAAGCAAACTAAGGACCTTAAATGTTGTGGCTTATTATTGTTGCAATTCAATTATTTATACTGTTACTTTTCAGACACTGTGGTGGTGAGATGTGGTGCTGGGAAAAAAAAAGCATGAAATTGTTTGTTCAAAAGGAGAAAAAACCCCTAGAATGTCACTTATCTATATGTTCTGAAAGAGTTAATAAGAGAGTTAATAATAAGAGTGGCCAGCACTTAAAATGAGGAGAAAATTAGTAGTGCACACTGATTCAGTTTATTCTTAGTAAAATCAGATGACTTCCATCTAAGCAGAAGAATAGGACTTTGGTACAGGAGAAGCGGGGCAGCAACTTCAGTAAAGCTTTTGACATCCTGTATAGAATTTTCCAAAACCAGCAGTGGTAACCTAGAAATACTCATGAAATAGGTACAGCTTTAGCTGAAGACCAGTAAATATTTTGTTGTATACCTGTCTGGCAAGTCTATAGAGTGTTAGAACAGATGGTTTGGGAGTGTGACTGATGAGAAAAACTGTCCAGGGAAATGAAGACAGAAGGTGGTGGAGTGGTTGGGTAGGGAGAGGATGCCCAAAATGGATTTTGAAAGCAGAACAGTTTCATTTGTTCCACCTATCTGAAGTGGTTAGAACAAAAAGTAAGCTAGATTTCAACAAGAAAGATGCCAAGGCAGGGCTTGAGAACTTCTTAAGAGTAAGGCAGCACAAGGGTAGAGTGCTTGGGAGGGTATGGGCTCTCCCCTGAGAGAAACCTTCAAGGCTAGGTAGAAACCTGTCAGTAAGGACATCCCTTCTAACTCAATTTGGTGATAGGAAACAGAAAGGCTATAGCCTGCTTTCTAGATAAATAACTAATACAGAAGAAAGCTATATTAGGAGTCTTTTTTTCATTTGTTTATAGGCAACTTCTGTAGTTATTTCAATAATAGAATAAGGTGACTGAAAGAGGACTCAAAACAGCACACAGTTTAGTCTTTCTCTTGAAAAGAAAATGTTTATGAGTCTGCTCTGCTTTAAACAAATCCCTAAAGCAAATGACTGTTTTGAAGTGGTCTCTGCTTAGAACAGGAGATCACAAATAATTCTGTCAGAATATTCTACCACTACTTTTGAGTTTTGTTTGGTTTTCTTTTTTCCAAGAACAAAGCAGTTTGCAGATAAAAGGATTCCTCAAGTAAGGGATTTTCTTACTTTTTATTCTTGCAAGTAAGACATTAGTTATATCCCCTGTAAGGTCCTTGTGGTTCTACTTACTCTCTTAGCTACCTTTTATATTACCAGTATGTTGTCCCTTGTTCAGTTTAGTCCAAGGAAAAGCACATAATACTTGAGCTTATCACATACCTTATTTCTGAAATGCTTTCACATATGGTGACTCGCTTAGACATGTTCTGGGTGTGATTGGTTTTACATTTGGTTGTAAGTAGATAAAGCCAGCATAGTTTACACAATTACTGATTTCTTTGGCTACCCAGTTTATGTAGTGAGTCACTTCACCTAGAAGGCAGTGGTAAAAACAGTGGTTTTAATGCCTAAAGTCTGAACAACCTCAGGGCTGACACCTTCACTGGTAAATGCTTCTTTACCTCATACAAGCATGCTTCGTTACTTTAGATATAATTTAAACATGACAAGCAAGTCACCATATCACTGTGATTTGGACTGACAGAAAATGCTTGAAGGCTGATAGGGAGGGGAGGGTATTTCCGTCTCTTCTAATAGTGGCAAGTATAATTGCTGATATTGCCGTATAGACACTTTCCTGACGTCCTCTCCCAACATGTTTCAGGTAAATGCTCTGTGCTTTGACCTCATCCAGAACAGACTGAATATCATCAGCCTTTCTATAAACTTTTTGGCAGAGGCAGCATGGCGTTTCTTTTTTTCTCTGGTGCTTGTAGTTTAACTGCTTTTTTGGCTCGTGTTAAACTTGAGCTCAACTATTTCATTAATTGATGCCTAAAAGTATTGAAACTGGGGCCTGTTGTCAATATCAGGAGGTGATGGAGAAGGTGAGGGGCTGCCCCAGCAGCTTTGCAGGTGCCCCAGGGAAGAAAGGCTTCTGTCTATGGGGAGCATTTCTCTTGCGGCCCATGTTCACTGTATTTCAGCCTCATTTATGGTTGTAAGAAGTGTCAATTTGGGAGTGTTTTGATCAGTGTGCACTTAATTTGTAGTGAAAAACTATTCTTCTGTCAATCTAACAAGAAGGCAAGTGGATATAGGATTATGTGCTTTGGTTTCCAGGTGGGAAGCTTGAGTTTGCATGAAGTTGAATCTATTTACCTGATATATCTCCCCCATCTAAAACACTTGGCAAATACATTGTGCTGTCTGCCAGACATGACCATGTTAAGTCTATTTATTTTATGAACACTTGATGCAATCTTAAGATTGAAAGAAAATGTCTCCAGAAAGATGTCATATGAAAATCGATAGTTCTTTTCTATGTCATCCTGTTTATGAGCTAGAAGCAGAAAGAGGGTTCACTGGAGCAGGGCTGAGATCGATAGCTCTGTGAATTTTAATTGGACCTTCTTTTACTACTAGCTGAGTGCTGACTGCTTTTAACCTTGTAAGAGTAAAATACAAGACCCTTTGGCAACTAGTGACTTCTTCATCCTTCTGTCCCATCAGAATCCCTTGTGGATTATCTTAAACAGAAAATGGACAGAATTGAAGAGTAGCTTCAATCTTACTGCTGTCAGTATTTACTGATTTAAAATAACTTTTCCACTATTTTGGTTTCCTGTTTAAGCTTGGTTAACGTATTCCTTTTCTTACTGTCATTTTATCTTTGCACATCATCTTTGTTTCCAGTGCAAGTGAGCTTTCCTTTATTTCTTCCACACTTTACACATATATACTTAGTATACATGTGTATACTAAGAATACATGTAAACATGTAATTGTCATGCATACGTGAGAATTATAGTATATAGTAAGTTAATAATATCACCCTCTCCATGGGCTCTGTATGGAATGTAGAGATAAACATAAGAAAAATATGTTCATAGTTCCTCATAGAGAGTCTTCTCTTTTCTCACTTTCATTTATCCTTTTCTTACTCTGAGATTGCAAATGACAATGGCCAAAATGAGTTTGTTTATGCTTCCTTTTTCAGCCACTCATATCAAAAGGCTCTTCTGAAATGCTCTTAGTAACATTCCCATGTCCTTTTGGTTTCATCCCCTATAAATCTGCAGAGCCAGATAAGTCTGTCTTTCTTCCAGAAGTCTCACTGGGATCATTGCTACTGTGGTTTCTCCTTCACTATCTCTGTGTCTAGTATAATTTAATACGCATATTCTCCTAGACTGCTCCCAAATCCCCTTGGTGAAACAGTTCTGTCTGCTGACAGCATGTGTGTATTAATAGGAGGAAGACTCTTGACAGCATATAAAACTTACATTGGACCACTTAACTCTTTTCTGCCAGAGGTCTCAACCTGTATGTTTACTACACTCAGATGTTTATGATTTATGATCGAGGGTTATGTTTATTCTTTCCTCTACTTGCACACCTGGAACCAGAGGTAATCTGAGGCGACCATTCCCCAAAAGTTTACTGCAAGAGAAGCAATGTGGAGCTACTGTTCTGTCTGTATCCTGCACATTTCCACCAAAGAGGAAGTTTTACTCCCTGATACAATTTTTATGGAGAAGGCTGCTGCTGGGTTTCATTTTTACCATGTCTGCTAAATAACAAGACAGATCACTACTACTTCAAGGACATTTGGCTGTGAAATGGTAATGGGATTCATCAGAATGTGATTCTTCATATTGTTTTATGGGATAGGTTAGTTAGGTAGTGCTGTTCCTGCTGTTTGTCATGTGTTTTGAAAAGAAATTCTAAATGTTATGGTGTTCTCAAGTTTCTTAAATGCCACAATAGTGTAACCCTAGTGGGGCTGGTGCTGTGTACAGGGCCAGAGAGGTTCAGATATTCATGTAGCCTGTACTCAAATGTACAGACACACTTTGTTGTCCATAAAGTGCAGTTGTGGTTTCAGGGCTTATGTACAGATTGCTCATGGAAAGGTGAGAACTGTACAATTACAATGGTTTACTTAAAATGCTTGAGTGGGGGAAGCACAGTAGCATGCAGTAGCGAAACTACACATTTTGTTGGTTTGGTAGAGCTTTTGCTCAGCAATTGCTGACTTCTGGAACATATGTTCAGTCCTACTTTTCATTCTTAATTTTAATTTTACCAGGAAACTTAGAGTATATATTTTAAAGATTTTGTCCACTGACAGTTGTTCAAAATACACAAGTAAAAAAGTGATTTATTTTTATATTGTTACCGTTAGAGCTCTTCAAAACTCTCATCTGATCTTCCATCCACTATCACTCCAAGCCTACTTTTGACATTGCTACCTTTCAATTCAAGGCATCTCATTGACTCTACATTTCAGATTATTTTTCACTGGGTATATTTATCAAGTTTCAGGCCAGAGGCTCTCATAGAGTTATAAGCTGCTTAAAGGAGAGGAAAAGTGCTGACATAGTCTTAAATTGTTGTATGGCAAATGTTACACTATAATTACCTTTATCTATCATCAAACTCCCTTTCAGAGACCTGGCTGTGTGCCGTGGGCCTGCTGATGGAATGCTCCATTACACCAAGATTTTTCATGGGGAAAAAAACTCTAAAGCAAAACATGATAAAGTACTTTTATAAGAGTAGTCTCGGTGTCAGTGACAGGGTGATGGGAAGAAAAGAGATGATGGTAAGTTGCAGGAGGAAATTTTCTGCACTATTAATGGTAGATCTGTATTAGAGTATAATTTTTTTCCCTACCGCTGTGTCTCAACCACATTACTACTTGTTTTCCAGATGTTTTGACAAGACAATATTTAGCATGAGCTGTGAAATTTAAGCAAATAGTATGTGTATTTTTACTGTGCACTAGAGTATTGGACAAAAATGTACAAACTGACAGATACCAGCCTAGCTATATAAAGCAATATAATAATGTCAGTAGTACTACTGCACTTGAGCTAATGCACCTGGCAAAAAAGGTCTCTGTGGTTTTGGTACAAGGCTGTGTCAAAGCTGCTTTGCTGATTTCATGACTGGTCTGGAGTTAATGTACTGCATTGTGTCCTCTGGTCTGTGCCCATTTCATCTCTCTGTCATCTGGCCCACACTGAGTTGTGGGTTTGGTTTGTCAGCTTCATGTTTTTAAAACAAAGGTAAAGGAAAGGAAGCACCGAACTGAAAAAAAAAGAAAGGGGAAAAGTGTAATTCAGACCAAGAACAAAAGGGTAGATGCTTCCATAGGACAAAGGTTTCAGGTACAGGAAGACAGGCACAGTACTAAAACAGTTTTGTATGGCAACACTGACAGTATTATCTCAATACCTGAGATAGAACAGCACCCCCTCATTTGTCTGTTTTATTTTAAGCATAGAAAAATAGTAGTCCTGTAAAGCACAAGTAAAAGAAACATTTAAGAACAGCACTGAAAACCTATTTGAGAGCTATGTATGTGTATTTTATATCTACACAGACATACTTTTTAAAAATTAAGTAAAATATTTATATTTACTTACTATTTGCCTCTATTGCCTGAAGTGACTCTTGTTAAACTGGTAAGAACATGGCACATCCATTACTGAAATGTAGCCACAATTAATGTTGTTTAAAGTGTATGGAAGCATTTTGTGTGCAGATGCTATGTAAATAGTTGGAGAATGGAAAGAAAGATTTATATATTTGAGAATATTAACATTTTGGGTGCAGGTGGCTACTGAGGTAAATCAGATTCCCATGGACAGCTAAAGGGAAATGCTTTTCTGTACTTAGGTCACTGGAGCTAGTTTAGAGCATCGGATTTTGTAATGGCTGCCCGAGTATCTTTACATTTCTGTGCAGTACTTGATTACGACGGGTAATAAAATTCACTCTCTTTTAATACAGTTTTGATTTCTCTTTAGGCTATACCACAGTAGATGCACTTTTAAAAAACAAATGAACTAAGAATGTTCCAACTGCATCTCTTTTGCTCTTCATGTGTTGTCATGTATTTCACTGCAGAGACTGCAAAATATTCTGATCGTTATATGTTTGATTTATTCTTCAGCAGAAATGAATGAAGACCAGTGCATGGAGAATCAAGGAAATGGTTTTTAGTCCATTATGCTGTTAGAAAATATTGAATGTACTAAATATTGTTAAAGATACACAAGATAAACATGTTGGGCAGGCATCAAACAAATTTAACTACTTTGCTACAAACTAATGGAGTCAACAAAGGGGAGTAGTTAATGTTTTTGAGTGGGACCCTTTCGCAATGCAGAGCTGCTGTGTGTAAGAGTAGCTATACAGTCCCCCACAGCTTGGATGTCTGAAATGTGCCCAGCAGAGTATGAAGAAGTGCATCTGGGAGGGCTGGGCAGAGGAGATTGTCCAGTAAAACATTTTGTAGACAGGAAAGGAATCAAAACTAGTCAAGATATGACATGCAGCAGTTGCCTTGGCGCAGGACTTTCCTTCTGAGAGTTACAACAGGTCACTTTGAGGAGATGTGGTAAGAGGAGTGTTGGTAACTGAGTATGTGAGTTTGCTCTTATGTGCCTTCTACATTTCTGCCCCCAGAAGAAAAAGACACTTTGTCCACAGTATGACAGAGTGCATAAAAAAATGAAGAGAATGAACAAAAAAGCCCCAGACTTTTAGTTTCAACATAATGCATGCTGAATCTACTGCAGCTGGAATTTGAAATGGTGTTGACATCTTGATCTGCCTTCAACTATATTGAACACAAGCACTCTGGCCTTTCTCCCAGAGGAAGGGGAAACTAAAGGACAATAACTTGTGATTTGCACATCCTGTAGCATGGTTGGTTTAAGAGATAAGAGCCTTATCAAATTTCTGCAGCAATCAGGTGATGGCTATGTACTAAAAACTGTAAATTATAATTCTATTAGTTTAACCTTCAAACATCTATAGTGATTCTAGAGGAATTTAACTATTGCACTTCAAATTAAGTCAAGTTTGACAAGCTATGGACCTGGACTTGAAGGTATATGTTGTGTATGAAGGTATATGTAGTCTGGTTCTTTGAATATTAATAGACCAAGATGATAAATTTTCACATTTATTTAAAACTTTCTATGATGGATGTGACATCTCAGAATGTTAGTGATTTTACCTTGACAGAGACTAGATTTTCTTAGGGAAGATAGGAATAAGTCAATTCTACAAAAATCATTTGTATTCTGGGAGGTAAGCACTCCTGTTTTTTCCTCATGGTTTTTTTTTTCCTTAGATTTGGGATCTTTGTGCACAATGACTGGAAGCTTTCTCAGCAATTGTTTTTCACATTCATTGGGAATGTAACTGACAAAGCACTATCTTCTTTGTCCACTAAACATTTCTTTATAGATTTGATTGTATAACAAACTGACTTTTACACACAAGTTCCAGCTCAGAAAAACGTTATGTAGTGTGGAGCCTTAAACTGATATATAGCCCAACTTGGTTTGTGCTTTAATGAAGTAGCTGGAGCTTTTTGAATGCAAGATCCAGGATTTTCCTCTGAAGTGGAGGCTGCTATGTAAATGAAGATGTCCTTTCATACAGCTGCTGTATCTCAAGTTATCTGGGAAATTTATTCAGACATTTAAGCATAAAGGTGAGGAAACAGAAAAATAAGTGGATCCAGGAGTGAGGATGGAAGCCCTCTGTGGGACAATTGGAGAAACAGGCAGCCCTTGAGAGAGAGGACATATTCTTTTTGTGTCAACAAAATATAGGAACTGCACAGCATGCAAGATTTCTGTTGTTGGAGAGACATTTTAGGTGGAGCTGTTGTACATGGGGATATAAGCTTCAAACTGTGTGCCCTTTTTCAGTTTTCACTTTTAAGAGCTGTTTTCTCCTTAGGTACTTTAAGTCAGCTTTTGATGTACAGCTGTTATTCTGCAAGGTGAGTTTACTAGGAAAAGGTGCAGAAAGATTGCTATCATGTCCTTAATGGCTGAGTGCATGGCCTTCTGCTATGGGATGTGATCATGGCTGCAAGCCCCCTGTTCAGGCTGAGCCTGTGGCATCAGTTCTGGATTGCTCAGAGGATTGTGTCTACGTCTTGGTTTTAAAAACTACTTTCAAAGGCAGCATCATATAGACATTGATTTACCCATGATTCTTGCCTTCTGTTCTTCAGATTGAATCTGTAAAACTATTTTCCTTGACGTGACAAAGAAATGCCAATATAAGCAGATATAGCTAATGTTTTATTGTACTTTCTTAGTCTTTGGAAGAAACCCATTGATCCAGTGGGGATGGGCACTTGATTTATTTATAGGGGCCTAACATGGGAGTTTCAGTAGACCTTACTCTGCAGGTTTGGGCTTTTCTTCCATTAAGAAAGTGGAAAGTTAAGTTCTATTTTGGGAACATCAAATTAAAAATGCTATTTAGGAACTTATTTCTAAAAAGACCGATTACTCATCTGTAGATCCTGTTTAAACTTGAAAAGACTTTTTTCCTCAAAGTACTTGACTCTGTTTTATCTTTCTTGTTCATCTGGAATGCTGACTATTTCTAAATTTGAATACATTGTGCAAACATAGGAAACATTCAGTATATGTTAAGTGCAAGAAATTTTTCTGACTGATTTTTATCTAATGTGAAACAAGGCAACTGAGATCTGTCGGGCACATCTGTCACTTTTAAAACCAGAAGTCCTAGGAGTTTTATCTGTCATCTTGGAGTGCTCTGGAGAATGTTGGTGTGCTTGAGCATAATGTGCTTGAATGCATTAAAAATGTTTGTTCTAGAGTGGCTAGTTTGAGTATATAGAGATTGAAATGACATTTTCTGAGGTTAAAAGATTATGCTGTCAGGCTGAAAGAGGTTGACAAAAGACCTAGGACTGAACTTCAGTTCTTCCATTGAAGAATCATCAGTCAAAAAAGCTAAACAGATTTCTCTCATTTCTTACCTGATGAAATAACTCAGATGTTTAAATATGATTCCTCTTTCTCCTCCCTGGATGTAGACCTGTATACTATTAATTTTCTAAAAAGGATGATAGCGTGAGCATCCAATTCTCCCATTTTAAGTGGGAGAAAATGTAAAGCATCCATTGGTTTACATCCTTTAGCCTTACACAGTTCCTTCTGTGGAGCTCTGGGGATTGGTCTGGAGAACAGAGCTTGCCAGGAATTAACCAAGTGTCTATTTGTTAAAGGGAAATGGAGTTGGTTTTGTTTGCACTTGAACTCAAAATACATTTATAATAAGTATATATTTGGTTTTGTTTGCATATATTAGCTTCCCTACTCTCAATTAATATTAAAAACCCCCACATCATCACTGTTATAATTCTAAAAAGGCATTATTGTTTTTAGGCATGAAACAAAAGACATGTTAATGCAGGCTAAAATTTGGGAACCTTCCACAAGCATTTAAATTTAAAATATTT
Source organism: Colius striatus (assembly GCF_028858725.1). NCBI lineage: Eukaryota > Metazoa > Chordata > Aves > Coliiformes > Coliidae > Colius > Colius striatus. The sequence goes on from NC_084766.1 coordinate 12,540,420, forward strand.
ATTTGTGACAAGATGAAGACTTTGGAGTGACCAAAAATGATGTTTTTTACTTTGAACCTCAAGATAAATTCTTGTGATTCTACATCTCCATTGCCTGTTTTCATGTGAGTGGTTTTACTCTCTTACTTGTAGCTGTCATTTAGTTTCATATTTTGGTTGTTGGTTGTTCAGCTGTTTTCATATCCCCTAGCTAATTTAATTCTCATTCATGATGCCAGCAAGAGGAGAGTTGAGATCTAGAGCACTAATCAGATGATTTTATGGCTTCTGAAAATACATGATACCATCTCTATGTAGCAATACAATTTCCAGAACTGGATTTACTAATGTGGAAGCTGACTGACAAGTGGTACTGTGTTTGTGCAACTGAATCTATAGAAAATGATGCAACCAGAAAGAAACACAGCTTTATTATCAGCAAATATGAACAATGCAGGGTGAAATGGACTCTCTTGACCTTTCCAGCTGATGATGAATGGGTGGAGACAGGGCAGAATCGGCACCTATGTTTTGTGCATCTCAAACAGCAATGTGACATACATATCAAAAGCAACCGTAGTCATGCATTAGCAATGGCTCCCCTGTTGTAGGAGCTTTTTCCTGTGCAGATGAAAGAGCTGACACCAATTGAAGTGATATCTATGCAATGTGTTTAAGAATTCTGTGTGGAGTGACTTGCCTGGCAGTGAGAGCTCACACACATCAATAGAGCTACTTGACTTTTCCATCTCGGTTTGTGATCAGTAGGATTTGCAAATCATTGGCCACTAATTCTGCTGCTTTCAGCCTCATAATAGAACTGTCCTTTAAAACCAGTTGTTATGTTGATCAAACAGGAGTGATTTGTAGTATGGTTATACTAATATTAGTTCCTTCCAGAAGGCTGAGATGACTTATACTGAAATGTTTACGCAGTTGGTAAACCAAAGTGCTTTTGTTTCAGCCAAGTGTTGCACCAAGTGTCTCCCCACTAAAGACGGTCTCTCACAAACTTCCATTGTGGGTCCTTCCTGTGGGCTACAGTTGCTCATGAACTGCTCCAGCGTGGGGCCTCCCACAGGGGCAGCTCCTCACACCCTGCCCCAACGTGGGTCATCCACCAGGAGAAGAGTCCTTCAGGTATCGACTGCTCCAGCCTGAGTCCTTCCCAGGATCACAAGTCCTGACAACAAACCTGCTCTGGTGTGGGCTTCTCTCTCCCCACAGGCTCCCGGGTCCTGCCAGTACCTTGCTCCAACATGGGCCTCCCATGGAGTCACAGCCTCCTTCAGGCATCCACCCGTTCCTGTGTGGGGTCCTCCACTGGCTGCAAGTGGAACTCTGCTCCCTGGTGGTGTCCATGGACTTCAGGGGCACAGCTGCCTCACCATGAGCTGCATCACAGGTCACAGTAGAGTCTTTCTTTCAGGGCCTAAGCACCTCCTCCCCCTCCTTCTCCACTGACCATTGGTGTCTGTGGAGATGTTTTCACATTCTCCCTGTTGCTGCTGCAGTTTAGCAACTGTGCATGCTATTTAATATGTTATTCAGAGTTGTTACCTCAGTCACTAATTGGCCAGGATTTGGTCAGCTGTGGTGCCCATCTTAAAATTGACTGCCAATGACTCTATCAGCTCCAGGGAAAGTTTCTTCCAGATCTTGGTTTAAAGAAGCCACCCCTGTAGCTCCCCCTACTATTAAAACCTGGCCTGGGCAAACCCACCACAATAAGTAATGTCCGGCAGACTGGGTTTGGAATGCAATGTCTGAAATTTGGCTCTTAAGGGTAGAGAGTTGTGGATCTGCAAACAGAACTGGTGTGGAAAGTTGTGGGATTTGGGCAAATAGTTGGCCTCCATCTCTGCAAGTGGAAGTTTAGGAGCTGAGTTCCCCTGGTTGTGATACCTTCACCTTTACAGCAGTTTCACCTCTAGGGTTCGTTAAAGACAGGGTTGCTTGCTCTGCTGGGAACACTACTGTCTTGGAGCTAGATATAAAATTATGGAGTTTTATGATTTGAGGATTTTTTTGTTATCATTCTGTTGGTTTTCCATATGATTTTGTTTAGCTTTTTGTCTCTTTCCTGTTACTTTAGGCTCTGCTGGTTTTGGGGCAGGGAATGTGTTTCCTTTCAGTTGCTGGGAAGTGGCTGGTGCAGCTTCTTACTCTAGAGAGAGGCCTATACCCCTGTTAAACTTGAAGCTGTCTCCTGCAATCACTTTGCCTAAAGAAGCTGAGAAATAGGGTCTAAACTCCTGCTCTCTAATCCAACCAAAAGACTGTATGGTGCAGGTAGGACTGGCAGATGCTGGAGTCCCATGAGGTGATGACTGTAGCAGCAGTATCTGGCACTAACCTGAAGGAAATAACAAAGGGATGCTGGCATCTTCAGTAACTCTTCCTGCATTTTTTTTTCCTAAAGATTATTTATAAAGCTACAGTAATGAAAGGTGTAGCAAAATATCCTCTGAAGCTTACTCTGTGAATAAGACCTGGAAAATAGAAACTACAGTTTGAAGGTTGACACTAATGAAGAAGAATTTGAAAGGCTTTAATGCTTATTTAAGATAATTTATTGTGGAGTTTGGGGTTTTTTTTGGTGACTTTCATGGCAAAGTATTCATTTCAAATTGCATGTCTTACACTGGAGCTACAAGAAAGGTCTAGTCATGAAGCTCTGTGTTCTCAGATCCTTTATGTCCTTAGGCTATATGCAGCTCAAAAGCTGCCTGACTAGAGATATGTGGATTCAGGCAAGGAATCGATAGATACTGAAGTCTGGATTAAAAAGTTAACTTGGAACGTATTATTGAGGGCAATAAAGTTATAAGAACTCTTTAAATAGTGACTAAATGTGCTCTTGCAAAATCACTCATAGCTTTTAGAGTGTTTGATCTCAATAATCTTAGCAGTACAGCAAAAGCGAAAAGAGTTTCATATTACAGGTATAAGTAAAATGGAGGCAGTCAGTGACCTGGAGTGAGACTTATATCCAGCAGGCAGTAAATATACTGTGGATTTAGACAAATGGAAGCATGAGGTTTACCACTATGTTAATTTTTTGTATACATCTAAATTAGAAGTAAAACTGTTGTGCTTTTAAGAAAAAAAAAAGTGGGGAAAGTGTAGATGGACACTGTACTTCTAAATGCAGTTTGTAGTGGTTTTCTGTTGATAGGGGCCTTCATTTGACTTACTGCTTTAAGAAAAACAACTATAGAATATTCCTTATATTTTTAAATCTTTATTACCCATTTGCCCTGGCTATAGTGGTTTGTTATGCTAATGTATTGAGCAGCCGTTGTTCCAATCTTGGAGCAGCTTAAATAAAATGAGCAAGGGGAGACTAACATCAGGAAAAAAAAGTGCCCAGCTGTAGAGCTAAAACAAGCTCTCAAGGCTGCATCAGCTGTGGAGCTGTAAGAATGATGGCTATAGGCTAATGTTCTGAAACAAAAAACAGTAGAGGGTGAGAGGATGTAATTTAGCACAGCACTGTATTTCTTCCCTAGTCAAGGAATTGCCTTGTTAGTTTACCTAACACCAGATTCATAGAATAGGACATATCCTCATAGTTATCATAGCAACTGTACAGCTTTCCGTCCACATCATCTCATCTGGATGAGGATGCATTAAAGAAATTCTGGGATAGTCTCTGAGCTTCTCTCAGCAAAGTGAGCACAGAAGTACTGCGTGTGTGAAATTCCTTGCCATGAATTAGTTGGAGAGCTCTGAGGAGAGATGAAGGAAAGCATCAGAGAACAGATGGATTACCAAAATTTAGAAAAGCAGAAAGTAAAAGCAGGATCAGAGGTTTACAGGAAGGAAAAGAACTTCAAAGATGGCAACACAGAAATGTTAATTACACTCTCTGGGAGGCCTACAGGATGCAGCAGTTTCATAATGCAGTCTGTGATGGGGAAGTAGGGCTATGCTTAATAGGACTGACTTTCCATTCCAGTTGAGAGGAGGGATCTTCCTTTTTTTTTTTTTAATCTCATTTAGCAGAGTTAGAGCAAATATTTAATAAACTGTTTTAAATAGAGAAGTTTCCTAGGTTTATTGAATCTTTGTTCGTTCTTGCATTGATGCTTAGAGGAAGCTTCTAAGGCACAGAGGGCAATTAGTACCCAATTGCAACACCTGGTTTTTCTTTTTAGTAGGCTGGATTTAGAAAAGTTTTTGCTTTTACTTTCTTTTAATAACTGCAGTGCAGAAATAATGTTGAAATTTTCTATATTTTGTATTTATTTAACATTGTTAAAGGGATTTATTAAAAAAGAAATATAAACATTCTACTGAATGGTAACGAGAATTATAGAACTGGTTTTGTTTATTTACAGTCTCCAGCTGGAACTGCAAACATAAGCAATAGTTTAATATCATACAGACCATCTGGGGATGGGATTTTTTTAAGGGGAAAGCATAGCACCATAGATCACACATTATGTGTTTCTCTCTGTATTGAACATATCTGCCAAATATTCTTCTGATATTTTGTTCCTACAGAGAAGCAACTGCAATCCTAAAGAGGTCATTTACTCACTGTTTCAGAGGCTACATCTCTTCTTTCTGCTTTTAGAAAAGGTGACAAGACAGCCTCTTCCTCTTGCAGTCCTTTCTATTGATGGTCTTGTCAGTCTTCTCCACCCCTCAGCACAAAAATACCACAATTCAGTTGTGAATTATCATAACAATACTGGTATGGATATTGCATTTATTTCCATATAGGCATAAGAAAACACAATATAACACATTGTTCTATTCCTGATCAATTAAAGAGATGTAAGTGTTGAGTAAAATGCAGTAGCTATCTCTAAAATGCTCTAACATGGCTGGCTTTTACTCAGTATTCTTGATGTAGTGTGTTACAGTGAGCTGACATTTGCAAAACTGATTTAAAAATCCTTCTTCCTAAATGTTGAATCAAGTGTTGAAATGTACTATGAACTGATTTAACTTGCTTTTTCAGTATATATCTACTGAGAGGAAAAAAGGTAATTTGCTTCATCTAGATCTCTTTAGGAATAAAAACAACCCCTGAACTTTTGACTTATAGTAGTACAAAATAACTTGAAAGAGACTAATGAAGAGTTGCACGGGGGGGGACTGTCATTGTGACAGGGAAATCTAAAGTAATACAGATGGACAGTCGATAATTGCTTCTCAGCCTTCAATGTAGTTCATATTTCCTTAAAGACTGAAAAACCGAAACTAAATCTACCTATCTGCATCATGTTGCTTGATCTCTTTAGCAGTTATTGGTTGAATTAGTGCCCACAAGTAGATTCTTATGTGGAACTTCTCAGAAAATGACCTTAAAGTCTGCTGCAGAGGAGGCCAAAGCTGTAACAGGATTTATCTGTGCAATAATTGAGTCAGAGAAAGTCAGGGCTGTGACTGAATGTTTGGCAGGCTATGGCATAGGTGTGTGTATAACCTACTTTGAAATATGGGTTACAGAACCTGAACTTTAGTGTTCAGTCATGACATAAAAGAAGTTGTATATACTGAAAACAACAAAGTTTGTTAGGAAACCTTGGATGGGGGAGCTAAGGGAGGAGGGGAGGAGAGAGGGAGGTAAAAATTAGAGTACAACAGCAAATCTCCTAATTACACCAGAAATTTGTGTTAAAATCCATTCTCCTTCTCCTTTCTCCAAATTAAATAAAATTGTGCTAATGCATTTCATATCCTTTTTTTAAAGAGCAGCAGCTGTTTTGTATTGATCAGGTCCTGTATTTGTGCACATGAGTTTTTTAGTGTCTATGAAGAAATGCAATTTCAGGTAATTTGCAGCACAGAACATCCTGCCATGCTGGTGAATTTTTATCCTGTATTGTGTGAAGTAAAACATGTGTTTAATTTGGTTTTTATTCTACCTTTTGAAGACAGGGTGCTTCATTCCATTAGCTTCCAGGAAGCTCTAGTTTTATTGAAATAAAGTCTAAAATCACATTTTTGTTATCTTTTTCTACAGAGAAATATTTAGTATGTACAAAGAAAAGATACACCAAGTACTGTAGTCTAATCTGTGATGATACTTTGATTCAATTTGCTGGTTTTCTTAAGCTTTGTTTCTAGAAAGAGGATAATTGTTTGGTTTGTTTTATTTTGTGACAAAATAGCTAAAGATGGTACTGAAACTAAAAGGGAGATTAGTTTTATGGGAAGTTTATTTTGTTTTTAATATTAAGAATTAACCTATGGAACTAGCTATTGCATGAAAATGAACTCTGAATCAGAGCCGGTTCAGGAGACCTCACTAGTGTTGACAACTATAGATACATTCTCTCAATGTAACTGCAGATGACAAACATCTGTTTGTGTTTATCACTATGTTAATTTACAAAGGAATTTTCCCCAAAATGTGTTCCTGTGGAACTGTTTTATGCACCTCAAAGCAAGGTGCAGTGAGCCTGCTCTGAGGGAATGCTTTTTTTGTATTATTTAGGAACGTTTTTTTCATTAGTATAGATGGCTTATTTGTAAGAGCAGATTCATAAATGAGCGTTTATCTCCCCTTAACATTACAGTAAATGGTGTATTTTGACACTCTAGTTTGGTAAATAGGAGCTAGTTCCTTGTTTTTTTTACAGAGGTTTTTATGTGCAAGCTATCCTTTGCTGTGTATGCTTCAAAACATGTTGTTTTTGATCTCAAAGATTTAAGAATTTTTGACTTCAAAACACCCTTCACAAATGGGGTTTAGAAATGGTCATAGATAAGGAAACGTAAAGACAAAATAACATGTAATTTTAGTAAAGTGAAAGTTGAATCTAGGACTGTAATGGCTTCTACATAACAGTAGGATCCAGTTTATTTTCCAAACATATGGTAATTATAATCTGCATTGTTTTTCATCTTATTTTAAAATAATATTATATATTGCTGGGTAAAATTAATGCTTGATTAAAATTTACTTCAAGCTGAAATCATGGGCGGTTTATTGTAACTGGAATGATCAAATCTCTGGATCACTACCACCTTTTTTCATATTGTGTGGGGAGAATGCTTCTATTTTAAAATGATGGAACTGGGCAAAAGGAAATTTATGATCTGAACTTACTGCAAATCATTTGTATTGATCTGTTTTGTTTCCATTCTGCTGAAGCTAATGGAAATCATTTGTCACCTGACTTGTCCCAGTTGATTTGGAAAACCACCGTACCATTTATCAGACCAGTTGAAGGTCTGAGCAAGTGTGCTTATGTCTGCAATCACAAAGATATATTTAATTTCTGGCAAAGAAGCATCAAGTAAGACTGTTGTTCTTATTCTAATATTGGCTTGAATATATGTTCATATGAGTGTCTTACTGAAATTGAGTAATTATAAACCTAACATTGAGATCATGATGGGTCCTGCCTTCTTTGTTTCTTCCCATTATAAGGTCAGTAACAGGTCATTGGTTCCTGTAAATCAATATCTTTCTACTGATTTGAACAAGTAAGTAACCAGTAGAAACTGGACTGATGCAAGCCCTGTGTTAGCAGTTAGGCCCTGGTCTACATTGAGCAATGTGAGCTTCTCATTCTCTTTCTTCAGAAGAGGAAAGGATAACTGCAATCTCTTAATATTCCCTGCACATACATTTCCACTGTTGGTACTCTGTCTTCTGGTGGAGGAGTGAGTATGAGAGAGCGTTATGTGGGCACAGACACTGGCTGTAGCTTCTCATCTGACCTGGTCTGTGCTCATGTTTATTATTCATAGGGGTGTAATTGAGATAGAAGAAGTCTTGACTCCACCACAAAACTAAATGAAGTCTGCTCTTTGCATCTCTAGGAGGCTTTTTTTTTTTTCATGTGAGTGCTCTTTTAGCTGTAGCAATCGTTCACTATTCCCCCCAGACTCTTAAAAAGGATTCTATGATTTTTTTTTTTTCATCTGAAGGAATGGTTGCAAAAACTGTGCCTTTCTCAATCCCAACTTATGAAGCTCTGCCTGTAATCAGTACAAATTGCTGTACAACAGTAGTGACTGTTGAGTTGAACAACATCCCAAATGCACTGAGGACTGCATTTGTGTGGATAAGATTGAGGGGCCATGTCCTAAAAGCTGTTTGTTTTGAGTTTTTTTGTTTTGTATCTGTCGGTGCATCCTGGTCTATGTGACTTCAGAAATGGAAGTTTTGAATTGTCCTCTGTAACAGCCCTAAATCCTACTTATGCTGTATTCTCCATAGCACAGTTGTTAATGGTGATGATGTGCCAGCAAGAAGGAAAGTTGCCTGGCTTTCATAAAAATGTTGATTAAACAGTGTGAATATACTATGATTAACGAGCATTGACACAAACTGTGAAACCTACAAAAGAATTTGATTCACATTTATAACACCATAGTTCAGTTCCTTTTAAAATGAGGCCTAAACATTTTGTTTTCCAGTCCATCTCCTGCACTTCATTATAGGCAAAAGCCTTAGATGTCCAGCCATCTGATCTGTGAGGTCAGGAACTGACAACTTTTCAGTATGTATGAAATATGACTATAATTTAAGCAGCATTTTAAATGAAACTGTTCTGTAAGTGCCTAGTTATTCCTTTTGGAAATGCTTGATGTTCAGTGTGAAAATCCTGCACATCTTTCCAGTTTTAAAATGTCTTAAACTTTTATTATTTTAGAAATAATAAACCAGTTAAATGTAAATGCTCTTCACTAAAGCCACATAAACTGACTCATCCTGAGTCTAATGAGTGTTTGCAGACATGGTATGTTTTCATAAACAACCAAAGTTTTTGATGGTCTCGTGCTCTGCAAATATTCAATACAGTTAATGCTCAGTAGCAAACTCAGGGAATGAGTGTGAGAACTTTAGTTTGGGTGCCCAAACCCAAGCTGATTTATCAGCCAGCTCTAGGCTCTTCTTCAGAGATTCGATCTCATATTCTGCTCATATTTAGAACCCTTCAGGAAGTTCAGAAGTTAGGCTAGTAAAGCTGAGTTAGCAAAAGGTATACTGCCAAAAATAAAGTACATTCTAAAAAGAAAGAAGTAGAAAAGTAACTTAAAAAGTGTTATTTTTCCCAGTGGGAGTTAATGTGCTTCAGTGATCAGAACTCTTCTTAGTGTGTTCTATTTACGGTTTCATTGACAGAGTGAATTACCCTTTGCAATCCAGTCTCTTTTGGCTTCTGACCATCCATAGTTTCTCATGTCTCCAGGATAGTTATAAGTTACAATCTAGACCTTTGGTGCTCATTAATATACAACATATACTGCATGTTTGCATTTACTTATAGCACAGTTGGAGCCTTCTGATCAGCAGTCAGCTATATGGAGCCAGTGTTCCTAAAGAGCAACAAAACTGAGTAACTGTCTTTTACTTGCCATGTGCAGGGTGCTTTTTTTATCATCAAATGCTGGTCACATCTAACAACTTAAGACCTTTTTTTTATTTCTCCTACTGATGTAATTATAGTCGCTCATTCTGCTGTGATTTCTCAACCAGGTCATCACAGATGGTTTTGTACTGCTTAATTAAGGTTAAATTCTATCTGTGGGATTTTATGTGCCTTCTTACCAGTATTTCAAAACCAGTCTTTTTATTTTTGTATGGGAAAAGGTCTCCAAAATGTGGTGTTTGACGCACTCAGTGTAATTCTACATTTCTTACTCAGTCAGCCCTGAATCTTATATGAACTTTAAAGAAAAAAAGTGAGAATGTGTGATTGATGGAATAGGTCTGATGTGAGAGAGCTTTTTAAGCAAATGAGCTCTACTTCTTTGTTTCTATCTGGACCTAGCATTTACAATTGAGAAGCTTCCTCCAGAGGTCTTTTCTAGATGATTTTTTTTCTAATCAGGCCACTAAATCTAGGCTTGAAAATATGTACTTAGGTACCTATCTGATTTTTTTTTTTTGAGGTTTTGGGTCACTCTGAAGTTAATATGAGCCGGAGATCATAAAAAAATGAAAGTATTCTAGTGAGACTGAAGAGACAAGGTTTAGTTATCATTATAGCATGTATAATTTTCACAGCTTATTTTGCCTCTCTGCCACCCTTTCTAAAGCTAAATAAGGAAATCTTGCACTTGTTTACTCTATTTGTATTTACTTCAGTCTTCTAAGTTCTCTGCATCACTGGTTTGAAACAATATCAGTCTGCCAGCAGTGAAGGGAAAACTCAGATATAGAAAGACTCATTATGGAGGGCTGAAACAAAGAAAATACCTCTTTGAGGGATTGCATGAAACTCTGAAGGCAAACAGATAACTCTTCATCTTATGAACAATGACTGTACTTGGTCACAGAAGTCAGAACTCAAGCTGATATCTTTGCAATGCAGTGAGCACTTCAAGCAAATGTAGGAGCTGTTATTTGGGTTTCATTATGGTGGAGTGTTGCACAAAGTGAGTGTCCTGGGGGACTGTGCCACTCTACAGGACGAGAAACCTTTTCTTTACCTTGCCCCACTGGGGCAACAGGTCTGCAGTGGGGAATCTGTATTCAAGTGGATACATGTTTTCTGTAGCACCTTTTAATCTTACATTTCTCTGTGATGTGTATGACAATAAAAAAATCCCTTGTTAAATTTGTGTGGTGATGTACCCCCTTCTTGCCTTTTTAATCAGAGTTAGACAACATGCATGACTGTATTTTGAGATGTATAATTTGTTCACAAAGTATATATTCTGGCTACAGTAGACTGTTAGTTTTTCTGATCTGTTCAGCCACACTCTGCCTGTTCAACTCACATTGGAAAGTACCTGTGCGAGGTGGAACAGCTATGGTTTGGAAAATGGAGCTATTACTAATACTGGCTCAGCTGAAAAGAAAAATAGTTGGAAATGCAAACACTTGCTTCCAAGAGGAAGCTACTGTCAAAAAAATTGTTGCACATGTAACTGTGCTAATAAGCTGAAATGAGAGGATTTTTTAAAGGGAGTTCATAGAATGAGAATTCTAATTTCATGTGTGCTGTGGTGGTTAAGACTCTAAGATTAAAATAGTATTTTCCCTCTTATTTTTCCTTTTTCACAGTATATGGATTGTGCAATCCCCTATCCTGATATAGTGCATCATTACAACATGAGCTTTGGCTGTTCTCTTTAGCATCAATTCTGGATGGAATAGCCATTTTCCTTATATTTGGTAGACAACCTATTAATGTTGCACTTGTACTTTCATATTAATGCAATACTTGGAATCTCTACAGCTATAGTATTTAACTTGGCCTCTCATCATCTTATTGATATGTATGTCCTTAGGAAAGTGAAGGTCAGGCAGTTGACATGTCTTTTCTGTGACAAGCTTCTTAACAGAAATTTTAGCCATATTTCAGTTGGTAGAAAAAGAAACTTCACAAAAGAAAACTGTTTGAATAAAAATGAGATTATCAGAGAGATGAGTTATTTAAAAACTTGTGCATTTTTCTGCATTTTACTGGATATGTGTATCTGTGGGCAGCTTAAGGTTTGAGACCATAAACAAGAGTAAAGGAAAAATGGCAAGTAGCTGAGGAATTAAGAGATTCTTGCCTTGTGAATTGGGAATGAGTTCAAAAGGAAACAGAGGTATGCTATGAATATTGCAGGTGCTAGATAGGAGAAGCTTTTCCATTTATGTTTGTAAAGGCTTTTTATAGGGAAATGTTCAGGAATATAAAAAGTTGAGAGCTCAGTGGCTTGAGTATTACCACCTTCTCCCAATAAATTACATTTTTCCTTTATGTTCTAGAAAGTATTGATTAAGATAAATTAAAAGCTAGCAGTTACAATGCTCACTTAGTGAGATTTATCTGTTCAATGTCTGAGCTGGCTTTGGGAACAGTACAATTGGTTCTTGTTTTTATATCCTCCAGGTTACTGTTTATAATTATCTGTCACTCTATTGGTATTTAATTAAACAAGAGAGCTACAAGAACTGTGATAAAAGCCTATAGCTATGCATTTTTTTTTTAAGAGCTTTGTTACATTTGTACCATTATAGTAGCAAGAGTTGGTCTTTCTAGAAATGGAATGATGCCTTCAGTTGAGTCTTTTGTCCTGGGCTGTGGGAGTTTGTGGGATTTGATTTGTTCACAAAGTCATGTGAGAATTTCACAAAGTGTTAAATGTTAATGTGAGAGAAAGTAGATTGCCAGCTTAGGAAGTATCAGAGTGACTCAAATACTGGCAGCTGGCACTTCTTTCCGCTACTCTCCTAATAAGCCACTGCTCCTTTCCAAGTGGTTCAGTCCTAAATTGAGAGATGGGAGCAATCTCCTGATTTACTTTGAGGAAGTCGCATGTTGTTTGCAAAGAGGGCTATGGTTTTCTTTATTTAAAAAAAAAGAAAGCTCCCTAAAAAAAAAACAAAACAAAACAAAACTCTACATGTTACCAATTTTCAGTAACAGTTTATAACAGAGGAAAAAACCCATTCTTTTTCACCATTAATTCAAAATTATAAGCGTAGCTACATTTTAAATAAAACCTCATACTTTATGTATATATACACCAAAGTTTTCTGGGACTTCTTTCAGTTACATCAGTTAATTTACTGTTTGCCTAGTTCAGTAGATGTGACATTTTGTATTTGTTTGCAGGAAGATATAGCTCCAAGTATATAATGTGTATACTTTACAATTGTAGTAATAATAATAATACCTACATTCAAATACTCCCCTTGTATTTATTTAAAGGTATAATAATCTGTAATTTCAAGGAAATACAGGATTTCATTAAGAGGAAAATAAATGTATTACTATATTTTTCAGTCATAAATGAATGCTAGTGCTGCAATGCTGTGGATTTCTTCTTTTTAGTGTTTTAGCTGGTAGACTAAAACAGCTTTGACAGACTGACATTGCATGAATATTTCAGTTTTATTACTAGTTTACATTGTCTGTATATTTTTGTACAATGCTGTCTTTTGATCAGATTCTCTGCTTGTATTGTCTACTGTAAAATAGGAGTTAAGGGCTTGTCAGAAGTTTTTCAGTACCTTGCTAACTATGGGCTAGAATTGGTAGTATTTTATCTAAGGCACCATAGCTTACTTTTTATCTCCTTGCTAGTGACGCTGTTGATCTTGTAATTCCTATTGGCCTCCCTGACAGCTTCTCTAGTTCTTTGTCTCTATGGATGCAAGATGCTGGTAGGTGTACTTGCCTAATTTCAAAGAGAATAAAAATTAAGATTTGAGGTTGGTTTTCCTGCCCACCACCGTTTTTTGCTTTCTCCTGTAACATTCCCCTGCCTCTCCTGTGGATGTGCTGGAAGTCCTCATGCTGCCCAGCCTATGGAACAAGACAGTGGCAGACTGCAAAATAGTAAACCAGAAAAACATAACAGCATAATCTTGGAGAGTTCAGACCATCTGGAAGAACAACTTAGATTAAAAAGATGTGGAAATAAATCTGTCTGCTCTTGTTACATCTTTATAGTGCCTGTCATTTGCATTTTAATCCCTGGTTGCTGTATCTCAGGAGGCACTGCAAACACGTGTAGCCTCCAAACAAAGGCATCTGTCTGCTTCCCTCCCCTGTACTCCTTGCCCCAGGTCTCTGATACTTCCGTTGTCTTACTGCTCGTGTTCCAGTAACTGTGCAGCAAATTGATGTATTAAAATCCCAGTCCTTTGAGAAGAAAAAGGGTTTAGTTCTTAGGCAATATAGTCATGTGAAAACAAAGAATTTCAAAATATTGTAAGAAGTCTAACAGTTTCACCATCTAATTCTTGACATCACTAGATTTTACTGTTTCCCATGCAGGTACATATGAGAAGCTGCCTCCCTGCCCTTCCCAGACTTTGTCACCAGTCTGTGCTATGTGATTCGTAACCAGCAGAGAGAACAGCTGTAACTTGAGTTCATTTTGGTTTGTTTGGTTTTTTAATCCTAAATCACAATTTTTATCGTCACTGAATAAATGTTTGCAGTTGGAAGTATGGTTGGGATAAGGAGATATTGTTTAGTGTAGAAGAGTTTGCTGAACATAATTTAAACATCTGTCCTACTATACAGGGAAATCTAATAGTGCTGTTTACCAGTGGACTAAAGAGTAGAAAGATTGCCACTTCTTACTGGTGGTGTGGAGTAAGTGTATGGCTTCATGCAAATCAGACCTGCCAAGCAATAATTATAGTGATTGGACAGTAATTAAACTGCAAGCCATTTCCATTTTAGTGTTTGCATCCTTTATGCAGAGCAGATTGTCTTACTGAAGACTGAGTCCAAAAAGCAATGGCTGTTGCAGACTGAAAAGTAGGCACAGAGAATGATTCAAAATAGTGTTCTCAGAACACAGGATTATTATTCATTGTGTTTTCTTACTTCAAAATCAATGGGGGAATGTCAAGCATCTATGAATACAAATATGGAAAAGTTCCATAACATCTGCTACTAATTTCTGCCAGATGAAAGTGGTAATTATGATGAATATTTCTGTTGATGATGCTGATATGTTGGCCTAAATAAATTCACTTGCAGACTGTGAATTTCTAATTGAAAAGACATGATTGTGTCACCAAACCGTTGACTTAGTCACTCACTTTAATTTTTAATTGTTTTAGTTTGCTGGAGAGTTTATGGTTTACTTTTTTTTCAGAAAAAAAAACAATACTGCAATGAAATTAGGCTTTGTTAATGCAAATAACATCTCTGGTTAGAGATTACTCATTTGTATGGTTAGATATCAGGACTGGATTATGTTGCTTAACTGTTTTTGAGCAGAACAATAACATTGTTTAAAAAGCTGTGTTTTTCAAACAAACAGACTTCACTGAGGTTTTGATCAAGCCTAATGTTGCCATTGCAAATACCCACTCTTTTCAGTGCTCACCTTGCTACTTTCTGCACTGCTGTGGAGTGCTTGTGATATCTAAGGAAGAGCAAGGATAGTGACTGAGTGGCAAGGATAGTGACTGAGTGGCCCACTACAAGGGCTGTTTAAGCCATTGAATGCTGGGTGATGGTTTTTTCAAAGGACTTCTCTGGAGAGAACAGCAGTGTGCATACTGAGTGTGTTTATTTTCTAGATTATTGAGAATCCACCACAATTGCTATTTCATAGGATTCCTGGGATAAGAGACTAAAGCATTTAAAACCATCTATGGCAACAGGACAGTTCATCCTAGTGTGCTTGTTCCTTTTTTTCTTAGAAATGAGTGATCTTTGATGACATGTTTCCTGGCATTGAGTTCTCTTGTTTATGCCTCTTGTGGTCCCAATGAGAAACTGATTTTGGAAGTTTACAGTGAGATGGGCAAGACTTGGCTGGTCTTTGATATGGCATTGTAGTCATAGAGGGTTTTTACTGGTTCTCTTCTGCCAGGGTATCTAACTAAGGGATCTGATAGCTGTGCAGAAACTAGATTGCAATAAGATATAGCAGCTATGTGAGGCTGCTCAGTCCCTAATTAGACTGATTTAGGCCAAATCAAATTTGCATTCTTTGATGTAGAATTTAAGAGGCAATTGATACTATAGTTCACCCTCAACTGCCAGATTGCTAATAGGCCAAAATGATAATAGGCATTAGGGGAGTGAATTTTCCAAATTCTTCTGGGACGAGCCACAGCATGGTGCTCACCTGGTAGCCAGAAGGAGAATAGAAATATATTATCTGCAAGAGGTGCTCTTCAGTTTCTGTATGAACCTGGGACAACTGTTCATGATATGAGGTTATCATGAACTTTTGCTAATGATTTCCCACTAGGATAAGGAGAATTCTCATTCTCCCCAGATAGAATGACTTTCAGAAGTGCTTCAACAGCTCAATCTTCTACTGTTACAGCTTATTGTACACTAATGTTGAAGCTGACAGTAGGGGTTTACTGTGATCATACTGACAAACTTATGCAAATGTGCTAACTAACATTTGTTAGGTATACAGCATTGTAAACTGAAGGTGGCCAAAGCTATCTGCATCTCTATCACACAGCAGCATAGAGGATAGAGATGAAAACATTCTCTCATAGTCCCAATGAGAAGCTTCTGGCTTACTGAAGAAGGGGCAGTTGTCATCAGATAGTCCAAATCCAAGACAACAAGCAAGCAAATTATTATCCTTGATTTATTTATCTGAATCCTGCTTTATTGGGTGTATGAGGAAAGGTGTGGTTATGTTCTCTATTCTGTTCTGTACATTTACCAACACTTGAATGTCGCAAGAATTTTCAACTCATATGTGCCTGAGATTTTTAGAAAAGAACTGCAAAACTCCATGAGGAAATAAATGGTACAGGTGCGTTTTCACCGATGATGACTTTCAGAACTGGTCTCTGGTTTTTGTCATAGTAGCAATGTTTTAGCCTGGTTTTTGGATCCTGTCCAATATTCCAAGTTACCTAATGGCTTCTAGCAATAACTGTGGTGTAATGCAAAGGTACTGAAATTGCAACTGGTTGAAATCTCTCTACACCAACCTGAAGCACAGCAGGAGCTGACTTGCTGCAAGTGTCACACACCATGGCAGAATGTATCCAGGGGTTGATGATGCTAGAGGTATAGAGTGAGCTGCATGGAAGAAGAGCTGTCTTTAGGCTCCATATGTATGAAAGAGGAGACAAGGAAGGAAAAGAGATTGCCCTCTTACATAGACCGAAAAGACACTCCTGGTGTTTTGAGGAGCTAATGTCAGAGACCCAATGTTATGGCTTAGAGGGAACCAGATAAGGTGAGGGCTTATCAACTGTAGTACAGAGAAACTGAGTTGGTCAGAAACAACTAGAATGAAGAAGTGCATTAGATGAGAATCGTGTTGGAGAGAGAACATATTTACAGATAGTCTTGGAATAGTCATTAGATAAGGGATAGTGATAGAATAGTGTATTTGTTTTTGTTTAAAAAAAAAATGAACAGAACCAGTGTGGAAATCTAATAGTATTGAATCTTTAGCCTGGATGTCAAAGGCAATTTAAGTATCACAGGGATATTTGCTTTTGTTTTAATAGCATGTGAGAGAGGAAATTTTAAGAAACTTCTTGTGATAGAGCAATCTGAGTCTCACTGCCTTTGTGCAAACTGCTCATCAAACCTGAAGTACTATTCCAGAGCTGTGAATGTAAATTAACTCCTCTTTTGAATAGCGCATCTGAGGGTACTGCTACAAATTACCTGTGATGCTGCCTTGTGACATATGTATTGTAGTGATGTATCTGAATGTCAGTGTTTTAAACAGACATATGAATTTGTATAGTAACTCAATTATTCTTGAATATTTTTATTTAATGAGATAGATAAAGCAACGCAGTAAGATAGCCTCTTTCTGCAAGTAATCATAATGTTAATTACACGTGCTTCCATATAGACATTATTAATAAAACAGGACATTTTTCAGGAAAAAATAAGTGTACTGTATCAGACGAACAAGTGTGCAATGTGAAGAAATATTTTGCTATCTAGAGATCACTAGTATTAGAATTCTTATGAAGCAGCTTGTATACAGTGAAGCTGGTGTGTCAAGACCTTGGTATGACACTTTGTTTAATGTCTCATTAAATTTTTCAAATGCATGTTCAGCTGGACTCAGTATAAAACCTCCTATATGGAGCCTTCTATATGTAGAATTGATCTGGTCTAAACCAAGACTCTTTTTTATATACAAAATAATTGGCAGTTTGAGAGGGTTGGCTTTTTTTTCAGAATGCTTTGAATGAAATGCTAATGCATTTTCACTTGATAGAAATGTCATGTGATTTACTTTCCAATTTTCCCATGTTATCTAGGGGCAATTCTTGGATCATCTTGTATCTTTATTAAAATGTATGAAATAGTTGTTTACACTGAGGACTAGAAATGTTTCCTATTTCTTCTAGTCTAATTTGCAAATGTAAACAGCAATATTGCAGCTTTCTTTTTCTATATTTCATTGTTTTCTTGTTGTGGCATCTCTTATTTTGCAAATCAAGTAAAACACTTTTATGAAAATATCTGAGTTCCTATTGCTAGCTGTAAAATACCTACTTTCAAAAGCAGCTCAGCCAGATTTAGACTTGATGGGAGTAGTATAAAAGCAAAATGATTTAACAGAAGTGATTCACTAAAGTACTTAGTTCTGAGTGTCATCTAAACCTTTATATGTTGTAGTCTTTTCACATATTGGTTAATGTAGCCAAGAGATTTCCAAGTAGGATTGCATTTAAAATGAATTGTTGCTGTCGGCGGCACAGTTGCCCAGACATTTTTAGTGTTAAATTCTTATTGCTTAGCAGGATTCTCAGCTATTCTGTAACTACCATGGCGATGGTGCTTTCTTACATTCTATTTCTTCAATTAAAATATTTGTCATGTTTTCTGATGACACTGACAAAACAAATATTGTAGCTTCCAGGAGTGTGAGCTGTAGCTGAAAATCTGAAGTTTAAGGGTTAAAAGAATGCCAAAACATAAATGGGCACATTTCTGTGAGTCAGATATTTTGAAATGATTCATTACATTACAACGTGCTGTGCCAAGATGCCCTGGGAGCACAAGTGGTTAATAATGATCAGTGTTGTAGAGGAAAGCCACTGGACAATACATATAATCAAAGAAGGAAGAAATAAGATCATTACTTGGAATCAGCAACTTTGAGGCAACTTTGCTGAGGAAAGTTAACTTGAAAGATTTCAATACAGCATATCAAGGATGTTTGTGGGGTTTTTGGGGTTTTTTTAAGCTTCTTTATTTAAAGCCAAAGGCTGAGTCACTGCATTGGGAAAGTTACTCTTCCAAATCATTGGAATTTTGTAGCCTGGTCTAGAATCTAAATTGAGCATTTTAACTGTTCTTATCTTTGCTTTCTGGACTGTAGCAGCTTGACAGTTTGACATCTTTCTGGTTTAGTGAGGCTGATATTGTATTTACTGAGTTTCTTTGATCATTAAGTATTATTACACAAGTTTATCCCTAGTTACTGTGTAAAGTCTTTGAATCTTTCCACTTGTATGAAAAATGGCTTGTGCTCTCAACTAACTCAGTATATGTAGGAGTTGGTATATGTATGTGTTCTGGAGGGTATGACAGCCCAACTCCTCATGAGCTTCGTCTTGCCTTGCATAGAACTGGTCTTGTTGCTGATTGTAGTACCTAAGTACACCTGAGCTTGGGCTGTGTACTACATACTAAGTGTTATGGTCCTTGTTTTACAGTTGACGGTCTGGACATCGTGGTATTAAGGGATATATCATGCTAGTAAAGGATATACCTCCTCACCAAGATGTTAACAAAAAGGGAGATTGTTTTATGACACAAATATTATCATAGTATTTAAGTCGTTGGATACCAATATCCCCAAACAAATCTCTAGAACTTTATATCTGGTATGATCTGACATGGTAGCCTTGAAGGAGATGAAAACTGGAAATTGTCAGATGGAATTTACGATACGTGGAGCTTCTACGACATCACTTTCCTGGGGAGGTGTGAGAAATAAAGGATCATCATCATATACTTTTGGCTATAACTCTGCAGCCAAAAATATATAAACTTTCTGAAGCTCATTATGCTCAAAGTTTGGTCACGTCACTTAAATACTCTGCTTTTATTAGCCTTATTTTGCACAGTGGAAAGCTGATGATGGTTTACTCCTTTCTCTGATGAGTTCTGCCATCCCGCAGGACGCAGTTTCTGAGGTGCAGTATGGAAACTACAGCTGTCCCTGCTCTTTTGCAAGGCCTCAGACAGGTACCTGTAAATCTGCTCCTTTCAGACTTCCTTCCAGGGACCTGAAGAGGGAATGATGGCCCAGGCTCTTAAACGATAAATGAGTCTGATCAGGCTGTGTCCTGCAATCTGCCCAGACAAGCTAGTCCTTTTAGATTTCCATTGCTCACACACTTCGTGTTTCTTGGGTGGTGCTTGTGGGTGATTTAGTGCTGCTTCTAGCTCTATTCTGCAGATTCTTTGCTGTTGTTAACCTTACGTTTGTTGAAATAGAATAGCAGTGAAAACAGTTACAGCTTTATGAGAGCAGAAAGGCAGACTCCTCTGTATTTCAGTATGATGAAAAGTGAAGTCTTTCATGTAATGTAAAGGATTTTGGAATTGAGTATAAACCATTGTTAACAAGGAGAAATATTGAAGAATCCTGTAGGATAGATTTCTGACAGAAGACCATGCAACTTCTGTATGTTTTTGACAGTGACAACTGGCAGGTGTGCAATAGGAAGCCATTTATTCATTGAGAAGAGTAAGCATAATTTCAAAATTGTATTAATAAATTTTGTAGTTTCAATCATAGAGCCTGCCTGTCAAAATGTATAACAAAGTTAATTATAAGGATATCATTGTACTACCAATTATAGTTTCTGTTATTTAATTTCCAAATAATTCTGAATTGCATCCAGCAATATGAGAACCAAACTAGATTATTATAAGAAATAGTTTTAAAAAAAAACAAGTCAGACTGACAGCATGTATATATCATACTGTAAGGTTATCTTCAGTTTTGCATGAAGTTTGTTCTTTCTCTCCCATTACTCCTTTAATTGTTTGTAAGAAAAGATTTTTCATTGTTAACAATAATGAGTGAGCATCTTTGCACCTATGCTATCTTCTGACATACAGTAACATCAATAGATTAGTTCCAGAAATTACCAAATAAGCTCAGTTTTACATTTGACTACTCCTATTTATTTGTAATAGTAGTTCTTCTGTAGTAAACATAATAAAAATGTTGAGAGAGGAAAAAAGTCATATTGTCAGTTCTGGGCCCCTCACTACAAGAAGGACATTGGAGGTGCTGAAGTGTGTCCAGAGATGGGCAACCAAACTGAGGAAGGGTCTAGAGAACAAGTCTGATGAGGAGCGGCTGAAGGAGCTGGGGATGTTTAGTCTGGAGAAGAGGAGGCTGAGGGGAGACATGATCACTCACTACAACTACCTGAAGGGGAGTTGTAGTGAGGTGGGAGTCAACCTCTCCAGTAGTGAATGATAGACCATGAGGAAATAGGTTCAAGTTGCAGCATGGCAGGTTTAGATTGGACATTAGGAAGACCTTTTTCACTAAGAGGGTTATTAAGCATTGGAATGGGCTGCTCAGGGAGGTAGTGAAGTCACCATCCCTAGAAATATTCAAAAGATATATAGATGAAGTACTGAGGGATGTGGTTTAGTTTAGTGATTGGCTTGGCAGTGTGAGGTTAGTGGTTGGACCTGATGATTCTTAAAGGTCTTTTCCAGCTGTTATGATTCTATGAGTCATTGTGACAAAGAGTAAATAACAGACTTTTTGCGAAATTCAGAGGATCTTCAGGCCTTCAAACACTGCTGACTAGAATGAAATTGCTCCCGGTAATAAAAGTTAAGGATGTATGTCAGTTGGTCAACTGGTAGTTCTGAAAATTATAATCCAGTTCCCATCTGAAAAATGATGAGGAGTTTAGACCGTGAGTTTTGTTGAAAGGAATAGGGGCATGTTTATTAAATGCTTTTTGCTTTTGCTCAAACTGAAACTTTGCCTCTGGAATTACCTTTTGTATTTTTTTCCCTTCTTTGACCTTTTAGGCTTTTATTCTTAGTTAAGAAATGTAACATTTTACTTCTTTAAAGCTGTTTGAACATTATGCTCTTTAATGTAATACACTTATAAAAATAACTTTTTAACAATCTTCTGAGGAACTGTAGAAGTAAGTCCATATTGCCACTTGTTTTACTGGTGTTATATATCCTTCTACATGTGAAATCAAATTTCAGTCCTTGTGACAATGATATATTGTATATATACAACTACAAAGTAATAAAGAAAGGATCAAGATATTGGGAAGTACTTTGTTTACTCTGCCTTCATAGAATACTCCTGTTAAGAGCCCTGTGCAGTTAGTTATATAGCTTTCCTCTGCATTTTGTTTCTGTTAGGTTATGTAAACACGATGCTGACCTATTTAGGGAAAACTTGATCAAAGACAGAAGAAAAAAAAATTCTACTTGACAATTGGTCTCTGTTCCATCATTTTTTGCTCAGCACTGTTTAGTGTGTGGTTATTCAGGCTGATAGAGCTTGGACCAGAGATCTAGGTGGTTTGGTATATTCTATATGAAGGACTTCACCTTCAGAGGGAAATCCACACTCCTGAAATGGAGAGTTATGGGAAACCTTTGCAACAGCGAGCTTTCATCCTGACTTGTTAAACTGAGTCTGCCTTACAACCTAGAATGTTAGAAATAATAGCTTTTCCAGAGGTAAGTGATTTAAGTTATTTCCTGTCATAACTTTGGATGTTTTCCTCTTCCATGTGAAATATATTTTCTGTTGTGGAACCTTACAAAAGTCTGATTTCTTGAGTTGCCCAACTGAATTTTTGTCTGGATTTATAAGCATCTTAAGATGATATGATGATGTCCAAAGTTAAAAACATAATGAAGGCAAGCAAAGGTGGCTAAAGATGCCATATTCTTAATAGCAGCAATGTCTAATGTTTCCCACTTTGTCCTCGTGAATTATAAAAGAATAGGCAGTAAAATCTGTAAGATAAAAAAATATTAGTTATAAATTCAGAGTTTAAGAAGGCATTTAAAATACATTTATAGAACATAAAAAGTATGTATTGACATCAGCCAATGAAGTGAAAACTGAGGAAAACAGATATTCTACAAAACTAGTAAGAGCAATTGTACTGCTTTCAAGAGGTTCTTGGAGAACTGAATAACTAGCTAGATAAAGGATACGCAAAAATTTGGGACACAAGAGCATATGTGTAGGGCATCCTTGGATTGCAAAAGCCTTTTAGCATTGCTAAGAAATTTGCCTTGTCATTTCAACCTTCCTGCAAAAACCTTCATTTCATGGGCAGAGTTATGATAAAGCACCACGTTGCTAGAAAAAAAAAAAAGAGGACATGCACAGATTCATTGAGAGCAACAACCTGGTGGTTTCTGGAGAGACTACTGACACAATAGTTCAGTTTCCCTTCTGTGTCTGGGGCCTAAGTAGGACCTGATTAGTGCTTCCAATTCCCTTCTGCTGCTGCTCAGCAGACCTGTAACAGGCAGCAGAAACATAAGCTATTTAGTATGTGCTGCCTATTTGCTTTCCCCAGAGATTCTGTCCTGTTTTTGGGGGAGATTTTCTTCAGAGACAAAGATAATGGCAAGAGCTTAGAAAACTGTTGGAATTTATGATGCAGAAATGTCTTCTGCTTCCCCTCTGCTAATAGTAAGCAGAAAGGAAGATTCCTCTCCATGTGACCCCAGCTCCCCACCTTGTTTGAAAATGTAGCCTTAGAGATGAGGAAAATCACTTCTTCATGTAGGTTAATATTCTGTGTTTCCAGGTAGCACATGTGACATTCCTACAGTGTAATAGAATAACTGAGACTCCTAAGTGAAGCTGGAGAGAAAATACTTTCAAATGTTAGAGTGTTAGGATTTTCATACAAGCATGTGTAATACTTTTGATTGGAATGGACCGTAAAGATAGTCTAGTTCCTATCACCTTCCGCTAGACCAGGTTGCTCCAAGCTCCATCCAACCTGTCCTTGAACACTTCCAGCAATGGGGCATCCATGACTTCTTTGGACAACCTGTGCCTGTGCCTTACCACCCTCACAAGGAAGAACAACTTCCTACTATCTAATTTAAACCTACCCTCTTTCAGTTTGGAGCAATTATCCCTTGTCCTTTGACGTAAGAAGTACTGGATATTTTATAGCAGACACTCTTGAGGATGCAATTGGATGGGAGGATATTTGGAGCATAGAAGTTTTTGAAAAGGTAAACATCCATTACAGAAAAACAGGTCAGAACAAAACTACAGTGAATACACTTAAGTTTAATTCTCCTTGGAAATTTTTTACTTCATTCTTAATCTTTGGTTTATAACAAGTTCTTTGAAACTTTCATCATGTTGCTGATAAATTGTTGGACCCCAAAATAGTTATTCATTTGTGTAGATTTATTCATGTGTTTGAGTCTTTGCAGCCAGAGGATCTTAACTAGTTTTGGTTGTACTGAAACTTATAATGAACTTCGAAAGAATCATAGTGACTATTGATTTTTTTTTTTTGCCATTATGTTTTCAGAAAACTGTAACTATGGGAATTACTGTGCTTGCAAATAGGCAGAAAGAAATATTTGCTCAAACAAGTTAAAGGCAACTAAAAGGGATGGTGATAACCTGGAACTTACTTAAGTAAAGCATCAATAAGTTCTAGGAGATGTAGTTACTAGGTGAGCTCTCAGTTTTATCTTCTGTTCTTCCTAATTTTCAGTATTATTCCATTAAGTATGATCACTAGGGAAAGAGTTGCCTGTCAATAGGCACCTTTCAGGCAGGAGTTACTCAGACCCCATTGTAATAATAGTATAAATGTAATAAGCCATGCCTTATGTTGTATAATTTGTTTGTTAAATTCATCTTTTAAACCTTCAGCTTTCCTGTGCTTCCAAAGATTAAGTGATATTCCAAAGTGATATTTAACCATAGGTTGCTCCTTTTTTACTTGCCTCCTTTTTCACAGATGAAACAAATATTTTTTCCTTAGTTTCTGAAAAATTCCATATTTCATTCTACAGAGTAGTAAAACTGGGGCAAGTTCTGTTTGCAATGATACTTAGAATTGCTGGTAATGGAGTATAGCTATACTGCCACATGTATTGATTTTACTAGCACGTGACTAACCATTTCAAATAATTAGAGCAAGAAAGCTCACCCAAAAATTGTATGTTTTTTGATTGATATTACTGGCAATATATATGTTTTAGTGTGAAGAATCCTAAGAGAAAAATCTGTTTTCAAATATTCCTGTTGTTTTGTTTTCTATTGGAATTTCTCCTTTATGAGATAAATAACTTTTATAGCCCCCGCCCCTGCCCAAAACAAAGCCCCACAAACCAAAACCAACAAAAAAACCCCAAACTCAAAGCAATAGAGATCATATCTTTCAAGAATGTATCTGGTATGTTGCAATCAGCCTTTTTTGTCTTGATGAGGAGATCATGAAAGGAGTAAAAGCTGTATTGGCTTTGTCAATAGCCCTTCCTCCAGTATTGGAAAGCTGAACTGGTGATTTGCACAAGTGTGAAGACTTACTCCTTTGAAGGTTCTTGTGTCTTGGTCCAGCTGTGAGCAAGGGATGAGGCAGAAGTCTCAAAGTTTGATTTGGTTTAACTCTAATATTGAGTGTACAAATTGCATCATTATGCTCAAAATCTTGTTGCCAAAAAGGAAACACACTTATATATAAAGCCAAGAATTTATTGCTAGTATAATAGAAACCTTCACAGTCTAACTGAAGAATCATTATAAGTCCACATCTATTTACTACAGCAAAAATAAAACAAAAGAAATCAATGCTGCATATAGAAGTATATCCCAGTAATAAATAATAGAGGTAAAATCGTAACACGCAGTAATTAATTTCAATCCCTTTTCCTAGTATTAGGCTCCCATTCCTTGCTTCTCTGAATTCTAAAATCTAGAGCTTCAGATGTGTACTTAGAGTAGGGTTGATGTATCTCATTCCCCTAGTGTATTTTACAACAATGGTCCCTTTCCCCCCCCTTTCCCCCTAACTTTCTCAAAGTGGAAAACTCTGTTGCTTGAAAGAATATTTGGAGAGTTATGGGCTTTGGCTTGGACCAAATGTGATGTTGAAGCAAGTGTGGGTTATGGAGCTTCCTGAGGTACTGTCAGGTAGTGCACATGTGGGTGGATTTTCTGAAGGATTCTGGGGTGATTCCTGGTACAGGGGAGGGATGCTCTGGAGGGACGTCTCAGAACAGACCTCTACCCATCTGCTCTCAGTGATTTTGTTGTTTGTTCATTTACTTTTGGTGTTTGGTTGTTTGTTTTTGGACAATTTTGTCAGTTTTGGCTAAAATCTCAATTTGCCTGAGGTACTGAACTGACTAGTACTGAAGCAGAGGACGGGGTGCTCTTAGGACATGCTCTGTGGAAAGACATCATGGTCAAAAGACCAAAAGGCCTTTGAAATGTCAAAAGTCAGAGTGAGTGAGAGGAAAGGTGAGTGAGACTGTGGCAAGGCAGCAAGGAGAGCTGCATTTTTGGCAGGGACACAGAAGAGCAGGAGTTGGGGATCATCATGGCAGAGAAAAGGTTGGTCTGGACAGGGAGAAACTGGTGGAAGTGATGGTCCATGGAGGGGGAGTGAGGGCCTCAGGAGGAGACCTCTTCCTTAGCTCATGGTCTCATATCTGACTCTCTTGTTAGAAAAACTGATTTTGATTAAAATTCTTACTTTTTTTTTTTTTTCAACCAGCATGAGTGCCCCACAGAAAATGTGGAGTGTATAATTTACACATGACCATATATCATGCGACAGAAGGGATTTCTTCCAAAGCTGATCAGTGTTCTAGCTCTTCTCAGTGTCCACATTGTAAATGCTTAGTTTCTAGCACATATTAATATGTGTTGTGGAAAAGTCTTTAGAGTCCAGTAATGCAAAATATAAAGATGGATTGCAGACTAACTGTGCATAGAATAAACAAACAAACGGAATCAGATTGACTCAGATAAGCATGAGCTAAAATCCCTCAGTACTCCATTACTGTAGTAGTACTCTGCTGGAACATTTTACCACCACTGTTGTATCAGGATCCCTGCTGGCTAGTAATCTTGGCATGAAATTATTTTCAAGTTAAGTCACAGTAAAAATGCAGCTAAAAAATAATCAGATTATTTTTTATTCTTGCTTTTAACTGCAGATTGTCTACTTTCAGATCAGACCTGTTTTACACATATAACATATATAACATATATAATAGCATAATGAACCAGCCCTAATTATGTGTAAATTAGCTGATGAAGAAAAGCTATATACAGAATATCTAACTAAGTATAATAATATCCATATCTTAAAAACTAACCATATGCTTTACTTATGGAAGTAGCTGCCAACTATTCCACTATGAAATTAGATGATATAGCAATATTTCTGGAAAAAGTAAATTTTTTGCTGCAGCAGAAATCATTAATTTATCTTTGTGCTTCTGGCAAATGTTGAACTGACAATGAAGACTAATACAGACAAGTAGCTATATATGCTTTACTGATTTTCAGTTATGCAGCAATATCACATTGGCAAAGGTCACTCCGTGTGTCACCTCATTTGTGGTGCACAAAGCTCATCATAGCAGTAATGGAAATTTCCAGTAAGTGAAAAAAGGTAAAATGTAGCTCAGAATTAGGTAGATGTGACATCAGTCGTTCTTGATGTGACCTGGTGATCCATAAAGTTAATCTGCTTTTACTTTTTTTTTGTTACCTATTCTCTTGCCCTTGCATATGCTTATTTCTTGTCTTTAGAGGTACATAGTGTTTTTGAAGGTACTGTATCTTTTGTTTTGCAGTATCACGAGTAATGATTGGGTGTCATATACTGTTGCTTCAACTAGAAGAGGCTGAAGTGGTTGCACCTTGCATTAGAAGTGTACAGGAAGTACAGAAGGGTGTCATTGAGGCATAGAGCTTTAAGAAGGGTCTAAAAGAGAAAGATGCTGACTTTCTGTCTACTGAACTGTCTCAGGAGAGTGGGTTTATCACCAAAGAAAATGCCAGCTTGCTCAATTTTTGAGTAATTGCAGATTTTTTTTTAAAAAAGTTTCCTCTGCACTACTTAAATGTGGTTTAGATTTGGTGATCTTTATGATCTGAAAATCCTAGAACTGATAAATGGGGCAGGATTGACTCCAGCCAACAGAGGTGCAGTGGTTTACTTAGGCAGTGCCTGATTTCCAGGAATGTAAATATCAGCATTAAAAGGCATTTAACAGACTGAGCAATAATTATGCACTCTGGTAACAAAAGGATTGTACGTTACATAACTAGTATGTTGAGCAGTTGCTCCAATTTTTTTGTCACCTTCCATAGCTTTTTGTGTTGTATGTGTTTGTGTGGAGACTTCCTGAAACCAAATTCAAAGTAAGAGCATGCACAGATCCAGGCAGTAGAGCTGATGACGGGACTGCAGTCCTGCAGTCCTGATACGCTTCCCTCACTGCTGGCTGGCAAAGAACAGTTGTTTAAGCGTGGTCCCCTAGTAAGTAATTCTGTCTTGGTTGTTCATCTCAACAATGTAACAACACATAGAGCTTCCTGTAGCTTTAGGTCTGCTTCAGCAAGTAATTACTTAGTGGGTGTGTATTTTGAATCTTGTATTCATGGAAGATGTCCATGCATTGGAACCATACCTGAAAAGCATGTAACAGCTATTAGACTAGCGTTCAAAATCTGAAATTGGGTAGGCAATTGAGGGTTATTAAAATATATATGGAAAAGAGTTACCTAGTCTCAAGAAATACATTTTTTGAAGTTTCAGCAACTACAATCTAATATTGTATCCTTGCATTGCAGAGATTGTCATGAAAGACTATTACATGCTCAAAACTGACATGCTGGGATAGAAGTTTACAGCAGACAAGGCAGGCAGAGGTCTGCTCAGTGGAGTGGATGCAAAAGCATCTTGTCAATATATTTTAAAACAGAAGAGTTTTTCTTCATTTTTCTAAAACTTTTCTGTTTTAGTTACTGAGGGTTTTACACTGAACAGTTGTGTGCAATTATGCCATGGCACTACCCAATTAACTTCCCAAGGTAGCACAGCTCAGAAAGATAGCTAAATGATATATCTCAGCAGTGTTCCCTGTTTGTTAACCAGGGGGCTGAAGCAAAAATCTTTTGGAGTGGTGAATCTGTTTTATGGTGCCTCCATGCTGTTTTAAGGAGTACAATTTTTCTTTTTGTCCATGTGTGTTCATTCTAGTGATGAGTGTATTTGTGCCTAATTACTTCAAATTAGAAGGCTTTTAATTTTTCTTTCTTTTCCCTTTCCTTCCCACCTTCCAGTGTAGGCTTGTTCTTTTCATCTGCCTGGTGCACACACGTAAGATATGGAGGATGTAATTTCAGTTTCTTTTTCCTGACCATTTGAAATGGAGCACTCTGCTTCTGGAAACCTATTTCCAGTAAAGCAGCAAATGTTTTGTCATTTGCTGTCTACCTACCTTGACTCAAGGCTTTCTCTTGTGTGCTGCTTACAGTTGTTGCATGCTGTCATCTTTGTTCCCATAGCCTGTAATGCTCTGGCTGGAAGAGAAATGATATATGTGCAAGATATGCAAGTCTCAGATAAAGTATGTATAGAGGTCAGGCTCTAGAACTGTCCCTTTAAGGATGTGATGTGTCTAGTTTTGACTGCTCAGTTTCATCTCTGGCAGCCCCAGAATCTTCTAGTTCAAATATATTTGGAGGCAAACAAAGAGACCATAGTCCATTTTGTCATGTTGCACCTGTGCTGTACCTAAGCTTTCCTTGGACTGAGGTTAAGATTCATAATATCTGATTTCACAGGGGAGTCTTGTTAAGTAGCTGACATTCTTCTGACCAAAGCTGTCATCTACAGTTGTGGCGGACTGTGGTTGACAAACACTACAAGTTTGTTTTTCTCTGTGGCTGAGCTGTATCAACTGGGTTTTCTTAATATTCCTGGAACTATTTGCAGGCTTCAATGACAGTACTGGCTGCATTCCAGTCCTGACACTAGAACAAGCCCCTTCCAGTACACTTCTTCAGTCATTCATTCTCACAAATGTGCTTTTCCAGCACTGGTATTTCAGCAGCAGAAGCACAAAGCAACTTTCAAGACTGCAGTTTCCTGTGTGTAGCAGTATGGTGTTCAATCTTTTCACGTTTCTCAGTCCAGAAGGAGATCTTGCTGCAGAAATATGAAGGACGTGCTACCCTTTGAGTTGGTGAACTTATGCATAGCCAAAGGGAACAGTAGATTTCTGAGACTTGTTCATCTGTTCTAGCTAGTGGTAGACCTGGAGCTTGGGCCCTGTCTTTCAAAGGCAATCTCCCACTGCTGTCTGTTACCAGTGTTCCTTTATCTTTAAACTCTGAATCTTTAACATGGGATAACAAGGAACCAATTCACTAAGAAAATGGGAGGCCTTTCTTCAGCTTCTGTGGAGAACACAAGAGTATGTGCACGTTTCCCTCTGAAGAAGCTTAGTCCTGCCTGTTTGACATCTCTCACTCGTTTTCTGTCCCTAAGATTTTGCCACATCCCATGCTGGAACTGTTTCAGATGGTAGGGGACTGTCTGGTTTTGTGCTATTATGTGTCCAATAGACATGTTCTCAGTTTTCAAGGAGCTGGATTCCCACCTCTGTGCAGCATATGTTTCTTCAGTCATGGCAGACGCACTAGGAAAGATTAAAACTGCCAAAGAGATATGACTGTTAAGAGAATGGGTGTTCTGGAGAAACTGATTTACCATTCATTTCGTTTCTGCTCAGAAAACAATTATTGAGACTTACGTGTCTGGCAAGGCTTCAAATGGATGGGCAAACTGACTTCTTCTGCGGTCTTTCTTCCATCTGGCACCAGAGAAAATTTCATGGTTATTTTGACAGATATACAGATGACTTCTCACATTGCCTTCCAAGCTTTCTTGAAAGTAGAGGACTTACTTAATGACTTAGTGTTGTGTTAAGAGTAGTAACACTTAAGAGTAGTGTTCCTTAAAAACATAGTACAGGTTACAAGAAAAATGAGACTACTTAAAATTACTTTCTCTGATGTAATTAAATCTAATCTCCTCCCCACTATTTACTGTTCGTTTTATAATTTTGCAACCAGCAAGCACTATGGTTAAGACCCGCCTGGACATGTTCCTATGCAATCTGATCTAGGTGACCCTGCTTCTGCAGGGGGGTTGGACTAGATGATCTCTAAAGGTGCCTTCCAACCCCTACCATTCTATGATGATATGTGGCAAAATATTGGGCTTCATGGAAAGAGTGATGTAAAGTGAAGTATGACAGAGGTCTTGGAGTCCTTTTGCATGTGTATCCACCACTTCCTCTTTTGACCTGGCATTGAAATGGAATACCCCCGTCTTTCAGCATTTGTTGCCAAGATATTCCACTTCTCTGCAGATGGAGATGAAATATTGTTTGAAGGAGCTTTTCCAGGTGCTCTTAAAGCTGTTCAATTCATCTCATTTCTGTTGCCCTCTGCATCAGATTTCTTATATTCCTGGTTTTTTTAATTAAATTTTTAAAAGTGAGTTATGCATGCAGAAAACAAATAATATGATTATGTTAAATGACAATGAAACAAATAAGTAGAAAGCTTTCCATTTACTTCAGTCAGCTTTGCGTCACAGTTTCTAGTATTGGTCAAGAAAAGTAAGCATTTCTTATTCCATAATTTTGTTGGCAAGTTAGGAACTTTGACTAATGCAACTGTGAAGCTTGAATATTAATTTTTGAAAGGGTTCTGTTCACATACTTATGCTCTAATGAGTTTCAGAAAGTAATAGTTGATATTACAAATTATCATGCAGTAAAAATATTTAATATAGAATAAAGTATCTTATAATGATAAATACATTCAGTGGGGTTTTTTTTGCTTTATTTTGACTTTGAACAGGTGTAGTCATCTTAAAAACAATAATTGATGTGATACATGTCACAGAAAGCATGAAATAGGGAAAGAAAGCACTGAATAAAATGACATGGATAATTTATTAGAGCTCGGGAAACTACCAAATGCATTTCTCAAGAGTGTCACAACACATCTCTAGTTTGGAAAAGATGTAGAAACTATAGCACTGAGTCAAGCAGTCACACTTCACAGAAGTTGGAACTGGTAAAATATTCCTGTTTTCTTACAGTGCTGATCGTATGGCCTTGCAAAACCAAGATAAGCTAGGATTGTAAACACGCCTTGCTATGTATGCAAAATATTTATATACAAATGTATGAAAGTTTCCTGAGATGAAAAACTGTACTAAATGTTTTTTGAAAACAGATGACTGTAATACCAACCTTAAAAAAAATATTGTTCCCTCTTTCTTTCCATTTCTAGTATGCTTGGATAGCTGGCCAGTCTCTTCTTAAAAGAAGTCAAAGTGTGAATCAGTATACTATTACTTCTCATTAAGCAAGTACTTTCTTTAGCAAAATATCTTTTACCAAGCTTCATCTGTAAATACAATATGTGATCTCCTATGTTTGTGCCAACAATAGTTTTATGGATTTTTTAAACATGTTAAACTTAAGTACTGCTTTTCACTTAAACTAAGTCATAGTAAGTGGTAAGAGAAGATGTACTGAGTTCTAGCCGTGTGCTGAGGATGATAAACCTTACACAAAACTGTTCCACAAACTGAACAGCCCTTTTTTATTAGTTTCTTTCATTGCAGTGTATCTTGTTCAATTATATACTGACTGTTCAATTATATATATATATATATAAAATATATATATATTAATATACTGATGTAATCCTACTTTTGCTCATCAATTGAGCATCATATTGCTACCAATTTTGCTCCAACTTTAGGCTATTGGTGTTAGTTTTGAGTCTGTGAAGCCTTCCTCTTAGAACTACTTTCTGCCATGAATATTTCATTTTGTCCTTCTTGATTGAGTTCAGCCCAGCAGCATCCTTCATTAATAAAATGAATTCAGAGGTTCTCAGTGTTGAATCCTGTGACAGATCTTAACAATCAATTTGGAGAGATGACGCACAATTCTGATATAAAAGGATGCAGTAAGCCAATGCTGATTTTTAGAATTTACTGTGTACTGTGTATAAAAATAGATCACTGTTGAGCATCAGTCACACTAGACTAAGACCAGAGTGCCCAATTTTCTTGGCCTTTTGCTGAGCTTTCTTCCGACATGTCACCATAAAATTATTAGAGAAAACCACAGGTTCACTTCATCAGAAGCTTATCATTTTGTAGTTATAACAGAAGCCTGACACAGTCAGCAGGGAGGCAGGGATTAGCTAGGAAACCTCTCCTTCCTTTAAGCATTCTTGAGGCACCTTATTTTTATATACTCATTATCTATAAACATATAAATATTTTAGTTTTATGTAGCAATAGAACAACCATTTTTCTTGGATTGCTTTTGCTGTTAGATACTCGCCTAAATACACTCAAACTTTCCTTGGTTAGCTCATCATGAACCAAAAAAAACTCATAATCATCCAAGTGATCTCCATTACAAAAAACCTCATATATGGATTTTTAACCAAAAGGTTATGGTGACCTTCTTAGGGTAATAAGTTTGATATGTGTTGTGGTTTGGCCCAGCTAGCACAGCAGCACCACAACAGTCTCTTGCTTGGTGCCCCCATTCACCCCCACCCTCGTTAGGATGGTGGAGGCCCCAGCAAAATGGGAGTAAAAAGATAAGCAAGGTTGTTGTGGATTAAGACAAGGGCAGGGAGGGCTCGCTGCCAATTATGGCAAAACAGACTCCAGTACTTGACTTAGAAAGGAAAGTAGGAAAGCTTATTATACAGGAAGCAGAACGGAATAAAAGCAAAAAGAGTGTAGGATGATAAGAAAATTCCAATCAGCACTTTAAGATCTCCCTCCCCCATCCCTCCTTTCTTCCTGGGCCCAGCTCACTGCTCCTGATATCTCTACCTCCTCCCCACTCAATTACTTGGGGAGGAAGGGAATGGGAGATGTGGTCAGTCTCTCACAGATAGGCTCTACTGATTCTCTCTTCTCAGATGAGGACGACTCCTGGCATTCTTCCCCTGCTCCGATACGGGGTCCCTCCCCTGGGACGCAGTCCTTAATGAACTTCTCTGGTGTGAGTTGTTCCCAGTAGCTGCGACTTCTGCCAATACAGGGTCCCTCACATAGCACACAGTCCTTAGGGAATATCTCTGGCGTGGATTCTTTGCCACAGTTGCAGTTTCTGCAGATACAGAGTCCGTCCCTCAGGACATGGCCTGTGCTGGGCATAATTTTAATGAGCTTCTTTGGCATAGATTCCTTCCCACAGTTACAGTTCCTGTGAATATTGGGTCCCTCACATGGGACATGGCCTTCTCTGGCCATAGTTTTAATGAAGTGAACTTCTGCCCATGACTCAGAGTTATTAGCAAAATGATACGGCGGTCATTATCAAGATAAGTCTCTGCCGCTGATGCAGGGTCTTTAGCAAAATGCAAACAAATCTCAGCTTCACCAGTCCTCTCCTCAGGATGCAGGGGAGTATCTGCTTAAGCACATCTTCTCTCTTTCCTCACTGATCTGGGAGTCCACACGGTTGTTTCTCTCTCTCTTCCCACTCCTTGCACCACCACCAGCTGGAGAAGAAGAAAAGGATAGAAGAAGGAAGGAGGAAGAAGCCTCCTCTTTCGGCTTCTTCTTAAGAAGTGATCATGGAGGCGTCTAATTGGCTCAGCCCCAGAAGTGGGTCTGGTTCAGAGCTGGGGAGAGGCTTCTTACAGGAGCCATCTTTACAGTTCCCTTCCCATTACCAGAAAAGGCTGTCATGAAAAAACCATGGCAATGTGTTAGCACACTTGGCATGCAGCTTGTTTCTTAGGCTCAGCTTTATTTCTTTCCCAAACTGAAAAACCACAGTGGTGTCAGCAACATGCTTTGCTTTTACAGGGTTGTGTA
Organism: Colius striatus; assembly: GCF_028858725.1. Taxonomy (NCBI): domain Eukaryota; kingdom Metazoa; phylum Chordata; class Aves; order Coliiformes; family Coliidae; genus Colius; species Colius striatus. Next base: position 12,574,708 of record NC_084766.1, read on the forward strand.
ATAAATAGAAGCTAGGGTGGTGGACAGTATGGAAATTAAGAACTAATCCTTCAAATCTTTTTTATACTATTGCTTCTTTTTTAATTGCTTGTTATTTTTTCAGTGGTATTGCCTAGTATAAACTGGTTTTGTAAGTACTATCTTCTATTTTATACGGTAGTTAAAATACGTTTTATCTGGAAGCATTTTATTAAACTTTCAGATGAGATTTGATTGTTTCGTTGTATCTAAAATAGGTGCTCATAGCTTCTACTGAGCTCCTGTCAGTTCCAGACTAATGTCTAATTGATTTAAACTCTGGAAATTTAAAATTATATATTAGAAGTCATGTTGATTTCTGATGGCAGACTTTAAAAATGCACTCCTTAAAATACAGAAAAAGTATAAAGACTGTAAATGGGTTCTACAGCCATCAAAGACATTTTCTTCAGGAATATATTAAGATCTATTTGTAGCAATCTGCATAGGTTATTTGTATATTAAAAATAGATTTTCAAAGCATTAGATATTTATCTGGAAAGCACTGGGAGGTGGGGAAGAGCACACTTCTATAAGCCTTAGATTTTTAGAGCATTTAGAGTCCATTAGTTAGAAAATGTGTTACTTTTTTTCAGTAGTAGAAGTTTTATACCCTCCAGTTAATTGCTCATACTTGTGATTTTATAGGCATATAGACTATTCACTTGAGAGAGAGTATTCCTTTTATATATATATTAAAAATAAAAGTTAGATATACAGAGATTCCAGCATGTACTATGAGGCACAACTAACATGCACATTTCTTAGTTGGAGTGGGAAAGTCAGCAGGAGACTCTTCGTTGTGTGATGGTACACTATCAAAACCCCATAAATCTCTGCAATTTACATCTAAAACAGTAAGCTTTCAGATCAAGAAGAGCTGTGAGAGGTGATTTCCTTCCCCCCTGCTTTCTTTCTGCTAGAACGGTTATGGGGGCGATGCAAAGCATGTGTTCTATGACTGATGAGGCTGCCAGCATTACTATAAGTCTGTAATAAGAAAACAAGCCAAAAATAGTCTTAAAACATTCAGGTTTTAATTTCAAAATAATGCCAGTCTCCTCCTGCAATGTCATTGTTTACTAAACTGAAGAGAGAAAAAAAAAGAACAATTTTTTACAAATGTAAAAGTTGTTTAGGGATAGATGTAGTCCTTCATCCTTTTGTGTTAAAGGTAAGAGAGTACAGCTGCACACTGCTCCTGAAGTTTTCAAATATATTAAAAAAAAAAAAAAGGAAATCTTGAGGAGAAAAATGGCTGTATTTTGAAAAGCAATTAGAACTGATGTAATTCTTGTTTGTGCTTTTGAAAATTCTTTTAAAGACAAAGTGAAAAAAGTATAAAGAGTTAGTAACTTTGGAAGTAATTATATCAGAATGTGAAGGCCAATATTTCCTTTGGTTATTGAGAGCTGGCTGAATGACAGAGCCCAGAGGGTGGTGATCAATGTCACAGGGTTGAGTTGGAGGCCTGTGGCCAGTGGAGTTCCAATAGGATCGATTCTGGGGCCAGTCTTGTTCAATATCTTCAGCAACGACCTGGATGAGGGGACAGAGTGTACCCTCAGCAAGTTGGCTGATGACAGCAAACTGGGAGGACTGGCTGATTCCCCAGAGGCTGTGCTGCCATTCAGCGGGATCTTGATTGGCTTGAGAGTTGGGCAGAGAGGAACCTCATGAGGTTCAACAAGGACAAGTGCAGAGTCCTGCACCTGGGAAGGAACAAACCCCTGTACCCGTACAGGCTGGGTGTTGAACTGCTGAAGAGCAGCTCTGCAGAGAGAGGCCTGGGAGTCCTGGTTGATAATAAACTAAACATGAGCCAGCAATGTGCCCTCGTGGGCAAGAAGGCCAATGGCTCCTCAGCTCCAGAGGGACAGGGAAGTGGTGGAGAGAGTCCAGCACAGGGCCATCAAGGTGATCAAGGGTATCGAACATCTTTCGTACGAGAAAAGGTTGCGGGAGAAGGGACTGTTTAGTCTGGAGAAGAGGAGACTGAGGGGAGATCTTATTAACATTTATAAATATCTCAATGGTCGGTCTCAGGAGGTTGGGACATCCCTCTTTTCTATAGTAGATAGTAACAGGACAAGGGGTAATGGGATGAAGCTGGAACACAAAAAGTTCCACTTAAACACAAGAAAAAATTGTTTCACTGTTGAGGTGAGGGAGCCCTGGCACAGGCTGCCCAGAGGGGTTGTGGAGTCTCCTTCCTTGGAGGTCTTCAAGACCCGCCTGGACACGTTCCTATGAGACCTGATCTAGGTGAACCTGCTTGTGCAGGGGAGTTGGACTACATGATCTCTAAATGTCCCTTCCAACCCCTACCATTCTATGATTCTGTGTTTCTATTTTCCTTCCAGAGATACAGCATATTTTTTTTCTTTGATTTTACTATGTCTTCTTCATGATACTGCAGTTTTGAAAAAGCTCAAATGTAGCAATAAATTTTATGTTCTGAGAGCCATGACTTTTGTGAGCCTCCATCAAGAGCTGAGTTCCACAGGCTTTAAGGGACTGGCCCATGCATCTCTGCCTCTGGATTCTCATGCATTTCCTCTAGATTTGACACTTCAGATTTTGTAAGAAGGAGATTGACAAAACCAATTTATTTTATGCGAAAAAGTGGAGGTTTGTTTTGGTTAGTTCAAACTAAGTATTTTAAAGGTAGTTGAGCTACTATTCAGTGATCTAAAAGCAATGTACTAGTCTCAGCAAAGCCATTGTGAAACAGCCTATTTCTTTGTAGCAATTTGAACAACTACTTAAACCTGGATTTAGAGAAAACTCCTTCAAATTTTCAGTAGTGTTCTGTATAACTAGTTGTACGATACCTTTCTACTGGGGCTCACACAAAGAAATACAGTGTGAAGAAAAGCAGGAATATTTAAAGAATAAAAAAAGGGGAAATTAAAGTCTTCTACAGTGGTGTTAACTTTTGTTGTACTGTCCTCTCTGGAAGCACCTGGAAAACCTTATTTAGTCCATATGCTTTTGGTGTGATTTATGGCCACAAATATTTCTTTTGTCCATCACAAACAAACCTGATTTTTTGTGAATTACAGCCTGGCAAAAAAAGGGGCACTTTTGAGACGTCTTTTCAAAGGTAAATGGTTCTCTTAAAAGACCTCTTTCTTGTAGACTTGTCAGAAAAAATGTTTTTGAACTTTATTTGGAATAAAGTAAAAATGTGCCAAGATTCTAGTTAGCTCAGTGCATGACTTCATTGTAACTAGTTCAAATTTCATTCTGTCCTTTTGCTAGATGGGAAGGGGTTCCTCCTTTGATACTTGTGATGTCCTGGAGAGGATGTTTTGTATATATTACTATGAAAGTAGGTTGAAACCCGGTAGAGCAGATCTTTCAATAGGAATTTTCCCATTTCCTTCAGGCATGGGGACTGGATAAGTTGTTTAAATGAGGCAGTGGTAACTTGCCCCTTCTTTTATATTTTACCTTTCAAATGCACAGGCTCAGTCCTACGCTGTGTCAGAAAACTTCCTGATATGCCTTTTCATTCTGCACTACCGTACTGTTAGTATATGTCATTCTTTCTTAATGATCAAGGGAAGACTTTTCCATTTCAAGTTAAATAAATATCTATTAAAATGTCATACTGTCAGATGTCATGAATTCAGAACTAGACCCAGTATCTAGATTGGGCAGCAGAAATAATATTTAGCATTCTAAACCTCAGAGACTTTACCTACTCTAGCAGGATATTGCGATCTCTGTAAGAGGCTGTCAGTGACGTCAGTTTTGCTGTTTTTCTTTTCTCATTGATGGATTGAAACTGTGATTTGCCTCAGAGTAGACTAGAATACTTTATCGTAGCTACCTTTCAACTGATCTAGTCCAACTGCTTGGCTACTTCTGGGCTGATCAAGTTAAGGTATGTTAAGGATATTGTACAAATGCCTTTTAAATACTGACAGGCTTGGGGAATTGACCACCACTCCAGGAAGTCTGTTTCAGCATTTGACCATGTTCTTGGTGGTGAAAAACTGGCTGAATGGCCAGTCTCAGAGAGTCATAGTGAATGGAGTTAAATTCAGTTGGTGACTGGTCACCAGTAATGTTCCTCAGGGCTCAGTGCTGTTTTATTTAACATTTTTATCAATGATCTGGATGAGGAAATTGAGTCTGCCCTAAGTAAATTACCAGATGACACCAAGCTGGGTGGCTGCATAGAACTGCTTGAGGACAGGAAGGCCCTTCAGAGGGACCTGGGCAGGCTGAAGGAATGGGGCAAGGCCAGTTGTATGAGGTTTAACAAGGCCAAGTGCTCGGTGCTGCACTTGGGCCACAATAGACTCAGGCAATGGTACAGACTTGAGGCAGAGTGGCTGGAAAGCTGCCCAGTAGAAAAGGACCTGGGGGCGTTGTTTGACAACAGCTGAACATGAGCCAGCAGTGTGCCCAAGTGCTGAAGGCCAATGGCATCCTGGCTTGTATTAAAAATAATGTGACCAGCAGGACCATGGAGGTGATTATCCTCTTGTATTCAGTGCTGGTGAGGCCCAACCTTGAATACTATGTCCAGTTCTGGGTCCCTTACTACAAGGACATTGAGGTGCCGGAGCATGTCCAGAGATGGGCAACGAAGCTGATGAGTCTGGAGCACAAGCCTGATGAGGAACAGTTGAGGGAGCTTGGGGGCATTTAACCTAGAGGAAGCTGAGAGGAGATACTATTTGTGTATTTGTGAGAGGAGACACTTCTACAACAACCTGAAGGGGAATTGTGGTGAAGCGACAGTTGATCTCTCTAGTAACAAATAGTAGGGCAAGAGGAAATGGGCTTCATTTGCATCAGAGGAGGTTTAGATTGGACATTAGGAAGAACTTTTCCACTGGGAGGGTTTTTAAGCATTGGGACGGACTGTCAAGGGAGGTGGTGGAGTCACCATCCCTGGAGATATTAAAAAACTGTGTAGATAAGATATGGAAGGATATGGTTTACTTCAGTGATGGGCCTGGCAATGTTGAGGTTTGTGATGATGATTTTAAAGGTCTTTTGCAACTGTAATGATTCTATGATTCTACTGTCTAGTCTAAACCTCCCTTGGTACAGCTTTGAGCCATTTGCACATTCCTATCACCAGATCCCAAGAAGCACAACTCAGCATCTCCTTTCTTGCATCCTACTCCTGAGGAAGCTACATTGCCCATCAGCCTACTTGTTTCCAAACTAGACAAGCCTAAATTCCTCAGCTGCTCCTCCCAGGCCATTCTTTCCAGGTCTTTCACCAGTTTTGTTGCCATCCTCTGGATGCATTCAAGATCCTTGACACCCTTTTCAAATGGTGGAGCCCAGAACTGCACACAGCATTCAAGATGAGGTTGCACTAATGCTGAATGCAGCGGGATAATCATCTCTTTTGACCATCTCTTTATGCTGTGTTTGCATCCCAGGATACAGTTTGCACCTCAGTATAACTCACAAACTCACAAAGTGGGTGGATGGGGGGGTGTGAAATAGAAAGTAAGGTATTTTCCTGGACTGATCACCAACTGTTCTCGCTCAGAAAATTGTAGTCCTCTCAGCTGTGTGCTATAAAAATTTAAGACTTTTTTACTGTCAAGATCATATTCTTAGCACTGATAGCATGCTGCTTCCAACAGTCACCTCTTATGTTGTATTTGCAGAGATTCACTCCTGCCCTAGCTGTGTTGTCTGTTGCTGTGCTGAGGGACTTGGTTACTTGTCTTGGTGAGGTACAAAAAGTGTAATTGGCACAAGCATAGGCTTTATTGAAGTTTTAGGATTGCCTTTGGATCCTGGGCTCCCTCGATGGCAACTGTTAACATCTTTCAATATAGTATTATTAGGCTACTAGCAGTGATTGTCATCTCTTGTTGAATTTTACAGAAATTGCTTTACGATGTCATGGTAAATTGCATGTTAACTCTGTAGATTACACTTTCTACTGTCATTATTGCAGTGTGCTGCATTATTCTTTAGATATTTTAGGGGTTGCTTTGTATGAGGCACATATGCCGACACAAAATTTCTTATACTTCTTTACATTATATATGTAATGGATTGATGGGTGACCTAGTGGTGCATATCATAGAGTTTGACCAGTGTCTGATCAAGAGTAGTTATTACCAGTTGACCCTAAATTTAGCACAGGAATAAAGAAGAATGAATAATTGTATCTGATAAGAATTAATAATGCTCTGTCAGTTTTCTGAAATGATGGATTAACAGTAGCCACAATGTTTTATAGTGGTCATTAGCCTTATGTGTGACATACATGTACCCAATTCCATTTCCAGAGTGGTGTGAAAAATTTACGGAAACAATGGCATTGTATAATGAGGATTTACTTAATCATGCTGGTAAAAGTTAATTGCATCATTCTCCACAGATTAAAGAACTATCTTCCCAGAAGATAATGATTAATTTTAAATTCAGAATAGCAAGGAAGAAACAGCAGTAGCATAATCATCCATGTTTTTTCTCTTCTTTTTTTTTTTAGAAATAACATGATTGATTAAACTTACAATTGATTTTTTTTACTAACATGTAACTAATTATAATGGGGAAGATATCTCTAATGAAAGCTAGTTGCTTTTAAATCTTGGCATCTGTACTTGAAAATTACTGTTATACAGAATGCAATTGTTTCAGGTACTTAAGTGAGGGCAAAAAAGTACTCCAATGACCAAGACAGAGTTTCGAATGGATATATCTTTGTTTGTTCAGCTGAATTTCAAAGGTAGAAATATTGTTTCAGGATTCTAGGAAGGATAAGGAAATTAATAATATCATTTTAATGACTCTTGAGCTTTTCATTTTCTTAAGAAATACGATGGACATTGTCACCATCAAATTGTGTCTCGTTATACGAATGATGAGTTCTCTGAAATAAATTTCCCTGCATATTTTTAAACTAGGTCTCTATTTTCAGTCCTGCTACTGTAACTTTGGTTTTGTGTCTTAATTATTCCAATGTTCCTTAAACTGCTTCCAAATGGGTTGCACTGGAGAGATATGTAATGCCTTAGAAAGGATATTTAAATTTATTCATGTGGTTACAGGCAGAACATTGCTATGCCAGGGAGCATATGAAGAGTCTTTTGTTAAAATTCTTCCTCCAAACTGAGAAAAAAATGCTCGATGGGTTTCTTTGGCTTTGCCTGAACTCTTTCACCTCCCTGCATGCAGCATCATTAGCCTTCTAGAGATCACTTGTTCTGAAGTGTGAAAATGTTCTGAAGAAAGAATTTCCTGTGAAGAGCTCACAGACATTGGTAACCTGTTTTCAGTATTGTCTTTTTTCGACATTATTGTAACAACAAATTTTGACTTTTAATTTGAAGAAAGAAACATTGAATCTCCATTCATTCTTATGGTTGTAGTTAGATAAAATAATCTAAACTGATCATCTGTCTTGTGACAACTGAAAGATGCAGTCTCACTCCTTCCAAACTTCTGCCTGTATGTGGCTCCAGTTCTGTTCATCTGATCCCTCAAGGAATTCTTTCAACTCATTAAGCCTACAGGAAATTAACACAGTAGAAAGTGAATAGTGTCTTGCTCTTTCACTGGAATGAAGTGAAATCAAGATATGGTTGCCCTGATAAGGTGCAATCAAGAGGCTGTATGGGATGTATGGAAGTAGACAGGACTGCACAGCCAGGCACAGAGCAGATTGGAGAGACTAGTAGTAATACACTTTGGACTGCAGTGAACTCTAAAGGTTGACTTAACTCTCCTGCTAAGTGTCTTTAAAGTCTGAGTACAAGTATCACTATCTTTGGTAAATCAACCTGTCATGAACAACTAAAATATTTCTTGTCGGAAGACAGTGCCAAGCAACTGGCGGCACAGTAGCAGTTAGAAATATTTGTGTGACATAAGCTTTATCATTCATGTGAAAGTTTTGTTTTTTCTAGACATTCTCTCCTACCCCCAGATCTTCTGTGTAATTTGTTAAAAATTTTATAGCTAAAGTTGCACAGCACTTTAAGTCTATTTTGAAGATATTCTACAAAAGCCTTGTGCTATGTGAAATAATTCCAATTCTCTGCAATTTGATAAGGCTGCTATGTATGTTCTGGTGTGGGTAGTTATGCAGATTAACATTATTTTGGGAGATAAAACTGCTCTTACTAATAGAGTTTTAAAGTGGAAATTGTAACTCCTGTTTCACAAAGCTATATTTCTGTACTTGCTGTCTTTTTTGTGATCCTCTGCAGGATGAGACAGCTGACTCTTACCTGTTTGCAGATTGTATCTGCTAATTTAAACTGTCACACAACAGGTAATAGGTTTTTTGGAGTGTAATATTGATAATTTATTGAGATCTTTGGGAAGATTTAAATGGTGACATAAGGTGCAAGGCGGCAGAAAACTACACTATGGATTGTGAAATTTACCTTGTAAAATTAATCTGCATATTTAGTGCCTACCAGAAAAGCAATTATGAATATATGTGGCTACTGGTTGTCCAGACTTGTTCTCATTCCCTTGATTTCAGTGAAGTCACTGCTGATCTACACTGGTGTGACTGCAGTGCAATTCACGTGCTACTGAGACATGGCATTTCAGATTCCTGCACAGGCCAGAATTACACCTAAATAAGAACACAATTTAGAAAGCTTATTGGATACTTATTTCTCATGTCTAACAATGATGATTCTTTCATCCTTTATTCAATATGTTTGTTACATAACTTTTGCTTTTTCCTTCTCACTTAGTAATGCAGTATTTTAAATGGAAGGAATCCCAAAAAAACCCTGAAGTATTTATTACTTTTTATTCCTTTTGACCAAGATTTTCTTCTAGAGTTTTGTAATGTGTTGTGTATTTTAGATTTTTTTCAGCATTACTTGGTCTTGGTATTATCTTCTCTTTTTCCTAAAAGATATACCATCACGCTGCAATATTTCTACTACTATTTTTCTGTAGTACTATTCTTCCCTATGTGTCTAATGCTTAATCATTTTGGATTAGTCCTAGAGGATAGAATAATATTAAACACTAGGGGGAAAAGATTCCCCCATCCTGTGTTTTTAATCCTCTACAGCTTTTACAATGTAGTCATCTGTGATTCAAGAGAACATGTGTAGATAGATGGATAGTTTAATGGCCTCAGACTTTCAGAAGTATGCAAACTATATTAAACTCCTGTTGCTAGCAGGAACTGTAGCCCTAATCAAAGTAATTGTGAGATAAGAACAACAAAGAAGAGATGAGACTTGGGTGGATTTGTATTAAAGTAGCAACTTTGAATAAATGTATTAACAATACTAGATTTTAGGGCTTTCTGCTTCAAGATATTACTCACAAAGATCTCATGTTATTTCAAAATGACAGCTTGTTGAAGATGTTGTCATACTAAATCTCCCTAGGTTAATAGTTTTGGATGAGAAGGCTGCTAAAACAAGACTGATGTTATACCTGTATCAGAACTTTCAGGTAGATTCAGCAAAACCTCTGGAGAGACATGAATGGGAAAAATAGTTGTGTCAAAAAGCAGAAGTCAGCAAGTTAGAAAATAATCAGAAAGTGAATTATTTGGGCTCTTATTCTATCAAGAATCAAAACACTAGGAAAAGAAAAGCAGAATCTAAGTTTATTTTAATGCAAGTGTAGCAACCATGCAAAGCAAAACTGCCAAACAGGAAATACGTTTTGCTCTTGAGAATATGGTGTATTCGGGGTAAATGAGGCATAGCTAAATAAAGAAGCAGCGTAGGGTATTGAAAAATCAAAAGAAAGTATTGGGAAAGTAGGATTTCAGAGATTATGTGACAAAATGTCTGCCTGAGTCTCAAACTGCTGCTGAGCCAAAAAGTTGACTCTGCAGCTGCTTTTTTGTGGCTTCTGTGGTGTGTCTTCAGCAGCACAGGAGGGCAATGTGTTAAGCTGAACTGCAGCTTTAATTACATTATAAGAGTGGCAGGAGGTCAATAATATTTGTAATATGAGCATTTGTGACAAATCAATTGCCTAATGAAAGCAATTATAACATCATTAGAAGTCTGATAATCCAATAACTTTGTGATAATTACTTCTCAGTTACAGGGAGTAATTTACCACAGATGCTGGAATGTTAGAGACATAGGCTCATAGCTGTAGTTGTATCTGAAGCACATGTGCCATAAAGTACCAACTTCGAATCCCACAATTCATCTGAGCATTGTAGATCTTTGACAAGAAAGGGCGGTGTTTGGAAAGGTCACATATATATATATATATATATATATATATATATATATATATGTTTTTTGGGTCCCTGAATAGCAAAAAATTACTTTAATGTGCTATTAAATAGATGATGGGGATTGTTTTGATATTTGAGTTTGTCTTTTGTATAGATCAGCATGCTCACTAGCCTGAAGGCAGAGGGAGGGCTGTAAACAAGTGATTGAGGGCAGAAGAATGAGAGTCTTTGATAGCAATTAGCAAGGTCATTGGACTATATCCAGTACCACATTTCACTTCTGAAAATTAACTTACACTCCTAATTAACTCTGGAGATACTCCCTGCTCCCCAATTGATTTATTTACCCTATAGCTGATTAAACTAATTCCTGGGACCTGTGCTTGTGAAGAACAGTGTTTTAAGACTAATATGGTAACATGAATTACTATTTAGAAAACTGTTCTGTTTGAGGAAAGGATGATTATTACCTTTCAGAAGAGACTGTCATGATAAAAAACTGGTAGTTCTACAAACATAGTAATACTTCTGCTAGCAAGTGTTTTCTATTGTAGCTACTGTGATATGATTGGTTTTATAAAAGATGAATATGATGATAAAAACAAAAAATGTGAAGAGCAATGGCTTGCATTGTTTCTGAACCTGATGAAGGAAATTGGTGTGCACTCCAATGGTGTCTTAATCTAATCATTCCACTGGCAGTTGGTCTCAGAGTTTCATATAAGTTGTGTTTTCACTTGGTACTTGTTAGTTTTGTAAATAGTTTTATAGATGCTTAAAATGGTAACTGTGGTCCACTTTAAACTAGGTATTTTAAAGAAAAGTGTAATGGTAAGAGAGAAGAATAATATTTGAGTTATAGTAACATCTTGAGAATTAAGTAACAGAATGTTTACTTGGGGGGGGGGGGGGTAGTTATCTTCAGATGATTTTACGTTGTATCTTTTTGTAAATAAAACTTCCTTGCTGTCAAACATAATTGTTGAAGAGAAGGAATTGCTGGTTGTCACCAATTCTAGCACATTGATTGGAGTGTCATGACAGAAGGATGTTTCATTTCATTCCTCACTGAGATGAGAAGCTCAGTTCCATAAAAAAAAATGAATCAAATCACCATGGCAACAAGTTTAATCCTTTTGAGTGGATGGTATGCTTTCCCCTTGCATATTTGTTACTCAGAATATCCTTTTCTATGTGCATTAAGTGCATTTTGATAAACACGTGTGCGCACACATATTTAGTAACCATTTAAAATTAAATGTATTGATCATCGGTAAGAAGACAAAATATAGCAAACAGACAAGACTTAAACACATCAGAACTCTCACTGCTGTTCTACGATGCAGTAATTATCATGGAATCATACAATGCTTTGGGTTGGAAGAGACCTTAAAGATTATCTGGTCTTATCCCTCTGCCATAGGCAGAGACACCTTCCCCTAGACCAGGTTGCTCAAAGTCCCTTCCAACCTGGCCATGAACACCTTCAGGGATGGAGCAGTCACAGCCTCTCTGGACAATCTGTGCCAATGCCTCACAGGCGAGAAATTCTTCCTACTATCTAATCTTAATCTGCCCTTTTTCAGTTTGAGATTATTACCACTTGTGCTGTTGGTACATGGAATTGTAAAAAGTCCTTCTTTGACTTTCTTGTAGGCCCCTTTAGGTACTGGAAAGCTGCAGAAAGTATCCTTCTTGCATTATGTGTGGCATTTGCCTGTGTTTACACTAAAGTATGTATTGTGCTGGATTCCACTGGTATTGGTCCTTGTGCATTCGTGACACATCCAGCTTCTTGCTTACCATTTTCTTACTCTCATCTACAGATTTTTTTTTTCCCATCAGGGGGCTAATTGTAAAAACTAAATTATTAAATGTCTGTAGAACCTGCAGGAACCCATCAAAAACTCTGCTCCACTGGCGATGATTTTCTTTTGTTCATGTTCAGCTGAAATTTGTCAGTTAATCAGCTTTTAATTTGATTAGAACACGACATATATTGACTTTGCTTTACTCAAGGTTCTCCGTCAACATTTCAGGAAAAACCAGCTCTGATTTATCCACATAAAATTCTAACTACATCAAGCAATTTTCTTTGTAATACGAACTTTTAATCTCATCAAGTTAGTTGAGATGCGTTTTCCATAAACAAATCCTGATTGCAATTAATTATATTAACATCCTTTAATTCTTTGTTTATGAAGATATAACTAAATTGTGCTTTATTTATGTAAACTAATCTGTCAGTAAATCAAAAGTCCCAATACTAAAGGGTACTACTGCTATAGCACTTGGAATGAAGTACATAGTTTTTAATGGTATTGGTCATTGGAATGAGGGGGTTTGTTTCATCTTTTGTGAATGTTCTTACTAAAGTGTCAAATCAGTCTCTTCCTACCTCAGTAAATACTTTTGTATTACTTTACAGGTGACGTAAAACTGTTCACAGGCGTCTCAGGCTACTGTCAGAACTTCTGGCACCTGGGGTAAGAAGCTGGTCTTTCCTCTGGGTATGAATTGCCTGTTTAGACAAAAAAAAAAAAAATGGTGTCCAGTTTCCATGTGGTAGTACTAAACTAAAAGATGTTTGCCTGGTTTTCCAAGCACTGTGACAGATTTAAAACAGATAAATTGCATTCCTTTATATTTTTCCTTGTCTATTGGTTCTTTGAAATTTATTATATCCTGCCCTCCCCCTCCTCCATTTATTTGTTTTTGTTTACCTTCCCTAAAAGTATTAAGAAATTGGTTTATGTATGTTTCTAGTATAACAGTGTAACTCTTTAAATTACTGTGTGCTAAAACTGTAGGGAATTTTTATGGGTGTAAGCGTGACTTGGATCAAAAAGTAATTAGAAAATAAGAAAATCCTAGAGAAAATAATTGACTGTGTAGCAGTAGGCAGATGTTGAAGATATTTAAGCAAATAGAAGTCTTGAGTCTTCATGACTGGCATAAATGAAACTAGTGGAAAGAGTCTGGATGCTTTTTAACATGTGTTGAGCAAGCACTGTGTTTTGGAGGCTCCAATGTCTGTTTCATTTTAGATCATTTTAGATTTGCTTCCTCCTAAAATGTTTAAGGACCATAAAGATAAATGTTGCTGTAGGTCAATTAAAATGGAAGGCAAATCCTGTTTGGTTTAGGTACATGATTAGTACTTTACCAGAAGAGTGATGTGAACATTTCGCTTTCAGTAAGAAATTTAATATATGCTCATAGTTAAGAAGTCCTTTGTGTATATGATGCTTGTTACTCTTTGCTGCAGTGTATTGTGGAGCAGTTAATTTGCCAGAAGTGCCACTTTTAACTTTGACCACTTAGAGAAGTGACATTCTGAGATTTCCCTTCCTACCCCTCTAGCAGGAGAGGATCTATGTTGCTTAGGGTACTTGTTAACTTTCGCTTAAAACTAGGGAACACCTCACAGGAAGGGACTGCTGCGCATTTCACCTTGCATCCCGATGTAGTTCAGAGCTGAAAATGGTGAGGGACAAGGAGCATTACAGTGCTAACACACTGTTTCTACCTGTGTGAACATTTTTGCACAGTCTTTACATGCTATGAGATTAAATATCATAGGTGGAATCTACTCTTTGTTATCTGATTCCTGATTGTTTCTTTTTCTATAACGTTAATATCTGACACAAGAGATTCTGTAAGGTTAAACTGGTGTTGGTAGTTCAGTTATGAATGGTAGTAGACAGCTCATATAATTTTCTTATTATAGTAATATGGTTCTATGTTTTTATTTGATTGCTAGTCCATCTTTCAGCCTGTCTTGTTAATGACTACAGACTAATTTACTGTCTGCTCATGCTGCTATTGGATTTCAAAAGACAATGCAGTAGGGAAAATGATTTCCAAAAATTTGTTTTAATTAAAATGATAGAAAATGTGGGGTTTATAGATTAAGGATAAGTAATTAAGGCTACACAGATTTAGGTTTTTTAAATACCAAATCCAATATGTGTGAACAGTGACAAAAGCAATCACATGCCTTTTTCCTCCATCATCTCTTCATAGGAGTGCCCTCTCTTTAGGACTTCTAATACTGAGGTCTCAGGCATGTTTTGGCTTGGAAGTGAAACAGCCATTAACACTTTCTGAAATTATTTTCAGAAAAGACAACAGGGACTTTTCTACAAATAGATTTTTAAAAATCCATTACATTCTATATCTTCTTCCTATTTTAAAATGGACTTCATTTAAGGGTTGGACTACATTATCTCTAAAGGTCCCTTCCAATCCTACCATTCTATGATTCTATGAGTAAACAGTGAGAGTTTTTGCCTTTACAGTCTTTTTCCATTCCTTTTCACGAGAAGTGGTATGTGAGCCTGAATAAGAGCAGGGCAAACTTTGAAATAAGAGGCTAAATGTGCAGCTTATATAGAACTCTGAGATGATGTAGACTCTGAAGTATCTCTAGAAGTCATTGTGTCCAATTCTGCACACGTGTGCAAGCTGATTTATAATGCTGCTCAGTAAAGTCACCATTCAACTGGCAGATTCATGATTCTTTCATTCTGTAACTTCGTTGTTTCTGTGTTTCCCTTTACTTGTTGATGTGGGATTTGTTGTAAGCAAAATTGTTTGTGAGGAAGAATTATGCTTTAGTCAGAGAAACCTGCTTGCTCTTTGGAACCCAAGAAGTTATTTATAACCTAACTAGTCATAATACTCAATTGCAACTGAACAGAATTGTGCCATATCATCTACCCTGCTGACCAAGGTATGACTACCCATTTACTTGGTGTTTGTCTCCTGTTTTATCACCCATAGAGTCCTGAAGTTGATGATCAGTCTTCTAGTTGATGCCTTGCAATTGGACATTAACATCCAAGCTTCTCATTGTCAGATGTCCTTGATGCACTTTTCTCACTCTTAGGTTCACCTGGAGGCATTTCATACAGTTGCTACAGCAGTCAACCTGTTTTCTCTTTACTGGTTTGCAAACTCATGCTGCATTGAAATTTCATTTTAGAAAGTATACTATTAATAAATAATTAGCATGGGTTATTTCAGCATCTAAAGTTAGATAATGTAATTTACATACATATTGGAGTGTAGTTACATATTCTTTACTCAGACCATCCTCTATTCAAACAGTACATCATGACGTTTAAGAAAATTACTCTCAGTATCCTGAAATATCCTGAAGCTGATGATCAGGTAAAAGGGCCTATTCTGCCCATGAATTCTAAGGGATACCATTCTGCTGTGGAAGATGTGCACCATCAATTTGAACAACTGAATGAAAACCACTGTTGCTGTTTCATTGTCCTCCCTATGTAATGAGTTCTTGTCATTTCTTTACTAATCATTGCATGATTTCCTCTTTTTTTACATGGGTCATCTAAAATTAAATAGCACTTTGCTGTGCTGTGTGACTGTTGTACCCCTCAAACTAAGAAAACATAACTAGAAACGTACAAAGTCAGGCTGTGGAATTCAAAGGTAATGACAGAAGATACTGTGATCAGCGTCCTGATTGATAACAAACTAAACATGAGCCAGCAATGTGCCCTTGTGGCCAAAAAGGCCAATACCATCTGGGTATTCATCAAGAAGAGTGTGGCCAGCAGGTAAAGGGAGGTTCTTCTCCCCCTCTACTCTGCCCTGGTGAGGCCTCATCTGGAGTCCTGTGTCCAGTTCTGGGCTCCCCAGCTCAAGAAGGACAGGGAGCTTCTGGAGAGAGTCCAGCACAGGGCCACCAAGATGATCAGGGGTCTGGAACATCTTTCATATGAGGAAAGGTTGTGGGAACTGGGGCTGTTCAGTCTAGAAAAGAGGAGACTGAGGGGAGATCTTATTAACATTTACAAATATCTAAATGGTGTCAGGAGGTTGGGACATCCCTTTTTTTCTGTTTTATCTAGTGACAGGATACAGGGTAACGGAAAGAACCTGGAACACAAAAAGGGAGGGAGCCCTGGCACAGGATGCTCAGGGAGGGTGTGGAGGCTCCTTCTCTGGAGGTTTTCAAGACCTGTCTGGACATGTTCCTGTGTGACCTGATCTAGATGGACCTGCTTTAGCAGGGAGTTGGACTAGAAGATCCCTAAAGGTCTCTTCCAACCCCTACCATTCTGTGATTTTGTTATTCTGTGATTCTCTGATTAAAGGCTTATGGCATGTTGTTTACAACTACTTGGGTTGTTATAGTGTAATTAATAGAAGGTAGTTAAAGGCCAGTCTGTTTGACAAACTGATTTAGGATAATTGAGCAAAGGGCAACCTCCACTTAAAAAAAAAGATCAATTTATTAATGCAGTTATATTCAATAGGAGCTCTATTGAGCAGTTTCAAAATTCAGGTCAGTGAACTTTCTTCAGTGCAGTCACTTTGTCTAGTTAATATCAAGACGATTTTGATTATACAGCAAGTCAGTAGTTAGAATTTCAGACTGCAAGTCATTTGAAGAAGTGATGCAGTCTTATGTGTAAAAGTGATGAACTGTTATTAGTAGCAGAATTCACAGTTCTCCTTTTTGCTACTAAATTTTGTTACCATGTTTGCAATAAACTCTACATTCGCAGTACTTCTGGGGCAATGGATATGTTGCAGCTAATCTGCACTTAGAATTTTCTTGTTTTAAGCTATGAATTGCAGAAATTAAGTCGCTGCCATGGACAAGCAGAAAGAGACAAAATTGATGATGCCAGTATCACCAAAACCCAAGCAATTCTAAATGCTTATGGATAAAGAAACCACAGTAGCAACACTCTTGGCTGAAAAGTCTTTGTCTTACCATGCTTTTTAGTATTTTTAATATGGCAACTCAAGACCTTTTATCTGGTCAGTGTTGTTGCGTGTGAACAGGTATCTTTACCAGATAGCTGGAGAATGAGTTATTTGTAACTGAGGAGAGGAAGCATAGAAGAAAGTTCAGCCGAAGGTGAGAGGAAAGAAATGTGACTTATTAGGAAGGGAAAAGGAGATAGGGGTTCTGTTTCTGGCTTGCTCTGTGACCTTGGATAAGTAACTTCATCTCCAGCTTTCTCCATTATTTATCCTATCATTTTCCTATTTTGGCAATATAACCTATGAGCTCTCTGAGACAAGGATTGTATCTTGGTATTGATGTGTTGAGGGACCTAATCTTAGTTGAAGCTGCTGCCTATGACTGGGAAACAGGGAAGAACTATCAAAAAAAAATTAGCTTGGGTCAAATTTCTCGGACTGAGAAATATAGGTTATATATGTCATCTGTGCCAGGATCTAAACTGAACTAATGCTGAATAAATCACAAAAGTCCTTATGATGCTTCCTTCATTTTGCCTTGAGAAATTAATTTTTCAGGATCGATATTGTAAACTACTTTTGTAAAATTTGTATAACAACCAGGTAAAGTTGTATCACTCATGTTGCCCAGGAAAAATTGTTTTCAATTATTCTGACAAAGGAATTTCTTTTCTTGTCTGTTGCACCTGTCTGGAATGTAAAGATTAGGACTTTGTGTCCAACTGGAAGTAGGAATTTTAAATTCATCTGTCCGTGTTTACATAAGAAAAAATAAGTCATGATGGAGATCTGACTCTGTTTTGATTAGCTTATTCTGATATATTCTTCTCAATGTAATCTTTTACCTTGCCTAAATAAGCTTATAAATACATATTTCTCTCAGGGTACTCTTCAGAGGTTTACGTTTAGTTTGCAGTGTGCAGCATTTCCCAGAAAAATGATACCAGGATAAGTCACTGTGAATTGTGTTATCATAAAAGCTAGAATCCCTTATTTCTCTTTACAATTTAAAATATAACACAAAGCTCTCCAGGGTGAAAATAATATCTCCAGCTGGTCTAATTTGTTTAACATTTAAGTAAAAGCACCAAAAGAGTATTGCCTCTTATAATTTGAGATCAACTATGTCCATTATTACCAGAGTAGGAGGAGTGTCTTTCACTGTATTTTTTTGTGACAATATCCATCAGGAAGAAAAGAAGAAGAAATAAAGAAAATCCTCACCTAATCACAGAACATCCTGGATCTTAAATATTGGGCAATGAAAATTAAAATTTGGCGAAAAGACACTTGAAAAGTTTCAATTAAAAGCAGTTGTTATGGAGGCCAAGTGTGTGTGATGTAGCTTCTCAAAAGCAGTCTTTTAAAATTCTACTAATTTTCATATTCTCAGTTTACTCTGTGGCGACTTCCTCTGAACAGCTTTAATTGTCTCTTGCTAAAAGACGTGAACACATAAATCATCTAAAACTTACATTAATTAAGTTCTGCAGATCATAATGTCTAAATTGGTAGGTTTGTACTTGTGCAGAGGCAGTGATGTTTTGCATCAGTGTGTGAAGGATATTTGAAGTAGAATGGTCATTGCAGGGCTGTGGTCGCCATCTTGCATATCTCTTTGTAATTATGAAGTTCAAGAAGCAGCAGACACTGTAGGGAAACACTCAGCAATGTTATATGCAGTAGAGTTAGAGTTATATGAACTTCTGGATGCTGTTATGTGTAAAAGAGAAGTCTATCAGCATTTAAGTGTCAAATGCTTTCTTGACTTGAATGATATCAGAGTTAGATGGGTAAAAGCTAATGTAAAAAGATTGGAAAGGAGTAGATCCTGTTACATGGCAGCTCTCAAGAGAATGGAGAGCAGGATCTGTGTGGATCATTTTGGGACTACTCTGGGTCTGTCAGCAGATAGGCCTGATGGTTCTAGTAACTATGACTTCAGACTATTATCTCTATCTACTGTGCTATCACATCGTTTTGTTCAGGATTGCTGATTCCTGTGCAGTGAGTGGGGGGCAATTCAGAAATCTGAGTTGCACTCTAACCTGAGTTACCTTAAAATCCTGTGAACTCTCTTAACCACTTCAGCAGTGGCTTAGATACACGTACATGTTTTCTTCAACCAGTGCTGCTATGGGACAATTCTTGGTGTAGAGGCAGAGCAGACAGCAGATGAAGCTTTCACAAAGTTGTTTGGTTTTATTGTTGTGCAAGAGTGAGAAAAATTCAATTAATTTACTGCCTTAATTGGTCTGAATTTGCAAGTCCATTAACTTCAACTGACCTTCAACATCATTAAAACGATGGAAAGGTATTGATATTTCCCTAATGCAGCCAGGTTGTTGTAAAAGGAGTCATCCTCATTTTTATATGACAGTACTAAATATCTTCATACACCTTACTTTTAACTGTATTATCTCAAGGCACTGACTATTTTAGCCTACAGCTAAAAACCAAACCAAAATGGTTTTCTTTATGTATCCACCTCATTGATTCCTTTGTAAAAGGATGTTAATTTGTCTGTTAATAGTTGAAAGTTTGCTTGTGTAGATGAGAAAAAAAGAACTGAGGGTACAGTACATGCTCTCAGATATAGCTCATAAACCAGTAATGTTCCAATGGCAAACAAAAAAGTTTGTTTACCATTTTGAAAATAGATACAAAATGTGATATTTTGGCCAAACTAGAATAGATTTCCTGTTTATCTGTAGTTGGAGTGGTTGTGCAAGGGACAACTGTTTATGTAGAATTTTGAAAGTGTCTTGGAACTACTACTCTTAACAAGTTTTCTAAACCAGAAGGAAAGTCTGATGTGCTCATTATTGAGAACATGCTTTTGTTTGTATGTTCTTTGCTGAAAAACAAGGTAACCTGCTTTATGACTCTATCTGAACTTCCTTACAGTTATTGATATTATTTTTCTCATCAAGAAGTACTTATTAAGCATCATTTAAAGTTATCAATGGTCTTAAGTTAGATATTTTGCTAGGGTTTTTGTTTTAAATACTCTTTTCTTTGAAAGACAATCTACTTGATCAGTTTCCTGACTTGAAAGTTTTGCTTCTTAAACTTTGATCAGTCTTGCTAGACTCATGCATACCTTGGAAACTGCTGTTTCTATTTCTGGAATAAAGAAAGGCTTTTATGTTTAGAATATTATCTGTTTTTCCAGGAATACCAGTTAGTCTAGTGAAAGAATAAACAGAAAGAGCATCTCTCTGGTCTTGTAAAATATGGTGCAGCAAAATATTTTGGTGGTGCTACTGCTTCTAGAATCAGTTTACAAACTGGCCACATAATTGGTCATTGTTTTTTCAATGAACTTTTGCTAAAATGATCTGCCATCTGATAAACCTGAATCCCGTGTCAGGATCATGAATGATAAATCAGTATTAGTTTTACTGAGTCTTCTGAAAAAAAATTTCCTTCACCCAAAAAGTATTTTGAACCATGTTCATTTATTGAGGATCCTTTTGGTTTGGTGGTGGTTTTCTGATGTTGTCCTTCAGGTCTGTCTGTCTTTGAGTGTCTGCCTGACATTGTGCTTACAGCCCAGGAGCAAAGTGTAGGCCCTTTGAAAGAAATGTAAAAAGC
This sequence comes from Colius striatus, assembly GCF_028858725.1. Taxonomy (NCBI): domain Eukaryota; kingdom Metazoa; phylum Chordata; class Aves; order Coliiformes; family Coliidae; genus Colius; species Colius striatus. The sequence continues at coordinate 12,595,247 of NC_084766.1, forward strand.
AACTTTTGAAGTGGGTATTTCCAGAATAACAGCACAGTTGGGTATTTTCTTTCTTGACCCTGCAGACCTTGGTGCTAGCTTAGCTGTGTAGGATTGAATGCAGCAAAAGCAAAAGAAACAACAAATAGGATTTTGCCTAAGGCTAGCAATCTTTTTAAAGATGATCTGGGGGCACACTCAGTCACTTTAGGTGGTAACATTAGTGAAATGAAGAGGTTAGAGGGTCTCCACCAACTGCTATATGAGGATGTTTCTTCTGAGCTGTCACAGCCTCAGACAGTTCTTGTCCAGAATCTTGTGACTAAACTGTAAAATGGTATTTGACTTCTGAAATTTCAGGATGGATTTAATTTTTTTTCTGACCACCTGTCATCCCTGCCCCCTTCTTTTTTAAGTCAGAGATCTGGATGAGGGGAATGCCTCACCATAATCACAGAATTGAGGGAAAATAACAGGGAACAAGGCAATGTTCCCACTTTGTGTTTAGTTCTAGGCTAATCACCATTAGTTGGTCTTCTTTGTTTCCCTATGCCAAAAGAGAATTAGTAAACTCCTGGTTTAGGACTTAAGATGTCAAGGATGTACCACCACTGTTTGCCTGAAACACTGGTTTGTTTCTGTTGCTTTCTGTCTTGAGGCAGTGGAACCAGTGATATTTGCAAAGCACCCAGTAGCAGAAGAGTGCACCTAAGGTAAGATTATTAGCTCTTTTCTTACTGACATCTGAAAGAGTATGTTATATGTGTCTGGTGCTTGTCACACCCTGTTCTTGGCTTTGCTGAAAATGTACTCAGGGTGCTTCTTCAGGATAGCTCATCCTGTGGTTTGATATTTGTCCATGTCCTATCAGTGACCATGGAGAGGCTTCTATTCAGCTGAATACGCAAAATTTTCTTTCAGAAGGTGCTTTGGAAATGTTAAGAGCAGCATATCAATCTATAGAAAGATCTTTACACTCTGAGTAGGATATTGAGCAGACAAAAAAGGAGGCTGCTGGAAGGATTGGCATTCATGAGTTCCACTGGAAATTGGGAGTAAACAGTAAGGACCTGTCCTTCCTTCCAAATAATAATTGAAAAAATACTATTCTCTTGTTCTCTTATTTACTTTTACTATTGTTTACCGAAAAAAAATGTTAGTTGAGTAAGAAGTCTGCATATTTGGTTCCATCAGATCTATCTAAAAGCTCTGCTTAACTGGCAATGTAGAACATACTGTGGTGGAAAATCAAGACTGCTGTTGTTCCTGATGGGCTGTAAATGATGCATGGCAAGTGGGCATGGATATTTAGATTTCTAATATATTTTTCTGAACACAATGCTAGTCCAGACTCCACTTCTCACTTTCTTTCTCCTTATTTAAAATGACATATTTGTTCCCAGAAGCTCTATTCCAACTGTTCTGTGAATTCATTTGGTTTTCTGCACATATTTATTGTAATTATGTCAACAGAATCAAAGCATCAATGGCTATCACCAATTAATAAGTTGTGTTGTACATGTAAGAATAGAGAGCAAATATTCCATAAAAAAGATAGATATGTTTGGTTTTGTTGCTTCATAAGATCATAGATAACTCGGGTTGGAAAAGACTTTAAAGGGCTCTAGTCTAACCTACTGCTGAAAGTAGTGACTGCAGAATCTCTGTGGATTACCTGTTGGTATGTCTGATTGCCCTCAGGGGGGGAAGCCTGAACCTCTCTTGTTCCACTGTCATAAATTACCTTTATTGTTGTTTATTTTGAAGTAGCAGTGGGGATATGTAATGGAAATATAATGCTTTAGTTGTTCCTGCTGTGTGGAGCTGGAGATATTCACAGTATAAGGTGGGTCCACAAAGTTTACAGTTGGTTCTTACTATGATGAAGTGGAAGGCTGTTGAAACAGTTCTGATGTTATTGTTACTAGCTGTTGCCCTCTTTTATTTCTGCAAAGATCAAATAAATTTGAGTGTGCCTCATAAGTGATATCAGTGGGCTGATCCAGTTCAAAAATAGGGAAGTATTTCACTATGATCAGTCTATTCTGTGTTTAAACAGCATGAGAATGGAGGGATAGAGAGGAGAACTCTGCATTGGCTTTTCTTATCAGTAAAGTGATAGAATGAACTCTAATTACAGGCTGGAGATTTGTAAAGAGTCTAAAGAAAGACTAAAATTTTGAGAGAAGTGTAATGCACAAGATAAACCTGTGGCTGAATGCAGCTCTTCCCTTAAAATAGTTCAGAGACTGGCTGATCAATTTTGATTGACACGCATTTTAGGAATATCTACATACTTTGAAAAAAGAACTGACAGTGATGAAGTTTTCGTGACCATACTGAGCAGTTTATTCTGTGAGATTGTGGTGGAGACAGTACTAAGATAAAACTCAGTTTTTTTAGCAGATACTTACCTGTTATCATGTAACAAATTTAATTCACAGATGAACTTTCGTTTATGGATTCTGATGAGTCTTCTAATGAGAATAATAAAGAAACTAGAGAGAGCTAGTTAATTCAGCTAGTGAAGCTGAGTTAATTATCTCTATCTCTTCTCAGTATCTCTGTGTAACATCTACCAAGGTTTAAATTGTGGGGCTCATAAATGAGACACAAAGCATGAAACGCTTTGCACAAGGTTAAGCTGTCTCATTTTGTTACTATTGAACTGAATTCCTGTTGGAAAAGTTTGGTTCCTTTCTGACTAGAAATGAATCATTACTGATACAATGATCTGGCTTAGCAGGGAGGTCCCAGTGGCCTGAAGGTTGGCAAATCTAATACTCATCTTAAAAGAAGGGTCAAAAGAAGGCTCCGGAGAACTACAGGCTTGTCAGCCTGACTTTGGTGTCAGGGAAAGTTATGGAACAAATCACCCTGAGCATCACTACAAGACACAAATGGGATGATTAAGGCCCAGTCAGCATGGCTTCATGAAAGACAGGTCATGCTTGGCTAACCTGATTTTCTTCTATGACAAGATGACCCATTTTAGTGGATGAGGGAAAGGCTGTGTATATAGTCTACCTGGACTTCAGTAAAGCCTTTGACACTATCTTGCACTGCAACCTCCCGCAGAAACTGGCTGCTCATGGCTTGGATAGACCCACTCTCGATGGGGTGGAAAGCTGTTTGGATGGATTGACCCAGAGTCATAGTTGAATGGAGTTAAATGCAGTTGGTGGCTAGTCACTGGTGGTGTTGCCCAGGGCTCAGTGTTAGGGTCTATTAATGTTTATTCATGATCTGGATGAGGGGAATTGAGTGTACCCTCAGTAAGACTGCAGATTACATGAAGTTGGGTGGCAACATAGATCTACTTGAGGACAGGAAGGCTCTTCAGGTGGACCTGAGCAGGCTGGAGTGATGGGCAGAGGCCAGTTGGATGAGGTTTAACAAGGCCAAGTACCAGGTGCTGCACTTGGGCCACAACAACCCCATGCAATGTTACAGGCTTGGAGAAAAATGATTGCAAATCTATCCTGTAGAAAGGACCCGGTGCTGTTAGTAGATAGCAGCTGAACACAAGCCAGCAGTGTGTCCAGGTGGCCAAGGCCAATGGCATCCTGGCTTGTATGAGAAATAATGTGACCAGCAGGACCAAGGAAGGGATTATACCCCTGTACACAGCACTGGTGAGACTACCTCTCAAGTTCTGTGTTCAGTTCTGGGTCCCTCACTACAAGGAGGATATTGAGGTGCTAGAGTAAGTCTAGAGACGGACAACGAAGCTGGTGAAGGGACAGGAGAACAGGTCTTAAGTGGAGGCACTGAGGGAATTGGAATTGTTTAGTGTGGAGAAAAGAAGGCTGAGGGGGAGACATAATTGATCCCTACAACTGCCTGAGAGGAGGTTGTAGTGACATGTGGGTCAGTTTCTTCTCCCAGGTAACAAGTGACAGGACAAGAGAATATGGTTGCAAGTTGCATTATTAGGAGAACTTGTTCAGTGAGAGGTTTGTTAAATACAGGATCAGGCTGCCCAGGGAGATGGTGATTGGTAGAAATATTTAAAAGCTGCACAGGTGAGATGTAGTGGTGGGCTTGGCAATGTGAGGTTAGTGGTTGGACTCCATGATCTTAAACTTCTTATCCAACAAAAATAATTCTGTGGTCTGAGATATAACCTAATCACTTTTGCAGTATGTAAAACTAGCAAGAATGTGTTCCATTTTCTGCTAGCTAGTTATATTGAGATGATATGTTGATCCTAGAAATAATTTGCTGTGAAAATTTGCACAAAGTAGTGACTGCTGTGGTTTAGGATATGTAGCTCATTAAACGGAACGAATTTCTTTCTCAAGAAATAGAAAAGAGACCACAGTAAACTGGCAACCTAGGACAGAGGAGATGCTGAACAAACACGGTACAGCTTGCATAATGGAGTTCTGAATTACTGGGAATACTTAATATCAGAAAGACAAACAGCTTGCTGTTGATTTAGTATTGGTATGTGCTGCTGTTGGGTCATTCGATGAGTCCTCATGTATTTCTACAGTAGAATAATCTCTATTCACTTCACCTAAAATGTCCGAGGAAGAATGGTATGGAAATAGCTTTTCTAAAGTAGAATATGGGATGTTATAATCCTAGTGTGGTTTTTTTTTTAATCTGGACAGTATAGGATCACCTCCCTGTTGCTCATTGCTTTTGTTTTTTATTTTGTTTTTCCTCTTTAGATGTCTGATACCCCAAGAAGTCGTAAACATTTTCCTTCTTAACTTGACAGTCAGAATTCTCTTTGGTTATCTACATCAGCTCTACTGTCCTCCTGTTACTTCAGTGCACAAAGGAACAGAGCACAGGAACTGCTTTTCATTACCATTCTCCAAGATAGTGCAATCTTGCCATGACTTAAATTAGAATTGGCTTCTGAAAAAGCTTTGTACTGTGGATATGAAATCAGTACAATGTGAAATTTTTCATGGCTAATCGCTTCATGACTAATTTACACTGACCACTTTTAGTTGATGATAATTGCATCAAATAGTAGATTGGCATGTAGAAGTCAGTCACGCATTACACTCACTTAATAATGTAAATTTGACAGATTAAATAAAATCATAATTTAAAAAATGTATTTTTAATGGCCCATGGTATCAGATGTGTCAGCATTTGTGCTGTAGCTGGCCATACCAGAATTAGGGACTTGCAAACAAGACAAGCAAATTTACTGTGAAACAAAGCATAATTTATACAGGATTATACTTCTGGTCATGTTCATATAATGAGAACGCTGAATCTGGTGGCTCTGAGAGATTGGAGAGTTGGGGACGGAAGCTGCTATGACATGAATGAGGGGATGCCATTTGTCTGCATTTCATGATGGGGCATGTTGGACTTATGCAGGCTGATGTGATAAGGGCAGAGCCACAGCTTGGTCTTTTACTAAGGAGAGATGAACATTTCTTAGCTACGAATAGTGTGTTTTTTGTCTGCTGTGGGACCTGATATGCAAGACTAACACCTGTATCCCATATATTGTGTTATGGACTTGGAAGAAAGCTATCTTTGGAACATATGAGTTAGTGCTGAGGAACAGTGGGAGATACAGACTAACATTACTAATCCTCATTTTTAATCTGCATCTGATTTTGCTTGCTCGCACCAGTGTCACTAGCAGGGTAGTTGGAAGCTTCAGCTTTACATGACAGGCATTTTCCTCACTCAACGTGACATGCAAAAAGAATCAAAACACTAAAACATACTGAGCCCACTCTGGTTCCACAGCAGCTGTGGGACAGCCATTCCTGAGTGAAACACTGTGGTTTCACAGAGAAGATTCTAGAAGGGACAAGAAGGTGCAGCAAAGGAATAATACTGCAAAGAATTGAATAGTGACGAGAGAATATTCTGCGTACCATGTGACTGTGTCACAACAAGCTGTTAATCAGATCTAAATTGAGATGTTCAAGTCTTTTACAGAGCACTTTGTATTCTGAGGCGCTATAGTCTTGCTTTTGACTGCAGAGGGTGATATCAATTACACTTACCCAGAACATTGTTTATTTGAATATTTACCAGTTTGTAAAAGACTTAGGAAAGAAAATAGTGCTGCAGTAAAATTCAGGTGGCTTTTTTTTTCTTTTATCTAGGAAAGCAACAGAGAATAGTCTGAAATTCCATCCTCTTCAACTTTCCCCCTTTTCCTTGTTCCTAAAATAATCTTTTCAGTATAGATCCGAAAGAGTTAGAGAGGCAAGTTAATATGAGGCAAGACCTTATGATACCTTTCCTTTTGGTTCAGTTTGCTTTAATCTCTTGGTTCTCTATTCAAGTGGTTGCAGCATGCATACATGAGTAGGTTTGGGAAGGAACTGTGCACTTTTCTGCATGTTGAATCATATTGTTCCTGAATAGACTGTCTTTTGTAATTGATAGATCAGGTCATGGAAAGATACATGGAAAATAAACAATGCAGGTTATGTTTTTGCTGAATATGGTTCTTATCCTTTCCTGGCTGCCTGACAATGTTGGATATGTAGCTTTTCTAAGTTCTGATGTCAGGTGGAGTGAATTGAGCATAGAATATGGCCATGTATATTCATTTAAAGAGAACAAAAGGAGGTTTGTTTTTTTCCTGCTAAATCTCTGGAATGTATTACATCAGTGTATTATCTGCCTCATCAGAGAGACTGTAAATTGTGACATACATCACCAAAACACTCTTCCTTTAATGATTCATAATGGAACATGATGTAGTAGAAGTAATCCATTTTAAAAATGCCATGAATAATTTTTCTATAGAAGGGCAAACCTGCATATGTTTTTCTAATGTGTATAATTTACACAAAAGTTTAAAATGTTAATGTGTATTTTTGCATTGCAAAATCTATTAATTTATTAGGTATACATTATATAGATGGTAAGTAGTGTAAAGCTGCCTGTGTTACAGAACTGTGAAAAATATTCCTCATACTCATTTAGATAGATACTGCATGGGAACTAAACCAAACCTTATGCCTAGGGTTATTTACTTTTTACATGGAGAGGAAAATAAATATACTTCAGTTTATTTATCCTGTTGTGTTATCACAGAATATTTGAGAGAGAAACCAAAAATTTTTCCCCTTCCATTCTTTTATCTTGTGTTTTACTGTGGTGACATTGTTTGTGAAAATCCCTGTCCTGTGAACAGTTCATTTTCTTTCAAGGAGAAAGCTTGAGTGTATTCTGCTAACTCAAAGGAGACAAGAATTTCTGTGTTTACTCATATGAACAGACTAGTGAGGAAGCTTAAAGCAGAATTGAATCTTTTATGGCTACTTTAAGAGTTCTCTTTCTGTAAAAATAGAGCAAGAATGCTTGTTCTTAGATTTGGACAGCTTTGTTCTGAACTGTTGAGAGAAAAGTAGATCTTTCCCCACAAAGTAGGATTTTTTTGCATACATTAGCTTTGGTGTAATTGCTATGTGGCCTTTTTGAGCATTAAGACTATGTAGATTTGAGGACTAAGTCTTTGGAGATCATAAAAGAAAGGTAGGGTTATGAATTTGGGATTACCTGAAAAGACATGAAGGAAGTTCACTTTGAAGTATTCTCAGGTTTCAGCAAAAAGCCCAATGCTAGAACTATGGGGGTTGGAATGGTAAGAGCTCTGTGTAAATCACTGATAAATTACTGGGCTGCATAAGGAAAAAAAGAAAAAAGAGAGAAAGAAACTTTGAAGATCCTTTCACTTCTACTGCAATTTGCCGTTGTTTAAAACTTATAGCTACCTATACATGGCAACAGGTTTTTTAGTCCTGTAAGTGCTTCCTTCTATTCTGCCTTTCTATTGTGGCAACTGACTTCGTTGTAGCTGCTTCAGAAGATTGTCAGACGAGTCTTTAACGATGTGCTTGTTGAGTCCTTCAGAGAATTCCCATGGATTGGTGTGGTGTGACTTCCTTTTGTACAATCCATATTGAACCTTTCCCAATATAACAGACACACCTATGTGCTCATGAATGATCTTCATTACAGTTTCTACAAATTTTCCATCTACAGCTGTCATATCTGCTGATCTGTACTTCCCTATCTCTCCTTAAACGATTCTTCAAAATAGATGTGTGACCTCCTAGACTTCTTGTAGTCAGACACTTTTAAGAAAGAGTTTATACAGCACAATTAGCTACTCAGTTACTTCATTGTAGATTTTGTCCAGAAGTCATAAGTGAGTACTGTTTGAGCCCAATGACTGGCTGTTGTTGAGTGTTCAGACTAGAAGTTCCTTTCTCTTATTATAGCATCTTCCATTAGCTCTTTGATTTGAAATGGGGATGGTGGTGGGAGGAGATCCTCCAGTATTTTTACTGCTATGAGGGGAACCAGTAAAGGAATCTCTTTAAGTTGCCCTACAGTAAAAATGAATTTAATTTTTTTTCTTACATTACAACCTCATCTTTCCCGTGCGTGCCTTTTATAGCTTGAATAGTAATTGTTTCTACAGAGTCATACATAGATATTCTGTTCCTTATATGTTTGAAAAAGCATATATTACCAGCTTTTGACTCTTATAGGATGATCCTAAACCACTTTCTCTGTCCTTTCTATTTGCCTGTATTCTTATACCTAATCTGTCAGAATTTATGATCCTTTCAATTTCCTTTAGGTAAACCTTCGGTTCTCTGAAGGATGTCTTCTCACTTTCCAGCCACTGTTTAGCCACGTTTGCTTTTGCATGACATTTCTATCACCTTTTTGGTTTCAAAGGCAAGCAGGTACCTTGAGCCTCCAAAATGGTGTCTCTCCTTCTACATGTGGGGAAAAGTACTTTGTGTTTTTGTGTGTATGTGTGAGAATGTGATTAAAATTTAGAACCAAATCCAAAAGCTTTGATTTTGTGATAACACTCTAATGCAATGTGATCTTCAGAGTAGGCTTATAAAAGAAAGAAAATAAATAAAAGCATTAAATCCAGGATGGTATTTACCTCAGTTAATAAAATCTACATCGTTCAAGCCTCATGTAATTAAATAATAAAACATCACATTCCATGGCATTTGAAAGAAATTAAGAACAAAACTTCTTGACTGAAGATTATAGGACTAATTATCAAGTAATACAACATGCTTTGTGAAACCATTAGCAGTAAAAGCAGTGCACATAACAGAGTTATGAAACAGTGGGTGTGGTTGTGGCAAGATATCTCCTTTTTCTTTCTGATTGTTTGGGTTAGTCTTGTAGTAAATATTTGAAAACAGTAGGCTTGGGGGATTTTGGTGAAGGGTACCTGAGGGGAAAATAAAAAATCTTAACAGATCAGCTTGGACAAGAGCATTGTTGTATAAAATAACTAATCAAATGATTCAAACCAGATTGTGGTATCTATGGAGAAATCTTGAATGTTTTAGGGACTTGGCAGGAAAGTAATCTGGTATAGGTGCATTATTTGACTATGTTTTTGAAATACTTGTGTTCTTAAGTGAAATGTGATATTTCTCCCGATGTGGATTGGGCCAATGAGTTCAACGGCCTAAAAATCATGCAAATGCTATGTTGTCCATTAATTTGAATTAATACATTTTCAGTTGATTGTGAATTTCTCTAATATTCTGAGCTGGATTTTAGTATGTGAACTACTTGAAATGATAAAGGAGATATTTTCATTGGTTTCTCATTTTAATTAAACTTTCAAAGATCTCTCCAGTTTTGCTTCATTCAGTATAATATTTGGGTGCATGTGGCTTCTCAATATATAATTTTGTCTGTGGTAAACAAATCACGTATCTTATTGCTCTACGAGAACCAACTTCAGGAAGCTCTTTGGTGAAATGTTTTGAGGGAAACCTAACTTCTGACTACATGAAGCTGATAAATATCTAGAGATCTTTCCGAGAAAATGGATTTTTCTTCTCTTTCTGTGCAGGTGAAGGTTTTGCTCAGTTTGCATTTCCTGCACCAGAAAGATTTGCAAAAAAGCACTTAAAAGCACATATTTAAAGAGAACCAAAAGAACTATGGAATGATGTTCATACTTTTACAGTAAATCATGTTTTATGATGTGGCTAGAGGCATCATCAGAGGCATCTCTGCATCTTCAGAGCTGTTCAATATCATGATTTTTCAGGTGGAGTTGTCATCTTATATGTATTGATTAGGAATAGACCCAATCAGAGCCTCAGGTTTTCTAGGACAACATGAAGGTAACACAGTAGTTTGGGAGTTTGCTGCTCAAGTACATGTACTTCTCAGTCACTTGACTTACACATTCTTAATTTCATAAAAGGTATTTTTGAATTAGCAATGTTGTTTTCCAAATCTGTTATGGCATTTGACAGATGCATTTTAAGCTTTTAAGCTGTTATTGGATAATAAAGAATTGTGTGAAAAATTTGTATAAAACAAAATTTGCAACATTTTATTTTGAAGTTACTACAGTAGTCTATTTTTATGCTCTTTAGCATTAGATGGCACTGTTTTCCAAGCTTATCTTTCACAACTGAGTCTGAAAATTTGAAAGGTACAATTGAAATTCCATTAAGTCGTGGAGATTTTAGTATATTTACCACAAGATAATTTAATTAAAATGTGTCAGTGTGAATTAGAAATGTATTGACCACTATTGATTGGAAGTACAGAGACTTTCTAAGTTAATACTGTTACCGTTTTGGATTAACAAAGCATCCCATCAATACACTAGACTTCTTACCATTCTAGTACAGCTTTTTATTAGGACTTTCTGATTTTCATTGCTGTTCTTACATCTTGGAGAGATTTGACTGACAGTAAAACAGTGAATAGTTCATCTGAACTGTTACCTGATTCATCTATTTTATTTGGTGTTGTGTGTGGTTTTTGTTTGGGGTTTCTTTTGGTTTGGAGTTCGTTTTTTTGTTTGTTTTGGATGGTTTTCCTTTTTTTTCCCCTTGTTATTTCAGCCCTTAGGGCTCTCGTAGCAGCTTTACATCTTTCAGGTGAAGCTTACATGCATGATCTTAAAATAATTTTCCTGATAACCACTATGTGAGTTGAAATGAGTTCAACATGCTCTTAGCACAGCAGCAGAAACTGACTCATTTCTTGCTGAGAAAGCTGTGTGTCTCTGAAGGTGCATAGCCAGTGAATGTCCCATCTTGGCCTTTGAGGGTGTCCCAACTGCTTTTTCTTTCCTGTTTTGAATGGGGAAAGCAGACATATTCATCACCCATGTCAGCCAGAGCAAGAGCTGGCAAGTGTATGTTACTGCTAAGCTAGAACTGGGCTACAGGAGTGGAAGGGTTGTTAGGGTAAATACAGACTGTGCCCAAAGGTCTTGTGAAGGTTCAAGGAGTGGAATTGTTAAAATATTTCTGAACATTCTAACACTGGAATCTTCTTGAACGCTTTCTAGATCTAAATTCTCTACTGCTTAAAAAGGCACAACTGAACCTAAACAAACATAATGTGAACAGTGTTTTGACAGTGCAGCTCGATCTCCAGGAGGGAGCTATTAGCATCAGGACTATACATTCTGCTGTCTTGAACCAGGATTTGCTGCCTACAGAGTGATCCTTCTCTGAGCTCCCCAGGATTAGCTGCTTCTTGTAGGATTTGGCTGGATCTGCACCTATCAGCCATGCTATCAGTATCTTAGCAAACAGAACTTTCTTGTGAATATTTAAAAATAGCATCAGGAATAATATTGCTAGTGTGTGGCTTAAGTATTTGATTAGAATAATTTGAGTGTTGATGTAAATTCAAGTATTGTGGTTTTGAGAACGTATCAATTCAACAGCCTTAGTTAGAAAAGCAATGTTTTCTTTCATTTTGTTATTAAAAAGGTTTAAAAGCAGAACAGGAAGAATAATTTTTACACTCCCTCCAGCTTTGCCTTTGTAATCGCTGATTTATATAGTTTCCATCCTCTTTTGAGAGAACTTTTATTTTCTGATTTAAGTCTTAAGAAAACAGTGTCTTTCTAGTGGCATATCTTGTAACTACCTAGAAAAAAGTCCGGAATGCTTGTGTTGAGACTGGGTGTTTAAAGAGGAGTGATCTTGCTGCAGGCAAATCACTCCTTTACTAGTGTCAACAGTGTTTAAATTAATCAGTGGAACTAGACAGGAGTGTGAATGTTCTGTTTAACTGTAAACACCATTGCAAGGGTACTCTGCTTAGGATGCAGGTTTAAGGGATTTCTTTATTCTGAGGCAATTGCCTATATTCCTCTTCTTTCCCACCCTGTCTGGGGTCAAGTAACAGCTTTGCTAAAAATTTAGTTAGTGACTTAATTTCTAGTATAATTAGGGGATAACAGCAGAGCTTGCCAGCCACTGTTCAGAATATGTGGTATTTGTGTAGGGCAACAAGCAATACAGAGAAAAATGACTGTTGAGTCTGTAAGCAGTTCATACTTGTTGCACAGTCCTGTCATGTCCATGGGTGTAGGTAGTACACTGTGGAGCAATAAATGCTCATTCTCCACTTGGTACAAGTTGAAAAAGAGTTGCTTGTGATTGTAAGTGAATGAATATACCCAATGCAAGCAGGAGTATGAAACACAAGTCCATTAATCTTTGGCTAGACTCTTACCTTTTCTTGGTCATGCATGGCTTTCTCTGTCCTGGAGCACTGACAAGTTTTAGTTGTATCTGCTTGCAAAGCACAAAACAAAGGCATTATGGATATTCAAGTTTATCACTTTGTCTCTCTTTTATTTTTTTAATGGGTAAGCATCTGCAACAGAGGTGTCCATTAATTCTGATTGTCTTTCATGTTCAATTGACTTTCTTTGGTTCAGGGTGTCTGTTTTCCCTTGCAGGAGTAAGGATTGAACAGTCCTGTCACTTGCTTCTGTAATTCATATTAATTAGCTTCTCCTTTTCCCCTCAGACTCCAGTTTCCACAGAGAATTAATTTTGAGCACAAGTAAAGATTTTTTTAGTCCTTGCTATGCTCAATATTAAAAAATTGAACAATCCCCAGGGTATCAAAGACCTCTCAGTGTATTTGTCATGTGAATGCTCTTAAGATTGATTTCTCTAATACAGTAGTTATCTTAATGCAATATTAAACTTTTCTTTTTTACTGCATGTTTATTTACCTGAGTACATTTCAGTTATTGAATGGTTTATGTAGCATGCCATCTTTTTGCATCCTAACCTGTGTATGCACATGCTTTTTATTTTATGTTCTGCTCTGTAGAAGATCTCAAAATGCACTGAAGTATTGGGAACTATTCCATAATTCAAGAAAGTTCTGCACTGCCCTAGTTTAATGAGTATTAGTTTTACTAGCTGGCAGTTAGGTACAAAATAAGATGGGAGGAAATAATGTTTCTCTGTGTAAGCTGCTGTCTAGTAAATACTTGAGCATTGTTAATAGATAAAGCAATACAAGAAAATGCCTGAAGACATAGCAAACTGAAGAGCTTTGGAAAGTTTCTCTTAAATGTGGAAACTGCAGCAGACCACAGACTTTTTCTGACGTGTGTGGTATCCTGAGGAAATAAGACAGCTAATCCTTTACCTAAAAGAAGAGTCTGTAGTTATGCAAGAGGACTTTTCTTCCACTACAATATTTACATCATGTTGGTTTCAAAAAGGCTTTCTTGTCATAGCACATCAATGAACAGGATTATGGGGAAAATATTGAACTGAATCTGCTGAGTAAAAGAAAATAAAATCTGCTGGCCTTGAGTTTTAGAAAATCATACTGTTGTGCTAGCGAAAACAAGGCCAGAGCCCTAAGGTAGTTGCTTCAGAGAGGTCAGAAGGGAAGCTAACCTAAATTTATCACTCCTCCTACACATGCAATATTTTCTCTTTCTCCATCTTAGTTGGTAGGAACAGTTGATGTGTAAGCTGTGAATGAGGACAGTGAGAGCACGTATAAAAGTTCCATATCTTCTCATCTTCAAATCTGTTTTAGATGAAGGAAAACTGCAATTTCTGTTTCTGTCATTGTGACCAAACTTTCATCAGTGAGAATGGCCTTAGGAAGAAATACAGTGACATTGTCCCAAATCAGTGGAGTTCACTGGGTATATCAGTAGATGAATATCTTTACAGAGTTATGGTTAACACTTAACCTTCAAGATGACATACTCTTACTTTCCTAGATTGGTTTTTAAAATTAAACTGACTGCCAGTTATCTTTTAATCTGTTATATGACATATGATCTGGGATCCCGAACTCAAGAGGGACAGAGAACTTCTGGAGAGAGTCCAGCACAGGGCTATCAAGACGATCAGGGGACAGGAACATCTTTCATACAAGGAAAGGCTGTGGGAATTGGGGCTGTTTAGTCTGGAAAAGAGGAGACTGAGGGGGAGACCTTATCAACATTTATAAATATCTAAATGGTGGGTGTCAGGAGGTTGGGACATCCCTTTTTTCTATTGTAGGTAGCAACTGAACAAGGGGTAATGGAATGAAGCTGGAACACCAAAAGTTCTATTTAAACATAAGAAAAAACTATTACGCTGTTCAGGTGAGGGAGCCCTGGCACAGGCTGCCCAGGAAGGGTGTTGGAGTCTCAGTCCTTGGAGGTCTTCAAGACTTTCTTGGATGCATTCCTATGTGACCTGATCTAGGTGGACCTGCTTTAGCAGAGGGATTGGACTAGAGGATCTCTAAAGGTCTTTTCCAACTCCTACCATTCTGTGATTCTATGATATGACTACAGATTCTATAATTAATTATTTGGCAGTACTAAATGCAATACAATCCTCTCTAGAAAGATATATCAAAATAGAGAATTTCAATTTACAGACAGCTTGGAAGGCAGTTCATCGTAATGATACATAGGAAAACAATAGCATGGTAATGTATTACTATTATTCTTTTTTTTTTACAGAGGTTAGTAGCTTTTTACTCAGAGTATCTAAAATGAGTGATAAAGATACAGGTCAAAATTTTTTGATTGTATCTTGGGGAAGAACTTCACAAATTTCCATGCAATTTCTCTTGAAATGAAATTTGGAGATAGATACGAACCTTCCTAGAGACTATATGTATTTGACATCTGGTGACTTGATTCTTTTTCACCCAGGCCCTTGAAACACAACTGTTTCCTTGGGGTATGTGTATGTTTTAGGAGTTTTGTTTGTTTCTTTTTTTTTCCTTACAGAATCAATGACTCTCCTCACAAAAATACAGATTCTTGCTTGGCCTTAAAATGAAAAGTGAAAAATGAAATGAAAATCCTGAAATTTCATTTTAAAGGTGATTTTATTGTCTCACTGTATAAAGATGAATTAGAAATATACAATTTATTCTCTTTGTCTTCCTTGGGAATAAGAACATGTACAAAGCTTTGAGATATTTAACAGTGGAGGCTGGAAAGGCTCTGTAGGAGTATAGTTACTGCTTTGGAAGAAATCCATGCGTGCTGAGTAAATTGTATGAATGCTTATTGCTTGGTGTATAGTCTTAAACAAATTGCAAGGTAAGTCTACATTGGTGGGTATACCATAATGACTTCGTTTAACAATATTTAGGAACTCTGAAATTCCTTTACAAATTAGCAGAACTGGGGTCTCATTTTGGACCGTACTACAGTAGTGGTAGCACTCTGGATCAGATCCTCAGATACATGTACTCACAAGTCAAATAAAAGCTTTTATCTCAGGGCAAACTTAAACTTTTTGTAAATGCTTTTTTTTTTCTGATTTTTTTTCACTTCCATTTTTCCTAACAGATTTAGACATACTCCATTTGCAAATATTTTGAGAAAGAACTTTCTGCTTTAAGCTAGTGAATGTCTTTAGCTTATAGACATTACAGCAAGAAGCTTATTGAGATCAGAAGTATATTCAGGGACATGGTACCTACCTAAAACTGAGTCTAAGCCATCAGTTCATTATGTGGCTAACTTAATCCATAGTGCTGTGTCTGCAGATAATTGAAGATTCAATCAGCAGTGTTATGGTGCTTGTACAGTGGGTAACTTACCATCAGGAAAACTGCTGGTGTGCAAATCAACAAAAACCCCACTCTTCTGAATAAAAAAACTGGTAGAAATAAGTATATGTTCAAACCTGTTATACATGTAAATGTAATACTTCAAATATTTAAGTAGATTTTCTATGTTTTCCTGTTAAACCCCACTTTGAGCAGAAGAATTCACTGTTCCATCAATCTAATGATGTCTAATAGTTTTCATCATATGCTGTTCAATTCACTCATTGGAAGTGATCTTGCTCCTCCCCTTTCCCTGCTATGCCCTTTTTTAATCCAAATGAGATTTTTTTTTAAAAGAAAAATGCTAGGATTGATTTTTAATAGTTTACATTCTGCTGTTCACCTTGACGAAAAAGATAAAATTTTTGATCTCATTTACTCATACGGTCTACAGACATTGCTTGCTTGTAAATGAACTGGAGTCCAAATAACAGTTGTGTTTATAGTCCATGGGTTCTAACTTGTACTGTAGATTTACTGAACTAAGATCAATTCTACATGAGCCAACAGGGGTTAGAAATTGTTTCATTAGTCATGTGCTACGGGTTCTGTAGGTAATTCTGAGATACCTAATGAGTGTTTGCCTGGCCAACTCTCAGGAGTTAGTGGTGCTACTGGTTAACAACATCTATATCTACTTTGGATAAATGCATTGGAGGAACTTCTGCTAAGATTGTTTTCCTTAAAATTAGTAGCTGAGCTGTGAAGTTCCTTGCCACAGAGTGCTGTAATGATAACATCCCACATGGTTGCATATTTTTTTTGGCAAATTCATGTCAAGAAAAGTCATCAAGGGCTTTTAAATACAAACACCACTTATGGCTTAGGATGACCCTGAATTGCAAATGGAAGTTGCAGTTTCATCTGTTATTGCAATCTTTTCTAAGATTCTACCAGAGATAAAGTACTGGGCTATGTGAATCTTTGATCAGGTTTTTTTTTTTACAGAATAGAGAGATAACATCCTGATAGATACTTAGACTACATTCTCCCTGCATATAGCTCCCCAAATTCTTCAAGGGGGATATTAAATCACTGTGGCTAGACAAGAACTGTTTTTGCTAAAACAAAGGCCAACTGTTACAGGAGGGAGAAAACAATTCTCTGTTTTTGTCTACTCACAATTTTATTCTACTGAACCCAGCTCCCTCCTGTGAATTGTACAACTTCTGGATAACTAAATGAAAGCACAATATACTACTTTTCCTTTGGTTTCGTGTATTCTGGTGCTGAAAACAACTAAAAAGAGGAACTAAAAATATTATTTGTGTAGGGTCATCCATTCCTAAAGAAGCTGCTAAACTTTAGCTCTGAAGCTGACAGAGAAGGGCATGTTCATGTGTGGTACCTTAGTAGAATTTGAAAAGTAGAACTGGGTGAAAAAAAAAATCTCTGCAGATGTTTAGTGATGGAAGGAACTGATGAAACAATTCCCTAACTATAGTACTAAGCAGAACCTACACAAAGCTGTTTCTAGCTATACATATTCTTACAATGTTTGGTGTAAGTTAGTGTGTAATGACAATGAGGTGCAAAATACGAACATGAATCATTGAAATCTTTATTGTTGGAGTAGAGAAAAGAATAAAAAAGAACATTGGAAATAAACTAAGAAAAGGTTAACATGACAGTCCAACACATATTAGCGAGTCTTCTGTCAGATAAAATGTAGATCTTTAAACATAATAAAAAACTATTTTATGGTGAGGGAGCCCTGGCACAGGCTGCCCAGGAAGAGTGTGGAGTCTCCTTCTCTAGTGGTCTTCAAGACCTGTCTGGACGTGTTCCTGTGTGACCTGGTCTAGGTGAACCTGCTTGAACAGAGGGGTTGGACAAGATGATCTCTAAAGGTCCCTTCCAACCCCTCTCATTCTATGATTCTATGATGATTCTATATGTAAAGATCTGGAGATACTACATAAGTATTTCTGTGAAAATTATGTTTTGTTTTCTGATAACCGACTAAATTGATCAATATTCTCTTTAGGTAGTTAATCAACAGTCTGAGTGTGTCACTCCTAACAGGTGAAAATGATATTTTGTAGACTAATGGGAGTTAGAAATCAATATTTATTCAAGGTTTTAGAACTCTTGAGTAAAACAATGAAAATGTACCATAAGTCTTAGAAATGGTGTTAGTGTCATTAAAAACTGAATTACTATGTAGCATGTTAAAACTGTGAGCCTACTTTAGTTTGTTAAAAAAGTCTGTTGAAACAGTGTGATGTTGTGATTTATTTTAGTAACAATGCTTTTATTCATTTTAATAATTGATATAACCAAAGCTGTATGCTGTTAGTGACAGTTCATTTCAAAGCAATGTATAACCTTAACGCTAAGATCACTACACCTCAGTGGAAAATAACCCACTTTTTTCAGTGTTCCTTTTTTAAAATTTGAAAATAAAAGTCTGAGGATTTTTTATTCACATCCAACTGTACCAGAATTTTCTTTTAGGTGAAACAATATGTTTTTCCCCATCCTTGTTTATATTTTTCACTCAAGGCTGTTGCTTCGTTTCTTACAGATAAGAGATGTTGTTGGTCCATGTAGAAAATATGCATAATAGATACATTTTCATAATTGAAAATATTAGTGCATTCAGAAAACAGTTTTCAGAGGTGCTGATTAAAATTTTTTCTTTCTCTTTCTTAGACATGATCTTGAAAGCCAGCTTTAAATCTTTGTGGGTAACCAGAACTCGGGACGTGCATTAACAGCCAAATGTTTTAGCCAAAATGAGGATTATAAATTAACAAAAAAATAAAATACAAAACAGATGAATTCAGAAGATTGCTTTTAGTTTGGTTGCAAACAGTCTAGAAAATCTAATCAATATATGCAACAACTGAATGAATCTTAATGAAAACATATATCAATAATGTTTCTACAACAGAGCTCTAAATGAATCTTATTTTCCCCTCTTTCTCATCCTTCAATCTGTGCCTTCGCAGACATGGGATTGAAGGCTAAATGATAATCTGCTGGGGCTTTAATTGCAAGCAATACTTACTATTGCATCAAGGTTAAAAAGTTAATTCCACTTATTTTCTTTTAAATGAGGTGTTTTTCCCTAAGTCTTGCATTGAGCTTCTGGCAGAAAAGCAGACAAATGTAATCACCTCAATAAGAAAAGTTTCTAGCCTGGCTTGCAGTACTACAGCCTGAATATCTGCAAAATCTCTGGTTGTATTAGCTGTGCTCAGATGTGGTAAACAGAGGAACTTTTACTCAATAATGTCACCAGATCTCAATAACGTCTCTTGATGAGATATGGAGAGAAATAACAAAATACACTATAAGTAAATGACACACATGGAGTGCGATTGTGAGGCACATCTAGGTCAGGCCTGCTCAGCATGACTTTATCAAAGGCAGGTCATAGAACCATAGAATGGTTGAAGGGACCTTTAGAGATCTAGTCCAACCCCCGTGCAGAAGCAGGTTCACCTAGATCAGATTGAATAGGAACGTGTCCAGGTGGGTCTTGAAGACCTCCAAGGAAGGAGACTCCACAACCCCTCTGGGCAGCTTGTGCCAGGGCTCTGTCAGTCTCACAGTGGATTACTTTTTTTTCTTATGTTTAAATGGAACTTTTTGTGTTCCAGCTTCATCCCATTACCCCTTGTCCTGTTGCTAGATACAACAGAAAAAAGAGATGCCCCAACCTCCTAACACCCACCATTTAGATATTTGTAAATATTAAGATCCTCCTTCAGTCTCCTCCAGACTAAACAGCCCCAGTTCCCTCAGCCTTTCCTCGTATGAAAGATGTTCCAGTCCCCTGATCATCTTGGTGGCCCTATGCTGGACTCTCTCCAGAAGTTCTCCGTCCCTCTTGAGCTGAAGAGCCCAGAACTGGACACAATACTCCAGATAAGGCCTCACCAGGGCAGAGTAGAGGGGGGGGAGAATCTCCCTCGACCAGCTGGCCACATTCTTCTTGATGCATCCCAGGATGCCATTGGCCTTTTGACCACGAGGGCACATTGCTGGCTCATGTTCAGTTTATTATCAATGAGGACTCCCGGGTCTCTCTCTGCAGAGCTGCTCTTCAGCAGTTCGACCCCCCAGTCTGTACTGGTGCATGGGTCCTGCTTGACCAACCTAATCTCCTTCTGTGACAAGGTGACCCATTTATTGGATGAGGGAAAGGCTGTGAATATGATCTACATGGATTTTATGTAAGGCCTTTGAAACACTCCCCTGTCGCGTCTTCCTGGAGAAACTGGTTGCCCATGACTTCAATGGACCAACTTTGTGTAGGGTGGAAAACTGGCTGGATGACCAGACCTAGAGAGTTGTAGTGAATGGAGTTAAATCCAGTTGATGGCTTGTCACTGGTGATGTTCTCCAGGGCTGTGTTGGGGATAGTTTTGTTTGACATCTGTATCAGTGATCTGGATGAGGGCATGAAGTGCACCCTCAGTAAATTCACAGATGACACCATGCATAGACCTGCTTGAGGACAGGAAGGCTCTTCAGAGGGATTTGGACAGGCTGGAGTCATGGGCTGAGGCCAATTGTATGAAGTTCCACTAGGCCAAGTGCCAGGTGCTGCATTTGGACCACAACAACCCTACGCAGTGCTACAAGCTGAAGCAGAGTGGCTGGAAAGCTGCCCAGCAGAAAAGGATCTGGGAATGTTAACTGACAGCAGTGAGCCAGCAGTGTGCCCAGGAAGGCCAATGGTGTCCTGGCTTGTATCAGCAATAGTGTTGACACCAGGGACCACCAGGGGATTGTCGCCATGTATTTGGCACTGGTGAAGTTGCACTTTGAATACTGTGTTCAGTGTTGGGCCCCTCACTACAAGACAGTGAGGTGCTGGAATGTGTCCAGAGATGGGCAATGAAGATGATGAAGAGTTTGGAGCTCAAGGCTGATGAGGAGCAGCTGAATGAACTGTGACTATAGCCTGGAGAAGAAGAGACTGAGAAGGAGACATGATCACTCTCTAGAGCTACCTGAAAGGAGGCTGTAGAAAGGTGGGGATTGATCTCTTCTCTGCAGTAATGAGTGTTAGGATAAGAGAAAATGGCCTCAATTTCCACCAGGGAAAGTTTAGATCAGAGATTAGGAGGAGATTCAAAGAGCAGGTTATTAAGACTTGGAACAGGCTGCCCAGGGAGGTGGTAGAGTCACTATCCCTGGAGATATTTAAAAGCTGCATACATGAGGTGTTGAGGGATATGATTTAGTGGTGGGCTTGGCAGCATGATGTCAGTGGTTGGACTCTGATCTTTAAGGTCTTTACCAGCTGTAATGATTCTAACTCCAATGCTTTGATTCAACAAGTGATACACAAGTCTGTCTGACAGAAGTAACTGAAATTGAAACAACTAATTTTTAAATTTTCTTTTTTAATTGAATGATTTACCTGTGCTGTGGGATACCTACCTGTCTGTAATGGAAGGATATCTGTTGAAGCACCATGACATAAACTCATGTCACATGCTGAGGAAAATGTGCTTTGTTGATGTGCATAGAGATATTAATCTTTAAACTTCTTCCTGTTAAAAGCTTACAGTACACTTACCTTAATTTCCAGTGTAAACCAATATGCATCTTTCTAAGTTATCTTTGGAAAAAAATCTATTAGCACTTGGCATTATAGGGTATTTTCCTGCTAGTTTCTGAGTGCATGCGTTTGGTAGTGCTGTCTGTGTGACCTAACTGTTGCTGAAAATGAGCTGGCATTGCAACGATATGGTGTAGCAAAATTGTCAAAACACTTTAAAAACAGGTGATTGAAACATTACAAAAATAGTTTAGGATAAACATTTCTGTTTGCCCCCAGACAGTTTTGGTACTGTTACGCCTTAAGGGGGAACAAATTCAAAGCTTAACAGCTTGATTTATATTTGTTCATCTTTGTTTTTCCTGTATGTGAGCTCAGTCTCTCGAATATCAAGTGCTTATGTTATCAAATGCTTTTAGCTGGAAAGCATTCCAGCATGCAGCATTGATGTGTCTGTCCAATAGCTTAACCTGCTTCTTTCCCCACACTCCAAAGACAGCCAGATGGCTCCATAATGTACATCAGTACTCAAGCATAAAACTCACTTCGGTAACGCTCTACAGTTTCATGCTGGTACATCTCAGAGCAGTGTTTTCAAAATAGGGATTACTTCAAAGGAAGCCAGTTTGACAGAATGTGTTTCATGGAGGTGGTTATAGCTTTGCCGATGGATATGCATAAAACTGTAAGATTGTTTTTCTCTCTTTTTTTTTTGTATCAGAAAAACAGGTGAGCTAACCTTCTTGCTTTAACAAAACTCTCACTCCAAAATTACCTATTCCTCCTGAGCTTTAACTATGATGACTGGAGTACTCTGATTTTAACTATGTATTTTAGTGACATATGTGCACAGGCATATTTGGAGGGATAGTGTGAACTGAGGGTAAAGATTTCAAATAGATTGGCTTATTGCAGGGTTGATGTACCAGTACTTTGGAGTAATGAAGACAGGGGAAAAAGTTACAATGATCAAGTTGTTTAAGTCAGTGGCTGGTTGGAGTGTTACACAGCAAGCATGTTTTTCATCTTGAGAGACAGGATTTTTTGAAGGAGTTTGGCTCCAAGTGCATAATGGGACATTGAACACTGAAATATCTTTCGTGAGGTACAACAGTTGTATTTTTCCTAATGAAAATATTCCTTCTCCCTCCCTTTAATACATCTTTTACATTTAAAAAGTTAAAACATAAAGTACATTGAACACCTCTTAGAAGCAGTTATAAATAGACAATCTGGGAGTAAAATCGATATGTCTTATATGTATTAAATAACAGCTGTTGAAGTATGGAATGTGTTTGCAACTTCACTTCTCTGCCTCTTCCACCTGCCTCAGAAATGCAGAAGGTAATATTTATAAAATAGGTTAAAACAAATAGTAAGAAAACTGGTTTAGCAAAATTATCCTGTATTTTTTACTAAGTCTATGGAAAGGTGGTTTATTGTTGTTTAACTGTGTTTAATAGTAAAGCTTAAAATAAGAAAAACTGTCTCTAACTTATGGGGAGCCTTGATTGGCTTGCCCCTTCTATGGTATTGCTCATATCATCACTGCACTTATTCAGCATCCTGCTTTCTCTTCACTGACTCACTAAACATAAAGGAAGTATGAAAATGCTTCCATGAATCTTAGTTGTCTTTAGGGAGTGAATGTCTGAAAAGGACCAGTAATTCAGTAATATAGTGCTTCTGGGAGCTGGGTGAATCAATAATAATTAAATACTTTTTTTAATTACAGTGTAACTTTTCAGGCAGTTCTAAATATACTATATGCCTTTTTTAATCTATACAGACAGAATAATGATTCTAAATTAAATGACAAAATCCTCTATATTGTTACAGCCTGGTCATTGTAGACGTTTGAATATGATCTATTGTCCTTTTAGGGATTTTTTTTTTTCTACAGGGATCTTGGTCTGGGAAAATATTTAGGTTTGGGCTTTTTGTAATCATCAGGTAATGACTTGTGATATGTTAATTGAAGAAAGAAAGGAGCAGTATTTAGGCCATTGTAAGTTGAACTTGGAAATTTAAGTAATTTCTAGAATTTGGATTTTCATCACAAGTTGCCTCAGTCTATACTAATGCTTATAGGACTTAGAAGGGAAGGAATGAAAGTTTTACATCTTCAGTTGGGGTGGGGGAAGATGAGAGACTCCTATTACTTTGGTCAAGAAAGTACCTCTGGAAATTCTACTGTAAAGTAGCTATAATGGAAGTAAGAAAAGGCACAGAATTTGAAATATATCTGAAAGGCCTCTCTCTAGGAGCTTCTTTAGATATCCCAAGCAAGTATTTTGAGAAATAATAGATGCTTGGCAGTTGCCACTAAGAGCACCCTGTAGCTCTCATTCCAAATGAGTAAGTCAGAGTATGTCTTGCTTTGAGAGCTATCTATGGGTTTAATAGCCTAATCTCAGTTGTAACTTGATTTTTAACAGATTATGTTGAACTAAGAGGTTTGCTGTGTGAATTCAGAATTACAAGGCCATTTATTGACTGAGCACAAGCTGCCAGCTGTGAAATGAATGGTCAATTAAAAGGTTTATTTTTATGTTTCTAGTGTAGAACATAACATAAAACAATAGCCGTGATGTGAATAGAACAGAGCCTCAAAATGAAGGTGTAGCATGGGTTACTCTAATGGGTTTTCATGACTTGTTGTTTTTGAACTTTATTCCATATTCCCTTAGCGTTGTTCACCTTAGTCATCACCTCAAAGCTTTGGTGGTTGCTTTCTAACTTGCCTCATGTGAGAACTCTGAAATATCACTTTGTGGGATCTAAATCAAGTTTTTGATCTTTGGCAGGTTTTTCTTAGGAACTTCTAATGTTCTACAGTCTTCCATGTCCTTTGCAAGCGTAAGTCCATCTCTAGTGTTATTACAAAATAGGAAGAATCTTCAAATGATAGGTCTTGGTATATGACATTTCATTAAAATATGTTTTTCCTGAAACTGTCTTAAATTTGCACCTCAAACAACATTGTGTCCTCCTCCAGTTTAATTATTCTTTGTAGATTTCTAAGGAGCTCACTCATTAAGATATGCTTGTTTGGGTGTTTGCACAGCTCTGTTTGTCTTAATGCGAAGAGGCAGGTTGGAGCTTCAGCTGACTACCTCACACTTCAACAGAGGTCAGAGGACTAGTTGACAAGCAATGTGTAGCTATAGTACTTTTTTTTCTCCCTAAGTATTTATTGTAATTTTTAATTGGCAAAGCCATGTTTTGTGTTAATGGTGAGTATTTTACATTCTGCTGAAAGAAAAGCCCTTTTAGCATCTTTGTAGCACTACGGATTACAGCATCTGTAACGCTTGCATGTGGTCCTTTGCTGTATAATAGAGAGTGCTACAGCTTGTGACTCTTACCAGAATGGAGTGGTGTACAATGATACAATTGAGAATATTATCTACACATGATACTTTTTTCCTAAGTTTAAAATTAAAAATCCAGCCTTATTAAATAAGACAACCTTTGCTAAATGAAAGGAGACAGAATTCTTTTATTCTATGAACTGAAGCCAAAGTTTTGACTTTGTTCAGAGCAGATCTTCCAATATGTAACAATGAATGCAGGCATAAGAGTGGACTGCTCTGTTGTAGTTTCCAATATAGAAAATATGTAGAACCCCCAGCACTACACAAAGTGTGGTATACTGTATAAATACTTTCTTGCTTACATTATTTTGGAAATGTATATCTCTCTTCTGCTAACAGCACAAGCCATAACTCTGTAATGAGTGGGAAGTTATGGACTGAACCCACACAATTTTAGTCAACCAACTGAGCTGCTTAGTTTAGGAGAAAAATAGGATAGAGTCTCCTATTAGTGCCAGAAGGAAAAAAAAAAAGCAAATGTGCTTCAATTCAGAACATTGTCAAGTTCTACTTCAGAACCTATTTTGGCACCTGATTGAGTTTTAATCAAGATTTTAATGTTAACTTTCCTTCTACTTGAAATATGTCTTATTTTTTAATAACAAGTTTTGAAATTTTTCTCTCAACAGCATTGTGTTCTGCTTCTAGCACCTGGTGAGGACATTAGTTCAGCAACATCTTCATTAAATGATCTCTACTTAGAGGAGGTAGAAGGAAATTTCTCAAAGCACAATCCTCTTTTGAGTCTCAAGAGAAATACAGACCATGTTCCACAGTATTATGTTTCTGTTTAATCACACTGATTTAGCTTGCTGTAATTGTTGAGGCAATCTCTCTACAAGTAATGTGAATCCATACAATTGAATGCATATCAGGTTTAACTAATACTTAAATATAACTCATTTTTCCTTAAAATTTTACAATGAAAGTGCATTCTCCATAAGACACTACATAATCTATTTTTTTAAGTATGAGAAATGAGTAGTTGAATTATCCAGGTAGTTTTGAAGCCCTTTGGTAGACACTTTGGCATAACCATCCAGCCTTTCCTTTCTCTGCTCTTTCTCTTCTGTAATGGAAATATCACAGGATCACAGAATGGTAGGGGTTGGAAGGCACCTTTAGAGATCATCTAGTCCAACCCCCCTGCAGAAGCAGGGTCACCTAGATCAGGTCACATAGGAGCATGGCCAGGTGGGTCTTGAAACCTCCAAGGAAGGAGACTCCACAACCCCTCTGGGCAGCCTGTGCCAGGGCTCCCTCACCTGAACAGTGGAAAAGTTTTTTCTTATATTTAAGTGGAACTTTTTCTGTTCCAGCTTCATCCCATTACCCCTTGTCCTGTTGCTAGATACCATGGAAAAAAGGGATGTCCCAACCTCCTGACACCCACCCTTTAGATATTTATAAATGTTAATAAGGTCTCCCCTCAGTTTCCTCTTCTCCAGAATAAACAGCCCCAGTTCCCGCAACCTTTCCTCGTATGAAAGATGTTCCATACCCCTGATCATCTTGGTGGCCCTGTGCTGGACTGTGTCCGAAGCTCCCTGTCCCTCTTGAGCTGAGGAGCCCAGAACTGGACACAGGACTCCAGATGAGGCCTCACCAGGGCAGAGTAGAGAGGGAGAAGAACCTCCCTTGACCTGCTGGCCACACTCTTCTTGATGCATCCCAGGATGCCATTGGCCTTCTTGGCCACGAGGGCACATTGCTGGCTCATATTTAGCTTATTAGCAATGAGGACTCCCAGGTCTCTCTCTGCAGAGCTGCTCTTCAGCAGTTCGACTCCCAGCCTGTACTTATGCGTGGTGTTGTTCCTTCCCAGATGTAGGACTCTGCACTTGTCCTTGTTGAACCTCACGAGGTTCCTCTCTGCCCAAATCTCAAGCTGGTCGAGATCCCGCTGAATGGCAGCACAGCCTCTGGGGAATCAGCCAGTCCTCCCAGTTTGGTGTCATCAGCCAACTTGCTGAGGGTACACTCTGTCCCCTCATCCAGGTTGTTGAAGAAGTTGAACAAGACTGGCTCCAGAATCGATCCTTGTGGAACTCCACTGGCCACAGGCCTCCGACTCAATTCTGTGCCATCGGTCCCCGCCCTTTGAGCTCTATCATTCAACCAGCTCTCGATCCACCTCACTGTCAACTCATTCAAGCCACACTACTTGAGCCTTCTGATGAGGATGTTATGGGAGACAGTGTCAGAAGCCTTGCTGAAGTCAAGGTAGATGACATCCACTGCTCTCCCCTCATCTAGCCAGTCAGTTATGTATTCATAGAAGGCTATCAGGTTGGTCAAACAGGATTTTCACCACCATGGATGCTGAATCCATGTTGACTTCCCCTGATAACCATCTTATCCTTCATATGTTAAACATTCAGGATGAGTTGTTCCATCACCTTTCCAGGGATGGTGGTGAGGCTGACTGGCCTGTAGTTTCCTGGGTCGTCCTTTATTGCCCTTTTTGAAGACTGGCGTGACATTGGCCTTTCTCCAGTCCTCAGGCACCTTGCTTGTCCTCCATGATTGTTCAAAAATGATGGAGACAGGCTTAGCAATCACATCAGCCAGCTCTCTCAGCACTCTAGGATGCATCCCATCAGGACCCATTGACTTATGAGCCTTAAGCTTGGCCAACAAGTCTTTAACCTCTTCCTCTTCCACCCATGGCAAGTCCTCTGCTGTCCTGGCCATCCTGTTATTCTTGCCGGACTGGGCTTCCCGAGGGCCAGCGTTGGCTGTAAAGACTGAAACAAAGAAGGCATTCAGTACTTCGGCCTTCTCTGCATCCTCAGACACCAGGGCACCCTCAGTATTTAGCAGCGGGCCCACATTCCCCCTGGCCATCCTTCTGCTGCTGATATACTTGAAAAATGCCTTATTACCGTCCCTAATATTGCTGGCTAAATTGAATTCTAGAAGGGCTCTAGCCTTCCTAGTTGCATCCCTGCATGCCCTGGAAATGTTCCTATACTCTTCCCAAGAAGCTAGCCCCTGTTTCCACCTCTCATAGGTGGCTGCTTTCTGCCTGAATTGTCCCAGCAGATCCTTGCTCATCCATGGAGGCCTCCTACCTCCTTTTCCTCCTTTCTTGCGCATTGGGACACACTGATGCTGGGTTTGATGGAAGTGGTGCTTGAAGACTGGCCAGCTCGCATTGGCACTTCTGTCTTAGAATCATATCCCATGAGATCCATCCAAGTAGATCTTTGAAGAGGCCAAAGTCGACTAGCCTGAAATCCTGGGTCACGGTCCTGCTTTGTGGCCTGCCTCTTCCACACAGGATCAGAAATATATTTCTGACAATTTCACAATATCAGAAAGATTTTGTTGGTTGTATGTGACTGATTTTGTGTTGTGTGATAAATGTGCAATAGAAATTCTGAAAGGAATATAGTGCTAGGGTACATTAAGTTGGAGTCTTCTGAATTCTTTTAAAGTACTAGATTTTGGTGGAATAAAAAAAAAATGTTTTTATTAGGACGAACAATTGATCTTTGATGCCTATATATGATGATTATATAGTATTTGAAGACTTAATCATATTTATGTACCTCTGTACCTTCTGTATTTGTCACAATTGTGGCGTTAACAGCAAAAAAGCACATGCAATATCCCCACTTCCAATAAAATGACACATTAATTTGGATTGGCTTGGACTGAAATATCATCCCCTGCTGCTTCTCTAGTGGATATTATGCAGAGGGTTATTTCTGCTGCACCAGCATACCTGGGAGTATGAACTGATTGAACACAGTTGCAAGGTTAACAAGTTTCCTTAACTTCTCTCACAATATGTGTCAAGTGTATGTGTATATCTACATATTATGGTTTTCAAATCTTTGTCACAAGTTAGCCATACTTATTACATATTCAGATCATGTAATGCAGGAATTCATTACAAAAAGAGAGTCTCTCGTTATATAGGCCAAAATGTGATGATGTTTCTGCAAAACTAAGTATTTTGCTAAATTGGAGCTGTTATGAAATAAAAAGCTAGCCACGACTTAACTATGTAAGTTTTCAGTTGGTGACTTGGGAACGATCAATACCGATAAAAAATGTGAATGTGCTTCTTTAGGGGCTACTTCTGACTCTCTGCCTGGGCATTAGGACCTTTGCAGGTCCCTGGTAATGAAGGAATGATGCCTTGGCTATGTAAGACCTTGCTTCTTGTTCCAGAGATTAATTTTTCCATAGTTTCTAGGCCTGAACCCTATAGTCCACAATAAATTTTCTATATTGTGGAATAGGACATTTCAGTAGGTAATGTCACACTGCACTACATTTGAAATTAAATGCATGAGAAGGAAAGATAGCTGTTGTAATATCTTAAGAAAATATTTTATTCTATTTCAACACATTTTAAAAAAGAAATATTGGTTCTGGACATCTGATAGAATTGAAGGGTTGTGATATGTGAAAAAGGATCATCTCCTCTGGAAGACTTCTGGACATGTTCAGGTTTCCTAAACCCCTTGATTTAAAAGAAGCTGTGATATTAATTTAAGATCTTAGTCTGTTAAACTTAATTAACTTTTTCATTGGAGAATGTTCTTACTGATGTTAAATGAGTACTAAAAAATTAAATTGGACTGTTTTGCATGACATCAGAAAGGAGCCATAGGTTGGAGTATAGAGAAGAGATGTAAGTATCATCTCTCAATTGCCAGCGCGTTGTATAACACAGTCATAAAAGAAAAACCTTTTAGTATGTGCCTGTGCAGTATAACCACATTGTCAAAGCTGTATGTTAATACAGACTGAAGACTGTGTCTGTCTTATACACATATTTAGTAGAATAGGATGTAAAAGTAGTAGAACAGAGCAAGCATTCTGATTTCTTTCCACTTCTCAACTTTCCACACTAAGATAAACAGTGTTGGGAGGATCAGTTCTCGTTCCAAAACCAGGGAAGTATGATATGAAAATGAAGATTAAATCTCAGAGAATATAATTTACAGCATTTTCTCTCTGAATACATGATTGGTTCCCAAGGTTTTATTATTTCTTTTAATATTTTGAGAAGTATTAAACATGACATTTGGTGTATTTAATGAAACTTAAGCGATTTCAGTCACCTTTCCCAGGTGCTGACTTGTGATAAGTAGATTAGGTGCTGCAACACTTGAGGTAGCTGATGGAGGTGGGGAAATTCTTATTGTTATTGATAATGGAAATTTCTGGACACTTGTAATGATGCCTTCTATCTTATCATGAGGCAATCAAAGAAAATGGCATTTGGTAATACTTTTAATGGCTTATGAATGCAGCAATCTGTATATGTTTCTTGTTAGATGAAAGAGGGCAAAATTATTTATCATTTGTGTTCCTAAAACTACCCTTGAGATACCTTTTGTATCAGATGCAGATATACATACTAACAATATCTTTAATGAGGCATTAAGAAGAAAAGTAATTTCCCTGTTACTGTGCTATTGCATTATCTTTAATGTTGCACAGAAATTTTGGAGATGGCAGCCAAATACAATTTTAGGGATGAAGTTGAATGACTTCCTGTAAGAAGGCCTGATTTTTCATTATAGCTTAACGAAATGGTAGGCATGATGATGCTGGATGTGTTGCAACATAGACTTGTGACTAATACGTTATGCAAAGCTGAGATACAAGATTTTACAGTGCACAAAGTTAAGGAAAAATATAAATTAATGGTATTGCAATTAAGGTAAACAGATGAGTAAGTTTAAGGGGAAGGTTGCACTACCTTTCTTTTTTGTGCTTTTTGAATATTGAGAAAAATGTTTGAATGTTGCAAGCCTCATTTTTTGTTTTTTAAGTGAGCTTCCTCTATTCTTGAAAGTGGGCAGGTCTGAAAATCAGAGGAGATAGAGAGATACATTAATTTTATGTGTCAATTTAGAAACAGAGTCAGTTCTACAGATTTGAAGTTTCAATTATGTCACAACCTGGATGTTGTTTCTAAATATAAATTGTCCAGCTCTTCTAGTACATGTGAAAAAATGTCAGGCTGAACTACAATGTATTTTCCAACTTTCCTATATATGGTATAACATTGAAGACATTTGATGTTGAGTATGACATGCAGGACTTGAGTGACAAATGTATTTAAAGTTGGTAACATGGAGAAAGGAGACTGCATTGTCCTTGGTATAACAGCGTGCCAAGCAGTACTACAAATCACCTCCTACGGAGGTCACAGATGTCAGAATATTCCCCTAACCTGCTACACAGAGCTTTGTAATGTGATTATCTCTGACTCCAAACCCCTTTGCTACTTTCTGTGTTTCACTGTATATCTATGTTAACATTCTTTGACTGCTTATAACTAAATATCTCAAAAATAATCTATATGTGAAACAATAGATTATGTCCACTGGTTAATCCTTGGGACTTTCCACAGGACCATTTATCAATCACATTTAACAGACTGTTTCTACTGGCTTAAGCAAAGATAAGTCCTCTCCTGAAAACTAAGGAGGCTCCCAATGAAGCTTTATCTCATAGTCATTTTAAACTTCTCCTAAGCATGGAAATAAAATGTAATTGCCATCTTTATTCTGGTACATCCCATTCATTCAAACAAAATGTTTTAAAATAGTTCATAAACTGCCTTTTGATATGTAGCTTCTCTTGTCAATGTGAAGTGGCTAATTATTTCCCCTAATGATACAATTTAATGGTTAAATGTATCAATAATAATCCTTTGCCATAAAAATATTTTTCACCCCTGCTGAGGGCTCTCAGTTTACTTTTATGAAGTAAAATGAAAAATTAATTCACATGGGATGTCAACAGAAGCAGCTGTCACCAACTTCTCATGTGCATCTTTAAATGACTGAGGTGATTTCCTTATCAAACATCATCATTCATGTGTATAAGATGCTGAAATCTCCAGTTATTAAGTAGTTCTAAAGTCAAAGGACAAGGCTTTTAGCAGCTATGAACCATTTGAGGGCTGAAGCAGACAATTAAGGAATCTTGATTCCATTTGTCTGAGAAGTTTTTCTGCAGCACAGCTCTAGTTGGACAGACTAAAGAACCCAGAGCATATAATGGATTAAAAAGTCACTTAAAAAGCAAATTCTCTAAGTGTGCATGTCATCACCTTCAGCAGAAAAGCTAAAAGCATAATGGAAATACAGACCACGTTTTTCTTTTGGATGAGATTTTTTCTGATTTATCACCGAGACACACTGAGTGATGGACAAATAGTAAGTACATGTGAATATCTGGCACTTAAAAGCTGCTTGTTTATGAGTCTTACACCTTTCTAAGCTTTCAGTATACTAATTGTGTAATTAATAAATCTATGTTTCCAAAGAAATGGAATTAAATTAACTGGATCAGGGCGGGATTTTTTGGTTTGGACTTTTTTTTTTTTTTTTCCTGCAAGTATTTCTCTGATGGAACCTAAACAGGGTATTTGACACTGAAAGGATTACTAGGAGCTGTCAGATTATATGTATATGCATACACATGTTTGTGTATATACATATAATCTCCCCACAGCCTCTCAAATCTGTACATAAAGTTTTGTAATGTTCCAAGAAAATGGTATACTAAAACTGACACATCACTCCAAAAATACTTATTGTGACTTTTTTCGAAGAGCCGAAGTTTTCTGACATGTTCTATACTTCAAACGTTTTTATTCCTTAGCACAGAGTCAGTAAACAGAACTAGTGTAGGAATGCAATCTGAAAACGTGTGTGATTGAATAACCTCTTAACAATGGAATCCCAAAGTATTTAGATATTCAGTTTCAGTAGTTTTATTGGAAACCAAGTGACTATCAACTTTGAAACTAAAATCTATTTTTGTCCATCTTTGTCAAGGCATAACATCCTATATAATTATAAAAAACTCTTCAATTATGCAGGATTTTAAGAGATTTAGTTCTCTCCCTATATGCATATTCTCCTGTGACAGTAGGCTTCTTGTTATGGAGGGCAGATGCAGATATGACATTCCTAAGATAGTTAGGAGCCTTGTAGCCTAGTGATTGTATGTCATTTCCAGTGCTAAAACAACTGGGTTGGAGGTAACAGAATGAGAATAAAATTACCTGTGCATCCTAATCTTATATTCTTCCTAGGCTATGAGCTGGTTTTAGGCAAAGGATGACTGGTTCTGTCAGTAGACTCAGCCAAACTCAAATCTGTCTTGACATCACTAACCAAATCATCACCTACTGCATTTCCATATAATTTGTGAGATGCTCAGTTCAGTGGTTATCCATCTGTCTCCTGTTTGCTTATAAAATCTCAGATCTGGCACTCAGTTGCTTGACCTCACACACTTGTCAGTGCTCCTTTGATATAACCAGGTTAGTTCAAGAACTATACAAGCAGCAATTCAATGTGTTACTGCTGGATATCAGTGCTGCTTTTCAGCTCTTGTAAGAAACCCTGAGTCTAAATAATAAATACTTATGCTCAGATTCATGATTGTGAAAAACACTTTCTGGCATTGGCTGTTAGGACTGTGAATTCCTAAACTTAGTCTTTGTATTTTTGGCATCTGATAATGACTTGCTTGCAATTATGGGTAAGCCATGTGTTTGATAATTTTAAAAATGTTTGTCATTGACTTGATTCCATACTATACTGATTACAGCAATGAAACTTCCTCAGTGCATTGCATCTAGTATTTAGGTTTCTGATGACAGCCACCTATATTCTCAAGCTGTTGGAAGCAAATTTCTCATTCTGTGATCATGGAGAAATGAAATTCATTGGTAGTAGTTTTTTAAATGGGGAGAGTTAGTAGGAATTCTGAATTTTGAAGTCTGGCTTTACAAAGATTTTTTCTGTAACCAGGGTGACATCAAGAAGAAAAAAAGGAAAAAAAAGCAGACAGCTAGGGACAGTGCATCCTGTATGAATATTTTATAACTTGTAATAATCCTCAGGGGAAATTCCCATTCTGCTTTTACTTTATTTCCATCACTATAAACTCCTTTTACTGGTAGTCTGTTGAGATTGGAAATATTTGCTATGCACTGTTATGGAATACAGCATCTTTCTATTGTTCTTGATGGATTATGACTCCATACCTGATGTATCCGAAATTCATGGATCCCTGGAATGGAGCAACAAACAGAATGGTGGGATAGATTTCACATTAAAGTTGTTTCAAAAGGCAGTAGCCTATTAGAATGTAATTTTTAGAACCTTTCTCCTCTAGCAAGGTGGAACAGAGTTAGATTTTCCAAAGACTGCAGAAATCTTTATTTACAGAATCTTGCCTTCTTGCAGTTCTGTGCTAAACTGTGACATCAGTGGGTAGAGAAAAAGCACACAGCTATATGTGTAGCTTTGTGGTTTGTGGCATCCATGTCTTGGTGCCATCAAAGATCTACTGTGAACTGCTACTGGATTGGTAGAAGAATTAACTAGTTATTGCTTATTCATGTTTTACAGAGCCAAGATAGAACAGTTCATTATTGTTAAACTGAAATAACCAGTCCCTGTTTTCTTTCCCATAAAAATTCTGTGTAATTTCCAAATACAAAAATTAAATTTGTTGCCATATATGACTGATTACTCAGGCTTTTTAGCAAAGAGGTGTTTTAGCATCTGTTAAGTTTTAGTTACATATTATGGCTATTATGAAATAAGAACCAACCAACCTCAAACCCAACAAAACTCCAAACTGTTATATTATCAGTAACAGATAACACAACTAGGACAGTGCTCAGTGTATTAATGCAGTACTTAGAACAATACAGGACTACTTCAAAGTAAAGTGTGTGTTCATTTGTAGTCATGTTCTCTTTACTGTGAAAGGAAGACTGGACTGGGTTAGTTTTTGGCCTTTAGCATATGTACCAACTGTCCAAAACATATCCAGGTTTTTATGTTTCTTTAGAGCATAAATATCAGTATCTGTTTTCCCCATGTGTCTTTAAGGATATCTGGGTTTTTGTTAAATACGTTAAGAAAATTGACTGAAATGGTGTTACACTTGATCTACAGTTCTGTATTGTCCAGTACTGCAGAATTTAAGACTCCTTTTATAGTTTGCTTTTTTATAGAATATATTGTTTAATCGGTACAAAGTGTGTCATCCATAGGTAACAAGCTTTGCAATGGGTTTTGTGAGGTCTGTAGGTAAGGATCATTTCATTCATGATGTCATTAAGCTGGAATCAGCCCATCACTTTTTAAAATATTGATCTTAAAGATTATCTCTCGTGGGCAAATTCAAGATGCTGCTGTTACACATTTTGAAAATACTAACCTTTCTGTTTGCTCCAAATAGCTTGGAGTCTGTGATCTTGGCACTGAATTTGGGTTTGTATCTATCCAATTTTTCCAGCTCTTTCGAGGACAAATGTTTCATTATTGAAAAGAGCAGCTTGACACCTGGCTCCATTTATATTACAAATCTGGTCACCTGAGTATACATATGATTTCTTGAGGGCACTGAACAGCAATATTGAAGTCACTGACAGCTGATGTTTCTATTCTTCATATAATAGAGCTCTCAGCTGGAAGCCTTGTAGGTTTGTGAAGAGGGTTAACTGGAATAGTTAAAACTAGATGTAGATGGCAACCAACATTTCCATCATCCTAAAAAGATCAACATATCATTTTTTTCCCACTAGGAAATGGATTAAGTATATATTTGAAAGTTATCAGGACCTGTTAGCAGCAGAAAAATGGAAAAAGCCTCCATTGACTTCTTACAATTTCATTAGCAAGTATTTGTATTAGATACCAAGTCTTACACCATTTACTTCAGATCTTTGTAAAAGTTGCTGTAATGACCAAAGTGAAAATTCAGGTCTCCTCTATATGTTGCCCCTTGGCTATCTTTTTGTTCTCTTGGAGAAATAATCTTTTTGATTGTCAGAATAATTTGGTGTCACTTCTTATTCAGAAGTTTGCTTAAGAGAACTGTAGAAAAACTAAATATGGATATTTTTGGACAAAAGAATTTCAATTGAAGTGGGATTTTGTGTTTGTTTCTTACCAGAGTGTAGATCCAAACTATATTTCAACTTTTCAAATAAAAAATATGGATTAAAAGTTAGAAAGTATGGAGAAGAGTATCTGCAGAATAGACTATTCTGAAATGGAATCATGTAGCATTAAAGAATAATGTAGTTGGAAAAGGACCGATGGATTTAATCTGGTGTAGGTCCCCACTTGGATTTCTTGTATTTATGAAACACAAGCTATTGTACAGCTTCTTCAGATTTGAAGTGGTTTCCTGTATATAAAAATTTGTTTACTGATTTCTAGCCTGGATTTATTCTTACTATGTCCAAACTATCCTTCTCATCCTCCATGTCTCCAGCCAATATCTCCCTTCTCAGTGACACTAGGTGACAGAACCAGTTTGGTTAGCATTCTGGCTCAGTTTTTATTCTGGCTTTCAGACTGTCTTCTGGTTTTGGAAACAAACTCTGGATTTGAACAGTGTTTAGCTGTTAAATGGACTGTTTTAGAAGTAGTTGAGGTTTTTTTCCTCAGCAAAATGGCATCCTCATTTAAATTATCAGTAACGTATTACAGTTAAATAAAGTATTCAGATGAGGAGTTGTGTCTAAACACAGCTAAGATACTTGATGCTTTGGAAATGGTTGTGGTAGAAGTATTTAAAATGTGCCTTTTTTTTGTCTGTTTTTGTTTGTTTGTTTTGCAATACTTACCATGTATTGTTACCTTTAAAAAAATGCCTTCAAAATGACGACAGAATCTTGAGAATTTCATCAGAAACCTTGATGACAGGTGATGGTGGGATTCCTCTTCTTTGTCGTTCAGGCCAAAGCAGGAAAGTTGTGAGGCAGGAAAACATTTCTGTGTCAAATCATTGCACCCTTGTGCAATATCATTGTGTCTTTATGTTCTGACAGACTGTCATTTTGTATCATCATAATATGTTAAGCTTTGTTATCAACATAACGTGTAGGAGGCTCTTACTGACATGTAATCTGTACTTATTCAGGACAGACTCACATAATTAATTAAATATATCTAAATACAGGAGGTTTCTAGTCTAAAATAATTAGACCAAGTTGTTTTTTCTGAATTTCATGTGCAGATATGGTACTGCAGTTAAAGACTAATGTTGGAAGCCTGTGTACAACTGGATGAAGAAATAAACATGTGTCATACTCAACACGTTTAGACATTTATTATATTTTTGAAAATTAATCAGATAGGAACTTTTCATAGTAAAAAGTTTTCAGGAGATAATGGTTGTCAAGGTATAATAATATTCAACATTGCTGTAAAATTATAATCTTACAGGTGCTTAGTGCATGTGACTGATGCAGTAGAACCAGATGTCAATTACACTCACTAAAAATTGTAGTCTAAGGTGGTGTAAAGTGTTTGTTTTTTGGACTTCAAAACCTGGTGACCCTAGTCATATTTCTTTCTTTTTTTCTATTACCTGACACCTAGAATAAGGCACTCTTGAAGTAAATTAAATCAGTTAGTTAAACTGCATCTACAGTTAGCTACTGATTTGCAAAATTCTATTAACTTTTCTTACTTCTGATATATATAATATGGTATCGTTTTTTGGACAATAGTAAAATAGATCTGATTGGACTAAGGAGATTTTTATTAAAGATCTCAAATGAAACACCGAATAAATCGGGGAGAACTGTTGTCTGTTTAGAGGCATGTTTAAATCCTGGTTGATTTTACTGCAGTCACTAGTGTCGATAAACAAGAATCAATGCAGATCATATTTTTTCATTGGTAGTAAAGCAACAGAAACATGATACTGTGTTTTAGTGAAAACCCTACATAAAATCTATGTAACTTATCAATAGTACCATAGCCTATCAGCAGAGTATTTTGAAAGAAAACCAACTTACAATTAACCTCTTGCTTGTGTCGAAGTGTGTCTCTGCACTTTGTTCTAGGTTTATGAGCATCAGGTGCATTTGGACACAAAAAGAGTGTTTTAATCTATATACAGAATGAGGGAGAGTGAACTGAGAAAGAAAATAAGAGGCTAGGTTAATACATTTAATGCATAATGCTAATCTCTTCAATACAAAAAGATAACATGCAGATTGATTTCCCTTCTATTTGCATTTCCTTTCAGAGAACAGATGTGGATTTGAATCTTATCACTACATTTCATTATTCCTTCAATATGAAGGACAAGAAATGACAGTGATGTTCCCAAAGAGATCAGGGAGATAGAGTGGTTATCTTGGCATTGTTTACTGATTCTTCTGTTGTGAAACTTTAGAGTTACAAGTAGAATATCTTTGGTAATGAGTTAGCTACTCCAGCCGTTGTCCTTTGTCTCTTCTGTAGCCTTTGTAGAGATCAGAACTATCTCTTTTTCTTGCTACTTTGGACATTTTCTACTCTTATTGGTGACATATACCCACATAGCCTCACAGTTTTGAAGTATGTTTGCTGTGGGAGCCAGCAAGCAGCTCCAACTACTAAGTCATGGATAAGATTTCAAAGAACCACTCAGCTAATGAAGCTTTCTTGCACAGCCAGTCAGCCTTCTTTGCCTTGTCAGCTTCCACTGAAAATCTTCAGCCCCTTCATGCTCTGGCAGATTGAGCCTTTAGGCCTAAACAGACTTTTTAACAGCGTGATCAGTTTGGAACTACTAATCCTGTTTGTAGGGAAGTGCAAACAACATGCATGATTTTTATAACAGCATTTTGTAATGCTAGTTAGAGTTTAAATATAAGAAGGAGAGAAATTGTTCATGAGAACGTAGGAAGAATCTGATAAGCAGGTCAGGAAAAAGTCAAAGTTCTGAAGATTTGTATTTTTGCTGTTGAAGGGAAAAGCCTGCTTTCTTGTAAGCCTTTTGAAATAAAATCAAAAAACCTCACAAGGTTAAGTTTTCTTCGGTTGTATAATTGTTTGTAACAATTTTTCCTCTATAAATTTACAAATACAAGTCATCAGTTTTGAGATCTTAACACAAAGAAAAATCTCATTTCTATATTTGGTGGCACAAATGCTCTTACCCTTTCAGACCACCCAGACTCTGTAGACACAGTAAAATTTTATGAAAAAAGCCCACTTTACAAACATATACACACTATGTAATGACAGGGGAAATTTTGGTAGTTAGTAATGTGTCAACTTTAAAAGTGTAACTAAAAATCACACTTGTGGATCACACTAATCACAGTCTGAAGCATTAAAAATCATTACCAGTTGAAGTGATGAGGCTTTTCTTTAGCATCTGTTTTATTTGCTGTCTCTATGTAGACATTATAGAGTTCGCTCAGGTTTTACTTTCTGGCCTTGTGGAATGGGAATTTCGCTGTAGTGTCTATGCTGATTCTATGTTGATCACGTGAATATGAAGATCAGAAATTTTAAAATAAAAATTTGAAGTATTGTAGGATTGCTTAATTGTTGACAGTGCTGAGATAAATTAAAGAATTTGTCATAAATGAGAAAGGAAATAAAACCTCAGATCTGTGTGCTGCCTTTTGAGAAGTACATTGTGGTGTTTCTATACTGATGCATCATGGTATGTT
Source organism: Colius striatus (assembly GCF_028858725.1). Taxonomy (NCBI): domain Eukaryota; kingdom Metazoa; phylum Chordata; class Aves; order Coliiformes; family Coliidae; genus Colius; species Colius striatus. The sequence goes on from NC_084766.1 coordinate 12,634,464, forward strand.
GACCTCTGTGTTGCATTGCCTTGCAAACAAGGTATCGTTTTTCATATACCGAAATACTAGCACCTGAACTCAGCTTTACTCTTTGCTTCTAGGTAGCTTCATGCTACAATTACTAAAGCACGTTAAACCAGACAAAGAGAAGAAAAGATGCTTATGAAAATTCAACGCGAATTAATTTTTTCCAGTATTCCTCCAGTGAATAAATACTGCACAGAAAACACAAATGTAGTTTTCCACACATGACCTTATGTTTGTCTGTTTAACCCTGGAAAGGAACCGTTACTGCATCTGCTGAGAGAACCTACAGTGGTACCCAGACCATTATGCTGTCACTTGTTATTTTAAGTGTGCAAAGAGGCATATTTACTGTAGATTCAAAGCTATGTGTGAGGTTAATCTTTTAATTAGGAGTCTTGTGGAAATTATCCTCTCCCTTGCTGAAAGTTTTAGTATCTTAGTGACATTTACACCTTTAAACAAATGTTTTATTCCTTTAGATTTAGCATGTTGAATGTTGATTTCAGTAAACCTTTTATAACAAACTATTTATGTGTCTTTATAATTACTTGTTCTTTATTTCGTATGTGGCATGAATATTTTCAGTGTAGTGTATTGACATTTCTATACACTCTAAAATAATTACTTTGAGACACCTTTCGTAAGATTCTTAAGCAAATGAAAAGATTGAGCACAAACAAAGTGTATTAAGCTCCCTATTTTAATCTATCTTAAATCATTTAAATGTATGTATATTTGCATGTGAAAGCTCCTGTATTATTTCAGTAGAACAATTGATATAAATAATGCCAGTCAGTGTCTAACTTCAATTTTATTTTTAGCTGGAGAAGACTCTCTGGAGAAACACCAATTCCTATTTAATTGCCTTAGAGTTTTACACATGGAAATGAACCTTTTAATGAATTGTGCATTGCTGTGAACTGATAGGATTGCTGAAATGCCACGTAGTCTAAAATTGCCACCTTAGAAAACAAAAGATTAAAAAAATTGTTTTCAAGAATAGTGGGTATATATAAAAATAAAAGAACTTACTTGTTTGTGTTGAAAATGTTTATTTGTTAGAAAGTAACAATGCCACTCCTGTACCACTGTGTTTACATGTGTAGTTGTATACTGCAACACAGCTTTTGCCTTGATAGCAAAAGGCTACTATGATAGGAAACTGTCTGTGTTTGGAACCATGTTATAAAGAGGTGGTGGACAGCCTTACAAGGATGGATTAAGAGCTGTGGGTTTGCAACATTGAGCAAAGGGGGCCGTTCAAATGTTCTCAAGCAGATAGCAAGAAGATGCAGTGAAATTTCAGTTTGGATAGGAAGATGCCAATGCAAGGAGATTCATGAGATGTTTCCAGAGCTACTGCAGCTGAATAAATGTTTAGAGATAGAATGGAGGAAGAGAATAGAAAAGGGCAGCACCTGTCTCAAAAGGGATTGGGAAACAATCGTCAAAGAATGATTTAAAGAGGGAAAAATTTGGAAGCTTGAGAGTACTCCAATTTTACAGTATCATATTCCTAAATATGGCAAATTGAGAGAATCCCATCTGACTTTCAAATCTCGATTTAAATCTCCATTTAAAAGGTACAGACCAGAAATTTAAAATCTCCTGCCTGATAGTTGTATAACTGCCTCTGTCAGATGTAGAGAAATGTTCTTATGTATTTCATAATGTTAGAACTTGCCAGTAATTGTCAGTGATAACTGGTTCTAGTTACTTATCTTTTCCTATAATCCATTTTGATTTGCACGTGTAAGCAAAAATTTAACTTTCCAACTCCAAGTTATTTGGAACTCTGCGTTTAGTGACTTTTCTCAAGGATATGTCAGGGAGAGGAAAAAGATTTGTAGCTAATGATGAAGTTGAATGAGGACTTTAGCGTACTGTCGTCACAGACACTAATGTTTCAAACTTCTCTGTTGATGCCCTTATGTACATCAGAAGAGGAAATCAATCAGACTTTGAGTTCTGAAGAACCTCTTGATGGAAATCATACCTTGGATTGACCAGATAGCCACTTCAAAAGCTGGCATCTGCAAAACAGAGAAATCCATTAAAGGCCTAAGAGTGAGAGTTTAACAAGTGCAGACTGTACTGCTGAGGACTATACAGCTGACCTAGTATGTTAAAAAGAGTGAGGAGAGTCAAGAGAAGGAAGGTTACTCTTTAAATCTTTGTCCCAGAGCATCTCTCCAAATAGTGTTCCTCCACCTTCCTGACAGATTGTTGAGGTTCTTTTGTCAGCTTTGTGCTGAATGTAAATGAGAGGATCTTTGGATGAAGTTACTCATCTTTTCCCTTTTGTAATTGATGTGGCCAAGTCCTAGAATAAGAGTCTAAAATTACCCCCAAACTCCTTGGCATTCAAATGGAAACCTAGCACCCAGCAAGTGACCAAAAAGCTTCAAGTAAGTTGTGAAATTAAAAGATTTCTGGTTTTTAAATTATATGGAATGATTGTGTAAGTGAAACACAGATAAGACGATCGTTGTTGGTCCATAGTTGTTTGGTTGTTCTTATCTTTCTATGTACATGCATAGATAACAGAATTTTTTTCCTGTCCCCATTTGTGACGTTTTCAGGTCATGATACGGCTAAGTATCTGCCTTTTGATGGAACTGGAGTTTGGTGCTGCTCTTCCCATTTCTACCAAGAGTTTACCAACATGTTAATCTTTCCCTCCCAGCTCCTCACCCAGTGAGTAAAACATCTTGGCAGCTGTATAACTGATTGTCTGGTGTGCTAGTATTTACCCCATATTGCCCTTTATAAACAACTCAAATTTTTGATAGCAAGCCATGGACCGTGTTATCTGCTACATGTTCAGACATCTCTGAAAATTGAATTATGTTTCTCAGAGGCCAAAGTTTCTATTATTACAGTGATTTCTGAAAGCCTAGTCAAATACAGAGGCTGTGTATGTATTGACTAGGCAGTTAGACTTACAAATATAATCCCTAAAAATACAGTTCTGGTTTTATTGATGGGTATAATTGGGAGAAACAGTTGTTTTGTCTAGAAATTTTTTTCATGGATGTCTTATAGTGAAATAAGGATTTAAGATTCTGCAGATGGTAAAGTCACAACTTAAATCAACATAATCTACTTGAGGATTGTTTTTTTATTTGAATAAATAAATCTGAAGAAAGACATTTGAGAATAAAATACTACATCGATTTCCAGACTGCATATACATACATTTCTTCATCTTCTCTATTTTTGCCTATATGATCTTTGTTTATGTCTTTTGTTTGGGAAGTTTTCTTTCAACATTTGCACAGTTTTATGTTTATCAAAGAAGCACAAGTATCTACTGGCAAAAACTCATTTATTTAGAATTAAGTCAGTAAATCCTTTTTGGTAGGAACCTGTATGAAGCCAAGAAGCCACAAAACTCTTCACAGATCATATTTTCTCTTAATCTATTGCTCTGCTATACCTGGTCAGTTCTAGCTTGGTTTTAGAAAAAATTCAGTATTCCTTTTATATTCTGTTTTTATGTGAAAATTGAGTTGTCTATATTTTTATAATCTAAAATTGTTGGATTACTTTTGGTCACGAAAAATTCAGGAAATTGTTATGTGACATTTTAAATAGATTTGTTTACTTTCATATTTTCTTTTTTGCCAGTTATATGCATATTTTGTCAGAATAGAGTAAATTTTCTTTAAAATTTGTGTTGATCATATGTACCTTGTATATATTAGCCTAATATAATGTCAGAAATTCGATGTGATTATAATCAGTATTATTGGTGTCTTTAAATTTGTCCACTTCACCTAAAATACGTAATTGCCATGTTGAAAGAAGCCCCTAACAAAAACAGTCCTTAAACTACTGCAAATCAGTTGTTACAATAGTTCCGAATGTAACATATATTCTGTTTTTCTGTATATGTAATGTGTATTCCATTTTTCATTCATTTCTCAAAGGCTCAATTATATTCAATGAGAGTAAAGAAATTAATCTGATCCCACTCAAGAAAAAGATAGTTGATTTACTTGTGTGTTTTCTTGAGATTTTTTTTTGTAACCTCAGCAATATTTTTTCTTTTGTCATTTGTATATTTTTAGATTTATATTATATGCTGATCCACAGAGTGCCTCAGTGGTGTGCTTCATCTGTCTGAATTTCAATCAATGCATTAGTCTGGTGTGCAATTGGTAGTATTTTCTATCATGAGAAGAAATATCAGGGCCCACAAGTTGTTTCCTTTTTGTTAGCAGACTTTTTTAGATGGAAATAAATAACATTTGAAACACATTCTTAGATAAGCATATGATTTTTACAAATGTTATTTTGTATTTCTGACTGATCTATGTCCATCATTTCATTGGTGAGGGTTGAATTAATTTAGTAATTACTTCCTTTTCTATTGAGTAGTTCAGCAATTACTGGAGTAATCATTAAAGTAATTACTTCTTTGTTGACTAAGAGCAAGCTTGGTAGTGAAAATCTGTACACGTTAGCAAATCAAAATGTGAGAACTTTTCTGGTATTGAACTAGTTCACCAGGCAAGATGAAAAGAGTTGATTGAATCTGTGTTGTTAATATATTGGACATTTCTATGTCCACAAGTGCTTTTTGTAACTATATGTTTCAAAGTGTATTCTGTGCTATTTATTTATATTGACATTACGGGTAAGAAATTAAGCATCTGTTTGCTTTCAAAAAGAAACATCGATGAACGCTTCAATAACTGAGCTCTTCCTACCATTTCGTAGGATTCATTCTCCCTACTTTTCTTGAAAATGAACCATGTGTGACATTTAAAATTGATAAAGCTTCAACAGTATTTTCATATTTTATGTATATGTATGATGCATATAATTAGAGGTATTATATATGTGTGAAGTATTACACACTAAAGAATCCATCAGTGCAACAGACTGCAAAAATACCTGGGCACTGTACATACCACTTGGAATTTTTAGAGCTGTATCAGCCTTACTTGTACATTAAAGATGGACCACAAAGATGGATTCTGGAGTTTGCCTTCCCTGGTGCGCTACAACATGCACCGTGACACTACTTTACTTACTGCTCAGAACATCCATAGAATATTTCATAGAATAGTAGGGGTTGGAAGGGACCTTTAGAAATCATCTAGTCCAACCCCCCCTGCCAAAGCAGGTCCATCTATATCAGGTCGCATAGGAACGTGTCCAGGCGGGTCTTGAAGACCTCCAAGGAAGGAGACTCCACACCCTCCCTGGGCAGCCTGTGCCAGGGCTCCATCACCCTCACAGTGAAATAGTTTTTTCTTGTATTGTTTGACTCAGGTAAGTTAAGAAGAAAAGGCAAATTCCTTGGACAGTTGAGTAATTTACTAGCATTTGCAGCTTTTAAACTATATGTGAGCCCAGGTGCTGAAAATAGTTGAGCCCATGAGGCTCATGCGTGCTTAACCCAGGGTTTCTTTGACAGAATTGCTCATGAATTAGTACATGGGAACTACTAATATTAAAAATCTACACACTTGACTTGGTAGAGCTCTTCAGTCCAAACTAAAATGATTCAGTGAATGGAGGGCTTCAATTCGGAAAGACACACTATGTTGTAGGTGGAGAGATGCTTTTGCATTGACATGATGGTAGCTTTCTGCTTGAACTGTGATCATAGGAAAATCACAGCCATCTTCCTGGCTTTCAAGTATCCTTAAAAACCAGGAAAATTTAGCTACTGACACCCCAACATCCCACAAACACAACCTGGTTGAGGTACCCAAGCATTCAGCTGGCGATGCAGTATATACATTGCCTCTAGATTTCCTCATAGCTTCTTTGGAGAAAACTTGAATTTATTGTGCTAAATATTTTAAGAATCATGCAGCCTATCTCCATAGGCATGTTAGGCATCATATATTTGAAAGCTTGCTTTGGGCGGGCTTTGAAAATGTTATAGCTAACATAATACAGGTAGACTTGGGGCTCACATCACAAAGAACATCATGGGAGCAAGATTGTGGTGATATGAAAAGTTTGCAGCATTTAAACAATTCTTGGAAAGAGACCTTGTTTTGTGAATGTTGTTTTGTGGCTTACTCTGACAATCTGACTTTTGACAATCTTAACGTTGACTGTCTACCATTAGAGTAAAAAAGGAAACATAAACACATGATTTTAGAAACTGACAGAGGCTGCTGCAAAGGATACAGAAATCCTCCCAGGTAATGGTTAAGAGTTCTTTTGAGACGTCAAGGATTTGTGCCAAGCTTTTGCATTTACAGTAAGGCTGTCTAATAAGTTACTGTGTCTGAGTTACCAGTGGGTTGCTGATTAGTTTGATCTTAGATAAAGATGTTCAAAGAGTGCTACAGGCAGTAGCCAAAAATCATACTTGGAAAAATCAGGTTGCTCAACATCAGCTTTTGACTGGTGTAAACTGTACTGGGCCTTTTGTGATTCTTTCAGATTTCCTGAAACAACTCTTTGGCTCTATTTTCTTGCAGTATTTCCCCTGAGTTCAGCACCACTCTATTTCACTTTTACAGTTAATTGAAGTGGTTGGAGGTCAGCCAGTTTAACCAGAGAGCTACAGCCAGGCCATTTTATAATCCTGAGGTACTTAGCCCTGAAGATTCTCTGTAGATATTACAGTATTGAATCAGAATTACTCTCCATGTATCCAAGGTATATTAAACATTTGTGCTTAAAAGGGGCAACTAATAGGGCAGGAAGTATTTTATCTGCCTTGAATTAAGATTGTTCTAATTGTCCACCTTGGCAATTGAGGAAAGGATCATACAGCCTAGGGGAATAGAGGGTGAAACAAAGGAAGACAAAAATCCAACAGGAGTGTTGTTTTCAAGAATTCTAGCCTCACAGCAAGCCTTGCTTTTGAATTAGTGAGGGGGGATGTCCTTTGTGGATATAGGCTCCAGGGAGAAAGAGGATCCAAGTACTAAAATAACATAGCTGTAATTGGCTTCATAATTTTACAGTACCATAGAATATTTGAATAAAAGGCTCACAGTTACACCTTAACATTAAATTTGTAACAAAATTTTGTCCTTAACTGTAGCTTTTTTAGAAGATGAAGTCACTTATTACAACTATTGTTTTGGACTTGATTTCATTTTTAGAGACTATTGAAAAAAAAAATAAAAAAACCCAAAGATGGAAAACCACTAAAGGTTACAAAGGCGTTTCTTGCTACCATGTGTTTTAAATCTGCTGTGGCAAATAAAATCATATAATATTTTTGAGTTTTGAGATGTTCTAAAAGTTGCTTTCATAATTGTTGTATTGCATATATTCTGTCTCCTACCAATCTCGTAACTCTTCACTGTAACTTTTGTTAGATCAATGTTTAAAGTTAGCAACAACTTAGAAGTAGCTTTGAAGATAAATCACAATACGTCATCTAAATAAGGTTATTCATAGACATAATGATATAATCAGTGCACTTACTGATGTTCCTAAGGTTTTGATGAACAATGATATACAGTTGCAACAACAATACAGTTTCTGAAGTATTAAATAGTTTTCTACATGCATTTGATTTTTCTAGGCCTATGACTGCTACCATAATAAAAAGATCCACCCAAAATAGCAATTTTATGCATAAATAGTTGTAATAGTTTTCTCTGAAACCTTGTTTTCTCCCAACAGAGAACTATAAATGGCACAGTAACGTGAACTGGGTTACCTTCTCATCAGTGGTAATAGATGGTATTCTAGGAAACTTAGTAAAATTGGCGATAATAGGAATGTAGACAATAAAAGCCAGTAAAATTTTCTTTTTTGCCTTTCAAATGGCAGGGAATTCACTAGAGAAAGATAGTTTATGAATATATAAGACTCTTTTTGACAAACTGTTCTCATCTAAGGAAAGAAGATGTGTATCAATGTTTTTCAGCCCATCCGGTTGTTCTGGCTGGTTTAAAGGGCCTTCTGCCTATATCATTCCAAATGAGCATTTCTAGGATAAAGCCAATACCAACCCTCTAGAAACCAAACCAAAGAAGGAAATGAGATTCCTTGAGGTTGCCACATTCTAGGGCTGCTGCTTATGCTTTCTGAGGTCTCAAGTCATTGTTCTGAATTAATCTCAAGTAATCTCAGTTACCTCTCATTCAGGATATCCCACATGACAGTTATTTGCCTTTGGAAAACCAATACTCTGTTGGAGGAAAAAATTATTCTGCATCTAATAAGCTTGAGACTAATGCCTGGAACCTGATCAAACCCTTTCTTCTAGGTAAGTCTGATCCCCGCTCTGCAAAAAGTAAAAATCTTAGCAAATATTCTTGGTCTCCCAAGGGAGGGAGTTCTCAAATGTCTGAGCCCCTTCCTGTTCTCTATATGCAAGTGGTAAGATTGACAACTATTTGTTATTAAACCTCAGCTATTTGAGTAGATAACCTACTTTCGAACCATTCAACCAGGAAAATAAGGATGAGGTACATATTAAAATTTTTTAGGGTACAGAAGGTAAAGAGAGATGAGGAGAGGAGTAGAAAGATCAGTTGTTTGATGAAAGCAGAGGCAATATTTTAATCCTGGTTTGTTGCATAACAATGGCATTAGCCATCAGAGGTAGGGTAAACTCCAAATAGTAAAAAGGTATATGTTTTAGAATATGGCCTGGATTTGTTATAGTTATATTTTCTGACTCAGATTTAGGTAAACTTAAAGTAGTTGGTATATTTTGTTTTACTTGCATAAGATAAGATGATCAATATGTCACACATGAATTCCCTGTGTATAATGGCACTCTGCCAGCTATATCAGACTCATGACTGATAGGATGGCTGTGATAACTTTTCAGTGAGGTTAAGCTCAACATAATGATTGAAGTCCTCCATTAAACTTGAGCTCAATTTTATTGTATGGTTTGTTGAAGATGAGTAGATTTTTATTTTTTTGCAAGTCTTTACAGAGGTATGATAGTGAATAGGAGTATTAACCGTGGTGTAATCTCCAAGAGTTCACAGAAACTGGTTGATAACTTTTGGTTTTCAAGGCATATGTCTTAGCTGTGTCAGTATTTATTTTTGCAGTCTCCTAGATTGAACCTTAGTGTTTTGTGGTGTGGTGGGTTTTTTTCTTTTAATAGTACTAGAAAATTAACAAAGTTCTTTAGAATAATTAATCTACTAGAAAGAGTAGAGATCTCCTTACTAGAGATCATTCAAGAGGTAATTTAGTCTTCAAATTTAATGAAGCATAAGGCAACAGGCTTCCTGATGTAAGTAACGATCTCGGTATCCTACTTTTGTCAAGCTGTTCAGAAAAGGGATTCATCTATGCTTCACCGGGTAGGCAATGAATCTTCTGTACTGAAATATTTTTGTAGGTTATACACCTGTCAAAATATCAAAGTCTGTTTCTTCTTGGCGGTTTATGATTATTTTTACATCTTTAATGTTTATTACCAAATAGTCTCTAGTGTATATCTATTTCACTAACTAGTGAAAATCCTAAATGTAGTGTTTGGACAGAACTATAAGTAGTTTTCACCTGTTAAAATCATAGTTAACTCTGAAAGAAGTACTTGGCTGTAAGACAATAACTTACTGTACTTGAAACTGTAATTGTAGACTGAGTAACAAAGACAAAATAAAATAATGAGGAATCTAAGTTTGTGTACCATTTCATTTTGCAAGTGAACATTTTTGTAGCTTTAGGACAGTACTATATTATGTGGGTAGAAGACTTGTGACACTTCCATAGTGTTCAAAAGTGACAATAAAGTTACATTCTGAGCAGGATGAGTCTTACTGTTGTGAAGTTGCACAACTGTTTCTAGGTTGTACTACAGAAAAGCAGGAAACTTTTCTTGATAGGTTTCAGCTGAGACAGCACAAAGGTCTGCATGTATCCACCGCAGTGATCTACTTTGTGCTTCTAGACAGTATAATCAACATTCAGTTATCCCTGAGTAGTTTTCTGGACCATGTCTTTTCCATGGCATGGGTACAGGATTTGAGCAGCATCCTGCAGTGCCAAGTTGGGTGCAGTGATTCCTGCTGACTGAGATGCACCAAACGGTGAAACTGCAGCCCTGCTCTCTGCTTATCTTGAGTTAAAGCAATTAACTTAGTTTTTCATGGATTGTGTCCTGCTCTATGAAGTATGACAGAATTAAATAGACATGCAGTGGAGATAGCCAGCGTCATTACTGTACTCCAGGAACTGGAAGCGTAAAGAACTATACCATGTTAGTTTAACATGTTTACTTTGTTAGCTGGAGTCCAACAAAATTTTTTAGGTCTAGCTTGGCCTTGTCCTGTGGGTTCAGGAGAGGTTCTGTTGTATGGAGATGTGCAAATTTTGATAGCCTGAACTGAAACAGGCCAAAATAATTGAAGTTTCAAATATTTTTGTGAGTCATGTAAATGCTTATTACCAAAGGCACTCCCTGCTCACACTTATGGGTGCACAGTGCTCTGCATACTGCCCTGGCATTCTTGCACTTCCTGAGTTCTACTGTTTGGGCTGTGCCCGTCCATATCATCAAATAGTGGAGCACTGATGGTATATAAGAACCTGGCTGGCATCTGGCAACAAGCAGTGCCCCTTCCCAGTGAAAAGTCAGGGGTGACTAGGAGTGAGTAGGGCATAAAACAATGAGTGAAACATTGCTTCAGAGTTCTCTCTGGAGCAGACATATGGTCTGAGCACACTCTGCATCTCATCTAGCAAGCTTTTGGTATGCGATGCTGCACACCTCCATCAGGCTCTTGAAACCTCTCTGTGTATATTGGATGTGTTCCCACACTGTAGTCAACCGTCACAGATGGTTATGCCCACTTGTTGTCTCCAAATACATTGTGACATTTATCCCAAGATGCTGCCAATTACCATGTAAGTAATCAATTCTGTAATTTACTTTTCACCTTTTGGAATTAATCTCCATATGTAGATAGATCTATTCATTTTAATGACACACTAACTAGGTGTTCAAACATGAGTCAAGGTTAACTTAAGGCTGGCTGTAAATGTAACTAATTCCTGTGGTGACTTTTTAGAATGTGTCTTTCATAAAGAACCCTCATTTCACCCAAACTATTTTTTGTGGGAAGAGGAGAGTATCCAAATAATCTACAGGATAATCCCAGTTATAGATCCATCAGGCTGATTTTTGTTGCAAAGTTTTGTGTGTGGTTTTATTGTTTGCTTAATTGTGTCCTGGTTTGGCTTGGAGTTTGTTTTGGTTTTGTTCGGATCGATTTCTTTAGGGAATTAAAATGGTGTTTTGCAGTGGAGAAAGAATTAGGGCTGAGCATGAGAGATGTACATCTGGAGAGAGGGAGAAAATACAGCAGTGAGTGGGCAGGGAAAGAGTAAAATTACAGCACAAGATTGGTCCTGCTGTGTGACTGTCATTATTGCTTCACTGCTCCCAGCATACTAGAATTAACTGTCACAGGTAAAAAGTAATCTCTACTCTCTCAGATCCTCAAATGAAAATACTTTACTTCTTTTTCTTACAAAAGTCCACATGTATTAGCCATCTGAAATTCAATCCTTTCCATAGTTAAAAGTAAGAATTTTGTACCATAACTGTATCTAACGGATTGGTTGTAGATCGGTTTCAGGTGATGAAACATGAGTTTCAGAGTATTTTTTGAATATAAATGGTATGGATTTATCTAGATCTAAAGCTAATGGAAGCTTTTGATAAAGATTAAATATTCACTTGGCACGTCTTTATACAGCAACCTTCATTCTTTGGAAGGAAAGAATTTCAGTTCACTGATGTTTTTTTGGTCAGTTGGAAACTTTTCTGCTTTTGACGAAACAACCAGAAGGAGGGGAAGGTTTGGCTGCTGTTTGTACTGTTAGGCTGTAATACAGCTATGCCAGGCTTGCTGGATCAGCCAGAACAAATGTTATTTTATATATTATTTTCCTGTTGGTGTGTTCAAGTTGTGTCCTTTACCAGCTATTCTCTAAGCAGATAAAGCTGAATGAGCTATCCCAGTACCTTTTTTTTTCACCACAGAATCACTGGGCTGGATGTGACCTTTGAGTCTAACTGCCCTACTCAAGCAGGGTCAATTAGAACAAATTACTTGGGGTTATGTCCCTTCAGATTTCGATTATGTCCAATGACAGGGACCCCACAACTGCATCTAGGCAACCTGTTCTAGTGTTCAATCAACTTTTCAGTAAACCAGCTTTTTCATGTTTTAAATGAAAATTGAAATGGAAATTGCTTCTTGACAAATTTCCTGAGAAAAGCCTATCTCCATCTTCTTTCTTTTAACTTGAGATGTTATGATCCCCTTAAAGCCCTCTCTTTTCAGGACTGAACAATCCCAGCTTTTATCCTCTCTTCATATGATCAATGATCCTTAGTCATCTTCACTGCCCTTTGCTGGATTTTTTCCACTATGTCCATGTTTCTGTAAAGCTGCTCCCCAGTTATTTGTACCCTGGCCTCTACTAGAGCTTGAAGTTATTCCTTGTCAGATACAAGGAACTCTGTTGAACTTCACAAAGTTCCCACTGGCCTCTTTTACCATGCTGTTAAGGTCTCTCTAAATGGCAGCACAGTCACCTGGTGCATCAGCCATTTCTTCCCTTTCTGCACCATCTGCAAGTTTGCTCAGGGTGCCCTCTCCCATCACCCAGAGTGTTAGTGAAAATGTTACATTTTATTGCGTCCCAGTATCAACCCTGGGGTACTTCACTGCTGACTTGTTTCCAGCTGGGCCACCCTTCAAGCCTTCCACTTCAGATAGTCCACCACACTCTCCACTTACTTAGTCCATACTTCATCAGTTTGTCAACGAGGAAATGTCAGTATGGGAAACAGTGCTGAAAGCTTTACCAACATCAAAATAAACAGTATCTGATGCTTTTCCCTCATCTACCAAGCCACTCTTCTTGTCACAGAAGGCCATCACATTGTTCAAGCATAATTTCCCCTTTATAAATTGGTGCTGACTACGGCCAAGAAGGCATTTTTATCCTCCTTCTGTTTGGAAACGGTTTCCAGAATTATTTGCTGCGCTGCTTTCCTGGAGAGTGAGATGAGGTTGACCAGCTTGCAGATCCTGGATCTTCCTTTTTGCCCTTCTTGAAGAAAGGAGTGACATTTACTTTCTTCAAGTCCTCTCCCAATGACCATGACCTTTTTCACAGTTACTGGAGAGTGGCCTTGTAATGGTGTCAGCTGCACTCTTGAATAAGGAAAACAGAGGAAGCAGCGGTAGGGTGAATGGATTGGGCTTTCTGACAGCAAGATTGTAAATAAATGTTCTATGAATTACATTAGATTGTTACAGTGAATAACAGTTTATGCATGAAGACATTCAGGGAAATATCTGGTGTCTGACTGTCTTGGTACCACTTCTTCCTGTCTTTAAATTGTATGTAGGAAAAAGTTACATTAATTTTGTTTTACAGAGGGAAGGACTGAACATATGTAAACTAATTGGGACAGATTATTCTCAAGGTTAATTGAGAGGTATCAGTTTGCACTGACTTTCTCTTTTTCAATTTTCTACCTGATTACCAGTACAAAATGATCAAATACGTGTACTGAATATAGGTGCAGTTTCTCTAAAGTCAGAGGTACAAGAAAGATGGATTTTAGGAGGCTTGGTTCAGGCTGAGATAATTACTAAAATTGTAGAAGTAGTTATTTTATAGGGTCATGAAAACCTAACTGTGGAGGGACATTCAGCATGACTCCCAGCAGTCTTGGGACTTCAGTTATCTGTGATGTGAAGGCGCTTCTTATGCAGCTGTATCCATTTCCACAACCCAGATCTTCTTTTGAAAGAAATCTAGAATTTAGGGGCAGGACAGTTAAGTTTGCCATCAGAAATGTAGATTGCTCCTGACTCTGGCACTGTGGTTCATTCTTAGGAAAAAGTTACTTTTTCTGAGTCTCATTGTGGAACTGCTAGCTCTCAGCTTATTAGCTAGAGATGATTGCTCCGCACGTGGGAACTCCTTTTCTGTATTTATTTGATGCTATTTCTGAGTTACCTAATTTCAGGAATAAGGGCTTGAGCTTGATGAGCCAAGCATCTCTCTCAATAAAAATGTGTAGTTCCACTTGAAATCAATGGAGATTTCATGTTCTCAGCAGCTTCAAGCTCAATTAACGTCCATCGTTGCATATTTGATGTGGACAGGAATACTGCAGATGATTGAAGAACAGTAATTAAGGGCCTTCTCAAAGAAGTGCATAGGAGAAGACAGGATATTTAAGAGTACTTGTGATTAATTTGAAAAGCACAGTTTCAGCTGGCAGACTGGTAGCTGCATTTTTTGCATTAGTACAATTGACCGTGAAGGTTTCTGTGTCTCTCTGTACTTTGGAATTAGTAGAATGGAAGATTCAGGATGATGAGTATTAGTTTTTGACCAATAGACTTTCAGTACTAAATTAGATTTTATTTGAACTTGCAGAATGATTGAAGTTGGTGTGTGCTTCTACCAATCTGTAACACAAGTATTTACAAATAATAATTATTGCTAGGATCTTTATATATGACTGTGGACCAAACTTGGCATTTTAGATGTGGAAACTGAGTGAATTACAGATTGATGTTTGTTCAAACAGTTCTAAAAGTGAAGTGGAATGATGGAAAAGCGCATCATATAGCCTGGCAAAGGACAGACTTCTCTATCAAATGAACACTGAATTGAGCCATTAGGCAGGAAATCAAAATGAGGATTCACTCTGAGGCAGCACATGGCGTGTGATACAAAGGAGGTCTAGAAACAACTGTAGGAACTGGCAGAGCATTGTCAGCATCTGGTAGTGTCATATATAGCCAGTATCCTTCACCGGGGACTCTAGAATGGCACAAATGTTTATCTTGTCTCTTTTGAAACATTTTGAGAGCACCAACTTGCCCAAAAGTGAGGTTTTTGTGGTTTTTGTTTGTTTTTGTGAGGTTTTTTTAAGGAAAAAAAAAAAAGGAAATTCCAACTGGAAATAAAAGGAGGGATTTGGTTCTTTCAAGTTCAGTGTATGAAAAGGCATTCCCTTTTGTTTCAGTAAGTCTCTTCCATGAGAAATAGTTTCTGTGTAGGGAATGAAATATCTGAAAATTGAATACCTTAATTTTAAATACTTTTAATGAGTGTTATGTGGTGTTATGGTTCAGGATAGTAAAACTTACACCCAGAGAAGTTGGTGAATTCACAATAGCCACAACCTGATATTTTTTGACAAAATAAATCTTGTATTTGTTCATGTTGAAAGAAAATTTGTTCATCCTGAATTTGTTCATTTGTTCAAGTGGAACAAATGGGTGTATAGAACAAATTTCCAACCATTTTTTTATTTAACCCTGAATCTGGGTTTCTGTGTAGACACTAGATATTGATACTTTTGTTCTGGGCCCTCTCTGTACTTTCTCCTCCAGACGATCCTTGCTTCAACATCATAGTAGAAATTCAGTGGCACAGAATGCCTTGTTCTCGGTCTTCTACACAGAGTTTCATTTCCACAGAATAGTACTGTATAATACCAAAGCTTAAGTAGTTCCTACTTGTACTGTGTTACTAATACTCATCTGTCAAAAGCAGCAACATCCATCTGGAAGACATATTGAAGCTGGGCGTGGGAGTGAGGGGGTGTAGGAGGTTGTCACTCTCCTTCCAGCAAAAATAATATTTTAAATCTTCCTTACAGACTTTTCTGCTGCTTTTTTTTTTCCAAATATTTTCTTTATCAGAAATTCTATGTGGTAACTTCAGACAGATTTTTACTGTCTTGAAAATAACTGAGATTGCTTTTCCACACCAGACAACTCATTTTCAATGTTTACAGCACACTCTGGGGGTATGAACAACAACACGTGCTGGAAGGATGGGACTAACGGGGTGTGATGTTCCAGTGAGACTTGAATGTGTGTCTCCTGCTTAACACAAGCTGGCTCTGCTCTTGGATTATTCCTGTTTCAATTGTACACAGACAATTCCAGTGCAGGGAACAGGTCAGAGACTAGGAGACAGATGTGTGTGGAGCACTTCATATCTTAGTGTGAAAAGCAGAATCTTGGTCTGAGAGAGAGTGTTTTAAAAGGTGCTATTTTAAGGAAAATGTAACTTCTTGCATAATATCATCAGTGTCACAGAAAAATAGGACTTGTGGAAATCCATGGGGCTCCTCTGTATCCTTTCATATCATCTGCTTTCATGTGTTTGCCTTTCCAATACTTCATTGCTAGGAAAAGTGATTTTTTTCACTTCAGCAGAACCCAATCCCAGACTGTAGTGAGTTCAATATGGGCACCAAGAGTCAAGTGTTTACTCACTGCTGGCTGAGATACAATTTGCATAATCACAATGAGTATTAAAAGCTCTTTTCATGAAAAACAAAAGGTAAGGATTTGCATAGTATCTATCACCACATCATTTGAGTATGAGATGCTAAATCATGGTGAGCAGGGACAAATTCTGATTTGATATTCAAGCTCCACTGTCCTGTCAAGTGAATTACTGTGTGGCTTGTAACTGTTGTTCTTGCCTAGTTCTGCTGTAACTGGAAGTGATACCTAATCCATGTTGCTGGAATGTGGTGAGGACCTGTGCCTCAGTGAACCATTTACATTCAAGAGAAAGATTGATTCTTTTCACCTGCATGTTAAGCAGAGTACTAGAGAGGATTAAAAACCATTGAGACTGTCTAACAGATAAACTAAAAATAAACACGATTCAGAACATCATCATTTAGTTGATTGCTGACAGTTAGTACTGTCTAAGCCTCTCAATTGTCCAATGTAACATTTTCATACAATGTAAGTCGATAGTTCATGAAGTCAGAGGCTGCGTGTCAAAAGATGTTGAAAGCACATGCTTTGATATCTGGGCTCTTCAAGGGTAGGTTAATTGTCGTTTACTTCCTTTACTCACATATTAGAGAACTTTTCATAAAAAGAATGAAGTCTTAATCAGATCAGCAAGAGTACTTAGGAAGTATTACCTGCATTGATAGAAGGTGGAACAGACCTTAACTACTGCAAGATTGACTAAGATTGTATGAATGGGAAGTAGCGGAAGCCTTTTTAGATTGGCCAGGTTCCCTAGTTTTTTTAAGGGAACTGATAAGGATCAGAAGCCTTGGACAACTCAAAATGTTATTAAGTTTCTCACTGTCAACATTGCCTTCAGAAGGGAATAAACCCTCCATAAAAATATGCTGATACAGTTTACTTCATGCAACATGTAACAAAGGCTCCATGTCTCGCTGTTTCCTAAATACAACAGAGAAGGTGGTTCTGTGGCCCACCTGTCTGCCTCCTGGTAGTACTTTGCCTTTGGGTTGAAGATCAGAATCACAGAATCTCAAGGGGAGGAAGGGACCTTTACAGATCATCTAGGCCAACCCCCCTGCCAGAGCAGGACCTCCTAGAGAGGTCACACAGTAACTTATCCAGGTGGGTTTTGAATGTTTCAAGAGAAGGAGAATCCACAACCCATCTGGACAGCCTGTTCCAGTGGTCCATCATGATGAATATCTTACCACTGAGATGCTCTGCTTCATTGTGTCATTGCTATTGTAAGAGAGTAAAGCTTAATGCTCTGTGTCTCCTAGTCACTTAAGCACACACTGCATAGCTTATTGTGGTTTTGGAGATGTTTATGATACAACATCAACTTTGAGGTTTTTTTTATTGATGACACTCTAAAAGGATACAGTTTTTGTGAGACAAGAATAATGCCACTCTCTTAAGAAAAGGCAGAGCTACTGAAAAAAGATGGAAGTGCATTATTGATGTGAAATAGAACAAATTCAGAATGAGGAAACAGAGGATTGAGTAATACAGACTCCCTCTACTTGATCGTTTAGTAAGGTAGGGACTATAGACACTTTCTTAACTAGCACAGCTGAAACCAGTGCAATCAAATTTGAAAGTTACAGTAAGATATTTTCAGATAAAAGTAACTACAGAATATTTCTGTGTGAATGTTCATTGATGTAGTCCTCTTGGACCGATTTGGGTTCATTATAAGAGGATCAAGACCCAAACGGTTTCTTTGCCCACAAGGAGTGCCGTTGAGTTGAAAGCTGAAAATGTGACATCTTCTGGAATGAGACTCATTTCCACAGATGATAAAGAAAAGTTAGTAGAGGGAAATGTTCTTGCCTTCTCCCTTTTTTGGTCTTTTTTTTTTTCATTGGTGCTAGACTTTATTATATTCTGGATTCAAATATTCTGCTAATATTAAGAGTATTCACTTGACTGTTCTTGACCTTCTCGCTGACATGGGCTTTGCTTTTTCATCTAACCAAGGGGATCTGAAGAACATTCAGGGAAAAATGACCTTTAAATGCCTGCTCATTTCAGGTAAGGAATAATAAGGGTTCACCGACTCCCAACAGATGGTAGGCTTTTCTTAGGTGTCAGTACAAATTTATTTCAGTAAAAGAGGAGAAATGCCTATAAGCTATTTGTGCAGAATCCTGAGTTTGGTAGCTTGATAGAAATTGACTTGAATGATATTTCTTCACTGGGTAACAGTTACCTGCAATCACACAAAAGAGTGGTTTGAAAGGTACAGATCGTGAAGCCTGGTTTACGTGTTCCAGTAAAAATGTCCTGTCCTTCAGCACTGTCTTAATTTTGAATACAAAAAGAAATTTATTTTATGAATAGCTTGATTTAGATTAGATTGAAAAAGAAAGCATTGCTTAATTTACCTAAATACAATTGTTTCAGGGGCTGATGAAAGCCCATGAAGGTTAACAAGGGTCTTTCCTTTGAGATTAGTGGAACTAGGTCAGTTTCTTATTTCAGTACATTTGGCCTACAAGCATTAAAACTGTCTGTAGACTCATTTATAATTAGGGGATGAAAATTTAATTGGAAATAGGATTGATCAAAATCTTTGTATTTTCAGTAGTTACAGTCCCTGCTAACCAACCAACTTTAAAGTTGTACTACCTGGATAGCTTTGAGGTTGATAACAAAATTAATTAAAAATAAGCTAGAGATCAAAATCTTACAAACCACTCAATCTGCAAACACCGATAAGATGTATTTTATTCTTTCTCTTCAAAGAATAGGTGTAGGTCTTTCAGGGATTTTGTGTCTGCCAACTAGAACAGGGAGTAAATTTTTTCCTTCTCTGACAAAGCAGCTCAATGGCTGGAAAGCTGATGCAGCTAAGTTTCCACATTTTCAGTGAATGCACAAATCAAAGGCAGTTCAATGACACATGGATAATGCGTGACTGAGGGTAATAGTAGTTTTCTAAATTCATTCGTCTTGGTACATACGTCTGTGCAAAGTAACATTGTGTAAAAGTAGCACTGCTTGGTCACATCACTACAGCAATGCTTCTGGCAAGCATGCTTTTGCCTGCTTGACCTATTCATGCCCAGCCTAAGTATCAGTAGCTGATTTATCATTGACTATACCATATGCTTCCGCTTCTTCAGAAAAATCATACTACTTGAATTTTTAAAAGTGCTTCTCACTTTGAAGAAAATAACATAGGAGGGGAATGAAGGTCAGTTTCCACATCCCAGCTTGCCTTGAGGGTCACAGGGAAAGGGTTTGTCTTTCTGTTTAAAACCAGTTCAAAGAATAATTCCACCTTTCTGGAGGAAACAAAAGAAAATGCATGACTTGAACTCCAAATTATATCTTAGCTTCTTACAAGAAAGTATGAGGCCATTTATAACTTGAGACTCTTTCTGAATAGAGGATAATAAAGGATAATTCAGGGATAAAAGACAGAATCTGACCAAAGAGATTTTCATACTTGACAAGGAGTGAGTATAGGAGCAGAGATTGGCACAGAAGGATAAGGTGTGCTGAGAAAGGTTTAACTTTAAAATGCCTGTCTGTCTTTTGTCTGGCTTTTAATTTGTTGAGGTATAAATTCAATCTCATGCTATTGGGAAGATCATAATCTTTCTCCTACATTTCTAAGAGAGAAAAAGTTGAGGGCTCTTTGCAGCCTGTTTGAAATAAACCTGTGTTAGCAACTAGGGTGATACAGATGAGTACAGAGAGACATGCTATTGAGGGAGGAAACTAGAAGGAAAGATTCTGGTGACCTCAAGGAAAGTTTTGTTTTGGATCACCTGAGTGATTTTGACAGTCAATCAGTTTAGAGCAGTCAGACTGACATTGATAGTAACTGATAACACTGGTGACCCCTAAAGCACAGGAAGAATCAAGAAACAGATGATAGAAAAGTTAGTGGAAAAGTCTTAAAAGTTTAGATTTCTATAACTTAAATATCCCATATACTTGGAATAAAAGAAGACAAGATATCTTGTAATGCCATTTTCCATCTTAAACATTTTTTATTTCCTTTCCTATATCTCTTCAGTTTTGTGCCAGTTTGCATCCAAACAGATTTGCTGTTGCTACATTTCAGGTTGTTTTTACCAGAACCTGAAGGAGCTATGCACAAAGCTGACGTTTCTTGGAAAATGTGTCTAAAACTAGGGAGAAAAGATATGTCTTGTAATTTTGATGAGATAGCCTTGAAGCCAAGGTGACAGGAACTGACTGATCCATGCTGATTCTGTAGAGACACTATCAGACCTCAGAACTACTCCACAAACACTGAAGATCAGCAAAGAGCTTAGTCTCAGCAGTGAAATGTAAACATTCAGTTACTGTTTTAACTAGGGAACAGAAACACAAGATTTATTTGCAGCTCTGGTAGCATGTGCTGATTTCTAGTGCCTCTTGTTGAGGCTGCTCTTCCCAAGAAGGAAATGTTTGTCTGCTCTTACTGAGTTTATACAGTTTTATTCTGGAAACTAAGGAATCCAAAACACAATGAGGGAAATGCATATAGCTTGTCACTGAGACCTGACCAGACAATGCTGGTTTTATTAACTCGTTGGGTTAATGTTAACAGTGAGAATGTAGACATCTCTGGATTGTCTCTTCTGGTCTTAAACAGTAGAAGCCCAGAGTGGGCTGTTTCCCTCCATGGCACAATCATGTAAACAGGTATGAAATTACTGTTGAGATAAAATCTTTGTTTCTCTTATTTTCTTTTTCCTTCAGAGTGCCTCTGTAATAAAATCGTCATCTAACAGCCTGGTTGCCTTCTCAGGATTTAAAATCTGCAGAGGATAAGTGTTACAAAAATACTATGTTATTAAACTTCAACATCCCCATAATAGCAAGTGCTGATCAAAGCCATGGGATCCTGTCAAACTTTGTCCACAATCAAGCCTATACAAGACAATTATCCATCCTTTCTGAGAGCAGTGTTATCCTGCCTAACATACTTTGGAACAGGTGCTTGTGTGTAATCATCACTTGTTGCTTGAGCCAAGAATCAAAACTGAGCCTCTCTCAAAAGGCAAGACTCTCGGTGCTAAAAGGCCTCACTGAAGCTATTTAGAACTTGTGTTTAAGGCAGTTCTTGTCTACTGCGTATTAGCTAAAAGAACGGTAAATCAAACCCACAGACTTTAGAGATGAATAAACATTAGAAAAAACGATGTGCCTTGATATGATTTGATGTGGGATTAAAAGGACTGGATCAAACAGCCCACAAGCTGTCTGCTCAAGCAATCAATGAAGAACCTAGATGTCTAATGAATTAATTTTCACTTAGCATTTTGCTTAATATTAAATATAGCATATTCACTGTAGTGTGGAAAGAATAACTTTGATTGACAGTTACTTTACATTTTAATAGATACTTTCTTTTATTTTTCAGGTACATTTTCATATTAGATATAAGTGTATGGATGTGTATTTATGTAAGACCCTTGGGAAGTTTAATTCACTGTTGTCAGACTTATTTTTCATAAACTGAATTTCTAAGAAATTTTAAAGTGAACACAATTCATTTGTTTTGAATGTCACTGGAAAATAGTTTTCTTCCCTTAATTTTGCAGATGAAAGAGTTAAGACTTTATCTGCAGTAGATTTATGAATGTTGCTGCAGACAAAAAATAGCTTAGCAGTTTTTGCTAACAACTCCATCCTTTTTCTGAACTCCACTTCCATCTAGCAGAACTGTCCCAATGGAACAGGTAAACTGAAGGTCAAAGAGGAAGGTGACATGTTCAATCATATGGCTTCACTTTCATGAAAGTAGGAAGAACTCTGTAAGAGCAGAGTTAAACAGGCTGAAAATTGTAGGGGTCAAAACCCTGTAGAAAAAGTAAATAAATTTCTGCACTGGTTTCGTAGCAACGTGTGTGTGTTTGGTTTGAGGTTTTTTAATGCTTTTTTGTAAAAAACTAACTCGCAAAAGTGATATATTCAGCCAACCTTGTGCCTTACTGCATTCAAAAAAACTATATCTGAAAATTCTGACTAGAGTCTCCTTGTGTAGATTTTATCCATGATGCATAATGCTTGTGTAAAAATCCTGGATGTTTTCTTGGGGTCAGGTGGAAGGACATTATCAATTCTGTTGTGCTGAACAAAGCTGTTTGTTCTTTAATGCTCCATTGTGGTCTAATGTAGGAAAAAAAATCATTAAGGCTTGGACTTAGAATCCTAGAATCATTTAGGTTGGAAAAGACTTTTAAGATCAAGTCCAATCATAAACCTAAGTGCTAAACTAGACATGATGAGACAACTACTTCCCTGGGCAGCCCGATCCAATGCTTGATGATTCTTTTATGGAACCATAGAATGGTAGGGGTTGGAAGAGACATTTAGAGACCATCTAATCCACCGCCCCTGAAGAAGCAGGTTCACCTAGATCAGGTTGAATAGGAACATGTCCAGATGGGTCTGGAAGACCTCCAAGGAAGGAGACTCCACAACCCCTCTGGGCAGCCTGTGCCAGGGCTCCCTCACCTCAACAGTGAAATAGCTTTTTCTTATATTTAAGTGGCACTTTTTGTGTTCCAGCTTCATCCCATTACCCCTTGTCCTGTTGCTAGCTACAATAGAAAAAAGGGATGTCCCAACCTCCTGACACCCACCTTTTAGATATTTATAAATGTTAATAAGATCTCCCCTCAATCTCCTCTTCTCCAGACTAAACAGCCCCAGCTCCTGCAGCCTTTCCTTGTATGAAAGATGTTCCAGTCCCCTGATCATCTTGGTGGCCCTGCACTGGACTCTCTCCAGAAGTTCCCTGTCCCTCTTGAGCTGAAGTGCCCAGAACTGGACACAGTACTCCTGATGAGTACTCACCAGGGCAGAGTAGAGAGGGAGAAGAACCTCCCTCGACCTGCTGGCCACATTCTTCTTGATGCATCCCAGGATGCCATTGAGCTCCTTGACCATGAGGGCACATTGCTGGCTCACAATTAGTTTATTATAAATCAGGACTCCCAGGTCTCTCTCTGCAGAGCTGCTCTTCAGCAGTTCGACTCCCAGCCTGTACTGGTGGAGGGGGCTGGATTCTACGCTTGTCCTTGTTCCTCTCTGCCCAACTCTCAAGCTGGTCGAGATCCCACTGAATGGCAGCACAGCCTCTGGGGAATCAGCCAGTCCTCCCAGTTTGGTGTCATCAGCCAACTTGCTGAGGGTACACTCTGTCCCCTCATCCAGGTCATTGATGAAGATGTTGAACAAGACTGGCCCCAGAACCGATCCCTGTGGAACTCCACTGGCCACAGGCCTCCAACTCAATTCTGTGCCACTGATCACCACACTCTGGGCTCTGTCATTCAGCCAACTCTTGATCCACCTCACTGTCGACTCATTCAAGCCACACTGCCTGAGCTTTCTGATGAGGATATTATGGGAGACAGTGTCAAAAGCCTTGCTGAAGTCAAGGTAGATGACATCCACTGCTCTCCCCTCATCTAGCCAGCTGGTTATGCACTCATAGAAGGATATCAGGTTGATCAAACAGGATTTCCCCCTGGTGAAGCCATGTTGACTCCCCTTGATAACCATCTTATCCTTCATATGTTCAGTGATGACATTGAGAATGAGTTGTTCCATCACCTTTCCAGGGATGGAGGTGAGGCTGACTGGCCTGTAGTTTCCTGGGTCATCCTTCTTGCCCTTTTTGAAGTCTGAAGCGATATTGGCCTTTCTCCAGTCCTCAGGCACCTTGCTTGTCCTCCATGATTGTTCAAAAATGATGGAGAGAGGCTTAGCAATCACATCAGCGAGCTCTCTCAGCACTCTAGGATGCATCCCATGAGGACCCATTGACTTATGAGCCTTAAGCTTGGCCAACAAGTCTTTAACCTCTTCCACCCATGTTAAGTTCTCTGCTGTTCTGGTCATCCTGTTATCCTTGCCAAACTGGGCTTCCCAAGCATCAGCCTTGGCTGTAAAGACTGAAACAAAGAAGGCATTCAGTACTTTGGCCTTCTCTGCATCCTCAGACACCAGGGCACCCTCAGTGTTTAGCTGTGGGCCCACATTCCCCCGGGCCATCCTTCTGCTGCTGATGTACTTGAGAAATGCCTTATTACTGCCCTTAACATCCCTGGCTATATTTAATTCTAGAACGGCTCTAGCCTTCCTAGTTGCACCCCTGCATGCCCTGGTAATGTCCCTATTCTCTTCCCAAGAAGCCAGCCCCTGTTTCTACTTCTCATAGATGGCTGCTTTCTGCCTGAGTTGTCCCAGCAGATCCTTGCTCATCCATGGAGGCCTCCTACCTCCTTTTCCTCCTTTCTTGCGCGTTGGAATAATTTTTCAGTGAATTTTTTTTTTTTTAATATCCAAGTGGGTGCTAAACCTACCATTGTGCAATATGAGGCCTTACCCTCTTGTCTTGTCACTTATTACTTGGGAAAAGTGACCAACACTCACCTTGCTACAGCCTCCCTTCAGGAGATCTTCAGTAAACTACACCATGAATTGACATTATACGTCTACTTTTTGTGTCTAAGGACATCAGGAGAGAGTTAGTGATTGCAGTGCAACCTGCCCTGGTGCTGGCAAGGAATAAACAGCTTTCACTTTTTAAGTCTTCACAAGTATACCTGCAAAGAGTTTGAGTACTTGTTCTTTAGACAGAGAGTTTGTATTTCAAAATAAAATGATTAAAGACTTTAGGATCAGATTTAAGTCTTCAGCTTTGCCATTTGCTGTGTCAGTGACCAGGAACAAGACTTTATCTCTCAATTTTCTCACAGATTATCTCCAATTTTGTATTCAGAGCAATTTTCTAATTTTGTACCTTCCAAGTCTGTTCTCTCCCATCTGATATTAAAACATTGTGGTGGGTTCACTCTGGCTGGGTGCTAGGTGCTCACCAAAGCTGATCTGTCACTCTCTTCTTAAGCTGGACAGAGAAAAGTACTACAATGAAAGGCTCTTGGGTTAAGAAAAGGAAAGAGAGATCACTCAGCAATTGCTATCATGGGCAAAACAGACTTCACTTGGGGAAAATTAAAGTAATTAACAGTGAAAACAGAGAATGGCAATGAAAAATAAGAACTAAATGAACCACTTTTTTCTCATCTCTCCTTTCTTCTCGGAAGAAATATCGCAGGGAAACAGGGAATGGGAGTTGTGGTCAGTTCATCACAGTTTGTCTCTACCACTCCTGCCTCAGTGGAAGGATTCCTCATGCTCTTCCACTGCTCCAGCATGGGGTCTCTCCCAGGGGAGACAGGCCTTCATGAACTTCTCCATCACTTAGCCCTTCCCATGGGCTACAGTTCTTCACGAACTACTCCAGTGTAGGTCCCCCCAAAGGGCCAAAAGTCCTGACAGAAAACTTGCACCAGCATGTGCTTCTCTCCACAAATTCACAGTTCCTGTCAGGAGCTTGCTCTAGCATAGGCTTCCCACAGGGTCACAAACTTCTTTGGGCATCCACTCACTCTGGTGTGGCATCTCTCCATGGACTGTGGGTGGATCTCTGCTCCACTGTGGCCTCCGTGGCTGCAGGGGCAAGGCCTCACCATGGGCTGCACCACAGGCTGTGGAGGAATTTGCACTGGCACCCAGAGCTCCTGCTCCTACTCTTTCTCCACTGACCTTGGTGTATGCAGAGCTATTGCTCTCACATGTTCTCACTCTTCTGCTGCAGTTTATCCCTGCACAGTAATTTTTTTTTGTTCCCCTTCTTGATTGTGTTATCACTGATTTGCTCAGCCTTGGCCAGCAGTGACTCTGTCTTTGGAGCCGGCTGGCATTGGTTCTAGTAGAAAAGGAGAAGCTTCTAGCAGCTTCTCACAGAAGCACTCCTGTAGCTCACCAGTGACCAAAACCTTGCTACACAAACCAAAAGTGCAGGGAATGGGGATGCAATCAGTCCTTTCCCATTGGCTCCTGCCTCTTGACTCACCTACCCCACCCCAATGTTCTGCCCCAGGCTGGAACACTATGAATCTCAACACCATCTTGATGTGTTGAATGAGACTGCAAATATTAGCACGGCTTTTTGACTAAATAGTTTATTTCAATGCCTCAATATGTTGGTTGAAAATTGAATTTTTAGTTATTATGTATTTATCTCAGTTGGGCTACTTCATCATTTGGTGCTTACTCTGAGTGAAGTAGCATGACTGACTGATTTGAGATCTTCTGTCAGTAGGAGTCTTTCAGTTGATATTAGTGGGTTTTGAAAAGATTGCATTATGCACAACCTTAATTCTAGTCTTGGCTCCCTGTGAAACAACTGATTTATTT
The DNA here is from genome assembly GCF_028858725.1 of Colius striatus. Classification (NCBI taxonomy): domain Eukaryota; kingdom Metazoa; phylum Chordata; class Aves; order Coliiformes; family Coliidae; genus Colius; species Colius striatus. Next base: position 12,660,956 of record NC_084766.1, read on the forward strand.
AAATATCTTTATTGTCTTATGAGGACTTTAATTCTGTTGTCTCTATTTGTTATTTAATTCCAATGTCTTGAACCTTGTTTTGACTAGTATCTGGACTCAAATATCTAATTCTTTCAAAAGCTTATTTGTCAAAAGAAGGAGCTTATTTCTGTAAACATGCTATTTTAAATGCCTTCTATTTGTTCTCAATCTGTGCATTTTGAAAAGGCTGCTGAGAATATACACTATATGTCAAATGTGTTATTTTAAATGAAAACTCTTTTCTTGTTTTTGAAACAAAACACTTTCCAGGTTTGATGTTGTTCTGTAGTATCTGATAATATTAGTAGAAAAACATACTATTTTTTTTCTCATTGCTTTCTGAAATTGTTTTGGTTTACATTTTAAATAATACTATGCTTTACTCTATTGCAATGAACTATGTTTCTATAATGTTCCTTATTTCTACCAAAATCATTTTATTGAAAGCCTAAAAAAGTAATATAATGGACATTACATAGTAACATGAATATAATTAATTAGGAAATACAATTTATGTTAAAATGTGTGGTTATTAGTGGAGTTTGAAATGAAATTAGAAAAATATAATTTTTCATTTACCTGCAGATGTTTTATTTAATATCCCAACATTCTAAAGATAAAGAATGACCTTATGCATTCTGTAGGTTTCAACTAAGAAAGTTTACTTTTGTACATTAAACTCAATATGGCTTGAATTACTGTATGAGTAAACAAACTAAAATATAATAAAAGGTAAAGTACGTAAATGTAAACTATAAATGTTTACACAAAAAATTCTTAAACACTGATATTTCAGTAGTCTCTGTATACTTTTAAAGCAGAGACATTAAATGTCCACTCCTACTGTTTCAAAACAATAAATTGAAATCTCTTCTGGGCCTGCATTTTAGTAGTGAGGTCTGTACACCGATTGCTCTCTCTGGGTGCTGCTTCTCATGACATTAGAGGAGGTTTAGAGATCACATGGGACCTTTAGTTAGAATTGTGCATAATGATTCTCAATTAGGTCAGGTAATGGAGGGTATCAGCATTCTACAGCAAACGGAGCTTGAAATGTTTTGGGGTTGGAAACTGGGTTGCATTTCTCTATGAGACGCTTTTGCTGAAGTTGAGGAAGGACTAGAGAAATATTGCTTAATGCTTGTTTATGTAATCAGCGCCATAAAGGATATTTTTGAAAAAAACAAACTCAAGCCAAACAAAATCCCCACTTTTATTTGCATTACAAAAATACAAACACACTGGCACACTACCATGGCCTCTTTTAATACTTTGATTCATTTGTGTTGAAGTTGGATGTCCATGCAGCTGTGCTAGGTATTATGAAATATTTGACTGCATATTTTACTAAGCATTTTGCTGCCTTGTCAGAATTTTATGTTTTCTTAAGAATTAATCATTTCTATGCTATTTATGCACATTGTAAGGATTATCCTAAGTAAACTAATTGTATTTTCTATTCATATGAGAAATGCCTTAAGAATCTTGGTAATGAAAAATAGTTGTTAGAGTCCCATTATCATTTGGTTGTTAGCATTCTCAAATAATGGTATGCTTTCGTGGTAAAGAAAGATGGATTCCATCTGCAGGAGCTGCATCATTTTTCAGACTTCTTAAGTAGAGGTTTAGAAGTTTTCCTATAGAAAAGACTAATTTCTTATAACAAATTACATTGATGCACTGCATTTCATCTGAAAGCCTCATTGCTTTTATAACATCATTATTATTCTTTATCTATATTACAGTAACATCTCGAATCCCCTGCTGAGATCAGTTCCCTTTGGTACTAAGTGCTGCGAAAAATACAGAGTGAAACAAATTCTCCCCAAACATGCTAATATCTGAGTACACATTCTGTGTATGTGCTCCAGGCCAAGGAATTGCATGGAATATGAAAATCCCTTCTCTTCAAGGTGAGACTTGTTAGGATAAAGAGTTTAGTCCTGTGGGAGAGGCTTTCCTTTAGGGAGCTGGAACAGAAGGTATCAATGTAAGTCTTGTTAGAAATGAAATATTCACATTAATTATTTTGCCAGAAAAAAACCCCCAGAAATTAATACTTCACAGTACCTGAATATTACATCTGTAGATACAGTGCATCTAAATAGATTAAGTTCACTGAAGAAAGGAAAAGATGCCAGCTGGTTTAGTTCTTCCTTTTGGTGCATTGCTTCAACTGACATCAGATCTTTAGCAACAACTCTGATATAGACCTGTACAATACGTTGTTTGCAAGTGATTATATTTTTAAAACTTAGTACAGAAAGTTAAAGTTGTGAAGGAAATTCCTGATGAGTTAAAACATGATCTGCTTTTTACAATTGTGATTATTATTACTGCTGTGTAGGTTGTACCTCATTCTTGTTCAGGTGTTGATTAGAATTCTGAGAATAAATTGTGTCAGGAGATTGGAGCATCCCTTTTTTCTATTGTAGCTAGCAACAGGACGAGGGGTAATGGGATGAAGCTGGAACACAAAAAGTTCCACTTAAATATACTAGAAAACTATTTCACTGTGAGGGTGAGGGAGCCCTGGCACAGGCTGCCCAGAGGGGTTGTGGAGTCTCCTTCCTTGGAGGTCTTCAAGACGTGCCTGCACATCTTCCTATGTGACCTGATCTAGGTGAAACTGCTTGAGCAGGGGGACTGGACTAGATGATCTCTAAAGGCCCCTTCCAACCCCTACCATTCCATGATTCTATGATTCTATGTACTTTACTGAAAGGAAGTTGTAGAGAGACAGGGTCAGCCTGTTCTCCCTAGTAACAAGCAATAGAACAAGGGGAACCAGCCTCAAGTTGTGCCAAGGGAGGTTGAGGCTGGATATGAGGAGGAATTTCTTTACTGAAAGGAATGGCTGCCCAGGGAGGTGCTGGAGTTACTATCCCTGGAGGTGTTTGAGACAGGTGAATGTTGCACTTAGGGAAATGGTCCACTGGTTGATAGGACTGGGACAAAGGCTAGACTTGATCTTAAAGGTCTCTTCCCGATGAAATGATTATATGATTTCCTAGGATAAATTCTTAATATTCTTTCAGTATAAGAAAAGTACATTTTAGTAAGTTGGTAAGCAAAATCAAGTAATTTTACTAGTGCTTTTCTAGAGCCCGTATTTTCATTAAAAACATTTTTATCAACTGAATCAAACTGGGAAGCAAGCCTTCTTCCTGCATTTTCGTGACTGCTCCTTGTCATTTAGCAGAAGCAAGCCATCGACTCTGTGGATGTTGGATTCTTGAATGAGCACTCAAATTTCAGGATCCTATTCTCTTCAGTTTGCACAGGAACTTGTGAGGAGATCTGTTCTCTACTTTGAAAGCCATTACAGCTTGTCATTGGGGCATGCAGAAAGCTTTTTGAGGCTATTAATCTATCAGGACAGAGATCAGAGGCATCAGTTCTTCTCATAAAATGACTTCTGTATCTCCTTAAAACTTGTCAGAATACAGCATTTACTCTGCATACTGAACAGGGAATACAACATTGTAAAGGAGAAAACAGCCCAATACATAGTTGTGATGCTACTGTCTGCCTTTTTGCATTACTCCTGCATGTGCAGCTGATTTGGCTGTTAGCAGGACTGAGCAGAAGGATACTGCTTTTCTGCATTTCTTCTCAGATGCTTGGATACTAAGTATCTCATTTTATAATAAACTTTAAGGTCTATTTAAACAGTTATGTCCTTGTTTTCTCGTTTAGCTTAGATGCCTATGTGATGGTTATGGCCAGTTAGTCATGGGGCAGATCTTTAGAAAGCAGATTTACAAAGAAAATTCCTTTTATGTTTCAGACTATTTCCTTGAGGACTTAGCTTTTCCCGACTTCTTAACTTTACAGTGTGAACCATATTCCATGATTCCTGAGTTTTTTCAGATATTGCATGTGTAGCTGCTTGATTTCCAGCCTGTGGGGAACAAAAAACTTGCTTGATTTACGTAGAGTTTTGATTCTCTATGTTACTGAAGATATTTGTGTCTGAGACAATTACAGAGGTTGTTAAAATAAAGAGTCTTAGTTATATTGATCAAAGAGTAGGAGCAGCATACATTTGTTAAAAGATTTCTATGGTTGTAGCTTATTAATGATCTTTGTGAGCAGTCCAAAAGTTAAAAAGATTGGTTTTAAATGATTGTCGGGCTATGGGTTACAGATAGGAAAAATCTCTCTCGTATTGTTTCTGCTGAAACTCATGATAAAACAGTTATTTTGTGTGGTAATTTTTAGTTTTGAACATAGTATTAACTAAGAAATGTTAACACATGGGGAAGCAACCCTTGACACTATGAAAACTAAACTGAAATAGGTGCTCAGAGAGAGGAAAGGCTCCATATTTGAGGTCTTTAATTACTCAAGCTTTATTTGATAACAGTGATTTGGCAACTTGCATTCCCTAGTGTGAACTCCTAAACCTGTATCTAGAAAATTTAACATCAATGACTTCTCAAACGGCTAATATCTGAGGTATCATTAATGATATATAGGTCTGACATTGACCCATGCAGTCTAGTATAGACTACTGTCAAGGAATGTGGCTTAAGAGACATTCTTCATCTTGCCACATCTTGTGGGCACTCAAGCAAGTTAAATTTTGGCCCAGACAGGATCTGTAACTCAGTTCCTAGTGTACTATGTGGGGGTTTCATGCTTCTTTCTGCAGGCTCTTGTCTTTTAAGCAAGTTGTTAGAGACAGAAGATGTCTTGCATCTATGTTATATGCTTATCCAATATAAAGCAAGATGAGACCTTTTATTAGATGGTTCATATGGACACTACTGTAATAATAATCCTGAAATAAATAGTAAGAAAATCCTGTCTCATCTCCTGAATCTGCTTCTCATACGTGCTTCTAGAAAATGAAAGCTTTAAAAATCATTCACCTGGAGAAATGAGAACACAATGCTAATCACATCAAAACAATCTGAAATCCAGTGTTGCTTTCAATATCCTAAAGTCAGCAATATGCCATCCTCATTGTTCCTTTGTATAATGGAATTTATCGAGGCTATTCATCCTTCACGCACACTGCAGAAGTGCACTTTGTAAAGCTGAGAAAGCTGTAGAGTTAATAGTGTAATAATTCAGCAAGAAAAACTGATTTGCAAGTGACCCATGTATCAGGCTGTCAATGGTGCTTAAAGGTAGTTCATAAATTCATGAGAAAGAAGGGTGTAGGCTTTGAGGGCCACCCTTTTTATATAAATAAAATGGCCTTATAAGAGTCATTCACAGGAGCTTAATGCAGAATGTTATTCTTGCATGCAATTTACATACCACCAGAGAAGAGGAGGGAAGGAAAACAATGTTTTGGGATCAAGAGTTAATGCAAAAATGCTAGATCTCTAAGTACCAAGCAGTTTTATTTAAACCTAGACTGTGTCAGAGATGCTGCAATGTTCTTCCTATCCCCTACCAGTTCCCAGGGGATCCTGAACAATCACTTTTTCAGGGTCATTGTTCCTTAGGTCATACTCAGGCATAGAACTACTACCTGGATGTGACATGAGGTTGTAATTTTTCTCTTTCTGAGGACCTTATTGGACCAGTAGTGATCAGAAAAAGCTGTGTCTCTCCCTGTTGATACCATACTCAAAGCAAAAATTATCTGGAAACTGGACTTTGCCTGAATGGACATCACCTATAAATGCTCATGTTACTTTACAGTCTCTAGGCACTTACTCTAGGTTATGCTTTAGCACTCAGCTTGATTCTGTGATTTTATGATAAATAAAGGAGGTGTAGATGATTTCTAAAGGTCCCTTCCAACCCCTACCATCCTGTGATTCTGTGACTTTACTCTTATCAGCCAGTCTTTGGATGATGAAAGGCTTGTTTCAACTTCTTATATATATTTTTTTTTGTCTGACAGCAAATACTGCCCTTACATTTCCCTGATTGTGGAGCCTTTGTCTGTGAGTGTCATGTGTTGGCTGAGGAGATGTGAAATGACTGTGCTCTGCTGTCCTGGGATGGCTCTGCAGTGCCCTGGCTAGAGACCAAGTTAAACAGAAATGGACTGAGTGAAAAACCTGAGATCCTGGTTATTCTGCAGGCATACGAACACCATTAACTGGCACAACTGGATGTGTGAAGCCAGGTACATCATATTAAAAGCAGTTCTTATTTTTTCTATACAAATTAAGGGTAGATACAGATTCAAGTATTTACAAATTGTTTGACATAGGATTATATTTATGGATTTATAGCCCTCCTATGTGTAAAATGGATATAATTGCTCTATCACAATCTATTCAGATGACTCAACCGAATTTCTGCATGAGGCACTGGATGATTACAAATACATTTCATAATGTTTCCTATTAGACATCTTTTATAGAAACAGGAGCTAATATTCAAGGTATAAATGTATGAGTTAAACCTTGGAGATATCCCCCAAAAATGTATTTAAGGACCTAGTGGAAGAAATTACACCTGGTTACACACAGGTAGTCAGATTGTCAGGTGTTAGTCAAATTGTGTCAGATGTCAGTAGCAGTCATACAAGAGTCCAAGAAATTGGTTTTGTTTAAAAGGATTTTTATAATTGCCCTTTAAAAAATGCATGTAATTACAACATACATAAAATACATGTCTGTTTAAAACAGACAGCAATAGGAGAATCACTCTGGTTTACAGTCTATTTTTATCATCTCCTTATCCTCCACAGCTCTGAGAAGTTAAGCTTCCAAAATGATTCCACAAGATGGCCTTTAATTGAGAGTACGCTAGTAGCCACCAAAACTTCCTTATGGGTGCTTTCAAGGATGACAAATGTTTTGCCTTATTTGAAAGATGACATTAGGGTGTTACGACAGACCTCTAAGCTGCTGCACTCAGTCGGGTAAGTGAAAGTGACTATGTGTGACTGATGAATTTGAGAAGGAACTGAAATTTGCACTACTCCCATTAGAAATGGTAAAATTCTGTTTTACCTTTGTTCCTCACTGGCCATACTACTTAGGAAGAAAAGCCTGTGTTCTCACTCCTGACCTTCTAAGCTTTCTGAAAGAATGATTGTGGAATATTGTTCTAAATTGTTCAGAGTCATAGGCCTTACTCAAGCAGATTTACTTAAAAGCATGGAATTTCTTTTGTCTTCATAAAAAGCTGAGTAAAAATGGAGTATAGATTGACTGCAGAAATTATAGAGCAAGGTAGTCATCAATGGATTTACATTTGTACTCTGAGGTACAGATGGTTTAACTGTTATTCTTTAGCTGTGCTCATTCAGATCATCAATAAATCTAGGAACAATTTATTAAGGTAACTAGTGAGGAAAAAAAAAGTTACCATTCTTGACATTTAGAGAAGTGAAATTGCAACACATCAAGTTGTTGCTCAGCAAAATATGCCTGTAAGGAAAAAAAAATGTGGTTTTCTGCATTTTGTCTAGGATGTTTTGTACGTGGTCTAGTGCTGGCATGTGGATGATCATCTATTTCCTAATGTAGCTATAATGTTTCCTCTGTGGCAGAGTTATTCTGCTGTATGTGTATACAACAGCACACCAAACAGCTAACAGCTCTTCCATTTTCGCATTCAGTGGTCTCTAGGTCTTCATTCATTTGTTATTTTCTGGAAGACTTCTGTAATGCAATCATTATAATGAGATCAGATTTATTGATTTAACTTGATATTTTAGTTCTATGCTCTCCAGACTTTGATTACAGACCCCTATCAGTTAAAGTTTGTGAACACATCCTCAACAAATTTGTATGTATTTATGTATTAATGTGTTAAGGGTATTACAAAGCACATTCAGAAACAGAAATTGGAAAGGCTGAAATAAACATTATTTAAAAAATTCTCATTAATAGCACAAAACAATCTTCCCACACCTCAGTGAATCACCTGCTCTATACCTTGGTGCATACACACCCCACTTGGAGACCACAGGTTTAGACCCTGTACAGGAAATCATGTTCTCAACTCCCACTGTCTTTCCCATTGTGTCCTTAAAAGCCTCCACATCTACCTAACTTCTGAATAAACTCTATGTCTTTCATGCTTCATCAAATAGCAAAGAAAGGACACATACTAGGAAATATTCCAAAGCCTTTTCTTACTATATATGCAGGGATTTTTTCCCCCCGTGTTTGTTTATGAGACTAAAATGCATAATTGGACCCTTCAAAATGTATATTTGCTGTTTACTTTGTAGGAGAGTTTCCTAAAGAAGTGTTTTCCAATTTTAAAGTGTTCATTTTGAATTTTATGAAAAACTATTCAAAGCTGTTTAAAAGGCTTAGTAATTTTGAAATTAAGTGAAACACCTTGTTCCAGGTCAAATTATGTATTTTATATGGAGAAAATTATTTTGCAGTCATGATGAAAGGCTGTTGGGGTTGTGGAGAGGTTGAACAGTTCGGTTGGGAAAACTAATCATTAACACAACCCCACAAAGGTAGGATGCTTTTTGGTAGTGACCTTCAAGAAAACCTTTGTTCTGTAACACAGAACAACAAGGCAGTGTGGATTGCCTGGCTGGGGTGAGGCTGGGAGCCCCGGGCTGAGCCTGGTCCTGCTTGCATCAGTGCTTTAGGCTGTGGGCAGCAGCTCCAAAAGCTGGGAGATTGCAAGAACAGCATAGCTGTAGTTTTCCTTTTCTTTTAAGGGGAGTTGTAAGTTTTATGCTCAAATAGGAAATATGTTTTCCTTTGCATTGATATTTTCAGTGGATTTCAGTGCTTACTGTGAGACTAAAAACACCAAACCAAAAAAACCCTAAAGCCTCTTGCTTTGATGAAACAGCTTCTGTCATATCATTCCTTTTGGCACAGGATCCCGTCTCATGTTTATGAGAGGGAAAAGGGGCTTGTTCCTGCTTTTGCGTGGAGGGAAAGAGTGTCTTTATCATGTTGTTTTGCAAGTAGTTTAAAAAAATTGTATATGCATATGAGTGTGCCTGTGTATTTGTGTGCACACGCTTATGTTTTTGTGTGTGTGTGCATTTCTGCATGTGAGCCTCTTGCAGTCTCTTTGGAGTGAGACCTTCATCCTGCAGTTGATCTCCATATGACTAGCCTGCCATCTTTTTAAATGCTTGTCTGAGGATCACAAGATTGCTTTCTTGGTTGTTTTGTCATTCCTAGCCCAGCTGAAGGGCCTGGCTCCTGGGGAGAGGTCAGAACTTCTTTGTGGGAATCCCTGGGCAGACAGAGTCCAGGCTCTGCTGTGAAAGGTGGCTGCCCAAAAAGGGAATGTGTACTGGAGCAGGGGCAATGAGAGACTTTTGTTTTCTCTGACATACTGACCCAGTGCCAGATCTCAAGTTTGAGATTGGTTTTGTCAGTCCTGAATGTTACCTTCATTGTGAAGATGTAAGGTTTTTAGATCTTTGATGCTTAAAGAAGCTTTAGCAGAGGATTTTTGACACCCCATTGCCGCATGCCTGCCATGCTGCACAGGTAGGGCTTAACAGAGAAGCTCAGAGCACCTGCTTGACAGAGTCCTGCTTCGTACAAGAGAGGAAAGGATGGCTGAGAGAGTGTTACCAGGTCTAAAACAGGACTCGGTGTTGTAGTAAAATAAAAGTTACAGTATATTGTGAATTGTAACCTGCTGAGCTAAAGAGATGTAACCACAGGGAGGTGTGAGGCATACTGAACAAACATAGCAGGAGCATTGTTACCACAAATGAAAATCAACACCATGGAAATTGCCAAAGGATGATAGGTACATATCTTCTAGCTACTACATGGATGCAGAACACAGCCCTAGAACTAATGCCTTGTCACCACTGAAGGCTGTAGAGTCTCTAGAAAGAGTTTTCTGGTCAAATGTAGTATCACAATAAAGATTTTTGTGGGATTGGGGTGGGATTTTTTTGTTTGGTTTTGGATTTGGTTCTTTTTCGCGAGTCAGTGGCATACCGATGAATGCAGAATCACACAGAATGGTAGGGATTTGAAGGGACCTCTAGAGATCATCTTGCCCAACACCCCTGCTAAAGCAGGTTCACCTCAGTCAGGTTGCACAGGAACATGTCCAGGTGGGATTTGAAAATCTTCAGAGAAGGAGACTTCACAACCTCCCTGGGCAGGGAGCCTCTGCTAGGGCTCCCTCGCCCTCACAGGAAAGAAACTGTCTTTCTTCACCAAGTATTGCCAACAGAAACACATCTGTAAGAGACAAAAAAAAGGTATATCTGCAAAAGGAAATAAAGTGTAATAAACCATTTTGCTGTTTTGTGGGATGAAACAAAACCTAGTTTGTGTACTTTTAGATGATTCATAGTGCTGCCTCAGAATAAAATCCCCAAACAAAACTAAATTGCATTTGGCATACTGATTGTACTCTGTAATTTCTTTAAAGATGTAATTGATTAAAATGATTGAATGGAGCAGCAGTGACTTGGATGGGATTCTCTCAAGCTGTCTGGATAATGGGCATTTTGACTCATTGGAAAACATAAAAGCTGGGTTGGGGGAAAGTGGTGTTGAGAGTAAGAAGAAAGGAGGGGTGATTGAGTTGAAGCCAACATAACACGAGAGTTGTTTTGCTGGAGAAAAGAAAACTGTTAATGTGATGTCAGTTTTGTAATAATTTTGCTTTTTAAAATTCTTGTTTCTGTTTTCTCTCAGCAAAACAGGTCAGCGCTTCTGAAAGAAATGTTTGGGTTTTGAATGATCAATGTTTTTACTATTTTATATTTCTCTCCTTTTTGTGGAGGATGAAATAGCCACCTAAATTAGCAAACAATGTAGATTTTGGAGACATTTTTTTTTTTTAAACCCAGTTTCATTCAGATATAGTCTTTGTGCCCACACTGAGCTCATAGTATTCTTTAAAATACTTGGAGGATGAAAAAGGACTCCATAATCTTCTTGAGGGGGCTTGTCTACATATTGGTGCCCTTGCAGGCAATCCCAGGCTGTTTCTGAAGAGACTTTGCATGTCTCCCAGGCCAGGTGAGGTGGCTGCCTAGAACAGAAGCACAGGGCAGAGGCTGGAGGGGAAAGGTGGGGAGTTGTTATACACTCCTCGTATTGCACTTGGCTTGTTGGAGTTTCCATACCTGACTGTCTCAGGGATGGCATAGAGCTGCTGTTATTCACATAGCTCCTTAACTGCTCCAAGGTAGGAAGTTTTATGTCACATGATTTCAAAGTGCAACGCAGAAAATTGTCCACTGTATTAACTACAAACTATTCAACAGTAATCACAATTGCATTGAAAGGCTTCTTTGATGGTATGAAACACACTGAAATATATGAAAGAGAGGAACAAGGGAAATGATAAAATACTGTGAAATTTTTTGCCTGAACGTTGGTCACAGTAGTGAAATGAAAAATTTTGTTTGCAGTTGTTATTTAATCACTAGTTCAAACCATTTAAAGACAAGCATAATTTCTTGCATCAGGGACAGCTTTGTTATCTAACTGCCTCTAGAGCTGCTATAGATTTTTCTATTGACTCCATTGGAAGCTGTTGTAAAACCCTGTAATGATGAATCAACATGATAAGGATGTATAAAAATACTTTGTAATGCTGTAGTATAAGGAAATGTACATCACAGAACAACTGCTCACTTCTAAAGATTGTGCAATATGTGTAGGATAGTATTTTTTCTTTTTACAAAAGTTGCAAAAGGTTGTGGATGATATATTAAGTCCTTAGATCACCAAGGCAATTATCGTGCAACTGAAATGTTTATAAAGGCCTTCACAGGGGTGTTGCCACAGCCTCCTTGGAGGTGTGGTATAAATTGACTTAAAAGGTTACAGCTTCTAATAACAATGAAGTGTCAACTACCAGAAGTTTTTCTTGTACTAGCTTTAAGGATTTATTCCATGTCTCTGTCTATTGAGGATACTATTGCTTGAAATGCAGAACAAATGCTAGGCTGATCAGAAAATACAGCCATCCTCCAAGAAAAGAGTTACTTTTTCATTAACAAATTGACTTGAAAATTGATTATAAATCCAAAAGAAATTACTTAGTTATGAACTTGAGTTAAAGCAGATTGTAATGTAGTTCAGCTTTAAATGGTCGCAATACGTATCCATTACCTTGCTCAATATGCTAACGGAAAATGAGGTTGGAATAATAAAGCATCTAATGAATAAAAAACCTTGAGAAACGGTGTCTGATCTATGTTTAGCTTTCCTAATTACCGGATAGCAGCAGTGAAACACAGACGGTCATCAGGTAATATTTCATTTAGGAGAAAGCTGAGAACTGGAACACCTATAGTGGTAGAAATTTATGCCAGGGTTCTGCAGAAGTACAGAAGTTCTACAAAAAAAAATGTTGCATGAGAATCTTGAGGCCAGAGGAGTTATATTGTCCACCTGTGTGGTAGCATATTGCTACAAAACTCAATTGTCAAGTCCTCACAGATAGCTCTGCAAGATCGTCTTACCAGATGATTACACAATAATGAAGAGTAATGACAATATCATTTTTCAAAGAGGAGAGATAAGACATATATAGCATGTGGTGTTCCACCAAGAAAATCACAGGAATGACCAGAGTGAATTAAGACATACCATCTCCACAACAGGATGGTATCAGAGTGAGGTTGAGCTTAACAGATGGGGTTGGACTACATGATCTCTAGAGGTCCCTTCCAGCCTTTTATCATTCTGTGAATTTCTATGAAATGTAGGCACAGAATTAAAACCCAACCAACTAACCAACACCACCACAATAAACAAACACTCAACAAACTTGAAAATGGCATATAAAAAGATATAATTTTTAAAAAATATAACAGGAATGTGAAGCTTATTAAAAAGACACATGAGAAAAACTTTTTGCACATCATCTCTGTTGAGAAGATTGGGGAGATACCAGTGCTGGAAATGTATTTAAAGGGATCATATGAATTGATAGTCCCCAAAAAAATCTGATCAATGGATTGCCAGAGAAATTCAAGAATGTGTGATATGAAATTATCAGAAGCAGATGCTATAATCCAAAATTTCTGAATGATTTCTCCAGTGAAATTGCTGCCTTTGCACCTGACAATGAGAAGGGTTGCGTGGTGAACCACAGTTTAAAAAGGATTCCAGAGGAAAGACAAAGCACTAATGGAGTGAGGTCTAATATCTATTTGTTGGGAAAATATATAGAATCTGTAATAAGAAATAGAATGAATGACACACAGATGAATGTGGTATTTTGGGAAGAAATCAGCACAATTCCAAAGAAAAATCAGGCCCCACAATTCCATTGCAGTTCTCTGAACTGGTGGATAAGACAAAGCCTGATGATGTATAATCAATTTGGACTTCAGAAAGGTATTTGGCAAGGTCCCTTGCCAGAATCTTTAAAGAAACTTAGCTACTGTGTATTCATTCAAGGAAAATGTCTAAATTGACTCCTCAATCTAGAAAATTCATTTATATTCTGTAGCTGAGAAGTCATCTGAGACATGGTAGAGAAAACCCGACCCTCAAGTGATGCCAGAACCCATTCAAGATGTCATATCCAAAAACCAGACTGACGGAAAAAAGATGATAGTAGGAAACTTGCATACCCAGTTCAGAGGTGTCCCGGAGTCAGTGTTTTGCAAAGTGATGTTATAGGCCGAGGGAATGTAGAGAAGTGCCAGAAGTGAGAAAGTGACAATAGTAGCCCAAGAATGATTTTATGAATGAAAAATGTGTCTAGACTTTGTCCAATTTCTTTTTTTATTTGAAATGATCAGCAGGAGGAGTGTTTCACATCTGTATGCCTGGAGCACCTGCAAAATGTGCTTGGCTTTAGAAATGAACAAAAGATGAAATCAGTCAGCTTTGGGTTCTTGGGATTAGTCCTTTATCTCCTCACGCTACCCCAGGTGGATGCTGCAGGATGCTGAGGTGCTAGGTAGCAGTGTGGGTTTAAGGAAGTGTCAGCCTGGGGTAGCTGTGCATGTTCTTTTCAAAAGAAACAGGCTTTTATGGATTAGAATTAGATGGCTCTGAAGATATCTTAAATTTGATTTGCACAAGCAAAGTCTCATCTGTTTCCCCAAGAGCATCCCTGATTACATACAGTCTTGTTTTGAAGTCCCCACAGTGAAGAGAAGCAGGTTTCCACTTTCAATGCATCTCTAATTCTGCTGCTTTTTTACTTAGGGGAATGAAAGGTTTAACCCTGTAACAACAGAGCTACATAAGATAGTTTTGTGCCTATTAAAGCTGCAAATGGAGTTTAGGGTGAAAATGTATTCGTTATCTTTTTTTTTTGCATAGCTGTGGCACAAACTTTACTTCACCTATCATTTAAAGTGGACAATGACCTTTGGTGTTTCGAGATGTACGGGTACAGCACATATTGATTAAATTCTCCTTGAAGAGTAATAGTGAAGAACATGGCTGCAGCTGAGACATGCTGAACCTGATTCCATCATGGGAAGGAAACAAAGATGTCACCTGTTTATATCATTCTTTTCCATGTCCTTGGATCAAAGTACAGTATCAGCACACAGAAATCATAACATGAGCTTTCACAGCTGAATTCCTATTACTGTAAAGGGAAACAATTTCTTAGACTACCTCTAAGTTTTTCATAATTTTGGGCTTGTTTTGCTAGGGCCATAGGTTACTGCTGCTTAGCTCCTTTTTTTTTTTCCTCAGTGCTTTGGTCAAACCATATCACTTGGTGTTTTTCTTTCACCAGTATGAAGTATCTTTCTTGCCTCATTACTATTATTCTATTCTCTCACATATCAAATGGTGATTCCTAAGTGAGAGACAAACCTCTCATGGCAGGCCCCCTGTTCTGTTTTGAAAACAGTTTTGTCCCTTCCACTCCTCACTCTCAGGATGAACTCTCCTTTATGTTGGCTGTAAAACAACTTAGTGATGGTGAGGCTGCTGAAGCTCTGAGGATGTGTTCTGCATTGCTGAGCATCAGTACAGTGTTGCCTTGTGCTTCTCTGCTGATGACTTTCTACTTGTTGTCTCATACCTTATACCATTTCTAGAGCAAGGATTGAGTTTTAAAGGGAGTTTTAGTCTCCCTTTAAAGGAGGAGTAAAGGGAGTTTAGTTTTAGTTTAGTCTTCCTAGTGGTACAGTGCAAGGTGCTAATGAGAATAGTATTAGAATGGTCATAGCATGGCCTAAGTCCCATGGACTTCACTGGGCATATTGCCTAATGATTTCACAGTTTAACTGAAAGTGATTTCCTAGCTGGTTTTAATTGTGCTTAGTTTGATGCAACTTCTTAAATGAGGTAATGAGGTAAATGCTTAAATGAGATTGAAATGGGTAATAAACCATCCCCAAAAAGAAACTCGAAAAAGATTGAGGAAAAATGATTCCGCATGGAAGAGTGCACCAGGCAATCTGAGGTACAGTAAGCACAGATACCTGTTTTGTCATGAATACTGACTGGTATGGGAATGCATCAAAAACATGTAATAGCAAATAGTGAAACCACATGCAACTGAAACTTACTTATACTAGAAACCTTAATCAGGAACTATTGTCTCCTGCCATGTACTATCACATGAAACAGACATCTGCCATTGGGCAAACCATAGCTGTGAGTTTTCTGGCCACTGAAATACTATGAAAATGCCATCTGGGAAGCATGAAGTTGGATATCTTTGCCAACTTATTATTAGAGCAACTGTTTTTAAAAAGGATCAGTATTGTTTTTTTGCCTTTTGGTACTGTTTAGGTTTACTGTTTACTACCCATAAATCCTTTTAGAAGAGTATAGAAAATGCCAGGATGATGAGGTATGATCTATGCTATTTGCCAAGGTGTGTATATTCAAAATCTGTTATAATTTAATGATCCAGAATATATTCTGACAGCCTAGTGCCCATGTCAGTCTAGACACACCATTTGGAGAAAGGGATGGACAGTAGAAAGAGCAATATCTGCCAGTCTGTGGCTAGATGCAATTTCGTTTGCTCTTCTGTACCATCAGATGGTTTCCTGAGAATCCTGTGACAGAAATATTTTCAGGGAAGCTGGAAGCTTTGTTGTACCACTGCCTAGGAATTCAGAATTGTTTCCATGTGCATGGTTGATAACCATCAATAATCAGCAGAGGCTAATTATACTAGATACTATGTATAAACCATCTGATGTATTATTGAATGGGATAAAATTATTATTTCAAGCTAAACTTAAAGAAATTTGGAGGAGAGAAAGTAAATGTGTGTGTGAAGACTGTTAGTACTAGACTGTGCATAGTTGAGTCTCATTTGAGACATCAGCTGCTGTATCACTGTGTAACCTAGTGAAAAAGTTAAGCCTGGAGAGGGTGGAATAGCTTTTCCTCTTTGTCCAGAAGGTAACTGTGTATAATGGCAGTGCTGTTTCAAATGCTGGTTATTGGAAGGCTTTAAAATTTCTAGTATGGATTTTTCCTGACCTGTATCCCAGGAAGCTTATGGCTTGCCCAAAAATGAAATTCCTGAACAAAACAGGAATATGATGCTATAAACCTTATGGTTGTGCAAGGAAAAGTGAGAGCTTGTCTCCTTGGGTGGACTTCTGAATTTTCTGCGAGACAGTCAAGTATGCTGTGGATTCTTCAGTGCCAAGCAGCAGAGTTCCTGGTAGTAGAGCAAACTACCAAAATATTCTTAAGAAAGCAATATATAAGTAATGTGCAACTGCAAGTGTATTTTTTAACCGTGCATCAACCAAAGTCAGTCTTTAGTCTAAAGCATCTCTTCTTTTTGTCAAATGTACTGGTTGGATTTAAATGGTTGTTTTGGTCACTCCACACCTCCCTCCGCTCCTTCTCTCCTGAGTTATTCAGTTGCCCACTACCAGCTCATTTAGAAAAATAACATAGAAAGGTATGTTTTCAAAATTAAATTTGGTGCTAGGAGTACCTAAAAATGTCAAATCACAACAAACAACTTTTTTTTTTTTAATAAAGGTAACTAGATTTAATTATCTTTCAATTGTTAACCAAGTGACTAATACAGAGAAATACAAATCTCAAATTTCATTAAATTTTAAAATAAATAAAAAATTCATTTTATATTAATGAATGCAAAGTTGCAATAATTTTCTGTAATGATTTATAAAAGTAATTCAGAGGAACATTCTGGCTCTCATCAGTGCTAGTTCTGCATATGCTGGAGAGCTCATAATCAAAATTTAAAATTGAAATTGATTTTGAAATAAAGAGAATGATTTTATTATTAGTGTATCCATATAAAGGGAAATTAAATAAACAAGTGATGAAATGTGTTAATATTTAAAGAACATTGCACTGATGTGCCAAGGCTTGTAAAATTATAACATGGCTAGATTAAATACATTGAAAAGACATGCATCATGGAAGTTTCTTCACAAGCAATGAAAATTAAGAGCAGCAAGTCAGGTGGCTGTGTTGAACGGGGATTGATTAATAATCAACATCATTGGCAACACTTAGTGATCCTATTTAGAGAAATAGTGTTGTGTTACAACACAAATTCAGTTAAAATAATCTTGTTTACTAATGTCACAATTCCACTCTAAAGATCCTGGAGAAAATAAACAGAATATAAACTGGTAACAAGTTTGACTACTCTATTTGAAAATAGTTAACTGCTATTAAGAAGGAAAAAAACCCTATAGAGTTTCTCTTCATAGTTCTTATAAAAGCATATGGGACATATGCTTATATAAAAGCATATGAGACATATGCTTATATAAGACATATGCTTATCTGTAAGCATATGTCACAAAAACTGTTTAAAGACTGGCAGTTACAGGTCAAGGTTATGCATGTACATGTGCTGAGCTGAGTGTTGTTGCAGTAGAGGTACAGTAATCATGTTAATCTTAAAAAATATCACTTTGTAATTTGGCTTGATAGAACTTTAAGAAAACAAATTGTTGAAAATTATTCAAACAGTTTGATGGAGTAGTGTCTAAACTTTTCAGACTGAAGGAACAGGAAAGAAACAATCCCGATTTTATTGGAAAAGGCTTCATTAGGATACAGTGAAGCATTTATGCTATTTGTTTAATCTCTCTTTCAATCTATATTTCCTTTTCTGGTTTAACAGAAGGTTGTCTGAGATGAGACACATGAACCATCCTTCTCTAATGTTATAATAATGTAACTAGTACTGAAGTTTTCCTTAGAATGTCTTGTCAAACCACGCTTTTGCACAGATTGTGCTGTTTAATACCCGACTGTCCTTTTGGGATTGTCTGTTTCTATGGGAGGTAGAGAAAGAAAGTAGAAGAGATAAACGAGAAAAAATCTTATGACTGTTTCTGACAAATCTATTGCAGAAAGAATCATGGAACGTGGGGTTAAGGAAGGTTGGGAAGAGTAGATTTGGTTTCATACTCATAAGCTTAGCAAGTTTCCTGGCTTAGAACAAGCTTAGAATCTTCTCTGAAAGGATTTGCAGTGGAGGTGTTTAGCCTTCTGGGACTTGAAGATGACTTCCAAGTTATTTGTCTTTATCAGGGTACGTGTAGATTGCAAAACAGATTGTCAAAGGTGAGTCACATGTAACAGCTCAGTGTAAGCCTGGGAAGAGAGAATACACTAGAAAATAAAGTATCCACAACACAATGTTAAGACTAATTGTTATTATTATTGGTTTACTATGCTCACTTACAACTCAAAAGTAAAAATTAAGGGTAATATTTCTGTAAGTAAAAATATACAACACATTTAGAATTGGGGAGGGAAAGCATTCTGAAATGTATTGGAAGCATACTGAATAGGATGGTACCAATTGAGCCAAGGAATTAACGTCTATTTTAATGTGTATCCGTGAGTAAGGAAACATTTTAATACTAGTTCTGAAGTGCCTTTTGCCTTTTCTGAGACGTACAGAGCCATTCAAAAGTATATGTTGATGCAGTGGGAATTTGGAGCTTCATATGCCATGCTGAGCAAGACAGGTATGAACTCAATCTTAATTTCTGTGAAGAGTTAATAGAACAGGAAGTTTTCATTTAACCTTAGGCATCTTGCTAGATGCTTAAATCAGATGGCTAGCTGAAAAGATAGCCTGAATCTAGAGTAGTGAGACATCAAAGTACTCCTCACAGACCCCTGGGGATGTTGGTTTCTTCAGAGAAGAGCATAGTCCCCCTAAATGGCAATTGAGGAAAGCATGGGTAGATTTCTAGGTACTGCAGACACAATTAAACTTTACTGTCTTGTGAAGGGCTAGAGCCAAGCTGTGACTGCCACTGGTTACACAGAATCAACACTTAATCTGCCTGGTAAGAATTCTAGAATTGAGCCTACTTCTTATATTTAGGAAGAATATGAAAAAATCTTAAACTTATTTTTCACAGATAGCTCCTACATTAATGAACCCTCATGTTGTTATCAGGAATTGACATTTCAGTGATATTGAAAGTAGCTTAAATTTTTCTGTTTGTCTATTTCTGATGATTAAATGCTGTTGGCTCATAAGTCTAAATTTATAAGATGAGATCTTAATATTCTCAACGTTTTAGCAAACCCATAACTTGAAGATCAAATTCCGAATTATATTTTAAACAAGTAGCCAGATTTTTCTGTGGAACCTTTTAACAGTAATTACTGATGTTTTGCATTTTGCTAGGTGCTCATGGAGATTTGAATAATACAGTTTTTCATAGCAGGTAGTTAGGGGCCGTCACTTCACACTTGTCATGATGTTATCTGGCTCAGAAATATTGCTTTAGCATTGCTAAGTTTTCAAGATGGAACTCCATCTTGAAAGTTCAACATGAAGAATTTTTTTGCTTGTAAAAGGCTCTGAATCTCTCAGACTGATGAAATAACTCACTTGTAAGAATTAAGTAGGCATATCTGAATCAAAGAGGAAAGACAAATGTGTTCATTATTTTGATGAAATCTGAAATCTACATGTACCACAGATCTGAGCTACTAGGGAATTTCTTAGTCTTAAACAGTTAAATGAATCCCCAGGCCCAGACATTCCTTTTAGTGTGTTATTTTTACAGTGAACTGCCCCAAGGAGCTATTCTAGTCTCAGATGTAATCAATATCTTTAGAGACCTTTTTATTGGACAATTCAGTCTTTGACTGCTGCTGATGACTGTAGTAATTGCACGATTCAGTTGTCTCTGTCTATTTTCTGCCTGTCAGGTAAGCTGCAGTCAACTTCAGAGAGTTTTCAGTTTTCCTCTTTGTATTTATTGAAATTGGTTCAATAATATAGATATATAAGATGTCAAAATAGGAACTTTACATAGCTGAAAGGAGGAGGAAGAGATGAATTTATTCTTACATTATAAAATAATTGGAATTTTATTGGGCCAGGGGAAGATAGTTTTCTTGTTCTCTTTCCAAACAGCACATAGACCTTTTTTGTTTTGTTGCAGGGGGATGGGGGTGGGAGGGCAATCTGTCAGTCTGGGTGCAATAGAAAATACACTGAAATTGAGATTGTAATATTTAGAACACATTCCATTTCAGATCATACCTAAATTAGAAAAAAAGTGTTTATAATTACAAATTCTAAATTATTTACTTTTAAATTTTCTTTATTTGGATAGTAATGTCTAAATAAAAGACTTTAAAGTACAATAAGGCTCAAAAGAGAGCTTTTCTAAAGAAGCTATATTTCAAACAAATCTTACTGTCTTTCCTATCCCTCTTGGCACTAACTAAATGGTTCCAGTTCTTCCAATCTTTCTTCATTTACCCTTTTCTAGACAGGCTGTAGCTCCCCCTGGCCTTCAGATTATTCTTTTTTTGATGCATTATTTCAGTGAAGAAATTCCCAGTGAAAAAGAACAAATACTTTATCTGTATAATAGTATAGGCTGCCGCCCTCTCAGTACTCTCCAGGTGAATTTTATGTTTGAAAAAAGGTACAGCCTTGCTCATTTATCACTAGCTTCCAGGCTTATGGAACACCTATGCAACCAGTTGATCCATTGTTAATTTTTCTTTTGACTAATTTGCTACTTGTTATTTCATAAAGTCAAATCAGAGATGCTAATGCTGCAAGTTTCGAACATTAAGCTCAATATTTGGAGACGATTCTGAAAGGTTATCTGTCAAAAATTGATATTACATTTTTCAGGTCAAACTTTCAAGTTTTCATTTAAACTTGCAACATCTGATTCAGTGGTTCCTTAAACTCAAAGTTAAGTATGTTATTAAATGCTTTGCTGATTTGGTGTCTATAAGGCAAGTGGACCCTTGATGCTGTATCGCTGGCTGTGTTAGCACTAATTAAATAAAATTACCCAACTGGTAAGAGTTATACTTCAAGTATATGAATATTACTTCAAAATTCTAATTAAAAAAAAAAATGTTTCCCATATTCTAAGGACTTGCTAAAATAGTGCTAAGACATTGTTAAACATTAGCATAGGAAGTTTCCTTTTATTCAGTTAGAATAGACAAGCTTAAGTGTAATACATAAAGAACAAAGTGACTGGTAGTCAGTATTTGTTGGTTGATCTTCAGTAGGGCAGAAGAAAGATTAAAATTAGGTCTGAAAACTTATCTGCATGAACACAAAGCTCTTGCTGCTAATGAGTGCATTGCTATCATTGATACTGAGAGCCAGAATCCCTCAAGCCATAATCACCCTTCAGCAAGAAACTGCACTCCTGACTTTGTTAGGGAGCCCTTCAGATGATGATAGAGAAGAAAACTATAGTAGTGGACTTGGAAGACTCCAATTATGGGAAAATGTTTAAAATATCAAGTAGCTTTCATTTAAACATGAATTGTTGAGACCACTGACTTTATTTCTGGCTTGATTTTGGAAATGGGCTAGAAATTTATGCAAATTGTAGACAAGCAATAATTCAGAAATATGTTGCCCTTATTTTACCCATTTAAAAATTGCTTAATTTTAATTTTTATACCTTCTTTTCAAACAGAATGAGCATACCTTTTACTAGATAGTTTAAGTTGACTAATTAATTTGTTGTAGGTAGTTATGTCACAACCCATACATCTGCAGTTGCTTTTCAGCATTTTTCTGATTTTATTCAAACTATTATTTAAATTAAAAAAAAAACAACAAAACCCACCAAACAAAAAATGGACTATTATTTCATGGCTGATATGAAGATTATTTTCTCTTTAGAAAGGTTTTTTTCTGTTTTAAAAAAAATGCTTATTTTCCCTTCTATAACATTTTTTCCCTTAGCTGTAAGTCCTAAAAAAAGTTAAAATATTAGAAAAAAAAATATGCAAGTTTATATCATGTTTTCATAATTTACCAGAAAATTATTGAAGGATTTCAGTTATTTTAAGATCATTTTGATTGGCATATACTTAAATTTTCAATAATGCTTGTTATATGTTAATGTCAATTTACTGTCCCCTTTCCCACGAGCAGTAGCAAAGATATGTTAAGAGCTCTTTTTACTTGTCAGATGAAAAGGCAAGAGTCTATTCTTTTCAGCACCAAAAAAAGCCCACTTGAGGAATTTTTTTCCCTGCCACATATAAGGTATTTGTGGTTCGGATTTTTTTTTTCCTCAGTCTTATATAACTAATAAATCTGAAGAGACTTGGACCAAACTTTCAAACAACATTCTGTTGTACTGGAAATGTCGATGCAAAGAGAGATGATACAGAACATTATAGTTACGTAGAAACTGTGTGACATAAGTGTCTCTTAGCACATTGTAGTGTGAAGAATGGACAAGAGAGTTGGAATAGCAATAGTTTTCTTTTTGGTATGTACAGTGAAAGGTTTCAGGAAGGAGAGTGAAATGGGAGATAGAGTGGAGAGAGAAGACAGAGTGGAGGAGGATTAAGTTAAAGAGGCTATTATAGAAGAAAAAGCTAAAAGACTAAGAGAAGAAAAAAACATTTACTTTTTACATGCTGGACTTAGACTATGTGACTCGACAGACTCTTTACAATGAATGCAAATTAAAGTCAGGAGGTGATAACTGGTAGACAAAGGGCATTTGTACAGAGGGGATCAAAAAGATATTTTACTCATCCCAGTTCAAAAAGATGACAGTTTGCAGTTTCACAAAGCTGTCATTTAATTAGTGTTTTGCTTAGGTTTTTTTGGTTTGTGGTTTGGATTTTTTTTTCCTAGATTAAAACTCTATTACAGTATAACAACTACTGATAGTGTTCTTTTCACACATACATAGAGGGAAATTAATTGCTACTGTATCTACTGTGGTCAACATTAAGTTTCATGTTGATATCACAAGGTTCAAATTTAAATTGGGGATTTTTTGTTTGTTTTATTGTCAGGTTCTTTTTTGTTGGGTATTTTGGTTTTTTTTTTCCTAAAGCAAATTGTGCTTGTTGGAGACTTCTCCAGAGAAGAGTTTTTCTGGGTAGTATACAAACATGTGGACAGGGCCAAAAGACAAGTGCCTAGTTCAGTTGTCTGCCAAATCTAAAACATTTTTGAGTAGTACAGGAAGGTAGAAGTGGCTTGGATACCTTTAACTTTGAGATATAAGCCCATTATCAGAAATGTAGCCAGGCCAGCTCTGCTTGCTCAAAATGTAGCCTGAAGTTTTCTCTCATCGGCGTGTGGAGGCAGCTGAATATGTTTTTGTTTATGGAATCTGCGTGTCACCCAATGAAATACTCTTACCATTCCAGTTGGCAAAAGGTTGCAAACAAGATAGGATCACAGCATAGTTCTGGTTGAAGGGGACCTCAGAAGGACTCTAGTCCAAACTTCTGCTTAAAGCATTCAGCTCTGGAGTCAGAGCAGCCAGTTATATCTTGGAAATCTCCAAGGCTGGGGGAAAAAAAGGTCTTTTCAACTGATTATTCCAGCCTATACAGCTGCTTCTTGATGGCAGCCCAGCCCTCAAGTGTATTAGCTGTTGCCTTCATTTTGGTGTTATCTGCGAATTTGGAAAGTGTGCACTCAGTCATCTCTCCCATGACAATGATACAGATGTTAAATAGGACAGGTGTCAGGACTGATCCCTGCAGTGCTTCACTTGTCGCAGGCATCAAGGTATACCACAAGCTACTTACTGTTACCCTCTGAGCCTGATCATCCAGCCTTTTTTTTCAATCCATCCTTCCAGAATGTAATGACCTAACAAGAATAATGTGGGAAATGGTGTTGAAAGCCCTGTCAAAATAAATGATATCTATTGCTCTTCCTTCGCCCCTTAGTGTGGTCACGTAATCATAGAAGGCAATCAGGTTGGCTAGGCATGATTTATCCTCAATAAATCTGTGCTGACTGTGCCCAAAAATATATTCAAAGAGGACTCACTCCATTATTTTCTAAGTGACTCAGAGAGGTCGTCTAAGCCTGTAGTTGCCCACATCAACCTTTTGACTCTTTTTTGAAGATACTTTCTCCAGTTGTTGGTTCTCTCTCCAGGTCTCCATGAATTTCTAAAGATGATAGAGAATCGCATTTCAAGGACACACAGTTTTCTTAGCACTCTCAGGTACAACTTGTTGAATCCCAATGACTTGTATGGATCTGTCTTGCAAATAATTTCTATCTCGATCCTCATACATTACTGATAGTTCATGTTCTCTTTGAACCATCTGACTAACTTCAGAGGCCTAGTTGGAAGAGACTTAAGGCAAATGTGGTGTTGAGTAGCTCAGCTTCATCTGTGTCTGCTGTCACTGTGTCAGCTATCTCATTCACCAGCAGACTCAAGTTTGCCTTGTTCAGCCTTTTGCCACTAACAGAGCAGTATGTAGTAGCCTATGCATGAAAATGTCAAGAGATTTTTTTCTAGCATGTAGGCTGGTGTAGAGGCTATGCAGACCTTTGATCTGACCTAGTCTGCTCACGTTAAGTGCTTACGCCCACCTATAAATACCCAGACTTTTTACTGTGGTGCTGTCTCTCTCACAAATGACTTAGCGTGCAAGAAACACTCTTTGGTAATTAGAAAAAAGGGACTGAGGGCTGGAGCTTGTAAATTCAGCTTTTTTCTCTCTTTCTTTCAGGTAACCAGTAAGTAGCTTTGTGTAATATTGAAATAGGTTACAGTCTTTTACCTTCATCTTTAGGTGGATTAGAGTTTTTCATTTCTTTATCACTTGGTTATTCCCTTTGCTTTTCGGATTGTGACTATCAACTCACAAAAGCCCAGATCTTGTGCAGCCTGGTTTCTGGCCTGCCTTCCAAGGGGGGATACCGTGTGATTTCTGGTGAACAGTGGACTTATTGAGAATCTGAACTTCTTCAGTGTATGTACTAGCTGGAGATACTGCACTGCTATCTCCAGTGGCTGGAGATACCCAGTTAGTTGGTTGAATCTAGATTTTTTTACCTGTATCAGGCCAATTTTTAACTGTGAAGTCCAGCAATTTCTTGACTTGAGGAAAGCAAGTACATTTTGATTTTGATGCTTGGTTTTGAATCTTGTTTTGTTTCCCAAAACTGTATTATTTAATATAATAACATCAACAGTTTATTGGTGTAGTTTTGTGGGATTTAATGAATATATTTATGCCAAGTGTTGTGAAAGCTGAAGAAAAAATATGTTCTTTATGCCAGTTACAGTTTTAATAAGGGTAGGTCCATGTTTTAAAATGAATTCTGTATGTAATGGAAATTGTTGTTGAAGTTTATTTTTCAGCTTCTTGCCACTTTATTTTTTAGAACTCAGTGGAATGATTTCCTACCATTCTGCAGGAAGTAAGCAGTTACCTGCATGAAAAACTAGTATTGACTAACAGCTGGTAATTTCATGGCTCTTCTTAAAAAAAAAAATAAGGGGGCAGGAGGAAAAAGGAAGCATAGCCTTTGTGTCTGAGGAGGATTAAAGCTCAGCACAATGAGTTTTGGAAAATTTCTTAGTCACTGCATTTTAAAATCTGCACTTAACATCTCTAGAAGTGATGACAGTGATGTATTCTCAGTACTCTCACTCAGAAGAGTGATTTCCCTTTGTTGTAAATGTGTCCCCAGACTGATATGGTAAAGCATACAAGGACATTGTTTTTGAGCCAAGCAAGGGGCAAGAAGTTTTTGATGCATGAAATTTTGAAGTGAATTATGAGTTGTGTGATTGCAAAAGTTAAGCGAGTTACATTATTAAACAGTTACTCAAAGATGAGCCAGTTCCACATGCAGTCACTTACTGTATATGTGAACCTGTCTTGTTAAAAGTTAATCTCGTGCATAACAAACATGTTCAGAGAAATAATCATAAAGTGAAATGAGGATCTCTAGGTATCTAAACATAATAAAAGCATTATGAAGTAACATTGCTTAGTGTAAGGGAGAGATTTTGCTGTTTGGAATTCTTCATTCTGTATTTGTGATTCTCATTTGAAATTGATTTTCCTAATAGTAAAAAAATCTGTCCCTGCTGTTTTTAGAGTACACTTATTGTGAAGTTTTACTTTGGATGATTGCAGATTTAAGACTGTAGGACTGTAAGAAAGTAATATATACTGACGGAAAACAAGTAAGTTGTTTTACATGCTCATCTAATTTTGCTTAACCACATGTAATTTAAAATCAAACAGTTCACTATTAAGTGAATCCAATTGACAAAAAATAGAAATTACATAACACGGAATTCAGGATAGATGAGTAAGTAGAAGAAATAATGTATGTCCTGCTAAATTCTACATGTACAAACACTATGAAGTATAGAATCTGCTATGCAGTATTGTTCCATTATAGCTTATTTTTTCAGCCTCTGGTGACACCAAGTATAGAAATACCAATAATTATGGTGAGTTTGTGCATCTGAACAAATCATTCATGGATAATTGAGGTTGCCCTCGGAGGAGGAGAAATCCGTGAGGAGATGATTATGAGTTCATGTAGCTGAGATACAAGTTGAGAAGCAATGCTGAATCCCAGTAAGCATTTTTTTCCTGAACCTGAGACATCAGTCAGATAAAACTACAAGCATCCTTTCTATTTTTCCTTAAGGTGATCAAATATCATAGAATACAGCAGTTTCCCCACTGAAAGAGTTCCATGTCACAGTTGATGGCTGCTCTGCCTCTTAGAATAAAATGAAGCGTTGTGGTTCTGTGTTATTTCCATAACGAAGGAGGTATTTTGTCAGTATTTTAGATTAACAGAGATCGCACGCAGTTGCCAAAACAATATGATAAAATCGATTTGAAAGACATTAAGTACCTCTCAGGGATACCAGTCATCTGTTTGTTTTTTTTTGTTTCTCATTTAATTTTCCAGGATTGAAATTTTTGTCATGTGTTTTCATACCGAGTAGAGGCACTTTAACAGAGCTACTGTTATACTTACCTGCCAGTGTATCCTCTGGGTATCAATGAATTCTTTATTAGCCCTAGATGTATATACTTTAGAAGGAAAAAAGTAGTAAAGCTTAGCACAAAACACAGTTCTTGTGAAAAAAGTTGAAGAAAGATTAAGGTACATTCCAGGTCTATAAAAACAGATTACTTTTATATTTAAGGTAGAACTCCAAATTATAAAAAAATAAGCTTTTCACACCAAACTGAAAATGTTACGTCTTCCCTGCAGACTGAGAGCATGACGTATTCCTTCCTTTACGTTTGAAATCTGTTACCCTTGATTCCTGGTCAGTGAAATATGTGAGCATGGATGCATTTCTTAAGCATGTTTAAGTTAATCAAAACACTTGGGGGTGCTTAAAGCAGTGCATGAGCACAGACTCAAGCATTTAAAAATAATCACTCCGTTCCATTTTATTTAAATACATATGTTGATTTGAAAAGCCTTTGGTTTTCCCAGATACTCTCATTAATTACTGACACAAAACACAACATAAAAGTTAGTAAAATAAACAAAATGATGACCTGAATTTGTGCTTTTTTAGTTTTGTATTACTTCTACAGCCTAATTTATTACTACAGTAACAAATATCTGAAATAACTAATAGTACATGATAGACGTAAAAGAATTATGAAGAAAACCTACCTAGTTTAAATA
The DNA here is from genome assembly GCF_028858725.1 of Colius striatus. Classification (NCBI taxonomy): domain Eukaryota; kingdom Metazoa; phylum Chordata; class Aves; order Coliiformes; family Coliidae; genus Colius; species Colius striatus. The sequence goes on from NC_084766.1 coordinate 12,688,739, forward strand.
TTATATTTCAATTGGGACAGGCTAGTTTAAGACAAAGCTTTAGCACTATTATTGTACATCTGTTTTCCCTATCTAGACCATGCATATGTCTTATGCATAAGTTTTCAGACTTATTTTTTGGTGCTAAGTGAGAAAGGCCTTAAACCAGAGACTTTCCCTGTACTTTCAGAAAAATGGCAGAAAAATTCCTGAGTCATCTTTCCCATGAGTTCTTCTCCTTCATGTGTCATTTTTCTTTTGAAGAATAGTTATGTCAGGTTTCCTCTCACACTTTTGCACAAAGCTTATTTTTTCTCACCCCTGCTGCTTGATGTAATTGGTAGTGTATATAGAATCTATGGTATTGGATTCTGAAAAGTATTCTCTGGTAGGTAATGGGATAACACATACTTGATGTCATAATCTTCAGCTCTGACGATCAAATATGAACTTTTATCATGGTAACATTCTTGCGTTCTACGAAAAGATGGGAGTTCATTTGGGGATTTCAGAGACCCGCCGTTACTGGATATGACAATGCAGAGTCACTGGTGATAATGAGCTATTTCATTGATGGCTTTACTCCCTCAGAAGGCTTCTGCCTTACATATGGGAGGCAACTCATCTAGAGATGTGGTGTGTACCAGTTTTCATAAAACTTCAGTTTGGTGATGAATATACCTGAATTCCTAGGACCAGTTAGTCTGTCCAAAGTTACATGTACCTGGAGGATATGTGCACACTTTTGTTTGGTTTTTTGTTTACCCATGTGCTTTATGGCTCCTCAAAATCTCTTGTGAGCATTCTAAGATGAGAACAGATAGGATCAAGTAAAGCAAAGGGTTAGGTTATTTATTAGAAGCAGGAAGAATAAGACAAGTTTTGTTGAGCATGAAATTTCTCTTTATTTACCTCCTCTGTTTGTCAATGTGCTTGGGAGACTGATGACTGTTGTCTTGACTTTTCCCTCCATACCCTCTTCCCACTAAGCTTCTCTGAGTCATACTGTGTTCCTTAACTAACACCTTTCTTCTTCCTTAAGTGTCCTCACTTCAAATCACAACGTTTTTTACAGTATTTATACCATTATATGAGTCATTTGTTGCAAAATATGTTTGTACTTGCCTGTTGAAACATTTTTTCACAGTTTACACACTTTCAAGTTCTGAGAATTAATAAATTATTAGTATAGACATCAGACTTGATATTTATAGCACTTTTTGCAAACTACCCTCTTTTTAATTTAACATCTGCTATTTCAAATGTTCATATTGTCTTGCAGGTTGCTCTGTATAATGATTGGTATATCTTGATATTTGAAACATGATTTGTTTGTGTGGTCTTTGCTACTCATGCCAAAAGGCTAGATTGTCAGCAAGTATGTTAAAAAAATGTAATTCAGCCGGAATCAATGGAATTGCAGGCCTCGTTAGTTGCAGTTTTGGCTCAAAACACAGGCAGAGTAAATGCATGTGTGTCTGGCTCAACAAATGTTAAAGCCATTACTGTAAAAGATTTCCAGGAGCCTAATGGATTTATATTACCAAAGTGGGATTTTTCTCCAGTCATAAGGAAAAGGAATAGAGTTTTGAAAGCCTTATTTAACACTATCAGTGTAAATACAAACTTTATTTTATCATGTTCCAAATTCTTATAGCAGCTGTTGCCTCTTTTTGATGTCCCCAAATAACTTTAGTCCTGAGACTAAGATCTATTTTGCCAGTCACTCTGCAAGTCTGTTAGGAAGACATTCTTGGCCCCACAGAGCTTCCAAAATGAGGATGTACCCTAATGTAACGCTAAATTTGTTATTTGTGGCACAGTTTTATTTGTGGATTTTATATATTTCTAAACATGGGAATCTTCTTTGCCTTTTTGTTTACCTCAAACGTTTCTTGCCACTTCTATTCTTCTGTGTCGTGTGTGCAAAACTGTCATTGGCAGGTTTTTGCAATCCAGGACTTTAATTAGAGCCATAAACATCAGCAGCCGTGTGCCATGTAGCTTCCTGAGCCCATTTCACAGATTGTGCTGAGAAGGAAGGTACTTGCAAGTTTGTCATTGGCACCTAGCCTTCTGTCTTCATTTGTAAATGGCAGTTGTCTATAATGGTTTGGGGTTGTTTTTTAATATCTCTATGTAAAACAAAACAAGTAAACAAGAAGGAAATGAGGGAAATAAACAGTAGCATTGACGAAAAACAGGAGTGGTAACCTTGGAGACAGAGATCCAAGGGTGCAGAGATGACAATTTATTTTCGAGCCAAAGTGCTCTAACAGACTTCTGCTTTTCAGCAGCAATGGAAACAGTAAGTGTACATTTAACTGTATAGTTTTACAGATGTCTCTAGGAGAGGAGAGACTACGTGTGACTGTGAAAGTTCTCTAGGTTTCCGTGCACATCGCACCCATCAAGTGGTGACTCAGGCTGTTGGGTTTTTTCCCTTGTTGGGTTTAACTTGAAGATGCAGACTGGTACTCCATAGCCAGAGGTATGCTTTTAGTTTTGTGTACAAAAGAGGCTGTGTTGCAGTAGAGAAGAGAGATACATGTTGTCCTGCTGCTTTCTAAAAAACAAGGAACTACTGTCAATCATTTTTCTGCACAGTGTTACAGCTCTATATTTCTGATGGTATCCAGAGGAGAACTGATTTTTTATGCTTATTTCATAATTAAATGATAATTGCTTTTAGTTGCTTCTTACAGTGCCTGGGATATTTATAGCTAGAAGTAGTATTTCCGATATTTCCATTGTAAAAAAAGGAGATTTGGACTCTGTACTCCTCTAATTATAGCCCCTTATGGTTATTAATGGTAGTAGTGTAATAGCTGATGTGTAGTAAGATTAATGAAAATTCTTGAAATCTGCAACAGAACAAATAGTGAGTAGCTCCACAGTTTTAATGAAAAGGCATGTCTAGGTCCCTAATGTGTTGGTTATGATGTGGAAGCATGTCCTTGCTACTTCAGTCTCAGGTTTTTGATTCAGTATATTTACATTTGTTACCACACTTTCAGCTTTTGATACAAAACACATGTTTATACAGCGCACAGACACTGTACATGGGACAGGGACAAAGAGAGAGATTTGATTCAGTTCAAGAAGGACAGGGAGCTGCTGGAGAGAGTCCAGCACAGGACCACAAAGATGATGGAATGGAGCATCTCCCTTATGAGGAAAGGCTGAGGGAGCTGGAGCTTTTCAACTTGGAGGAGACTGAGGAGTGATCTCATTAATGTTTACAAATTTGTAAAGAGTGGGTGTCAGAAGGATGGAGCCAGGCTGTTCTCAGTGATGGCCAATGATAGGACAAAGGGCATTGGGTATAATCTGGAACATAAGAGGTTCCAAAGAAATACAAGGAAGAATTTCTTCACTGAGAGGATGAGGGAGCACTGGAACAGGCTGCCCAGATGGCTCGTGGAGTCTCCTTCGTCTGGGGACATTCCAAACCCACCTGGATGAGTTCCTGTGTGACCTACTCTAGGTGGTCCTGCTCTGGCAGGGGATTGGACTAGATGACCTTTTGAGGTCCCTTCCAGATTTTGAGATTGTCATAAATTGTTTCTGAACATTACCCGTGTATCTACTATCAGAGCTATTGAGGTTATCTAACAAGTATAAGGAACTGTGCTGAAACTGGCAGTCAGTATTTAATCTCACCAGGCCAAAACTGCCACTAAACTAATGGGAGTTTCACCTGATTATCAAGTCTGAAATTGAGTTTGTAACTGATGACTTAAATGTCTCATACATCACGTCTGTATGCCTGTAACCTTATCTTCTTAAACCTGAGCAACTTAATGAGTTATGGTAAATTTGAGTTGTGATTCCATATCTTTCACTTGTTTAGAGGTGGACATATTTCTTTGTTTCATGATGCTATGTGATAATCACTGTTTTGTTAGAAACATGTCAAGCAGTAAAGCTGGACTCCAATATATTTCTGCTCTGAAGTTAACTCTCTTCTCACGATATTTTTAATAGTAAGACTAACTCTTCCAGTGCTGCCAGTTGCACAGCTTTGTAACTTGCCATTGAGCCTATAGAAAACACAGAATCTTGCAGAGGGAAAAAGATCTTTCTTTTTTTTTTTCTCATTATGTTTTCCCATTTAATCATTCCCTCTTCCAGGAAATCTAGCTCCCCTGCTGGCTTGAATCAGATGTCCTCTTTGTTCTCTTATGACTTTCAATATATTATCAACAAAAAATATAAAAGGAAGAAAAATAGTTTCTTCATCTCCCACTCAAAAATGAACATGCAAAAGATCAACAAATCCACTGTTTTTCCGATTTTCTCTTTCTGTGATTATCTTATGGAAAATCTGCTAAGTTACAGTTGTCCCTTTTCCATTCCACTTCACAATGCTTTGTAGCATTTTTCTTTCTGTTGTTCAGCTCCACCTTTATATAAACCAAAAATAATCCAATTCTTTTTGTTTCATTTAATTCTAGTACCATCTGGGATTCTGATGTTTCTCCGTCTTTGTAGATTGCAGCATATATTACTTTTGAGATTTTCAGGCAAACACTTCAATGATTTTCTCTTCATGTACTTGTTCGAAGATTGCAAGGAAGACTGCAGTCCGTTTTTGAAGGGATTTTTTACCATTCAGAGGAACAGAACTTGGCAGTTTAATGTCAATTGATGGCCAAATTGGCTGGAAAGTAAACAATCCAAAAGCCTAATGGAGGCAGTGTTTCCCTTTCTAAGTGCTAACACAGGAATAAAACTGAACTCACTTTAACCAGCTAGGCTTGTTTACAGTAGAAAATTCTCCATTAGAAGCAAACAAACTTTCTTTTTCCCTGCTTTCTGGTGAGTATTCTTGGATGGAGATTCTGGAAATATATTAAACAGAGAAAATTATCCAAATGATGACAAGGGCTCTGAAACTCCATCATGTTTTCTGCATCTGTTTACACGGATCTTTGTTGACAGATGATGCACTTACCTCCAAGGGCTTTTTCATGTCATTCCTCTACACTGCATCTCCCTCTGTCAGACTGGCACATGAGAGTAAGTCAAAAAGTGGAATGTTTCGTCTCTGCACATGTCTTTTTTGAGTTGCTGATCTCGAACTTTAGAACTGTAAAAAAGTAAAAAATTATACGTTAATGTTAAAAAAAAGCTAAAGTACATGCATGCTTATAGTTTTTTTATCAGCTGTGAAAGATCCTGATACCACTCTGATAGAAGAGTGGGCTAACATCTCTCTTGAGCAGCAGTGTGAAGCATAGGGTTGACTCTTAGAGGCTTTGAGTCTACTTGTATGTGACAGCAGAGTGAAGTGACCAAGACTTGTCCCACAGATAGTATTATTAAACTGAAGGACTCAGCACATTTTAAAAATACAGATATTGTACAAGGATTCCTAGAAAATCCTATCAGAACAGCTTTTAGATGGTTTAAAGTAATTCAGATTGGTTTTGATTTTGTTTGAGGTGATTGTTTTTATTTTTATCTGCTTTTTCTACATTGTAATTTACACCACAATCTTGTGTTAAGCATATGGTAAAAATATTTCAGGCGCTGGGATAAATTATTTTCCAAAGGAAGTGCCCCCTAAAGGAAAGTTGGAAAGTTGTCTTGTGTCATTGATTTGTAGAAACAGTTGGTTTATCCCAGAAATGAACACATTGATTTGTAGAAACAATTGGTTTATCCCAGAAATGAACACTACATTGCAATTTTTCCAGAAATTAGAGGGTAAATAATCATCTCAAAACAGATGATGCAAACAGAAGGATAAATGGTATAATATCTATAGGAACTTTTTACCAGCATATAACATTCGGAAAAGGACACATGAAAATGCTGTAGAAAGATTTAGACACACAACTGAGGCCAGGATCTGAATATGATGGAATGTGGAATAGGGAGTGAGAGGGTGTAATTCAGTTCTGTTATGTTTAGAAAACTGCTACAAAATGGATATCATGACTTTTTAGCAAGACATGGAATCTGCAATGATTAGCCTTTCTCTTACTCATTATACAGAAAACCAAATAGTCTCATTCCTACCCTGGAATGAGAGTGCCTCATAGGCTAATTTGCTGAAGGTATTTGTGAGGCACTTAGAGAAGAACAGAAAAATTATGGATGCAATTTATATTGTAATGTATTTTTAGCATTTTATTATGTCTTCTTTATGATTATGAAATTTTTTTTATGAGGCAAATAGGCAAAAAACCCCACCCACCCAAAGAGAAAACCAAGACCCATTTCCAGTTGTGAGTCAACTTAACCAGTCAGCATTTTTCATCTATTGTTAATGAAAACATACACTCAGGTAGCAGTAAAAAGTTTTTAACTGTAAGCCTGTAATTGTAGTTGAAAACAGGAATGAAGGAGATTTCTATGCGTGTTTTTAAGAAAATCACGCTATAGTCAGTAACTGTTACCATGGACATGGGATACGATCAGCTTTTATGCTTCTGTATTGAAGAAAAGACTCCAGAGTAATACCTATGTTTTAAAGTGTTCATGAGCAGAAGTCTTTCTCCCTGGAGCTTTGCTCGTTTTGCTGAGGGAAGTCAACAGCAATGTTCTAGTTAATTAGAGAAGTACGAGATCTATTTTACACAGCATTTAACTTAATGTTTAAGAGCTATACAACTCAAGTCATAACTTAAAATTATAAGATATTCTATGTAACCACTCATCAGCATATATATACCTTCCAAGTAATGACTACTAGAGAACTGTGCTGATAAATGTGCAGAATAAATTGTGAAATCTCTTCACAGTATTACAAATGAGAGTTGTAGCATACAACTTCCCCTGTATGTTAACAGGCTATATCTATGTTTTCCTAGTGTTTTACTAAGAAACAGCAACAAAAATGGTAACACTTGCTGTAGGTATGTCTCACAAGAACTAGGTATTGCAGCATGAGAAGGATGGAATATATGTAAATATTTATCACACAAAAACATACAAAAAATTCAGAGGTAGAAGAAAAGATATTTTATATGATTGTAAAATGCACTAGTTTTTATAGTACTGTAAATTGTTTTCAGAGTTAATGGAATCACCTAAGACATAGAGACATAAACACTGATCATCAAATAACTGTGAGATAAGTTTTTTTCCCTCTAACAAAGCCTCATGACATAAAACTATGAGATAATAAAATAACAGACACAGATCATAAAGGACATAAAACTCTGAACCCATGATGCTGAAAAAAAAAAAAAAGGTGTAATGTTTGAATTTGCAGCATTCTGGAGAAGTAAGGTGCAAAATAGCAGGGAAATAGCAGAGTGTCAGAAGGGCATCAGGAGATAGTGTAGAAATGACCAGATGTAGATCACTATTCACATTTTTTAATGTGAAATAGAATATATTGAAAGGGAATCCTTGCACAATAATAGCAGAGAATTGGGGGGTAAAAAGTCATTGAAGGAAGAATATTTGGTCGTGGATAGATTCAGTAAAAACCAACCCAGGAAGTCTAAAAGAATTAATATACTGTTGAAGAGCTTATCAAGCTTCAGAGAAATACTGCTTTTAAACAGTCTTTACTTGTGATGTAAATGTGACCTTAAGCTCAAATAAAATTATGACAGGCAAGTGAAAATCCTGCAACTCTGTCCAGTTTATCAAATATGAGTCAGACTCCCATCATAGAATCACAGAATGATCAGTGTTGGAAGGAACCTCTAGAGACCATCTAGTCCAAACTCCCTGCTAAAGCAGGTTCTTCTTGAACAGGTCACACAGGAACACATCCAGGTGGGTTTTGAAAACCTCCAGAGAAGGAGACTCCACACCTTCCCTGGGAGGCCTGTACCAAGGCTCCCTCACACTCACAAGAAACTTTCTCCTCATGTTTAGGTTGAATTTCCTGTGTTCCAGCTTGTGCCCATTACCCCTTGTCCTGTCACTGTGTGCTATGTAAAAAAAGACTGGCCACATCCTCTCCTCACCTGTCCTTTAGGTATTTTAAGTGTTAAGATCCCCTCTGTCTTCTCTTCTGCAGGCTAAACATCCCCAGATCCTGCAGCCTTTCCTTGTAGGAGATACGTACCAGTCCATCATCTTAGAAGACCTCCACCAGACTCTCTCCAAGAAGTTTTCTATCATTCTTGAACTGGAGAGCCCAAAAACTGGATGCAGCACTTTAGATGTGGCCTTACCAGGACAGAGTAGAAGGGAGGAGAACCTCCCTTGACCTGCTGGACACATTCCAGCCTTCTTGGCCACAAGGGCACATTGCTGGTTCATTTGCGGCCAGGACTCCCCAGGTCTCTCTCTGCAGAGCTGCTCTCCAGCAGGTCAACCCCCAGCCTGTCCTGGTGCATGGGGTTGTTCCTTCCCAGATGCAGGACTCTGCACTTGTCTTTGTTGAACCTCATGAAGTTCCTCTCTGCCCAACTCTCTGATTGAGATCTCGCTGAATGGCAGCACAGCCTCTGGGGAATCAGCCAGTCCTCCCAGTTTGCTGTCATCAGCCAACTTGCTGAGGGTACACTCTGTCCCCTCATCCAGGTCGTTGATGAAGACGTTGAACAGGACTGGCCCCAGAACCGATCCCTGTGGAACTCCACTGGCCACAGGCCTCCAACTCGATTCTGTGCCACTGATCACCACCCTCTGGGCTCTGTTATTCAGCCAGCTCTCGATCCACCTCACTGTCCACTCACCCAAGCCACACTGTCTGAGCTTTCCTATGAGGATGTTATGGGAAACAATGTCAAGAACCTTGCTGAAGCCAATGTAGACGACATTCACTGCTCTCTTATCCACCCAGCTAGACATGCCATCATAGAAGGCTATCAGGTGGGTCAAGCAGGAACATCCCTCAGTGAATCCATGTTGACTCCTTCTGATAACCTTTTCCTTCATGTGCTTAGAGATAACTAAGGATGAATCCATATTTCCATATATCCCATGAATCCACATTTTTTTAAAGACCAAACTAGATAGCACTTGGAAGGAAAAAAAAGATAAATTAGGCAAATCTTCATATTCCTGCATGCAAATTAGTGTTCTTTTTTTTCTTTTTTTGTTGTTGGTTTTTTTTCAGAAAAATTCCCATCAATTATAGGACTATTAGATTGACTTGAGTATCTCTGGTATTCCAAACTGTGCAGAACTCACAAATGAAGATACATTAGTTGTTGACAGGAAGTTTGGAAGAGCGATGTACTGAAATAACTCGTGTAAATGTATATATGTCTGAATAGCACACATGATAGAACAAACCATCTTTGCAGTGACATTCTTCTTGCTATTATTTGGCACTAGAAACTGCTAAACTATTTGGTTTAGTTTAAAATGTCTTTAGATAAAAATTACTCTAGTAGCCTGCATATTTTCTGACTTTATTATTACAGATCTGCCAGTTACGTGGATTTGCAAAGAGATACCAATATATGATCATATATGTAACAATATTCTGAGTTCAAGTGGCTTAAAAGTTGCTTTAGCTGCATGAACAGATTCTGAATTGGTCATTGCAAAGCTCTGGGTCTCTGTCAGAACCGAATTCTTTTGTGTGTGTGTTTCTGTGATTAGATGCAAAATGAGCTGTGGGATCGACAGTCTCCTGGAAGTATGAAATAGCTCTTATGAGTATAAATGGTTTCATTCAACAACAAGCAGATTCTAATGGGACTGAGAAACTGGTTTATAAAATGGAATATAGTCTGCTAATTTTCCTTCATTATGCTGCTCCCGAAGAGCATAAATCCTGAAGCAGTATCTGAAAAGCTCAGGAAATAGTTTCCAACTAGTCTTTTCTCCTGGAATTTTATCTCTGAAAATGAGAAGGAGCAATATTTACATATATTTCCAGATATCTCCATTCTCAGAGGACTTACTTTAAAAAAAGAAAAGGTAAAGGTAAGCTTATGAAATTTAAACTGAGGAAAATCAAGGCAAACTCTCAAGTCTCATCTTCATGAGGACTTTTAATTCTTCAGGTATTGAGTACAAAAACCAAAAGCAGGTTCTTGAATGACTGTTGTTTAAACAAAACTATGTAAAAAGAAATATTATAGTGCTGGTCAAGTTTTGTCTTCCTATTTGTAGTTGGCACTTCTAGGTAAAATTAGAGTTATGATAGAACACCTAAAAATGTGTTCTATATTTTTATTAAAACAAGTAATCAAGATACTTACATTGTCAACACCACCTTATTCCCCAAAAGAAATTTAAAGTTGCCTTTATTTCCCCAGATAAACTACATCTGAAAAGGACATCATATCTCTGTCTGCCTTCAGCAAATTGCCTTGAAATAGGTTTACTGGACTAACAATACTGCAACTTTATCTCTTTTTCATTAATTATATTTTCTCAAATTATTTTGATACCTTTGCTGTGATGTGCAGTTTGTCACTGCTGTTGTAGGACTGTAACAGAAATCTCTTTGTGGTGGTTACAAGGAAATTTAAACCCCTAAAGACTCTCTGGTCAAATAAAGTCATATGAGCAGTTAATGGTGCTGACCAAATGAACCCTTTACATTCTCATCCACGTCTCAAGTACTGTATTGGAGGCTGCTTCAAAAGAGGAGGATGGAAGTTCTTTGGGAAACTTTAGCACTGCACTTCTACAGGACAAAAAAATAAAGCAACATCAGAAATAAAAATGCTGCTCTTTGCTATGACTTTTCCATTTTATTATTTTCTCTAGTGAAAATTTTCAAGTGATACTTTCACTGACCTCTTTAAACATCTTATTTCTGCCTAAGAAGCTGATGAATAAGAAAAAAAATGTAGCTGTTGGGCTACTGTATTTCTTAAGTCAGCATGTTCTGCTCAGTTTCACTAAATGAGAAGAACCTTAAATATGTTCTCTTTTCTGTGTTCTTTTGATCATAGAATTTGGATGGGCCTGAAATCCAGAAGCTTTCTTCTATTTTGAGGTAAAAATCAAAACGAAAACTCACTGTGGAATCTTGTCTTGTAGTCAGTACTCACACATTTGCTGTCAGAAAATGGATGTTACTATTATATTACGGTTAATGTGACTGATCGAGCTGCTGTTGTAGATGCCATAGAGATTTGGAACGAAAATTTGGTTTCAGATCCAAAGAATATAAAAGTTCTATGCAAATTACAAAACAGGTAGTTGGAAGAAGAAACAAGTGCGGCATGTCCAATAGACTAAAGAAAATTCAAGCCAAACTGCTGCAAAGCAATCACTGTAATTTATAAATACGTATTCTACAAATCAAGGCACCAGATCACTGTGCTAAATACTGCACAGAATGTGCTTTGTTCTGGTCCCATCATTGTTCTTTGGCAGTATCATGAGAGATACAAAAAGTTGGAAGACTCATGGAAAGCTGACACAATTTTAGGTCAAATAAGCAGCATTGTTTTCCTTCTTCATGAGTGCTGTACTAGATGCAATCCTTTTATTTTTGTGTTTCAGAGTCAGAGTTGCAGCTTGTAGGGACCATAGGAATTCCCCCAAGAACCATCCCATATGCTCTTGCTTACACTGGGGAATTGTAAAACTTCTGTAGGATCCTTGAATCCAGAAATGTTTGACCATTGCTGTCTGCATCCCAGAACTCTTCACTCCTTCCAGGGGTAGATAATGGTGCTACTTGCTCTCTTCTCATAAAGGAGAAAGGAAGAGCATTTATGGGACTTCTTGAATTGTTGAACATATTGCCAGTGAGTAGCTTGTCTCAAAACTGGTGGGAAACATCCAGTACAAACAGATGGCCAGTCTTCATTCAGCTCCATGCTGTATAGCACACAACAGTTTTCTATTTTGTTTTTACAGCATTCTCATTTCAATCAGATTAGTGATGTTGCCATTCGTGCCAGTCTGTGATTGCCTGGGTACTATGTGGCCATCTTCTGCCAGAAATACCTGGCCTGTTGCTTTGGATGCAGAGATTAATTCTTCCACTCCTTTGCTAGACTGAACAAGACAGAAAAAGCATCTCCTGACAATGTTATCGTGTTGAGATTCAGCTTGTGAGGACGCTTCTGAGAAAAAAGGATGGGAACAGCCTATTTCCATTTTTATTCCTGAGTGCCATCCTTAGGACAGAATTTGTCTTCCTGATTGCCTTGTAAGAGGATACACACGATCAGTCTGGTACTTTACACTGATGTGTAGGCATTAGCCCCAGAGAGGTGTGTTCATGGACCTGCTTTAGCAGAGGGGTTGGACTAGATGATCTCTACAGGTCCCTTCTAACTCCTAGCATTCTATGATTCATGACAAAGTGCTGAATGCAACAGTTCATTGTGAGTGCAACCCTTTGTGTACTGACAATATTTTTATTCCCCTCCACCAAAGAGCACTGAAAGAATTTTATCTTTATTCCTTCACTTCCCGTTCCTCCCTTTCTTGGGCCAGCACTGTGGCATAATTAGATTCAGATTTTGGAAGGTTGCTCTGCTGTATCATACAGTATTTACTTTATGTAGCAGAGTGGACAAAGTCTGTGTACATGCAATTAAAAACCCATACCAGCTGGTTCACCTTAGAGGCTACAGAATTCTCTTAGGAAGAGGAGAGGTAAAAACAGGTTTCTACTACGTTGTTCTCTGAAATGCAGTTTTAGTGCCCTCACTGTGACACTCTACCAGCTGCTTCTATCAGATATGTCTTTTTCAGAACAATTTTCAAATATTTCCATTCCAAGAAAAAAAAACCCCTCAACTCTTGAAAACATCTTTGCTGAGATTACCAGGGAAGGGAGATGATTTCAGCTGGATGTAGGATGTTATTTGTTTTAAATAAATCAGATGTTGGCTATATTAACATCTTGTTTCTTTCATCAGAAATTTGCAGTCTAGGCTGACAGTTAACCTTTTAAAAACTTTCAATTGAAATCTAGCTGCAGATATCTTTGCTTACATTAGGCTGAAAATGTCCAGGTTTTTGTTTGTTTGGGGTTTTTTTTCCCTTTTTTACTTTCTCTTGTTTTTTTTTTTCCCATAATGTACTATATACATCACTGTGGTCTTTAAATATCTGTTCATCAAAAAAGTCTTTACACCTCAGTTCAAATAAGTGTAATCATAGATGCCAACAGGAAATTATTCATAAGAATATATTTTATGTATGTAGGTTGCAGTCTAATAAAAAAATCAGTCATTTCATGAATATTTGTCATAATCAGCAAGTAGTAGACAGAGGCTGGGGTGGGGAAATGAGGGTATAGGGAAGGATATCATTATAACCAATAGAAGACAAATCTAAGTGAAAGCAGGTTTTCACCAAATCGCAGGTAAAAGCTGTTGACAATTTCCTTTGTGTCTCTAAGTGGTACTGACCTAAAACAGCCCTATAAATTAAGCTGCTCAAGAACAGTATATAACAGAACAGACGTTCTGCCAGCTCCTCGCTACTGCCCAGCAGGATCCCATCATTTTCTGTAAAAGCAGTTGGGCGAGCTAATTGTGTAACCAAGGAAGCATCAGGAGGTTGCAAGAAGTCATTAATGACATCTGCAATATACCTGGTAAATTATTAGTACGTTTAGGCAAAGCTGCCTCTCTCAGTACTGTAGTTTAATCTACAGGCAGGTTCAAGGCTCTGTACATAATCACCCATGTGTCTGCAATTAGAAAGCGACCGTCTCTTCCAGTACCGAGTCAATGCAGAAGGGCTATAAGAGTGGCTGAAAGCAGGCTGTGCTTCCAGTATTTTACTAGGCACCTGAAGCATAACACACCAAGCTGGTCTGGTGTGCAGCACAATCCGCTTTCAAATCACTCACTAAGTGCTGTGTGAAGTCTAAACAGGTTTTAAGTTTTCACATCAACTGTAGAGCAGCAAATGATACTGAGTCAAGCATGATGAAATAACAAGAAGGTTGGATGAGGCACTATCTGGGAGAAATTCTATGGTACCAAGCTAACCCTTCAGGGGAAAAAAAAAGTTATCACATTTGAACCATAGGATGAATTTGTGTTGAATCAGTATTTTGACTTCTGCAGTATGTTGCATGTTTTTCACCTGGTGTTGGAGCTCTAAAGCTGGTTCATTTATAGTTTTGAGTCACCTCTCTTGAAAAAGTGCTTCTATGTCAAGTGGAAAGCCTTCTGAATTAGTCTTCACTATTGTATGCTAGATAAGCCTTTATCATTGCTCGTTTCAGCTCTATAAGCAAGCAGATGAATACCTACAGAGAGAGAGATGACACTTTGGTCACCTTTGCTCACACTCAGCATTGCCTGACTCCACATGGATTTCCCTAGAAATCTGAATCTGTGCAAAAGGCTAAGGCAGTGGTTTCTGGCAGAAACTTCATCCAGAGTGAAGAAATCTGCTGAACACCTTTGGACAGGTAGTAAAGGGATATTTGCAGTGTTCTACTGTTTATGTTAAAACTGTGTCTCTGAAGGGCAGCCTCAGCATATCTCCCTAGCATGTTTCATACTGTGAAGGGGAGAGAGATTGTTTTGCATTTGCAAACAATACCTTTTTCTTTGTAGTGACTTACTGAGGTCTACCTGAAGCCTGACATCAGAGTTTTAATCTTGTCCTGCAATTGTTTGAAGAAGGGAAAGAGGATATGACATAAGTCATGAGACAGGACCAGAGTGGATGACGTTAGTTCTGGTTTCCTCTTCATGCTCTACATGTGGTATGGTAGGAAAGGAGAATTCAACAAAGATAACACGAAAAGTGCAGTAGCACTCACCATTGGACAGAAAAAGTATGTTGGTATTTTCACAGATTTATGCTCCCAGAGATGTTGTATAGCCAGGTATATGTCATCTTAGGCACAGGTTTATGTTGTCATGTCAGCATCCAGGAATAGCTGTCCATTTTCAGAACAATTTTTAAGGCTTGTTACATCCTGTGGAATCTGTCTGGTCCATCAGTCAGGCTGTGGGCAAAGGAACAGCATCATGTAAGTCAAGCATGTCTGTTTCAGTCCATCTGGTGAAATATCAAGTGCACAAGAGTAATTGGTCCGAGTAGTTGGGACAATGCGCTGCTGAAATTTAGAAAATCTGGGTAGTAAATGTGTACTCAGCTGATTTAACTGCTTGATGAAAACTAATTGTTACCAGTTACCAGACAGTGCACATGTCCTGTTTTATGAGATCTCTTACTAATTTTCCTGCTTCTAACTCCCAATATGTCTCTGCATAACCTTCTGTGGCCGCTACAACTTGTCACAATGCAATAATAGCTCTCAATAACTACAGCAGCTGTCAGTCCTCTCTAGAAATCCAGTATTGTTTATACTGCTTTATAGTACTTTTGCCAAAGTTGGAAGGTGTCAGATCAAACAAGGCTTGAAACTTGGTAGAGGCAGGAACTGGAATTTTCAAAGCTAAGTGGTTTCCTCAATTTCAAGGTGTTTTTATGTGGGAATTTTCTGCTTCCTTCCTATTAAAAAAAAAGCTAGAAATGTAAAAAAACAAACACTAGAAATACAAACATTTAAGTAATAAAAAAATATTTTGACTGACCTAATGAGAAAGCTGTCAGCGATCTAGCTTAATATATGGAAGGTATATAACAGAAATACTGGCAGTGTTCTGCCCTTGCACTTAGAGTGCAAGTATTATATGAAAAAGGTTTAAAAGAGTATTAACTGTTTTCTTGTTGAGTTTGTAGAATCCAAACTTATGTATTGGAATAATGTTCTAAGAAGTGAACTTTCACCCTGATTATCCAGTAGTAGTTCTGTACTCATGCAGCTAAGGTGTCACAGTCACAGACATAATTTAATGAAATCCAGTGAATGTTAAAATTATATATTTATATATACACACACACACTGTAAGTTGACAAAGTGACAATGTAAAAAGCACTTAAATCTCATTATTTGATGTTCAGTTTAACAATTAAGTGGTCGTAAATATGTTCGATGTGCTGCCACATTAAATACTGTTTTAATTTTAGTTCCTTAATCCTTTGGCCTCTTACACAAAAGCTGGTATTCCACAACCACATCTGATTGTGGAAGCATTGCAGATTCTAAACTCGCATGGTGCATCCTGCTGGGAGTGCAGCAAATGAGTGAAAAAAGATGATTCTTATATGATGACAGTTTTTTCTTACCTGTGTGATAGAGATACATGATAGTAGTGTAGGCATAGGCTGGCTGCTTGGTGATGGTGACATGCTGTGGTGAATAATTTTTTGTGGACAGTCAGCCAGTGCAGACCACAGGTCTGAGCCTCACCCATAAATACAAGTTTGTGTATAAAGGAGCAAGAACAAGAGGAAATGGCCTCAAGTTGCATCACCAGTGGAGGTTTAGATTATATATTAGGAAAAAATTATTCACTGAGAAGGTTGTTAGACACCGGAGAAGGATGCCCAGGGTGGAGTCAATTGGTGGAGTCACTATCCCTGGGGGGATTTAAAAGTCGTGTAGATATAACACTTAAGGTCACAGTTTAGTGGTGGTCTTGGCAGTGCTGGGTTAATGGTTAGACTCAATGTTCTTAAAAGTTTTTTCCAACCTAAATGATTCTATGAACATATGCTCTTATAGTGAGGCCTTCAGTAGAAGCAACTTGGAGAGCATGCTTGCTCCCAGTCTTCCTGAAATACTTTGTTCTGTGCAGGAAGCACAGCTCTGAAACAGTCTACCAGCTGCTTTTGCTGCCTCTGCCCACTGCCTCTAGAGTACAACAGCAATTTACAATTTCTCTCTCTTCTGCTTCTCCCATGTCCTTCTCTAAATGCACAGGTTCTATCTACAGTAGCATCCATATGGGTCTCCAGTATACTGACACAGCGTTAGCATTTTTTTCCTCCTGTAGAGAGCAAGGAGGTTCTTTTTGGAAGAATCTTCTTGATTAGCTCACTGGTTATTGTGTGCTTGTTTGTTTGCAGGCTATGAAGGCTTTTTCTATGACTGGGAGGAATGTTTAATGTCTGATTTTACTGAACTGAAAAGATTTCCCATCTGTATAATTAGCCTTATTTATATGATTAGAATTTACCCACTAATTGCTTGTATGTTTTTTAGTATGCCTTTCCTGTACAAGGAATATTAATCAGACAGATCATATTGGAAAGTCAGAGATTGAACAAGATTGTTGTTTTTCTGTTTTTCATGTCTCTTCAAGGAATACATTTGCCATTGAAGCACTGAATTGTTGAATGTTAGTTAAACACCACTTAATGTCAGCATATTTTTCTGAGTGACATGATGATGAATTCTTGAGAAGAAAATGTCTTAGTGAAATTTCATCAAATGAATAATCTGGTTATGCCAAGAAATCCCATAATGACCTCAAGTCTTAACAAGCTACCAAGTATACCACTCGGCATTAGCCACTGGTCTTGTGGTAACAAAATAGCATACAATGGATGCTGCCAACCCTGCTTTCTCTGGTACTTAATGTATGTTTTCTAAACTTAATTCATTGTTTACAAATGGTACTGTCTTTTATAATAATAGCGTATGTTCATGCTCAACATTGTTCTTGTCTGTGTCTCTAGCATGATAAGGACTCTGGTGCGTCCCCTGTTTCTTAGAACTTCCATTATCTAGTAAAAATAAAATTATGTGAACATGCTGGTGAGTGAGAGCAATCAGACCTAGTTACAAAAAAAACAGAGACAGCCCAAACTTAAATGTCATCTAGATAATTTACCAGGCTCTCTTTTATAGAGATTTTAAGGATAATATAGATTAGATAAGAATAGCAATGGAATTATGGTTGTTGGAAATAGTATATTAGGGTAATTTCCTCTCAGGCAAAAATATTCACAAGGTTGGTACAGGGGAATCTAATGAGCTGCTGATTCTGTTGCTTTCTTCTCCAAGAGAAACTAGTCTCTAAGGCTTTACCATGTGCTAGGCTGCATCCCTTATTGTGCTCTGTTCAATATACCCTACAGGACTTGCATGGGAGAGGACTAAATAATTCTGCAGAAAGCAGATGAGCTGAAAAGATTGCTCAAAGTGCAGTGCAGCAGCATGGTATCTGTGTGCTTGATCCTCTGCTTTCCTGCATGTGGACTCGTGCTTGTTTTCCAAATGTGACCTGCCAGGGCAAAAGAAGGGAATCCATCATCTACTTGCTATCAAGAAATGGCCCATTTCTTTCAAACTTAGCTCGATTGCATCCTGACCCAACAGGGCTGTTACCTCAGATGGGTAGTGAATTAAATAGTGTTTCCTAACTGAGGAGTGATGGAAGTAGTTTAGATGTAGTAACTAAAAATCAGTCACTGGTACAGCCATATAGTAACGGTAATAAATGCCATTGTAATAGAATGCATGAATTGTATTGCTTCTGTGTTGTAGTTTAATTTGCATAGCTATCAACTCCCTCCCTTATTGCTCCAATAAAAGTGTACCAACTTTGTACACATGCCCCTCTTTTTGTTTAAGATGATGTCACAGGGTTGATTAATATCCTAACTTGTTTTCTATTTAAGTGAATATGATCACTACCATCCATTACCAGTTTTTTAATGCTTCTAGATTTGGGTTTGCCACCACTTTATATAGCCTCAAGTGACAAAAAGTATTTCCTCATATTTGGTGTTTTCATTTTGGAAAAGCCTAGGTTGTAGTGCTATCCCAGTTGTCATTATTTCTTGGAAATTCTTTACAGAAATTCTTAAGCTTTAGTAAATTCATCCAATAGGATGTGACTGGCAACAGAGAAATACTTGACAAAAAGCTCTTATCTCAGGCAATCTCATCAAAACTGACATAACTGTTATTGAATCATAACTCCCTCTGGAGTATGCCTCTATTCCTTTTTGGGCTTCTGAGATCAGCTTTTCTGTTTTACTAGACTGAAACTTTTCTTTTATAGCAGGCAGCTCTTGAGTGGCATCTATAGCAGCAGCAATGTATTTTTCTTTGTTAATGATGGTAGTGCTAACAGCATTGGTTTGAATTAAGACTTTCTAAGACTCTACCAGCTAGGGGAGATCTTCAAATGCTTTTGTCCTATTTTGATTTTTCTTTTAAAAAAAGACAAGCCTAGTGATTAAGAATTCACATGAAGAACTTCATTACTGTCACTGAGTTAACCATCCACACATATCACACACATCTATGAAATAAGAAGACATAAGTTTTTCCTCCAAACTTTTTGAAAGTATACATGCCTTGAATAGATGCTTCAGGTTTGGACAAGCTTAAGGGATAGATTAAAGTCCTACAATTAGAGCTCAGATTATAAGTAGCTTAACTGTGTTACCCTCTCCAGTTAGACTGGATTGTCATATAAAATGCTTTAAATCAAATACATGTTCCTGTGCGACCTGATCTAGGTGGATCTGCTTTAGCAGGGGATTAAACTAGATGATCTCCAGAAGTCCCTTCCAACTCCTGCCATTCTGTGATTCTGTGAAATAAAGCACATTATTTCAGTGAGAAGCGATTGTCCTTACCATTCTATCACTCTTGGTATAAGTAGTGTTGTGGATAGTATAGTGCAAGAAAAGACTTGTTTCCCCATGATAAAAGAGCCTTGGAGGGGATTATGGCAGCCAGACTCGTGAACAGGTCATATGCAGCTAGAGATGTGTTATTTCAGATACCTATTACACAAATATACTGAAGAAAATGTATTGTGAGGCTGGCTGATGTATAAACTAGTAGAACAGAAGGAGCCGTGTCCATAGGTGTAGTAACTAGCCCAGTGGTAGCACTGTCATCCTATGCATTGAGTAGTTTTGTCTTTTTGGGTAGTTTGCTGTCTATAAAAGTTGCATGTGATTTAAACCTCTTGCCAGCTGCAAATTATGCAGACTTTTACCAGACTGTAGAAATTCCACAGTAGGATAAACTCCACTCTCCAAATGGGATATCACAGAAATAAGGATTATTTGAAAACCAGAACAGATTTAAAATCAGTGATGACCTGAGCACAAATGGTGCTGAGTTAAAGCTTTTAAAAAGGCAGTGAGGTAAGCACAGCTTCTGTAAATGGCACACATCGAATTCTCTTAGAACTGAAATTAGTTTCTTATGCTATCACCCTCTGTTTCAGGTAACCAGCTACTGCACCCAGTTGAATGAAATCCACATCAGACCTTTCCTTCATGTCCCTTCCAGGGCAATGTCTTCTGTCTTTATACTTTCTCACTGCTGTTTTGTGAAACTAGAGAATTCTTTGATTCTTCCTGGCAGATGTATACTGAAGTACTTTGTCTCCCCACTGCCCATCATTAATATCCATGACTATTGCAAGTGCACTGCTTAGGATGCTACTATAGTTTGTTAAAACAAAGCATCTCCCTCTTCCCATCACTGCTGTGTTCAGGATGCCTTGAGTCTGCTGGTCTATGACCAACATACTGCTAGCTTTCTAGTAGCGAGGAGTATTGATTCACATACCCAGTAAATATCTTTTAGGCATTTTTCCTTTTTTAATCATTGTTCAATAAACACAACTGGATGCAAATAAATTGCCATCACAGCTAAGGCCTCTTAACAGCTCCATTCACATCTCCTGGGACCTTTCTGTAGCCTCTAGGAGTTATATAAAGATTTGTTTCCCCTGAAAATAATTACATGATAATGTAATTATATTTAAAAAAATTCTCATACTGGAATTCACTATGTTTAAAACTTCAAGAAAGAAAAAGGTTGGAATATACCACTATATTAATCTGAGGAACATATCCTCTATTTCAAAACTACTTTTGATTTTTATTTTATTGATCTTGTTGATATGATCAATAAACATCAACTCTGCCACTGACAAATTAAAATAATATTTACTTGGTTTTTGTTATACATCAATGAAAACAGAGATGACATGAATAGCAAGAAGGAGCAGACCCATGGTTTTATGTTACTGTAAATGCCAATGTGTTGGATCTAATTTGCTAATGTGAAACAAATACTGACAGGCCTGAAGTGTGTATTGGAAAAAATGCATACTGGAAATTCAGTTTCTTGTCTATCTGTTTCCCTATTTCAATTGAAACAACACAGAAGTTCTTGACTTCTGTTTCTACTTTTTTACTTTCATTTCATACAGATATGTGGCTGTTTTGCAGTGGTGGAACTTCATGAACAACTCTTTGTAATAGATTTAATTTATTATTCATCAGTATTTTTTATGTAGCCTTAGAAAGGAAGTTCCTCAATAACAATTTATGAACACTTCTGTTCGTCTTTCTACAGCTTTATGTTTGATCAGTTGGATGGGCCAACCAATGGACTTTAATGAACAAAGTTTTAGAGAAGAAAATTCTGTGATGTATGTGAAATATTGCTTTTCATTCTCAGAGTGTATTTTTATTAAACTTAATGACATTTTGAGGATCAAAGAACATTATAAAAATAAATAATTCTATAAATAGAAGCAGAGAGATCTGACTGTACTGCTTCTAAGAATGTATGAAAATATATTTTTTAATTTATTGTCACACATATATATTATGTTTCAAGGAAAAATCAGAGGGGGGATATATATCTTTTTGATAAGAGATGAATATTCTTTTTGAAAGAAAACAGGACTTGGTTAATTTCAATATTCAATATTTCAAGTCTTTCAACATTTTTATATAAACTAGTGGTTTTATTTTGTCTGGTAGTAGGAAATCTGGCCTTATGTGAGGAATCCACCTTTAATCTTTTTGATATTTCTTATGAAATTTCAATTGAAAAATCATCACTCTGCCCCAATTCTTCACGTTCTTCTCCAATGTGGCTGTTGTGCATAGTAGGAACAGTTAAGTACCTACATGAGTTTTGATAATACTCATATGAACTTACTCAGCTTTGCTCTGATCATTGCCGGGGACTGAAGAAAAATAAGCCTATGTTAGTCCAGCAGTTGTCAGGGAATCTAAAATCCGGAAAAACATAAAGCACAATTTTAATAACAAAAGAAAAGATAGTTTGGATGGAGAATGATTAAGAAGAATAAAAAATGAATGTTTTTTCCCCACATAGCTAATTTCTCTAAAAGCTAGTGCAAATATTGGCTGTGGAAGAACTGAAAGGCCATTCAGGCCGAAATACAGAACATCTCTTTGTGGATGTAGTGCCTCTCTTGATTGCAATAGGATAAAATTAAAATCACAGTTGAACTGAACTATAAACCCACTCTTTCTTCAGTATTTCAGGTTTCTCAAACCAAATCTTTTAAATAGAAAATACTTGACCAATCTTTTTGGTGGAAAAATGTATTTCCAAAGTTTTTTCAGTCACTAATCGTAAAGTATTTAAATATTTTACCTTTGGTCAAATACTTCCATTTGATAAATGCCAGCTCCATTTACATAGGTTCTGCCTTGGGAGATGAAAGGGAGCTATCTGTATGGATGTATCTGTTCCTTCCTGAGAGCATGCCTTATGCACTGGGCACTGGACAGCTAAGTACAGAGGTTAGTCTGTCTGGGATTCTGAGGGTGATAAAAGCAAATCATCTCATCTATCTATCTATCTCTGTTTCCCCACTAATCTGATTTGCCTGTCAAATCACATCTGTCACCTTCATCACCTCCTTGTGCTCTAAAAATTTACTTCTCTTTACTGAAGACTCACTTATTATATACCAGCTGTTTCTTTAAGTTCTTTTGGTGAAAGACTTGTAAAATGCCTTTGAGTACATAAACATAGCCTGGATTTCTGTTGTCAGTTTACTTACTAATGCCTTTAGAAAGTATTTTGATAGGTGATGAGGCATGACTTCATTCACAAAGTCTGTTTCTCTCATTGCCAATAAATACATTTGTCTATAAAGCTACACATTCTATTCTTTAAAATGGCTTCCATCAATTTGCCTGACTTTACTGGTCTATGATCGTCCAGATCTCATTTGGCATCAAAGTGAATCTAA
Organism: Colius striatus; assembly: GCF_028858725.1. NCBI lineage: Eukaryota > Metazoa > Chordata > Aves > Coliiformes > Coliidae > Colius > Colius striatus. The sequence continues at coordinate 12,711,439 of NC_084766.1, forward strand.
GCCAGAAGTGCAATAGCACTGTTGGTAGTTATCTTGAGTTTCTTTCTGCTATTGCCAGTTAACATGTGGTTCTGGTGGTTTGTTACAGCTCATTTGCTCATTAGTGTTTTGACATCAGTTTTGATTTGAGATAGGCTTCCTCATATATTATCATGGAGAGAGGTTCAAGCACGGAGGTCTTTCCTATCTTCACCAAAAACAAATACAAGATATGCTTCCCCCCGCCCCCTGCCTGGATATGACTTTATCTTCTCTAAGTACTTATATCTTCATTGTGTTTTGACTCTACAGAGTCTCAGCAAGATTCTTTCTTCTATGTTTTCTATGCCTTTAAACTATTTCTTCAAGTAGTTTGGTTTTTTGGTTGGTTTTTTTTTTTGATGTGCCATATATGTTTTACCTGCCAGAGTTTATGGTCTCTGATTTCTTCATCTGGACATGAGACTTCTTACCTCAGCTGTTTGTCAGCATCAAATTATTTTGGTTTCTCTTTTGAGTTTTTAGTAGGCACAAATTATTTGTGGAGAAAGTTGTCTTTGAATACTCTTCCTATTGCCTTTAAGATTTTTACTCATCTTTAAAAAAAACAGAAAAAAGAAAATAAAAAAGAAAAACCTGGTGCAGTGCAGTGCTTCCTGCTAAGCCAAGACTTGCCTCTTCCTCTCTGAATTTCCTGACTGCCCATGAAGCTGATTCCTGGCAACATGTCCAATCTGTTTACCACTCTCCACTGGTTTCCTATCACTGTGTCACTGCACAGCTGCTAATATAAATAGTATATTTGTCCTCTTTGACCATAAAATTAGTTCCATGGGCTCACATCTTCTTAACCTGACTAGGGCCTGGCTGATTAGTTTTAAAGTACTCTTTAGCATAAGACACTACTTACTCCTTGGTACAGCTTAGTCCATCTTTGATCTATGCTTTAACTTTCCTGTTACAGTGGCTCTGATTGTTTCCTTTCCACCAGGCATCCTCTATGCTTATTATGGCCATATTTGATATTTTCAAGTAAAAGGGTGTAAGCAAGCTAGTCAGGTAGGCAGTCTAGTTCCCCATCTTACTGCTTACATGGCAGTACATGTATGAGTGGTTTTTATTTTGTTTCTCTGTAGAACCGTTTGTCTTATGTAGAATGGTTGCTATTCTTTGCTATTTCCTATTTTACTATTCCTAGCTTCCATTGTCCCCGTTATATAAAGTCTTTTAACTTCCCCCAGTGAGGTTTTCTGCACCCATCAGCATTCTTTCACTTTTCAGTTTCAGCAACTTTACACAAATCTGGCTCTGTTCCAGGGAGGTGAATTACCCAAGACTGTATGTAGCCTGTAACTTGTAACAAAGGTTTGTGACCCACAAGTATATTTACCGCTTGTGAGGAGGATTTCTCATGAACATCACTTCCAAATTGGGTTCAGGACTCTTCTTTTACACAACGGGGGCTGTGCTAGCCTGTAAGTATTCACTACCAGGAAGGGTCTTTATTGTGTTCACATACACACAACCCCTCTGATGAGCTGCTTATTACTATATCTCTTGTGCAGCACAGAATACTCTTTGCAGTTTCTAACAGTAGTTTTGCAGGCTAAAACATATATCTGCTAGGTTCAGTTTCCACAAAGCACTGCTAATTCTCTTGGCAGCACCTAAGCTGAAGAGTCCCAAGCAGACTTGTCCACAATGTTGTGTTTGATATATTCTTGGCATTTACAGCGTCTTTGATAATTAGCCTTTTATCAAGAAGTGCACCTCAGTAAGTGACTCTCCAGTGTCTACTCTTTAGTATGTTGTGGTACTAAATACCTTATATCTGAAATCCTTCTAATTGCAAAAGCCATGGTTTTCTGTGTCCAGTTACCTGATGTGAGGAAACAGCTCCTGATTGTGTTGAATGGTGACATTTATCACTCTACTGGAATCACTCTACTGGAAGCAAACCAAGCATGGAAGAGGGATTAATTCCAGCATCTCAAAGACATGGTCCATAATGGGAGGTTTGCAGATATCACACTGACAATATCAACTTTTTTTTTCAGAAGTTACTTTGGCCTTGATGAGAAATAATATAATCCTGCAGAACATAGTTTATAAAGACATAGTTCAGCTTGGGATCATAGGTGAGATTTGCCACCTGTGTGCCCTCTTGCTTGACTAAGTGGATTGTAGGTCATAGAAATATGTTAGGGAAAAAGCTTACAGGGGCATCTGTTTTAATATGTAAGCTTGAACATCTGCCTCTTAATCTGTCACTTTCCCATTAAAAAAAACACTTCTGACAATCAACCAAGAATACCCTGAGAACAGCGTGTAGGTTGATCCTGTAGGAGGTCGTCAGTGGGGAGAAACCAGCCTGGTTTGCATAAAACAGTGTTCAGGGGTAAAGCCTCATATGTGTTGGTGACTGAAACAAGTACAGCCATGCTTTATCATGTTTCAGACTTCATTAATGAGTTCTTACCAACACATCTGTGTTTATACAGTTCTCTTTTTCTCATTTCTACCACTGTCATTTCTACCACTCTGCTTTTTTTTGGTAAAAAGAAAACATTGAGCAGTCAGCTAGGACACGTACAGTTGTATATTTATTTCTGAAATAATATCTGCTAGGTGAGCACCTGGAGATCATACCCCTATTCACCTTCTATTCACCTCAGATTTTTCGTATTTTGTTGGATATACAAATCAGTCTGGTTTCCTCTGTCTGTCCTTAGAATGTAATTTATTTATGCTTTCTTAATGAGAAAAGTGATTGCTCATAGACATTATAATTTGCAAACTAAATTTTGAATGTAGGATTCTTGTCTTATGAGAAATAATGAAAAGTGATGACCATTGTGCACTGAAATGGCTGCAGTGGGACCCTGTAACATAACCTGTTAGTTTTTCTTGGGTTTAGCTCTGCTTTTGACTGAAATAATTACACAGTTGCAATGTGCAATACTTGATCTGTTCTAAACTGTTGTCAAAAATAGTTACACTTTTGAATATGACAAAAATGGCTTTAAAATTTCAGTGGTTGAATTTCATTGTCAGTTTCCTAATAGTCTTCAAAGCTTTTAGAGTCAAATTTCAGGTATTACTTTTGCAAACTAATCCGGTTGTGTACTGAAAACAGGCACATTTTTGAGAGAATAATGCCCCTCCCTCCAGGCTTGTTTTCTCTTTATTTTTTCTTGTTGTTATTAATAACCTTAGAAGCCAACATTCCCAATTCTGTCACAGTTTGTGTAGAGTACAAACCATAACAGAAAAACCTCTAAATACTCAGGTCTCAAGATTTTTTTGCTGTGGCCTCGTTAGCAAAGAGTTCTTACTACAGTCAGCAGCAGCACAGTGGGGAAGATTATCATGTCATTGCAGCAGAGCCACCATCCTCCCATGTTGCATGGGCTAAGGTAAGCTCTTTCTGCTCCATGTATTGGAGTGCCTTGGAGAGCTACTGGAGGCAAAATGAAGTCTCTCCTACTGCAACTCTTGCAATGTATAAATTAGCTGGGATGCAGTTTACAGGACCTTGTGGATTATCAGAGATGAATGATGGCTAAAATGTATTAGAAAGCTTGAGCTAAGCCTTCTGTCCTTTTGTAACGCAATCCACCTGTTTAATGAGAATAATTCCCTCAAAAAAAAGTCAAGTGCAGTAATATTAATAAATCCAGCAAAGAGATTGAAAAAATGAAGTCCAACTGGATGAGTAGAAGGGCAGGGTCCATGCTTTATTTACTTTAATAGATTTGCAAAGCTAAGTCCTGTGCAGCTGTTGGGAAATTTACAGAATTCATTTTTAAAACCGCTTGGGTGATAACATGGCTATGATTTCTGTGGTGTCTATGCCAGGAAACCCCTTATTATTGTACTGTGAATGCTTTTAATAACAGATCTTGTGTGTTTAGTCTTTTGGCTTCTGAAAACATATTACTCCCTTTTTGATATCTAGCTGATTGTGACGCAACCTTATGATTTAGGTTTAATTGATATTTGTGAAAACTAATATCCATTCTTTTCATAACCATACAGCTAGGCCTGGTGATGGTATTGTACAGCTGAACCATATATTGTTAGTGCAACATTATGCTCATCAACTGCACCTCTACTGCATTATCTAATGCTCCTGTATGATGATACTGTTGATTTTGATTGCTTTTTGTACACAGATGTCCTTTTAAGATGTGCTTGAACTCCTAATGGATTTCCACATATTTCCAGTTGACAGCCTCCTTACAAATACCCATTTCAGGGAATGTGAGCCAACATTTCCATAATCATGTTCAGTCATTCACATAGCCATCACATTTGAATATAATGAGGAAAACTGATTGTGTTAAAGCATAAGCATTAGTTGGAAGCAAATGCCAAAAAGATGTTTTCCTAATGAATGCATGACTATTTAAGTAGTTTACCAGTATTTTAATATCAAAAATGTATTGGGATCTGCCAGCTCACTTGGTGACTTTGGATATTACCAGGGAAGCTGCACATACTCAATGGCTTTAAGTAGCACTGTTAGTACACTTCTTGGGATTCTGTGCATTTTAGAAGCAATTACTTGCTGCCTTTCACAACCTTGGCAAGAGCTGTCAGAGTGACTGCAGTTTCTGTCAAGAGAAAGTGCTGTGCTGTAATTCTCAGGAACACCTGAGGACTTTGCTCATTATAATAGAATATGGACCTGCAACATTTCACTGGGCCCTGACTATGAACCCCTTTGCAGCCCAGCTCAATAAAATCTGCCTGCTCTGAAGAATTGCTATGTAGAGGAGGATGTGCACTCAGAGTGTTTTCAGCATTTACACAATTGAAAGCCAAATGTGGACTTTATTGGATGGGGCTTTCAAGGGTTTGTTTGCAATCCCCTAGATACACATTGTGCCATAGCACAGCAGTGTCTGAAACACAATATACAGTAAAGCAGGGCTGTAAAATCCACTTCCATCTGCACATTACAGTCCTAAAGTGGTTAAAAATAAAATGCTTGCTAGTTACAAAGCACAGCTACTGAGAATCCATTCAAGATTCCGTAAGTAATACAGTTCATATTTCATAGCACATCATGTGCACTTCAATCAATCAATGTTTCATTTTTCATTATCTTATTGGCATGACAAAGCATGGAAGTGTTGCTAGGGTTAATACCCCAGCTCTCTTATCTGTGTCTAGAAACTGGTTCCTATTGGCCGTGGGAGTGTTTTAGATAGTATTTCTATCTTGTATTATTGTCCAGTCCTGATTCCTAGGCAGACTCTCATGTCATATATTTTGCTTCTGCAGGATTTTTACGTTTTCCCAAGGCTGTGCACAGTTTGACTTCCTTGCTTTTTAAGTGGAAAATACTTTGTTTTTTTCCAGAGAGATTGAGGATATTTATTTCTCACATGTTTCTGCATTATTGTATAATTTTCCTTTATTGTGAAAGGAGGTATTACTTGGAGAATTCCCAGGTATTATGGCTACCTTTTAAATTCTGCATTGTTGTTTTTCATGTTATTGGAGATTTTAAAGGATATTTGTTAGGAGGGAGGGAAATAAATGAAGGAAAGCTGATCCTATTTAGACGAGAGCTTCTTTGTGAGTATTCAAGGGAAAAATTTATTCTCTGTTCAAGGATCGCACTGGGTCTTAGTTGACACAACAGATAAATATATATCATGTTAAGGAAGCTTAATCATGCTTCCCAGAAAAAAAAAAGTTTGTAACACCTCACATTATTAAGGTGCACTACAGATTATTTTTCAATAAAAGCAGCTGGATTTTCTCTAAAGTGAGTAAATAAGGAGCTTGTTCTTATTCCTGTCTGCCTTGTGTAGATGTTGGATGATACTACAGTGTTTTAGAAAATTAGGTATAGTACCTCTCTTTTCTTAAAATATGGCCACAGTCAGTGTTTTCAACCTTTAGCTTATATGCAAATCTCATGTGATTATCAAAGAGAAAATCTGGTTGCTAAACCTACAAATAGTTAGAAGATGCCTTAAGGTATAGAATTATATGTAGATTTCTAAAAAGTTCAAATGGGGTTTCTGACTGAAAGCTGTTAAGAATTAAAAAGTCAAAAGGATAAAAAGAAAATCGGACTTGTAGATTGGTAGAAGACATAAAACCAAAAAAAAAAGGAATATATAGTTAGTTTTCACTGAGGAAGGAGACTACTAGCATGTCCCAGAGAAATCTCATCACCTGTTCATAATTTGTCTCAGGAAAGGGTGGCAGAGAAGAAGCATTTGCTGAATATGACATTATTTGCAGTAGTAAAAATGAAAGTAGCTGTAAAGAGGTGTAATGAGATCTCAAAATAACAAGTGACTAAGGGATCAAATGATAAATGTAATCCAGTGTTGATAAGTTTAAAGCACTGTACAGTGGAGAAACTGGTCCCAATCTACACATGCAACACAAATGTTGCTGAATTAGGGATTATTATTTCTGAGCTATTTTGGATAATTCTGTGACAGTATTAGTCTGGTTCCCGGTGTCTACATCTTGAGAGATATAGTTCTGACACTTCTCCCCTCTCAGGCAGATGAGGAACTCAGGAAGGCTTATTGGCATTCAAAGCTGTTCCATATGGGCATTGAAAAAGTAGACAGGAAGTCTTCATCTTGGAGGAGAGATAATTGAAGTGGTATGCAATAGAGAGGCTGTAAAATAATAAGTAGAAAGCAGTGAGTAGTGAAGGATTAGTAAATGTTTCTTCCAGTATAGAGGATATTTGGAAGTGGATTTATAACCAAAAAGAAACAGTCCCATAGTTAACCAATGTGACTTGTTGTTCCAAAATTTTGTGGATACCAAAAATTTAACTGGATTAAATACAGTATTATGAAGGCAGATTGATGAAAGAAAATCCTGGAGGAGGCTGTAAAATATGAAGGTACAACATCTGGCTGAGGTAGTGTAAAGGATTTACTATCAGAAAGATTCAATAGGCTTGCTGAGATTTTATATTGATCCTCTAAACTGTCGTGAGAGATAGTATGTTGTTCTGCATGGACCTTTGGTCTGACCAAGGACAGCAGAGTCAGTATCAGGAAGTCATCGATACATTACAGCACTGGTTGAAAAACCCCAAACTCTATTACCATATAAAGATTTAAATAGGAATTGTACATCTGCTGTAGCCATTCACATAACGAGTATTTGGCTGGGCAGCCGACAAGAGCAGCAGTGCTGTTCTGAGTTGCCCCAACTCTTTTACAGCCGTTTTTCTTTAATTTTTTGATGTAAGATTATTACATTCTCTTTCTCTGAAGACCAGTGGCCTGTGACCCTGGTTACAATAGATTCCCCTGGAGACCTGGATTTTGAAGGCCGCCTTTATAGAACAGCTATACTCCTTTCTGTTAGCATCTAGTGAGTGTTCTAAGTACAGAAATCTGGACAGCTTGTACTTAGTAGTCTGCACAACATGACTAAAGAGCTAATGCCCTCACTCAAGCTCTTTCACGTGTGTTTGGACCTGTGTTGCTCTAGCAGAGATATTTCTTTCTGTAACAGAAATGGAAAGACTGTCCTTTTCTGTAAAGCACTTTTAGTTTTGTGAAAATATTGGAATGAGCTTACTGCCATTGCTTATGCTCTTTCCTTTCACAAACACCCTAACAGATTGCAATGCTTTGGCTTTTAGGACAGAGATACCGATTTCCCTGGAAAGCAGTGAGGTGTGCAGAAGTGATGTGTTTCCATCACCCCTGTTAGTGAGCAGATGGGCTGCTACTTCTCATACTAATTGGACTACTTCAGTCAACTGTGGCTTTGTTCCCAAGTATTAATGCCTCAACTCTGAGGCTGGAACTCACAAAAAGATGGTTTACCATGGCCAGGTGGTCTAGGCAAGTGCAACTTGAGGTGTTGAATAGATTTTTTGTTTATATATCTCTTCCTGTTTGGACATCCAGTAGCCTCAAAGACTCCATCTGGAGTCCAAAACTCCAGTTCATTGTAATAGTCTTGCAGGTGTCCTAACAGATGGAGGTGTCACGGAAGTGCTTTTGAAGCACTCCTCCATATCCAACTGACATCATTTCAGCCTTCTCAATGTTCTGATACCGTAGCTGGGCTCCTGCCAGTGAAGCCAGCCAGAGAAGCCTTGGGAAAGCCAGGAGAGAGCATAGTCTGTAACAGAGAGGGAATGAATACATCAGTCTTGAACAAATGTTTTCTATTTGCCTGGAATTCTGCTGTCATGCTGCTTGTCCCCAATAAGGAAATAAATATTCCAGATTTGTAGCAAAATTTCTAAAAGACAAACGATTAAGCTATTGGCCAGGTGTTGCTGCATGTCAAACCATCCTTATTAGATGCTGATCTATCATGGAGGTACTATGGAGAATTCTGTTGCACTGTATACAAAAATACCTTAACTGATAAAAGAAGAGTATAACTGATAGGCCAGGGGCTGCTCTTCTACCTCTGCTTTAAAACATTTCCTCTAATGTCTTCTATGTGTAATGTAGTGTCATTTTTTTTCCATACCATCAGCCTATTAAACTTCAAAAATAACTCAAAGTAGTTTGGAAATGTTTCAAAATCTATTTTTAGCACAAAAATAATCATCAAATTTGTTGAAACTTTTTTTTTCAAATTCAAGTATTTCTTCTTCAAGAGCTTGTGCAATATGAGAATTGTATACAAATGACCTTCCCCTGCACTCCCTAAGAATAGAGGAGCTAGCTGACATGAGAGCATCCTCCAAGAAAGCAGAGGATTGAAATCTGAATTATTCAGAAGAATGTTCTCAGTCCTTGTCTCCCACATCCAGCTGCTGCCTTGGGTATTGTACAGTTACTCTGTTTTGTTGTGGCATTTGCAAAAACAGTGAAATCTTTGTGAGGAAAGAAAATGACAGTTGTATGCTAAAGGAGACACACAGGAACGTGCATGAGTCTCCTGTTCATACCTAACTGCTAATACAGTGACAGTATGCACGAGCAGAAGGTGGCTGATACTCTGAGATAAAGAATTGTTTCACTAATAGGGCATCACACAACTGAAAAACAGAGCAGTGGTGATGCTAGGATATGAATTGATGCCACGTTCGTCTTGCAAACTACTCAACTTTTCACAGTTGTGAGCCTCTGCTGCATTTCTACATACACATCATCTTACTTTCTTCTGGAGTGAGACTTTAAAAAACCCATTTACCTTTTACAGGACAGGAAAAAAGCTCTAGCAATTGTTCTGCCTCACATCTTAAGTTTTAGTTGTACTGAATTCTGATGGAGAAATCAAATCATCAGCCTGTGTTTAAAATTCTAGTTCTACCTTGTATTGTGTGGCTATTATCCTTTCTTCCCTTTCTCACACACAGTAGGAACTTTTTAGCATCCGTTTCACTACAGCATCCAGGAGAAAGTTGACCTCCTGGCCTTTATTAAATTATGTTGTTCAGTAATACTCTACTCATTTTGCTGTTAGATGAAATGAGCAGCAAGTTGCACACACAGCCTATATCCTCATGGAAGAATTGGAATTGCACCGTATCCATGCACAGTCCTGGCAACTTTACCTGATAAATGTGCAATGACAGGACCATTTTAGAAACTTTTTTAAAATATATATTCCCAGAAGATGTTGTGGCTGTAAGAATCTGATGAGAAATCCCAATAGAACGGCCTATGATGTGAATAACTTTGGACAGCATCCTACCCGACAGACCCCTGGCAATGTACCACAAAGTTGTGCAAACACAATACTACCAGCATTGCCAGAACAATTTCAATAGATTATTTGACAAGAAATGCATTGTTTGCTATTTACCAGTCATTAAGTTCCATTAATATAGATGTGAACTCACTTATTATAAATAGATGAATGGAATACAGAATATTGAATAAAATGTTTCTCTGAGACAAATGAGTTAATGGACATGTAGTTTGCAGGAATATAATGAACTTGTTCTGAAATAATTTTTCGGATCATGAGAGCAAGGCTGGATCCTTGGTTTTGGTTCAAATAAGCAGGTGGTGATGAACACAAACATGGATGGAGCCTCATGATTACCTCTGTACCTCTGTTGCCTCTGTGCTTTTTATTTTTATATTTTTCCAGACTCATGAAAAAGTAAATATGTGACCTACCTTTTGTATTTTTTTCCTTTCCCTTTCTTTTCTATTTTGTAATCTTCACTGCTTTTTGAATTATTCTCCTGCCCAGACAGAAAAATTAGAGCTTTCGTCTAGACAGGAGATCTTTACTCTTTTTGAAGACAGTTGTTTAAAGCAGAGTGTTAGAACAACATTTATCAATGTTATTTGCACTCCACACCCAGGCTAAGCACAATCAAAACTCTGTTGTTCCTCACCCTTTACTTTGGACCAGCATAAAATATGCTCCCTATCCATGAGTGCTTACAGTCTGATTTAAAATGTTGTTCACAGTAATGTCGTAAAATGCATCTTTCTCTGTGCAGTCGTAGGCTGCTGCCACTATGCATAGGCATGTCTTCAAAGACTCCTGATGTAAATTTTCCCCAGTGTATGTGAGCTGAGAACTACTGCCTGGAAAACCTCAGTGGTACAGTGAATGCCATTCTAACTCCCTGTTAACTCATGCTAATACTTAAAGCACAACCATTGCAAGATTATATTTCGGGACAAGTTTATAAAATAGGCCTGTCTTTTTGGAACATCTGCTGCATATGTATGATTTTGTTTCAAGGAAGCTAAGTGAGATGGATGGATATAACCAGATGAGTGTCTCATTTGAATTTTATAGGGTTGAATTTTTCTGTATACTTGAAAACAAACAAACTGCTCTTAATTATTGTTTTCTTAATGAAGGCAATACAAGCAAAGTGGTTTAGATGTACAGTGCATCAAAGCAGCTGTTGAGAAAGCTCTGATGTGTAATAGCATGAGAAAGCAGGATGGCAAACAAAGCTGTTAGTCTTTCAATAGCATGAAAATTATTGTAGAGATAAGGGGAAAGAAGTTAAGAAGAGTCCTGGGAAACAGTAAATTGCAGTGTCACTGTAAAGAATAGAAGGATGTATTTTCAGAGGAGAAAATGCCATGGAGCTAGGAGAATGGAATAACTGAGGAATATTCTTCAAGGAAAGACAGATACTAGCAGAGGAAAAGAGTTGCAGAGTTTAGTTAATGGGGAAAAGACAGCTGTATTAGCATCTAATGAGAAACTTGCCCATGAGCTACATTGTGGGTTGATTTGTATCCTGTGCAACATCCTGAAGTCACCAGGATTTCATGGGTTGTAGATAGAACAAATACCATCTCCTGGTGTTACTGAGCCAAAACAGCTGGGTAAGAGATTTGAGAGCTTTTACTGTGCTTGACGTGAACAGCAATAGGTAAAAAGGAGTTGAGAGCCTCAAATGAGGATAGACATGCAAAGGGATGTTGACTTCAGACAGAAATACTATAGTACAAAAAGCTCAGTGTTAAGAGCTTTTCCAGGGCCTGAATGAAGGCAAATGGGCATTTCTAAAGTCAGGAGTCACTAGAGTAGTTGCTAGAAATATGAAAGGAGGTTACAATTTGCTGATAGTTATTTGGAGTAATAAAGTGTCTACTGAAAGACTAGAAAATACTAAAGCCTCTTTTTATAGATATGTGCTGAAGGCAAGTAGAAAGGTTAACACTTCTAGGGTAAATCATCACCTGATGTAGATTTAATTGAGATCAGCAGAATGTCACTGCTTTCAAGTAAATTTTGCAGATTCACACTGGTGCAGGTATGGGACTCAACTTTTTATCTATATATTTTCTCAAATAAATAGTACATAGTTAGACAACAGACTTGAAAGATAAGTCAGGAAAACATTGCAGAATACTAATGCCCATGTAAGAATGATTTGTATTTTGCCTGGCAGAGAAATTTAGGAGGAAAATGTAGCAAACAAAAAAGGCAAAGTATTTCATATATTAATAAAAAAAAACCCAAAAATCCCACCATCCCAAAAGCTGGAGCTGAATACCTGATAAAAATCAAAGGTATGCAGAGCTGGATATGAAGCACTGATAACTATTGCATAAACATAAGAGTAAATCTTAAGGGCAGTATAGCATGACAGTTTAGTCAATAGCAGGTGAAAAATCAAAATGAAAGTGCTGTGAACATCATATTGAGGCAAAATAATAATATACATTTATCTAGCACTTAACATTTCCAAATTGTATGGCCACTAAATAATGTAGAAAGTTGCATTGATCTTAAATGCTTGGAAAGAAATGAAGAACATGTCTTATTTCTAGAGAATCTACTGGTGTAAGCGAGCTGTTACTAGGCTGGAGGGCTACATTACAGAAATACTGTGGCCAAGGAATTATGGGTAATTTAAAATAAATAGGAAGGAATGAGTGCTTTCTCTCTGGATTTAATAAACAAATAACACGTATGTAGGGGTTAGATTGAGCAGCCCTTGGAAAACAAAGTATTTGGTGTTTGAGACTGGAACTGAGTTAACTGAAGTGTTTCAGACAATAAATTGGCAAACAACAGATTATGTCTTTCTGAAGGAAAATTAACTGTGATATTAAAGATTATTTTAAAGCTATTTAAGGAAACATACTGGTAAAGAGCAGCCATCGTTCTTAGATACCCAGTGTGTGTTTGCATTCCCCGTGACAGCTCCAGCACCTATTGCCCTGTGGGAGGATGGGAGAGCTGGGCACTCCAGAGCAGGCCTACCCATGGGCACAGAGCAAGCACAGACAGGTCAAAACTTAGGCCTATCCTCAGCATTTATGGAAAAGCAGCTGAAAGCCACAGGACAAAAAGCACACCTTCTTGAGACCAGATTTTGCCTCATGTACTCACATATGGACTTGGTCGTAGGGGGAAAAAAAGAGAAAAAGAAAATGGTGATGATCTGTCCAAGTAATTAGAGATGTAGCTGGTCTGCCTGGGGCTGATTTTTTATATAAAGTTAAATGAATGCCTAGAGGGTTTCTTGGATGCAGTTAGAAAGTTCATTTTCTCTGAAAGTTGAGAAATTGGTCCAGATAAAATCATAGTAATTGACACCTTTTAGGTCTGACTGACTTTCTGACATTACCAATTGACTTTGTTATGGGAGCAAGGACTAAGGCATGACCCCAGTTCTCAGTAAAGGGACTGTGTTCAGAGTGCTGGGTTTTGTGGTGAATTTGTGCATTCATAGCCTTAGACAAATTTATTTTTGTAGTTGCCATATGTGAGGGCTTTTGTAATTACCATCCGTGGAATTCAAGGCAATTCAGGCAAAGATGTGCACAGCTGTAAATATTAGAAGATATGGCTATTATAAAAAGTCATCAGAATTTTATGCAAATGTCCTATCTACAGTGGAATGGCCAGATTCTAATATCACGCATGAGGCACAGTAACAGATTTTTCTTAGGTATGCTGAGATGCCCACGCTGCATCGAGAATAGAATCTATCCCAAACATGGAGCATTGCGATACGAAAGAGCCAATGCTAAGGAAAAGTAGAATTTACTGTGAGGTGCTTTTTTTTTCCTTACCCATACTATGTGAGATTTGACATTCAGCATAGATCAAGATGATGTATTTACTAGGAAAATGGGCAATAAAATTAATGATCAAATGTAAAAAAAAAAAAGTTTGCACCTTTAGAAAGCCTCATCATCAAATTTTAATAAAGAAGTGATCTCTTTGTACCCAGTTGCTCTGAGCAACTAGCAAATTCTGACTACAAGAAGCATTACCTGAAGCAAACAACAGTTGACACCGTTACCAGGGGAATTCCCCTGGTATTGGTAGCAGTATAGTTCTGGCATTGTGTAGGTTGCCTTCAGGTTAATTTACTCTGAAAATCCTATCCTTAGCAGCAATATCTTCATTTATTTAGATCCTGAACTTTATTCTCTTAATTTTCTCAAATATTCTCTTTCTTTTCTCCAATATCCAGATACCATCTTTTGATTTTTTCCTGTTTCTGTCATTGACTCGTATGCAAAACCTTACCCTGCAGCAGCTTCATGGCTACATGAGGCTAGGAAGGCAAAGGCTACAGAGCTTCTTTACTTCTTAAATTACATCTTTATGGCCCTTGTCTTCAACTCACGGTGGCCCAGGTTTAGGAAGAGATGTTGGTATGGCTCTCCCATTCTCACCTCCAGAGTAACCCAGCACCCACCAGGTAAGAAACTCCCCTTGAATGGAGGAGATTTGGTTCTCTAATATGGGAAGATGAGGGGTGCAGTGAACCCAGCTTGCCCAGGGACAGAGTTGAAGAAGCCTTGGTAACACTTTAGTTGGTTCTTAAAATGAGGCCCCTTGTCTAAATGGCCAGGTACAAGGAAATGACCAAACCCTTGGAAGTGAAGTGTCTTGTTATATATCATTATTATATACCCATTTTGCATCTGAGATGAACAGTTTTCATTCAACACACAGAATTCTTATTTTTTTGCAAACAAAATACTACTAACACAGACAAATTCTAATAGAAGATTCAGTGGCTTTAGCAAAGACTAAAACCACAAAAATTTTCACTGTAAATGTCTTTCTAATCTACAGTTTCTCAGTTGTTTCTGAGAGCAATACCCTTGTGTTAGTGATGCTTCTGAGAACAGATGAGAGAAGCTATAAATCTTTATAACTCACAAGTGAAGCAATAAAATTTCAATGATAAAATGTTTCTATTCCAGAAAATGTGGAAAATATGCCACTGTGTAGGGACAGAGAACTTTTGCAGAAAATATTCATTAAGATTGACTGTGAATATTCAATAAACATCTGAAAGTCCCTATAGTTTTAAGATGTTATCTTTATTCAAGATTCTGCTTTTCAAATATTGTTTTAACTATCTATCTTCAAATATTATGAAAATAGAAGGTTTTCATTTGTCATGTATAAGCTAAATAAATGCTAGCCAGATGTTATTGAATGAACTACTTTTTAAGGCATATGTATTTAAGGTACTCCTTTTCGTAAATAGACTTGACTATAGAAATTATATATCTGCTCATCTTTTTATGATAATGTAAATTCCAAAATATTTTTTTCAATTAAACCATAGTACTTTTTATCAGAAATACCATGGGATGTATCTGAAATTGTAGATTTTTAAGCTACAGCATCAATAAACAAATCAAATTATACAGAATACTGCATGAAATGAAACTTGAGTACTGTACATCACCAAAAAATGCTTAACACTTCTCTGCTTCCTTTCCAGTTGTGTTACACTAGTTTCACACAGAAACACTCAGACTCTAGAAAAATCTTACCCATAAGTAATATTCTGCTTTGTAACAAATACTCTGAACACTAAGGAGTAAGTCTAAACTCATAGTTCGTTTTCATTCCTTTGCAGTTTCAAATTAACTGCAAGGTTATTGGAGTCAAGTCTTTGATTCAAAATCTTTTATTGCCTAGGCAGTTGTAGCAAGGTTTTGAAACTATACGATATTGTTGCTGTTGCAGAAAAGGTTTAGAGTGAAAGATCTTATTTGTATAATGTTATAAACAATAACTGGGGTTATCCCTGTTTCTCCTTTGCTGTTTTGAGACTGACTCTTCTGTCCTCCGTAGTCACGCAAATCTCCATGTGTATGAGATAAATAAAGTCCTTTGTTATCATAAAAGAAAATAAAAACAGGGGACTGGAAAATACTTTGTTGTTAATGACAGTCCCCTGTTTCTTCAGGATAACATAATCCAGTCACTTTTATGGAACTTGTTCTACGCAACTGTAAATGAAAGTAAATGTCTTGTTCCAGTATCTCACTTGAAAAACGTGGCGCAGGAATAAAATGGTGAAATAGCTAAAAACATTTGTTCTTATATAGCATAATATATGTATGGTCAGTTCATACACATTTGTCCTTGGAATTATTTGTTCTCTGGTCTTGAAACAGCTGTGCTTCCCCCTTCCTCATGCTTATGGTACCGTATTTATGGGTAGCAATATTTTCCTCCTGTAACTTTGTAAGTCTTGTAAAACTGGTAATGCACAGAAGCTAAACTCTTCTGCTGTCACTGACTTTCTCTTCCCCAGGTGTCTTCCACTGCACATTAATGCTTAAATGTATTTACCTTCAGTGTGAGGGGGACTCTGCATATTCCTGCAGAATGTAGTAGGCAATCTCAGTTTTGTGCTTCCCAACTGCTAGTTTTCATTTCCTCCTTCCCCTACCTTTTTTATTTAAACTGAGCTAACTTGACTTTATTTATATTATATTAATATATAATTTTTCTATGTATATTTTAATCTAAAATTAGAGCAAACTTTTAAAGAAAAACGGATCTCTGTTTAGTCAAAATTCTTATAGAAAACTGACTATTCAACATAAATTGAATGTAGAATATGTTTTGATTTTCAAGTTTTCATAAAATCAAACAGTGTAATTAATAAATACAATTCCACATCAGTATTAATTTCTCTTACATAAATCTCCAAATATTTTCTAAAAATAAATGCAATACAGGAAAGAAAAAAAAACGTAACCTCTTCAGAAGTTTCAGCAGTTTTGGGTGAGTGTGTGTGTGTGGTTTTTCCTATTTTCTAATCTTTCCTCCTTTTCTACTTTTTTCTGTGTTGATGTTGATGTGTGTAGAGCATAGCCTGTCTTTGTATTGAGCATGCTAGTTAGTAGCTGCAATTGCTATGTAAAGCAGTAGAAGACAGCAGATGTATCTTCATGTTAGACTGAACAGGAGAGAATGCCAAGTTGTAAAGAACTGCAAATTGCCGTTGAGAGCTCCATTGCACAAGTGATCTACTTCTGTCTTGGTCTGAAAGTGGCTACCTGATGCAGTACAAGCCACCATATGTGGCAAAATGACTTGAATGAGAGGCATATTAAATCTTTCTGTTTTCTGTTATTTCTCTACAAGATATTTTAAATCATGCAGATGTTATTTTTCTGTTGTCATTGCATCTTTAAAATAACCTGTGGAGGTGATGGTTCTTCAGATCTGCAGAGGCTTCTCTGGGGCACAGTTCCAACGTGCACCAATTTCTGCTTGCATATTGAAACCACTTCAGAGAAACATAAATTGAACTAAATCATGAGCTTCCTCTAAGGTGACAACAAAATAAGTTTTTTCTTAATGCTGGCTTTGTGCTAATTGCTGCACACAAAGTCTGTGGTATAAAATCCAGGGAAAATTTGGAGGAAAAAGGTTGATGTTAAATCTACTTTTCTTAAATTTACCAGGAATAGGAAAAAAAAAATATAGAGGCATGAGAAAATGTTGCACTGGATTTTTGTGTCTGACATTGAAGGAAGTACCTATGTCTTTTCTCACCTGACATTCTAATTATTGCAAGGTTAGGTGAACGTACAATTTAGTAAGCTATAGTTGGAATTCTATTTCTTTTTTACATAAAAACAGACAACAGCTTTAGCTTAATTGGAACTTCATCTTTATATTCACCTTATCTCACACTTTTACCTGGTCATCCAATTTCAAGCTGTGACCACAGCCTAAGAGTAAAGAACGCTCCTTACCCCTATCATTGTCTCTTCAGCTGGGACTTTCAGTGCCCAGGGAGCTTCAGAGCTTCCTATGGCAATATGGAAAATAGTGGCTGTTACTGAAGGAGCCTAATGATAAGGTCTTCCACCCACTACTAAAGATAGAAACGACTTTTCTGTGGAAGTAATGTTGCTATGTGATTCTCTTCTCAATTTGCAAATGCTTTACCTTCAGCATTTCTCTCATTTCCCACACCATTCAACCCTGATATGTTGTGAAAAATAACTGATACCTAGTTTTGCCTATGCAAGGCTAGAGCTACACTTCCTCTTAGAGCTGACTCAAGCTGAAAACAACCAAGCTCCCTTTGGCAGAAGCAGTGATTAATCCTCCTGTTGCTGGCTTTGCTGTTGGAGAAGTTTTTGAAGGCAGAATGACAACTTCTGTAGTTGACGGGGAAACGAGGACTTGGAGCAGTCACTACTTCATTCACTCCATTCACTGCTTGCAGCAGCAGGATCTTTTCCAAGCCTAAGTTCCTCTTCTGCTCTTTCTGTCTGTCTCTGTGGCCCTATGTGCTGCTTACCTGCAGAGCAGCAAAGCCTGGTTTTCTGAGCACCAGCAGGAAGCATCCAGGTGACTCTCCCTCCCCTCTCTGCATCTAAGCTCCTTCAGCAGCAGCCCTAAGCACTCAGCCTCTTAATTCATGTGTGCTGCTGGAGCCAGGAAGCCTCCCGATGTGAGGAAACATTCCTCATCAGGTCTTAAAGGTTGATGCTGAAGCATGTTCATGGCAGATGGAATCAGTAAGTTTAGATAAGAAATTTCTACCAAAAAACCCCCCAAACTTGCAGCCTGGTTAAAAAAATCTCTCAGATTTTTTTAAAAATATCTGTCCTGCTATATTTCAAGCTTTCCCCCCCTTAAATTACTGTGATATTTGAATGTCACATAATTACAGCAATTGGATTATTTTTAAGAAGAACAAAAAAGTATTTTGTCTTAATTTTATACTTCAAACTGAAACTTTTTAAAATCCTCCGTTAAATTCATATGTGGGATGTACTTGTGGTGATAAATAGCAAGATGGAAGAGTTTGTAACAGGAAGAATTACAGCAGTCTTTTTTTATCTAGGGAAAGAAGTATTGGTTTTCACTTTAAAAGAAGAATATCACAAAGGCCACAAAGTCATTAGTTAGGGAAAAATCCCATTCAAATGAAACTCTTACAGACTGGTCAAACAGCAAAGTGCATACTTGTATCTGTAGAAAAATTATTTCAGGCTAACACAAATGTGTTGAAAACATCTGCTTCTCTAATTGGCATACTGAGTACTTATCATCTTTACTTGTTCAAAAAGCCAGCCTGTTTCATTACAACAGGAGATATTGTGATGTAGAAAAATTCAACCCAGATTAAAAAGCAGTTATCAATACTAATTATATTTTTTTAAAGAAAAGGTTAAGTAGTAGTATATTTTTCTGTGTTTAATTGTAACTAAAAAAAGCCCAGCCCCAGTACTGTGTATATGTCATGAACCTCTGCCAGAACATGAAGGACTAATCCACAACAAAATTTTCATGTAAAAATAAAATTTCAAACTCATTCCTAATTGTAAATACCTCAAAAATATCCATTAACCCCTCCAATTTGTCTTTTAATGGGGTATTTTCAAACTGTGTTGTTTTATCCTGACAGTATTTTTTACGCTGCCTGCCAGATACAAATTCAAGTCTGTTAATCAGCAGAATCTGTTCACCATGAAGTAATGCCATGGTAATCTTTGAATGCAGATAATCACCTTCTCTTGGAGAATCATGATTATTAACATAGGAGATTCAATTAACATTTCTGGCAGCCACAGTGACAGTATAGCTATCTATTTTTATAGCATCTTCATATTATTCCTTGCAACTGCCTCAAACCTTAGACTCTGTCTTTTCAGCATTTCACCTATTTGCTGCTCTTAAATGGTATCAAATATGAGATACTTTTAACTGAGGTTGCAAGTGACTTTTAAAACAGTTATGACATTCTATCATTTTGAGTTGCATATCACTTTCTCAATTAGGACAATGAAGAATGAAACAGTGGCTACAGATGTCTCTGCTAAACCCAAACCTCTGCTAGTCTGCTCACAGAAACCTCATTGGCCAAAGTGAGCTGAGATAGGGAGTTGAGAATGGCATCCTCTCAACAGATGACTCGTGACTTGCCTATTGATGTAATTTAACTGTCATGGATCAAATTCTCTTTTGTTGTAAATCCATGATGCTTTGTGGATTTCATTGTACGTGTATCAGCTGAGGAATTTGCCCAAACACTTTCTCTGGAATATGTCAGGCTGGTGAAAATGTTCAGTGGTATCCCTCTAATATTAAGGATTCATAAGATGTTTGGGGCTTTAAAAATTAAAACGAGGTACTGGGCTGATAAAAAAATGATACTCTGTCTCCTACAGTACAGATCTTAAGAATAACATCAATGTATTTTTGAGCAGGGATATATTGATCTGACCCTAAATGAGTGCAAATGAAAAAAGTTGTTACCAGAAAGCACAAAAATATGTACTGCAACTGTTTAACAGAAAGACAAGGTTGTGCTGCATTCCTGGTGTTCCTTTTCACAGCTCTGACAGTCAGGGATGTAATTTCCAAAGCTTTCCACATGTTGGATGTTCAGTTAGTTTTCTTTTTTTCTCTCCAGACCTGCATAGATTTTAGACTACTCCCTGTAAAGAAAAAAAAAAAGCCTCTTCAAAGTGAAATGTTCCATTAGATTCAGTCACATCTATTCTACAAAGAAAATTTGTTCTTAATAATTCCTATTGTTATTAGCAGTTCTTTCAGCACAGTGTGATTTTTTTTCTTGTCTTTGTTCAGTGATTTTGTTTATTGTGAATTACGTTATTCTAAATTATTGTTCTGTCAGTCAGGGAGAAAGGCTAAAAAACCTATCAGTAAAAGAGGTGGACTGTGGTTGTCAGGCATTATATTGGTGTTGCCTATACAAAATCAGCTTTTCTAGGGCTGTGAGTGACAGTGTACAACTCTGAATCTTTTTGAGATATTGCTGTTGTGGTAAGCAATCAGGGCAGATACAAATCTTTCTGGTGTGGGCGAAATTTATTTAATTGTCTTTCCCAACAGTTATACTTTTGGAGGTGGAGCTTCAGTTATGATGGAGCCAGAAGGTTTCTTTATTCTTTAATGATAACATCATTTAAAAAAAAAAAATGGAAAAAAAGAAAAAAAGAGTAATACTCAAGCATAAAAAAAGGTCTTGTGATCAGTGTATTACTTTAGTTTTTGGATAGTGTAACTACTAGTAGAAGCACATTGCTAGAACTTCTTTAAAACACACTCTTTGACTTGCACATGAATCCCATGGCATGGGGAAGCAGAAAAATAAAGAAAGTGTCAGACTGCATTTATTTTATTTTATTCCTCTGTGCAGTTCACACGAGATAATGGAAGGAGTGACTGCACCAGCATCCTTTTCCAACTGCAAATTTTTTACTCACAAAGGTCTCTCTGGAACAAGAAGGAGCAATGCAGCAGCAGTTGCTAAAAGCCACTAATTAGAACTGTAATTAATGGATAAGGATACACGAGGAGTTCTCTCCATGTGGGATTCACATACAGTATTTCAGCTATAGTTTCTGTCAGCGTTAAGCCCAGAATTAGTCTCCTCAGATTTTGCTGAGAAGTGGAACAAATGTTCTCTGTAGAATTAACAGTAAAGCATTTTATGTGCAACTGCATGGAAGATGTAAGGGAATTGGTTGGTCACCTCTGTCTACTGTAACTACTTGTGCTGTAAATTGAAGGTAAGGGTTCATTTGGTGGAGCTGTGCCATGGAGAAGGAAGGGCCTTTGAAGGTTCACAGAATCACAGAAAGGTAGGGATTGGGAGGGAATTCTAAAGATCATCTAGTCCAACCCCCCTACTCAAGCAAGTCCAGATAGATCAAGTCACACAGGAGCCATCCAGGCGAGTTTTGAAAATGTCCAGAGAAGGAGACTCCACAATCTCCTTGGACAGGGAGAATAAGATTTGTAGTAGGAGAAGAGCCTGAGTGGAAATTCAGGGAAAGAAATTATGGATAGTTTGACATCATTTAAGAGAGACAATCTGGTTCTTCAGCAACCGCTAGGCTATTTAACAAAGTTTTAAGAGGATGAAGGCACTGACTCCAGCCCAAAAGGACTTGTAGCAGAAGAGCTGCATAGTTTGAGATATGAATGATACCTTGAAGAGTTGCAACTCCCTACCAAGATAAAGTATCTGGATTCAAATATAATTTGGAGGGAGGAGATGGGATTCTTAACTGGATGGTAGGCAGTTCACTGTTCGGGTAGGAAATAATAATGTTACAGTGGAGGAAAAAAAAAAGATGCTGTCTGCTTCATAAATCTTGTCCAAAATGTTTCCACTGTAGAAATCAAAATGGTAGTTAAATTAATCCATTGCTAAACTCTTACTAAAATGGATACTTTCATATATTGTGTTTCTCATCTCAGCATCCCCCAAAAATACCAATATTGGCAAGTTTAAGAAGATGGTGAAATATTCACAGAATATCTGTATATTACTAATAATTCAAAATAGTCACCTGGCTGATGTACTGCTGGATTTGGTAAAGACAACAATTGAACTTCAACAAATGCAATGTTTGTCTGTTTGGGACAGTTTGGCTAAAAATTGCCTTGGGAATCAATAATGATACCATTCCTCTTTGAATTCCATGAAACCAAAGGATTTGCACTGAACATGCTAGTGATGCTCAGAGCAAGACCATAGCCTAATAGGCTTGGAGGAGGGGAACTCCAAAAGATGAGTGGAATGGCAACAAACATTACATTCTGCTAGTGTGGCCAATACATTGTTAACTGTCCCGTATGCTACTGATTTGCCTTGGTGAGGGCTTGTTAAGCACTAAACAGGAGTTAACAGTGCTCCTGCAATTCAGCAAGCAAGTGTGCCAGCTGGGAGACTGTAACCAGCACAGGATAACTATTAGCTGAGATCAGCAATCAAACCCCAAATGCCTCATTTTCAGCAGTGAGCTAATCCTAATAATACCTGTAACAGAAATGTCTGCCGCCTCCTTGGTTTTTTTTCTTATTTCAGTGGGAAAAAGCCCTGACTTTGTAATAATTCCTAAATGTCTAAAAGTTTTGATCAGTGCTTTGCTCTCCATAAAACTATAATTTTTATAAGCTATCAGGCAGATTTTGTTCCTTGCATACTATTTTTTTGGTGAAAACTGCATGTTTTATGGAGGCAATCTGCTGCCAGTGCCACAGTGAATATTTGGAAATACTAGAGTATTGATAGATTAAATATTGTTGTCCTAAGAGCTTCTCACTGTTACAGTTTAAACTGTTACTTATAACATCAATTAAGAGACAAAGCTAAAAGTTCCACAACTAATATTGCTAAAATTGGCATGCTTGGATCTGAACTGAAGCTCTGCTGCTTCAGTACGAAACAAAGGTATTTCTTAAACTAGAAATACCATGTGGAACATCAGGAAGTCAAATTATATCATCTTAATATTAAATTAATGTTCTTTCATATGCATCATTATCTCCTACCATAAGCTCTGCAGCTGTTCATGAAATGTGCATCCAGTCTAGTTTGTGACGTATCTTAAACAGGTAATTTATCAAAAAATCCATCATATCTCACCTTGTAGTCATCAGTCTAGAATTTCTAACATTTACCTGTTAATAAACATATGCCTTCCTTTATTTATGTATTCCAGTACTGTCATGTATATATTCTAAAATTTAGCCATGTTTACCACTCCTTTGTGACCTTTATGCATGTATGGAGGAATGAAAACACACTTGGAACTTGTATGTGTCATGATTGAGTTTAATCTTTCATGATTGAAAGAAGCTGAGCATTTAAGATAGAAAATAGTACAATAACTGCTTCTTATTCTGGAATATACTGTTCAAGTTGTATGTGCTGGAAATACTGTCATTTAGTCCTCTATAGAGAACTATATTTAGCCACATCATTGGAGATCTCAAAGTTCTTCCATTGCAGGAAGTAACAATCCTCCTTGGATTGCTGTATGCCTCCAGTTTTTCCAATTTATTTGTGCACTGTTTATTAAAGTTAAAATACTGTCTTTCAGTAGATTGTTGGATGCAGTTCCATGTTCATGGAATAACTCTTGGCTAAGAACTAGAGAGAAAACAATTGATGAAGATCTGCTAATTTTTCTAAAAAACCCCTCAGCTTGTAACTTTAAGCTGCACTGTTGGTTCCATACTGAAAACAGCATCTGTGCAAGCTTAAATGAAGATGAGATATATTATTCAGGTATGACGTAAACATGAGATAACTACCTTTTCCTTGGGTAACAAATCCAACAGGTTTTGAAAATTGTACTATTCTTTGCCTGGAGACTGATTGTTCTGAAAAGTGTACATGGAGGCTATTTGGAATTCTTGTTCACTGGCTGTGGACTTGTTATTTCTACCAGTAGTCTCATGTTTTCATCTCTGAAGAGCTCTAGGAAAAAAAAGGCAGGATTTATTTGGAAAAACTTTTTCCTCCCTCTTTCTAAATTAACTTCCCTAGTTGGGAATGAGTTAAGTAGTATCTGAAGTTCCTCATACTCGAAGTTTGTTTTTGTTTGCCTTCATTTATAGCAAAAGAATAGCAGAAGGGAGAGTTCTTTTTTAAGTATTCTAATTCCTTGTTCTTCCTGACATGTTGTAATAGTGTAAGCGTTGAGACAGATTTTATTCTTTCTGTTGTTTGAATAGAATCAGTAGCAATGTAACTGATGAAATGGCTCTGGAATAAAAAGACCATTCTTACGTAAAAAAAGGTCATTTATTCAGGGGATGAGCCAATACCGACTGCAGTAATATATTTTTTTACACAGACAAATGAACTGTGAAGTAAAGGTTCATTAAACAAAAAATATCAAGTATACAGAAAACTTTTAAAAGTTATTAAATGCAATGTAGACAAAACTGAAAAGAGCTTAGAAAAATGGTGACATCATAGAACTGAGAGCATTTTGTGAATAAACACTTGTCAGAGCTTTAAAAATATTTTTAATTGCATTTCTTAAGTCTGTTGTAGCCTTGAAGGTTTGTTTATATTGCCAGCCTAAGCTATTGCTTCTAAGAGACCTGTTTTCTGTATTGATTGCAAAGATTTATTTTAAACAAATGTCCTCTCATAGCCCTTATAAATCACTGCTTTAAGTTTAATTATTGTCCAGGCAGATGGATTTCTGGATTATATTCAGTGTCACAAGTGCATTTTTTTTTTCTTCTGAATTCTAAACCATCACTTTTAAATACAGGATGTATCAGGTTCTCTTGATCTGAGGAATGGGAAATCTTGAGAGGATTTAAGATAATTTAGCTGATGTTTTAGTGAGAGAATAAATAAGAAAATAAAGTAATTTATGTTACATATGGACTGGTACTAACCTGATTTAGCAGGAAGTTGGACTAGATGATATCTGGAGGATCTGAGCCACAGTATTTTCTTAATATTTTAACATTTTTTTTCCTTCTCAAGGGACATGCTTTTGCAGGGAAAAAAAAACCCAAACCAGAAGGAATGCTGTAGTCCTTTTACTCAGTGATATTAATTTGATTCAATTAGTATGAATTTTGAATATATAAATTTGCATACTAAAAAGGTGAAAAGATAGGGGTTTATATGTTTTTTGAGAAAGAAATCCTTTATTTTCTCTTCTAGTTCTTCAAAGTAGCCTTGCATTTAAGGTTTAAAGGCTAGCTAACAGCTTTTTATAGAAGATGGAAAGGTTTTGGAGTCTAATACACAGTAACGAAAATACTGGTGAATTGTTGAAGGCTTATTTTTACTGATATACTATGCACTTTTTTTTCCTTTCTCTTGGCTTTTTAAAAATTGAGCTGGGCTCAGCTCATAGAAACTTTTAAAGTACAAAATGTAACAAAAGAAAATGTTCCTTCGTGTGATAAAACTGAAGATTATAATTTATAGCTTTTAGTATAAAATAATATCTTGAAACAATCTATATTTGGATTTTTATGTGAGATAACATTATAAGCACTTAGAAATCACACTGTATGACAGTCCAGTGAACACAAATGGTCCTTGCAGGCAAAATCACAGGCTGAATGGAATGAATCAGATTGTATATTTGATAGAGTTCACATTCAAAAACTCCATGCACACTGTTGGCTACAAAACTTTATTAAGGGCAGATACAAGTCTTACATTATATGCATAGCAAAGAAATTGTTAATTTAATAAAGGAATGATTATTAATCTAAATCTACTTATTACAGGAAAGGAACAAAGAAAATGTCCTAATGATGAAAGTATTGCATGCCTGTTAGGACCCACCCTTTTCTCTCCAGCATGTTATGCTTCCCTTCCACAGCTCCTGTGAATACCAAGACTGAGTGTTCATCTTTTAAAAAGGGAAAGGGTTTTTCAGGAGACATCTGCAGCCCTGATTCTTCATTAAGAGGAGAAGTAAGACTTTGGAGGTTTCCTCACGGGTCCACTGAGCTAACTACTAAGTATTGTTTGCTTTTTTCTTTCTTTATGGGTTTTAAATTTCACCATATGCACAATTCTTTACATATATATATATTACAGTGTGCTCTTTTTTCATATTATTATTCATAATCCACTTCCATGGTCACACTCCTTTCGTGACAGTGACTAACTGTTCATTATTATATCCCTCAGGCCTCTGATGTCATCTTCTACCTTTATTTGAAGGCCTCTGCGGTCATCTCATGACTTTCGGTAATTTTGAGAGCAGTTTTGAGTATCTTATGAGTGACTTGGGGATACTTGATGTTAAATTTAGGGTATGGCCATAGCATTTAGCATATGGTTCTTGCCTTTACTATTTGGTAATGATCGTGTGTTCTAGAGGCTATTTCCTTCTTAACTCTGTCTTTTCTCTACTGAAATGAAATAAGAAATTCTGTCACCACCAAAACTAGCCAAAACAGTAAATTTAAAACTAATGGTATAATACTTGCATGAAACAAGTATTGCATGAACAGCTGCAAAACTCCCTAATAATTAGTCCTGGAGACTCTTTTTCTTGGAGATTGTCTGCTTCATACACACGATGTGCATGTATCTCCACTGCCACTGCAGATTCTTGGCAAGTCTCTTTTTCTGTATGTCAAATTAATGGTCTCAAGTTTCTTTCATAGCACTTATTTCACCAGTTTCCCTGTATTTATAATTTTAATTCCCAGTCATTTATTGAACTGCTGTTCATATCCAAAACTTTGGATGTAATAGAAACAGAATATTGAGCATCTTATGTTACCTTCAACTGAATTCCATGTTTATGGAATTTATGGAAATTTTGGAAAAATAACCCAACAGATTTAAGCAAAATAACTGAACAGAAAGTTAGAGTAGTTGCCAGTAATCAATTGTATAAATCACAATCAGATAATATTTTAATAAATGGAATCTTCCCTTAATTCTAGATAGCAAGTAAATTCTCTTTGTTTCTTCTAAGCTAATATATTGGACTGTGGTGGACAATTCTTCACTGAAACCTTTCTTACACCACGGTAAAAAAATGTTCTTATGTAAAAGGAGTTGTCAAATGCTTCATTTTTTATAAAGTAAAATGCCTATTTATGTGCCCATCACAGCAGACAATATGATAGAGCTTTAAAAAAAGCTTATTTTAATAAGATTTGAGTTGTGTCCATTACTGATGAAACTAAACAAGATATACTGGAATTACATGATGTGATCTAACCTCAGATCTGTCTCTGTGCTTTTTTTCTTGCACTGTATGGAGGACAGAGAATTGTTAGACCAGTGGATCCACTTTGATCCTGATTGTGTTTATGTTTTTATTTTAAATGTGGTCCAGGATTTTTCAGTAGCTCTTATCCCACATGACTTACACAAAACTTCAGAAATGGATGCCATAGAAGTTTTGACCCTTCTAGTTAGTGTATTCTAGTGAGTATTGAAATTAAATTGATTTGAATAAGGTAATGAAATTTATGCTGATCACAATATTATCAAAGATTCATTTTTCCAGACAAAACCTGAAATCTGTAATTCTGCCTGTTTCTCAAAGTAATCATACAATATCTATTGATGTAATTACATCTGCAATAAACGAAGTCCTTATGAGCAGTAGTAAATAATTCTAGTAGTGGTTTTGCTAGAAGATAAAATAATATAACAGGTACAAAAATACCTAGAAAATTGATGAGTTGTGTATAAATGAGAACATTTGTCCCTCATCCCAGTACTGCTTTTCATTTAGAAATAAATCAAATACCAGAATTCCCCTTTCCAACCCTCAGTTAACTTTATATTTCTTTTGGTTCTATTTTCCTGACTATACAGTTTATATAGTAGCATGAAAGGCATTAGGAGCCATCAGGTTGGTTGTGTTCTCATCGATTGGTGATGCCATTCTTTCTTTTTGAGAAAGATTTTTTAGAAATCCCTACATATTCCTCAAATCTGTGTTTCTGGCTAGCTGAATAACAATCACAACTAATAGCTCCCTTCAGCAAACCATATCCCCTTCTTTAACTTTGCCTCTGGAACAAATAGTCAATTTCAGTTTGTATTAAATGTGAGTTTTAGATTGGATTGTATAGTACCCTGCTAATGTGAAAGCTATGACTTTATAGCAGTCTTTATAAAGCATAGCTCCATAACTCATCACATGTGCTCATTTCTCTACATTCTGG
This sequence comes from Colius striatus, assembly GCF_028858725.1. NCBI lineage: Eukaryota > Metazoa > Chordata > Aves > Coliiformes > Coliidae > Colius > Colius striatus. Next base: position 12,739,558 of record NC_084766.1, read on the forward strand.
GTGCATGTATTCTGTAAATCACTTTACCTTTTATAGTCTCTGTACATCTCAAAATAAATTGAAACCTAAAATCGAAGTGCAGAACTAATTTATTCTTGAAAAATCCAATTGGTATTTATGACGTTAGCTACTCGGTGCTTCCCCTTTCTTCTCAGCACTCACTGTTTACACTGCCATTCTCCTTGGTCTGTACTTTCAGTTTAATATTTATTCCAGCTTTAATATTACTAAAGAGAACAATCTTTCAAATGCTTTCCATAGCACTATCTGCTCAGAATCTGGAAGAGACTTCAAGGAGTATTATAGGCAGTATACCTGCTGCTTACAGTATCTTAAGTTCCACATATCAAGAAATTGCTCACATTTCCTTCAATTCTAGGTCACTTTATCCTGGCTGGAGAGATTCAGTTGTGTGTTTTTATTATTTAGTATTGGATAGAAAGATACTTCATTTTGGTGTTTTTACCACTTCCAGGCTTGGTAAGGAGATTAGTCTCCAGCAATTGGGATTTTTCTTTACAGAAGCCCTCTGAAGGAAGAGGCCATGCTGCAACTGTAGCTACGTGTTCTGCTCTCTCTTTGTAAGTTAAACTCCTCTGAGTTGCAGCTGGCTCTTTTTCTGTGGTCTACCTCATGTATTTCCCTCTATCCAGCTGACAACAAGGGTCTTCTCCCAGCAGTTAGTTGTGATCTGACAGACTTGACCAACTGGATCCTCTCATGAGTCACAGTCTTTTTCACAAGGTTACTTTTGTAAATATCTTAGTCTCAAGGTAGTCATGTCAATTTACTGCAAGCACTTTGTTTCCAAGAGTAGCAGTTTTTTGCCAAAGACCTTCTTTTGAGAATCAGGGTTGATGTTACATATAACATAATCACACTCTCAAGATTCATGAGAAGGGTGTTGAGTGACATTGACTATCCCTCATTGCTGGTAATTACTCTTCTGCAGTACTGATTAGCTCACTGTTAACTGGGATTTCACCTCTCTGTAATTTCTTTGTCATTTTGAAAGCCCAATATGCATCCTAGCCCAATGCTTTTCTGAAATGAGGCTCATCCTCAGGCATCACTTGCAGGAGTCATTAGAAAACCTTCTTGTCGACCTTGGAGTTTTCTTAGACTGGCACAGGTTCAGGTACAGGATTTATTGCAATGTCCCTCTGTCTCTTGAGAGAGCAGAACAGAAATTTTCTACCTTTTGAATCTTCCCAAGAAAACTGAAATTATGTCTCAGACAAGGTATTTCTGAAGCCCTCATAATACCTTTGGTATATTGTCATCAGAATCAACTTCCTCACTCACTGTTAATCTTTATAGCTATCACTGCATATCATATGTCTGTATTAGTCTGTTCAGATCACTACTTGCTACACTAGGCCTTGCTGATGCACTGTCACGATGCATTCTGCCTTTTCCACTGAGATGTCACCATTGTTGTTACCTTGTCTAAGTGAGGTTGGAGTTTTCTGGCTTTTGGTCCGCTGTCCAGCTTTCCATATTTATTATCTACTCCACAAGATTTTCCTGTTTCAAGATGTTTTTTTCTTTTGGTACTGCATCAGAGATAGTCGTTCTCATTGATCTCCTGTTCTAATCTGAATGTATTTTGCAGTTTGGAAACTCCCAGGGATTTCCTGGTGCTGCAGGAGTCTTCTGCAAGCTACTTTGTAGCTGCTGGTCCAACACGTCCTCTGGCTTTCTGCTTTGCACTATTCAGCAGAATAAGTCTTCTGCTGTCTGTGCTTTCTATCTGCCCTCTTGATCCTCAGTACTCAGTAAAAATGAAACAACCCATTTTTAAAGCTCATGTAATCTGCTGTTTCAGGAGATCATGCTTCTCTTTTTCATCATATTTCTTTTTTACTTCAGGCTATTCCAGGATATTGGTTCTGTCTGGACTTCTCAGAAGCTCAAGTAGAGCTGATCTAATGAAGCCTAGATATTGCAGATGACAAGTTTGTGAAAGATGAACTATGTGCTTTGTGAGGATGCTGACATTCAAGTGCCGCAATTCCAGTTAGTCTAACAGGACAACATCCATTGTGCTTTTGTGTATAGGACAGAGAATTTGAGAGTGTTCCTAAGTCTTTTTATTTGGACTGGAACTTCAAATTGTGTATCTGGAAAAAATGGGATTCTGCAAGTGGTACCATTCGTGTGTCATACAGATTTCCAGTGCTGTACCTGAATTTGTCTAACATTGATTCAAATTTTTTAGCAACCTCTGAAAATTTCACCAGCAACTCACTTCTAGCTAGAGATGAACCACATATTTTTCAGTAATTTCCCCTTAGAGCCATGAATGTTAGTCACTCATAAGTGAGAACTGAAACAGATGCCAGAAAATTAAAATCAATTGATTTTATGCATAACATTAACAAGGCATTTTATCTTGGTGACAAACAGTGCTATCTTATGTAAACCATTCAGTTGACCTAGTGGCTTGGATATCAGTTGCTATTAATACCTGTGTAGCGCTCATTAACAAGCCAGAAACTTTCAGGGATTTAGCTGAACAGTAAGTAAAACTGGATGTTAAAATTGACCTGTGAGCAATAAGTTTTGGGGATTTTTTTAAGAAAAAAAAAAAAAGACCAAAAGGAAAATATATGAAAGCTAGTCCTATGTAACACAGGAGATTAATAACCACAGACATTTAATGAATACCATCTTATAAACAGAGAATAGATATTAATGAAGAGTTTCTAAAATTGGAGTTTGTCTCAGATTAGAAATTTAAAGTAAGCTTATGTAAGTCATGTTATGTGGCCACAGAAACAAGTCAAATGAAACAATGGATGATCAGCATAAATGCATGATTAATGCTGGACACCAAAATGAACTGTACCAAAGTTGCTCTCATGTTCCCAGAAAATTAAAGGAATCTCATTTGCAGAGCTGATGAAATAACATCTGCAAAAGTTGCTACTGTGTTGGAAGGCTGAAAGGATACTTAGCAATTCACCTGGATTACAAAGTAGGAAATTGTTTTAAAGGCTTCTGCCATTTCACCAGCTACATATCTGACACCACCTGAACCTATAAACTGTCTTTGAACTTCGTCTAAAAGATACTATGAAACTCTTGATTGATAAGTCCATACTTCAGGTTTGCAGATATATCAGAAGCCTGAATTGATATTTATTTACATAACAGGACAGTTCTTTCTTGTTTTTGCAATATCTCTAGTTGATCCATTTTTTTTTTTCCTTACAGCTACAGTAAACTTCAATAACTGGATCAACAACAGCTTAAGTAAACCTACAGTTCAACAAGTTAATTATCTTTCATTCTTTAGATTATTGTTGTGATGGTTCTAGTTGGACAACAAATGTTTTAATTATTAATTCTGTGATTCAATCTGATGGTGCTGGGAAAAGCTACAGCTTTATTTCTATCCTTTGTGGCATGAACAGAGCTGTTTGAACAGAGCTATTTGAACAGAGTTGTTCAAACTTTTATTTAAAGAATAGGAAAACAATGTTGCGTGAAAAGAAATGTGATTAACCTGACACCTAGTATTGTTGATGGCATTGTCCCTCATAAGTCAGTGGCATACTTCCTTTGGTCTGACAAGGGCAGGATTTTTCTCTTTGAAACAGAAAAAAGATTGAGTGTTCTTATGACTAGATTTAATCCAGCTCCATCAAAAGCCGACATTTTTCAAATTCTGTTTAATCTGATTCCTATTCTGTAGCAAATACTACACTAAAATGGCTATTCTAGGAGTGCTGTAGAGTGTTACTTGAGTGGTCATTGACATTGGTGGACCAAGATTTCTCCTCTGAGGTTTATCACCAGACAGTAGCTCTCTGAATAAACTCACAATTGTGATATGAAATATTAAATATCAGAGTGGCAGGATTGCTGACAGCACTGTAATATTGAAGACATCTGTCTGATTCATAAATATATTATATTTGGTTTTAAAAAAGCCAGGGAATGTCAGATCATACAAGAATCAATTTAGATGGGAGAAGTTCAGCACCATTTTAACTCCAGGGCATCATTATTTACATCACTTGGTGACATAAACATGATCTCTGATCAAGTCTTTGCTTTGAAGAAGTTGCAAATGTTTGTTCTTTAAAGAGCATACCTCCAGAGACATGCAGAATTTGCTCAAATTATTAGTTCTGCTTTACATTTCGCTTATAACAATGCTCAGAATACTTCTGTGGTCTCAGCTTATGTTGCTGTGACATTCCTTTATGCACCTCAGTTATAGTCTTAGTTTGCCAGTTTCAGACAATTGAAAAATATGTGTATCTCTTTACATACCTGAATTTGACAAGCATTCCTGCCTTACTGTGTTTGAAAGAAACAGCAGTAGCATATGACAGTGTTTATTTAACTCATTACTAAGTGTGCTAGGATTCACTGCAGAAACAACTATATATTAAGTCCTTTGAACTCCTCATCTTTTGTAGGAGCAATGCTATTTTCCTCCTAATTAATCATCATCAAATCATTGTGTTGCATCTCTTTATGTAACTATCTCAAAATAACAAAAAATGGTACCTTTTTGTTTTAAAGGACATAGTAAATTACTGTAGAGCTCGTTCAGTAGGTGACCAAAGATGACAGGAGAGTGCTGAGTGTAGACATTTTTAAAAAATCCAAAAAAGGAACTAAGAAATTAGTGGATAATTACAAATCAGAATCTTTACAAAATAAATGGATTATTATAATACTGGCATTAGACTGGTTTTGTTCCTATTTTCCTGTGAGCAGTGGGGAAAAGGAAGAAGGGCAAGGGGCAAGGAAAATCCTATATTCTAGTGCAAAGATTTGGGCTTTTTAACAGTGATTTTATGCCAAGCTAACACTTCCACCACGAGGAAAAATGCATGGAAATTGCCTTTTAACGGAGAAATGGAGGCCTTCAGTCTGGCATTCCATCATTTCAGACAGAGCTTTCTAAAAGCTCTTCTAGTCATGATGGAAGAATTTTAAAATTACTATAAAGTAGATCTGTCATCCTTCAATCTGCTTTAAGAGTCACTTTGAAAAAAAAATTACTGCAGGAGATTAATAGAATCATAGAATGATTTGGGATGGAAGCGACCATAAAGATCATCTAGTTTCACCCCCGCTGCCATGGGCAGGGACACTTCCACTAGAGCATGTTGCTCAATCCACCAGCCAGCCTGGCCTTCAGTACCTTACGTTCTAGCAGATATCCTGAGAAAATCCATCTAATAACTGGAGCTGGAAAAAATCCTGTACAGTTAATTTGCAGCCAGTGTAAATAGCCCCAAGTGAAACAATGGTCTGGTTTAGGAAGAAGACTGGTTGACAATCCCTTTTTAGTAATAATTCAATATCTGTGAATGATTTATTTTCAATGGCTCATTTCCTAGATCTGGAAGCAGTTTCTCTTCTGGAACAGTTTGTTATTTAATGAGATGTAAATACTCTTCTGAAATGCTTTCATTATGAAAAAAAAAATCTTTTAAATTGCATGATTTTTCATGACATTTTACATTAGATTTGTGTGTCCTGTGGAGCATGGGAGATGAGTTAGTGTCATGTGAAAAGAAAGACTGATGTTATCACAAATCCTGCCTAGACTACTGTAGAATCTGCACAGTGAGCAAAAGAGGGATTTGAGGAAGATAGAAGACATAGTTTTATAGCTAAGGCAGTAGAAAGCTGCCCCAGAGAAATTATCTCTGATTCTAGAGTCTGGAGAACAAGTCCCATGAGAAGTGACTGAGGGAACCGGGGATGTTTAGCTGGGGAAAAAGAAGGCTCAGAGGAGACATAATCGCTCTCTGCAATGACCTGAAAGGAGATTGTAGCAAGATAGGAGTTGGTCTCTTCTCCCATGGAAGGAGTGCTAGGACAAGAGGAAATAGTCAGTGGAGGTTTAGATCAGAAATTAGAAAGAACTTCTTCACTGAGAGGGTTATTAAACAATGGAATAGCTGCCCAGGTATTGGAGTCACCATCCTTGGAAATATTTAATAGATGCACAGGTGAGGTGCTGAGGGACACAGTTTAGTGGTGGGCTTGACAGAATGAGATTAGTGTTGGACTTGATAATAGCAAAGATATTTTCCAAGTGAAATCATAGCATCATAGAATCATTTCAGCTGGAAGAGACCTGTAAGATCATTGAGTCCAACCTTTGTCCCAGCCCTATCAACCACAAGACCATTTCCCTAAGTGCAACATCCACCTTCTTAACACTTTAAGGTCTATTAAACACCTCCAGGGACCCTGACTCCAGCACCTCCCTGGGCAGCCCATTCCAATGCTGGACAACCCTTTCAGTAAAGAAATTCCTTCTAATATCCAGCCTGAACCTCCCCTGGTGCAACTTGAGGCTGTTTCCTCTTCTACTGCTTGTTGAAAGAATTCTGTGAGTCTATTATTCTGTATGTTGTATCAGCCTATGCTACAGCATTCAATATGCTACTATTTCTTTCAGAAGAGACATTCACTGCAACACTGGTGATTCCTTGAGGTCTGTCTGAAAGTTGCACTGCAGTATGTACCCTTGTTTTTGAATTCTCAGGTTTTAGATCACACCTTAGCATCCAATGAAATCTGTAGTACTGAGATCCAGAAGTGACTCTATAAGGGGTTCCAAGGACTTCTTCCACTGAATAGTTTTAAAGAACTAATAAAAAAGAACTCCTTGGAAATGAGCTCATTCTAGATTGTTTTCTTCTAGAAGTAAAATGCTACTAAGTCAGTAACAAAACAAATCTTATACATAGTCTAAAAATCTTTATAACATTTTCTTGATCTGCTTCTGAGCAAATAGTCCCACTCTACTGGAGGAAAATTATTAGAAAATGGCCTATTAGTGTCTTTATTTATAGTTCAAGACTCTAAAACCCAGTGATTTATGTTTTCAATTTAATCACACCAACTGATGTAAGAAATAACTAAAAATGCAGGTATGACCTTGCTCAAGCAGACTATGTAAAATTCAATGTAGCAAAGCTTGTATATTGAAAATTGTGAAGTAATAAAATGTTTTTTGCATTGTGCAGCTTGCCAGTTATGTCAATACAAGATAATAGTTTAGGCAAATTATGTGACTAAGGAATTAGAAATGTAACTGGGAAAAAGAAATGTAATATTGGGTTTGCGGCAAGAACTTATTTTATGTGGTAAGACTAGTTTGTAATTTGATCTTTAAAGCAGAACACAAAAAGAGTACTGAAGCACTTGAAATGCAAGGTCTATTACAGAATAAAGGAAGTGTGAAGACAAAGAAATAGTCTGACAGCAGTCTAGACAAGGGCAACAGAATTCTTACTGGGCATAGCTAAACAATGTGTTCTTAAGAAATGTGTTTTTAGATAAGGAGCTGGTGAAGCATGGGAGGAAGAACAAGAAATAGTTTAAGAATATAAAGTTAGATTTAGAAATTTACTTTAATTGACTGTATTTTTATCTTCATTTAAATCTTTCTTAATATATTCAGGCAAGAGAGGAAAGTTACTGTACTAGTGGGAGGATAGAAATTCATCTTAGAAAATACAGTTCCTTATTAAAGAGTTTCCCAGGCTCCATGTGCTTATGCTGAAAAGTAAAACAAAGCAGTGTGAGTGACTTGGTGCAGCAACACAAGTCAGGAAGGTGGGCTCAGAATCTTCCTGTCTCACGTGAAACACGTGCATGGTCTTCTGTAGGGAAATAGACTTTGTTCTGCCTGTGCTCTCCACCACATTGGAGCAAACCAACTCTGAGCTGGATGTCATGCAAATAAGTGCTTTAGGTACAGCCTTACAATAACCAAAGTTTAGTGTAGGCTTATGTTCAGCTGTCTGGGACATTAGGCATGTTGTTCTTGTTTGTAAGGTCCTACATGAACATGGAATCATAGAATGGTAGAGGTTGGAAGGGACCTTTAGAGATCATTTAGTCCAAATGTCGTTCTACCGTAGTTTCCTTAATTTCTCTTTTTCCATCTGTCTATAGCCTACAAAAGTATTAACCAGAATAGCTTTGAGTGATGTTATACATTATTCTAGTGATTATGAGGACTGATGAAGCAGGTCGAGAGGAGTTTCTGATATACTAGTCTAATTACTTATGTTTTCTGTAGGTGAAATTGTAACTGCTTTCCAGACTGAGCTTATTGGCTCAGGACGTCTATATAAGAGTTGTTGTCTCTTTAATTCTTAATGAAAGGACTTCTGGTAGGACTTGAAGCATTTTCTATTAGGTGGAACCCAGTAAAACTCCCTCATTCCCTGGAACATGTAAGATATCTAGTTTTATCCAAATAACTACTCGAAAGGAAATTCTTTGAGTAACCAAACATTTCCACTAATGTTAAGTACAGAAAATGACATCAAGGATCAAAGAAAGGTTGATTGCAACGATCTGAGGTGTTTCTTACTAGCAACAATGTGGGCTTTTAGTCAGTCTTCTTCTCATTTAGCATTCCCATGTTGAGAAAAAGGGGATCTAAGCCATTCAATGCAAACATGTTTGATACAAGTTAGTTATGTTTTTTTTTCCAAAGGATAATTCCTTTCCTGGTGCAGCTCCTCATAAAAATATAAATTCATTAATTTGTTAAAATACCCTAATGGCCTGGCACAAGTGCAAGAGGGTGTGATTATTCCTGAGTTATTAAGGAAAGGATCATTTAGATGGAGAAGTTCACATTGCTTCATTGAAAGACTGTGCAAAACGATTGTTGAATAAGTTTTTGGTCTATTAGGCTCCTTACTAATCTTTTGGGGCAACTCATTAACATGCTTGAATGATAAAAGGCATAAGAATAGCTTTCATCAAGTGAAATTGTTAGTGGTGCGTATCATGCATGAGATGCATTATAAGTTGTATTTACAATGTGAGAAACCTTGTAATAGCATTTGATGCACTGCCTAAGTCATTGTATTCTTGGGACATGATAAATGGAGAGAAATTTAATTCTTGGACAGTTGTTAAACTAAATAAATCAATGGATTGTATAAAAATCCTCTTTTGTATCATTTTTTGGCCTTCTGCTTATGAAGTATGAATGATGTACTCCCTCCCATTTTCCCGTGTGATCTTTAAGTACAGGGCTTGAGTGAAGCAATGCTGAAATGCTTTGGGTTATGTCCTTTGAATCAGGTTGAAATAGATAATCACATGTCAGGACCAAGCTTTGGGCTATGATTAATCCCACATGTTGAGAATTATCTTTCAAAAAAAATTGTTTAAGAGAGGGCATGAGTCTTTTGGAAAGAAAATGTGAGTTCACCAGAGAAGAATATTTTAAATGTCCTGCTTTTTGAATGGATACCTGGTGAGAGGACTCAGCTGAATACGTTTGAAAGAATTATTTGTCAAATGAAACACTTTCAGTTGACTGTTATCCCTGTTTGAAATCCAATCATGTATCTTAGAAAGATGAAGAACACTTGGGAGTATTAAAAGTGTCAAGAAATGTAGGACATCTCAAATTTCTGTTCCAGCATATTTTTCTATATTTACCATTTTTTGACTTGTACTTTTATAATGAACTGACAATTTAATCAGATTTTTGCTTGTCAATATTTGTTCAGAATTAAATTATTATGAAGGAACCATAATAGCAGAGTTCTCAAATAATATTTTTTTTAATGCAGGCAAGCATGCCTACAAACAAAGGGCCTGCTCTTACAGCCTTTATTTACAGCTTTTATCAGTCTAATGAGTAGTCCCTATGTAAGCCCAGCCATATCTGTAGAAGACATGTAGGAAGAGGTCTACACCAGGTGCAGAAAAAATATTTTAAAGATTTCAAGAAGTACTAGTGTTTGATAAAGCAGTGCAGTGTGCTGGACTCTGCTGTGGCAGGGAGTTGGACTAGAAGATCTTTCAAGGTCCCTTCCAGCCCTTAATATTCTATGATTCTGTGACTCATCTACTTGGGCAGAAGTAATCCGTGTGTTTGTTCCAGCACTTGCAATTGCTCAAATCTCTGTCATCTCAAAGATAAAAATAATACATTTTATTAGTAGCATCACTTGCAATTGGATATTCAATCCATAACTCTCATCTGATTTTATATGTTCATTGACATGGGGAGATTATGTTACATTGTAGATTTACATTGCCAAGATTGAGAAAGCAAGAGGCAAGGCTACTTGCCTCCCACAAGCTTTTCCTTATGTCACAGGTAAATGTAAAGAAATAAAAAAATACTGGGTTTTTTTTTTCAGTATGGAAATACTGAAATTCTTCTGAGTTTGATTTATAATAATGAAACTTATATATTATATAATGAAACTTATGCAACTTTAAATACTGATAGTATAAAGTTTGCACAGGGGAAACATGAAGCAGGTGTTGCCTTCCTCTTTTAGCAATAGCAAGGTCAGCACTAAACTACAGCCTTTGAACTCTTGAAGTCTATCATTGGTTTTACAGTCTCAGAAAACAGGCAGGCAGCAGGGAAGTGCAAAATGACCTCCATTTTCAGTTCAGCACAAATGAAATTTACAGTCTCCGTTAGCAACTATTTCAAAAATAGCAAACCATATATTTAGCTTATGTCAAAATAAAACCAAGTAGCCTTGGTTCAGCATTTTACTTCATAGATGGACAGATATTGAAATAGTGTATCTCAGAATGTGAGCTCCTTATGAATCTATTTACAGTACCTTGTTTTGATAACTCTTACCACTTTTAATCTTGTTTGTTGTACATTTTCTATATCAGCTCACATCTCCTGGCTGATTTTCCCATTATCATGTTGCTCTAAAAGCTTTACATCTCTCAATAGTTTGAAACAAGTTAAATTGAGAGATAGTTACAGGTTAATTGCAGTTCTGTAATCTGAGAGTATTGCCCTAATTTCATATGCTTCAATCTCTTTTATATTATTAACATTAACTCTTACAAATATTTTAATAGCCAAGGGGACCAAGTCTTTTTATCTCATATTGATAAAGCTTCGATTATTCCAAGAAGGGCAAATAGAACAAGGTTGACTGGAAATGGTCATGTGACTGTTACAGAAGGTGAAATGCAAGTCACAATCCATAAATAAGATAGACCAAATTGTTAAGAATGTTAAAAGAAATTATAGCTATATTAGTAGCAACAACTGCACTATTAAAACTAATTTGTGAAACCATAAAGATTGGTCCCTGCTTCATATTGATCACTGGATGCCTTCCATTCCAATGAACAAAGCTAGGAGGATTTATACTCACCGGTGTAATACAGTAGAGCCTTAATATTGAGTACAATGAGTAACTGCTTTGATTAAAATGCATAAGAAACAAGTCTTTCTTTGGTATGTTGCATATTTTATATTGTCAGAGGTTTACATGTACTTAAGATACTAAGATATTTGTTCAAAGAGAGACAGTCCATACCCAAAGAGCATATTTGACTGAGTAGAGCAGAAAAATAATGCTTTTGTTGTATAGTGTCACTGGTGAGAAGTATGTCCTAGTTCTGACAGAAGTGGTACATTTCAGAACCTTCTAGTGTTAGATGCATATTTAAAATTTAAACTTTACACAAGGAGCCAGAAGAATGAAAATATTTGGAGACAAAGAACCCAAATGCTCAAAACTAAGCAAAATCTGTGATAATGGCATTGAAGAAATTGTGGTTTCTTAGTGTTGAATGAAGCTTAATTTATACATATTATTTTGCCTGTCTGGAAAATTCTGTCTCAGAAGAAGAGCTGGAAGCAAAGCAAGAGCAAGTAATGACTGGAAGCAGTGGGCCCAATACAGAAAATGTTGAATTCTGTGGTTGAACAGTGGGAGGATATTTGGTGTCACTGTTTTAGGGCAAGTTTCATATTCTTATGAATTCTTTGGTCAAAAACAAAGATTCAGACATAATACTTAGAAGTCCAAGTTAAAAAAGAGAAAAAACCCCAACAGATGGAGGCAGTTGCTTGTTATAGCTGAAGAGTCTTTTGACAGAGAAGCTGTAGCAAGACACTTTATCCATTTCGCTACCCTGAAGGCTCATTCATAGGTACTGGAACTGGGGAAGAAAGATTACAATTTCAATCCTTTAATATTTTTTTTTCAATGTTCTCTGTATCTTCGGGGATGCTGGGGATGCTGTTTGCTTATTTGGGGCTGCAGTGATCCAGCATCATCATAGGATCCTGCCTAAAAGCTCTGATAAAATCAAGTGCAACCTCGGTGTTAACCACTGAAGATTTAGGGATGCACTGCTGAAGAGCAGTGACAGTGAATAGTTCCAGGTAGACAGAGAAAAGAAAAATCTGTTTCCAAAAGGCTGTATCTGAGAAAAAAACTAATCATACAGCACTGCTAGCAGAACATCAAATAACATTGCTATAGATTTGATGCTCTATATCGTATTCTGTATCATCACCTGATGGGGAGAGGTGTAGTCAAACCCAGGAAGTTTATAGGTTACTGCAGGTTAGGAAAATGCAGACTACTACAGAATATCTCTTTTAATATAAATTATAAATGGGTGCTTAGTTTTTCTATGTAATATAAACATGATGCAAATGACTGTGTTCTGGGAAGGACCTCTTTCGTGTTTTAGAGCTCCGTGGGGCAACAGTCATTTTGTTTTCTGAGTTTCTGAGGTGTTATTAAGCCATAAATATTTTGTGCTATTTTTCTTGCCTTTGTTCTGTTTTCTTTAAGCTTAAAGAAATCACTGTAGACTGAAGAAAGTTTCAAATTGCTTATGCAGTGTGAAGAGAAACTTCTTAATATTCTTGTTGTTAACATTTCTGTTCATGGTGCTAAGTGATGAAAAGAATAAACGCAAAAATACCCCAACTATAACCTCAAATGCACCTACAAGTATTTTTTATTTCTTAAAATGTATTCTTAAATGCTCAAGCCAGTATTAGTGAGCTAAGACTTTGTCTGAAAAGTGTCATTAGAGTAATGGAGTATAATATCTATCTGTCTTTTTTTGTCTTGCTCTGAATTTCAGATGTAAGTCTGGCTGGCTGGAGAAAGATTCCTATATCCTGATATTAGCTTTTCTTAACCTGTCAGATTAGGAAGATCAAGCCTTGTTAGAACCAGATACTTCCACTTGACTTGGATGCATTTCAGATGAGCTCTGAGGGGCATCTGGAAAAATCCAGGTTCAAATTGAAAAAAGAATCTTCTAACTTTTTTGTAGAGCTCCATCTGATAAGCAGCAGCACTGTACATTTTTTACCTTCACAAATCTATTGGGAACACTATAATTTTTATTTTATATCTATCTTGACATAAGTATCTCTCAGTTTTGCCAGGGGAAATATAGTTATTTCATGACTGATATCAAGGTTTCCTCATGTGTTATCTGCCTGAGGCTGACATGGTATTTTTCTTGGGCAAACGCCTACATGCTAAGGCTTGTATGTCTACTCTGGATATTTTTTTACTTAGTACCTGAAAATTGATTTACCCTGTGATATTAGCTGCCTCTACATAGCATGTCAGCTTTATCTTGAAAAACAGAGAAGATCAGACCCAGAAATAATAGCAGTAGTAAAAGCGTTGCCTATTACTGCTATCAAGAGTCAAGACAATGTCCTGTCACTTTCTTACTGTAAGGAACTATTAAAAGCAGCTACTCATAAATCTTCCATTAACTTTACAAGGTGAAAAAACTAGACCCAACCTTCAGTGATTCCATGTTAGATCCTTCTTAAACTTTGTTGGAGCTGTTGGAGGTCTCATTAAATATCAGATATTTGATGAAACAGCAAACAAAAATGCCTGTGAGATTTGGTCAGTCACGTAGGAACAGGGGCCATGCTGTTCTTCACGTAATCACAGTGAATAGAAATCAGCTCTTCTCTGACAGACTGGAGCCGGCATGTCTCTGGTCCATGGCAGCATTCATCTCTTTAAGACCTAACTTAGATTGCAACTGGACAATTTTCCGTATGCAGTTCTCACTATTTTACAAAGCTGGTTCAGCAACCTAAGTACTTGGTCTCTGAGCACGCTGTTACCATTATGTTAACATGCATCAGACAAGCAGGTTTAGTTTTTTGTTTGTGTATTTTGACTGTTCAAAAAAAAAAACCCAATTTCAACTGTTTCCTTTTGTCATTATTTAGCTGTAGTCATTGCCCTTCCTCCTGAAAGAGCAATTAAGTGAAGTCTAACTGCTTTGGATTTGATGTGTCCAAGAGCAGACACATGGCCAGCTATTACAGCTAGCTTGACAGAACAAATTTCTGCAGAACAGTGTGCTGGTTATTATTTTGAGTTTTCTCTGCAAATAGGACTGTTCTATGTCTTACTGTTCATTGGGCAATGAACAGCTGAGAGGAGGAAGTAAAATCCCCATTTGTGTTAAGCAGTGGCTGACTGCTTCCTCAAACAAGATGACACACATTTTATAAGTGTCAGTGCAATCGCTGATGTGGATAATCTGTTTTTAATCTCTTACTCTTTTCCTGCAATGAATTGTCCTGGTTAATTTCATGTTGTATTAAAATATCCTGTTAATCAGTTTTTAATGTATTTAAATGTAGCCTTGTGATTTCATTAACTGTATCTTCATTGTAATATGAGAGAGCGCTTGATCTACCCTGCATATACACTTGATTGTTTTGGATTCTTCTGGTATATCCTGAATCAGTTAATCACCAATGTGAACTGCGTCAGTCTTTTTAATTTTTATTCACATGAGGACTCTCTGCTTCCCTAACAATGCTCATTGTATTCCTTTTAGACTCCTACTGTTTCTGCTCTAACAATTTTGGTAGAATACTTCTGGCTTTATAAGATCATTATCATTATCTCTGTATTCTGTTCTAGTCTCTAGCATTTGTCTGCATTCAGAGTAGCTTTGTACATGCACCATTGTTTTTGTTAAGATTTTGTTACACTAACACAGCACTGTAAGTAAGCTATTTTGCTTCAGTTTTGCAGGGCAGTGGGTGTAGATCTGAATGTTGTCAAAACACCGGTGATTGATTTCTGTATTTAGTCTGTTCAGTCTCAAGTTTCCGTAGTCACTTCACACTTTATTTCACTGACTGGAATGGAAGCTGGGCTAAGCCTTTTAATGGATTCATTAGTAAGGATAAAGTAAGACATACAAGCAGCCTCGTTGAATTCCTACTGTCTTGATTTATGATTAATAATTCAGTTTCAGTCATTTAGATGGATTTTTTAGAGTATATGGAAGTATTGTCAGAATTTTGAAAAACAGTTCTGTGTACTGATGGAGACTTACTTCTGAAAATAATGAAATAGCCATTGATCTAAAAATATTATGGGTTTAAAACCATTGAGTAAGCAATCAGATGACCAGTAGAAATTACTCCAAAGTACTCTATTTCTTTTTTTTTTTTTTTATCTGTGTAGTGTGTGGTGGTTCATGTCAAAATACTTCATGAAAAGATTCATGGCTCTTAAAAACCATTAACCATATGACAGTATATCATAAAATCAGTCTAAATTATCTAAATTCTGGATATATTAGAACTATGACCATCCTATGTCAATAGAATAAAGACATGAAACAAGCGCAGTGAAATAAGTTCTAAAATGTAAATGTTAATCATTGTGTTGCTGGTGGATACTGCATTTTTATTGTTGGCTAAGTTAACCAGTTTTTACTCTGTGTCAGTTAATGAACATTTAGAATTGGTTCATCTCTATTTAAAGGCTGAATGACATGGTTAGGCACAAACGAGATAGTGTCACGAGGTCAAGGAGAGCACAAAATACTGATGTAGCTTTTTCTTGAACTCCTGACAGCTGAGAAGCTTCCTGCACTTCAGACTTGATGCCTAGTATTTTGCATGGAATTGTGATATTTCACAGTATCACTTGTGAGCCTCAACTGATTGTTTTGCAGTCCTCTGGAGGAGGACATTCTCACAGAGGAACAGCTATAAGGCATCTGAGTCACAGCCTACAACTATGCCATTGCAGTTGTGTTTGCCTGTCTATAGCCAGACACTATACTGTGAATTTTCATCTTTCTTTCACAGTGTTTATGGCAGCTAACAACAGTGTTGTGTAAAGGGATGTTTTCTGTATAAACCCTTAGAATACTGGTGGGAACAAGAGCTTTAGGTCTCAGACTTCTGTACTGTATGCTCATTCATCTTTGGGATCATGGTTTCACTTGACCCCAGTGGTTTTATCTGCAAATGGAAACATTATTGTTATAATCCAGTAGCATTGGAGGAAATGGGCTTTTCTTGCAACTTACTTTTCCCAAAATTCTTTGACTGTTTTCCCTTTCTTCTTGCCTATTTCTCTCCCTGACAGCACAAGTGAACCACTTTTCAGACAATCTTTCTTCTTTTTTTTTAACCAGTTATTACTGAGAACTCTTGTTTTTCTCATACCATTTGTCTGCATCGTGTTCTGTAGCATTTCATCAGCTGAATCTCTTAGACGTAGAAAGAATATATTCCAATGCCCCTTATAACGTGGCCCCGGGCAGCAAAAAGGTTCATACATCCCATATGGAGCTTTATGACTTCAGGTGTGAAAGAAGTAATTGAAGCAGATGAATTCTGAGAGAGAGCTGTTTATATGCAAGTGTATCAGTGGAAGTCTGTGATTCAAATGTCTGTGGGCTAAATTATGGAAAAAGCATTTTTCACTGAAAAATTCATCATAAAGAACTTTTAACAGTTCTTTTTTTCATATGTATTTGAAAAAAATCTGAAACTACTCTGAAGCAGTTTGAATTGTAACACTATATATTTTGCCTTACTATTGATGTTTCTAACTTGAATTACTTATTGGTTAATGTCACGAACTTTATTCTTGTCTTCTGGTCAGTTGTTCAGACTGGAAGTTGTTGATAAGCTGAGATTAATATATTGCTACAAAAATGTATATGGGCTTGGTATTGAATAAGACAACCTGAGCTTATTTTACACAGTGGATGCAATAATCAAAAAAGGTATCTATTTTTCAAAAAAGAAAGAGTTTTTAGTTATATAAGCCCAGTCATTATGCTTGTATGCTTTTCTTAAAAGACTTGCCTTTAAAGGAAAATCTACTTAGCTAATAAGTTCCAGTAATGATTCTTGACCCTCCTGGTTAATTTAGGGGATAGGTTTTTTGTTTGCTTGTATTTAATTATTTATTTATTTAATTAATTCATTCTCATGAAGCTTCATATCTTGAACATTGTGCTACTGTGTTTCATGATGGTTTTAAAAGTTAAGTTAAATCTGAATGAGGTGTCCACAATCTCCATAGATAAAGTGTAGTTCTATGTATGCTTCAAAGGTCACTCTCCAAATCTCTTCTCATTTTTAAAGCAACTTTTTCTGTTCTAAAGCCTAAATCAGCCTGGCAAGAAGTCTTGATAGGAATGTTTTTATAAGTGCAACAAAACTTTGCACTTATCCTGATAGTCATTGTGGCTGCAATGCCTCATTCTACACATTTCTTTTTGAATAAACCCTGGAGCCTGATCGGAATTTGGTAGCTTATTTGCTATGAGGCATCTCACACTTAAAGTGTGTGGTAACACAGTAAAAGCAACCTCAGAAAAGTGTCTTCTAGAGGAGCTAGACATTTTTAAATGCAAAAATTCAGTTTCATGCAGTTTAGGATAAAAAATTGGATTTTTTTTTTTCTGAAAGAGAGTTCAGTGATGTCCTTGCTGCAGCACATGAAACTGAAGATATGAAAAGAGAATGAGAATGCTGGGAAGAAATCTCAGCAAGATGAATTTTAGTTGGAAGATGCTTCTTTCCAGAGAGTTAGGTTATTAACCCTGTTAAGCTGTGAAGCCACAATCCTGAAGGATTCCTAAGGAGGGGCAGTCCTAGGGCTGATAACATATATGCACTTCCCAAGGGGTAGACTGAGAAGAAGATAACTTATAAACTCTTCCCTAAAGGCATGGCAGTGGGGAGGTGGTGGTGATTTTTGAACTGTTAGAAGTGTCTAGAGGCCAAGAAATTCAGTTTTCTGTTTTGAGCATTATCTGCCAGGTCATAGGGAGCATCTTTTAACAATTTGGTAAAGGCAAATATCTAAGAAGGAGCATTTTCTTGATTTTGATTTTGCTATGAAAACAGCTTATTTTATTTACTCCTTGCCCTTACGTTTGGGACTCTGACACACTTTTATTAAGAATACGTTTTTCCTTGAGAAATAAAACCCTCAGAGGGATACTCTTTTTTAACTCCCTGAGCAAATCACTGTTTCTGACTAATATCTCAATTGCTATAAAAATTTTTAAAGATCACCATCTCAGTCATTTAACATACTTTTTCATTGAACATCTGACTTTAAAAATCAACATCCTGAAAAATAAAACTCCTATGTGCTATTTCATTGACAGAAAATGTGAAAATGTAGTTAGATATTCTGAACTAGATTTTGACCACAAATTCCAGGCAGAAGAGAAAAATATTCAAACTGGAAATCTGTATACTTGATTTTGGGTTTATTATATACGCTTAGTTCACCTGCTACAAAAATTATTGATGCCATTATTCAAAGAACGACAGCAGATTAGGAAAAAAAAATGGCATAATGTATCTCTGCTGCAAAGCTTCCCCATTGATACTGGCATTGCAATGCAATTTCTTGTGTTTGTGATAAACGGGGTACTGGTACAGCTAGTATAGGGAAACTTGTGTGTCATGAATGAAACAGTGTCTGAAAGGAAGTGGTCAAACACATGCCGAGTTAATTGATTCATGAACACAGAGTGCAGAACACCTTCTGTGCAAGTTAGTTGCTTTTCCCTCCTTCATATATTTCTGACTTTCTTGTAATGATGTTCTCCTCAATGGGCATTCTTTCTTTGTCAGCTCCCTTTTGTTGATACCATTTAGAGCCTTGCTTGTCACCATATGCGTACCTTATACCCAAGCCAATTTCTCTGTTTCCAATCTTTCACAGCAAAGTGAAAACAAATGAGTTTTTCAGTCTTCAAATGAACATCCTGAGTTCTTGTTAGGCAACATCTGCCTCTTACTCTTGCTTGCAAATCCATTTGTCATATATGTGCATCGTACATATGCAGCTTTGGCACAGGGATAACTGTGAAACCCTGTTTGGAGGTAGCAGCTTTCTTTCATAAGGGAATGACCACAAGTGCTCATGACTTAAAATTTGATGGAATATTCTTATTACTCTTATGCAACCTATGCTCTTTCTGTGGGGGTTTATTTTGTAGGGTTTTGTTCACTGCTTGTTTACAGGCACAGATTTGGGGGTTGGATTTCTTACAAATACTTAACTTCTGGCAAAACCAGATGGTTTCTGCTTAGACATCTGACTCCTGAATAAACCGTGGTGCAAGGTGAGGTCCAAATCCTTCAGATATTTATTGGTGTTCTAAACCTCAAAGCTAAAAATAATGAATTAAGCCCCATAAATCAAAGATCTTTCTAGAAATGTAAACATAATAAATATTGCATTCTTTCTTTTTTTTCTGGTCCTGTCACACGAGGTTAAAAATTAATTTCTTACTAAGACTTGATAGGTAGATTTAGCAAGGTCATCTTGGATAGAAAGCGTGCACGCACGAAATCCAACCAGGCCAGCCCAGTGACCAGGAAAGGAGTCAGAGATACAGGATTCCCCATAGAGAATGTTGGCTAGATATAAAATATACCTAGGAAACTGAGGTCTTGACAAAATATATGCTTCATCTTGAGCCATTTCAGTAGCTCTGCCTCTCAGTATGGTTTGGATAGTGTTTTTCAAGCACCTTATTTCTTCCTTCTTTCTGTTTCTGCATTTTGAAAAACGATGTTCTCACTCTTATCAGACATCAGATTCCAACAATTAGATCTCTTAAGAAGCAGCGTATGTATTATGAGGCTTGTGGCATTGAACACTGAGGATTTACTATTGTTACCATAATACATGCACACAGATCATAGGCCAACAAGAATATTTATATACTTGTAGATGCTAAAATCAGTGAATAGATAAATTAATGGAAGAAAAATTCACTGAGAGGAGTTAAAAAGAAGAGAGATATGACCTTATATTTCAAAGTGTCTAACTGAAATCCACTGGAGAAGTCAGCAGTAGGTTTGGCAATGTCAAAGCATCCATATTGTTTATAGCCCAGTCCCCACAATATCATTCCAATGTGCAGTATGCTGCTTCTATGCTTCTTCCAAGTAACAAGGACTCCATGCGAATGCTGCTGGTCTCCTGCTCCCTGCATGGACTGGCCATTTCTGCCTAGTTCACTGAGCACTCAGTTACCACGTCTGTATTTTAAGCTGGTAACAGACAGTCTGCCCACATTGGTTTTGATTTTCACATTGAACTAGGTATTTGCTGTGAAGATATTTGGAAGAAAAGGTTCTTTAGTAGTAACAAAATTATCTCAACTTAAAAAATATATTGTAGTTGCTACCATGAAAATAAATACTAAATTGCTTGCAAATCAAAATTTAACACAATGCTGTGATCAAAACTCCATCAATGGAGATTAGAAATAAAATATAATGCAAGTGATAAACAACTATATATCTAAAAATCAAGATGAAAATGCACAGTTAATGTAAACTGCAACGCATGAAGGAGAATGCAGATGATTACAGTAGCTCTGTTTCACATTTTGAAATAATAACTTCTTGGGTAGTACATTGCTACTGTTCATAAAAAAAATACATCACAAAATTTTCAGCAACTCCCTGCTCACTTGGAAATCAAAAACCATTCAAAATACATTTCAGAATTAGTACAGTATATCTCTGGTCAGCAAAGTAGCACATGGATTTCTAGACAGTTTGTGTTCATCATCTTGCAGAAGCAGGATAAAAGTAACAATCTTAGTGTCCCTTTCTTCCCTTGATGATTAATGCATTTTCTGGATGTGAGACAGCCTTCTAGAGTTTCTCCATGTCTATTAAATGATATTCTTAGTGTTTGTGAAAAGACACAGGCTGCTTTCCATCCCAAAAGGGTAAATTTGAGAGGATGGTAAAGGCAACAGAGTTGTTTGGATGTGTTTTAATGAATGGGATTTTTTTACAAATATCATGAGCAGATACCTCATGGAAGAAAGACGGAATGGGATTGGAAAAGGAAAGTAACACAAGACTGAAGTGGTGAGGAAAGCTGCAAATCATCAGCCCTTGAAATCTAAAGCAAAGTTGGAGAATGATATAAGGTCAAAATTTTATGATCAGTGGAACTGTACATATGGAAAGTTTATGTATTAAAATATGTAATTTCATGTAAACCAAAATAATTTAAAGTAAAAAGAAATTTTAAAAGGGAGAAAAAAGAGACATTAAAGCCATTTGCCTACCAAAAATTTTGGAACTTTTGTAAGGAAAACTGAACTAATTCTTTAAAATTATCATGCTCATAGTTCTAGTGTCATAACACCTTTTGTAACAAAACTGACTGGTTTGTCTAGTTTGCTGGCAAAGAATTTAGAAGTAATGTTCTATTAATATACTAGAGTACAACAGGCATCAAAACAAAAGTGGTTTTACATTAAGCCCATATTTAATAGCTTTTGCTATTAAATTATTTAATTTTAATTTGCTATTAAATTATTTAATTTTGCTATAGAAGATTTTGAAAGGGGTAATAAAGCTGATTATTGAACACGGTCCAGTGTTTCATATCAAGTTCAAGTCACGTAATATCCTTCACTAAGTTCTGAAGTTTTGATTTCATCATTCCCTTATTTCTGGATGAGAAGTAGGGCTTACTATAGGAAATACTTAATGAATCGGCATTTAGAAAGATACCTTTATCCTTGTTTATTTCTTGTTTTTATTACCTTTTTGAGGAGCAAAACAAATGAACTGGGAAACTTCAGCTTAAAACAACAAAAAGGAAAAAGTGTAAGAATTGACTGATGGGGCAGGAGAAGTAAGGTAAGCTGTCAGTTTGATCATTGAGAGATGGCTAGGGCTGGGTTACGAACAAGATGGTTAAACATATTCTGAATACCTTAAACAAGTGAATGAGACTTTTCCTCAAGCCTAATCACTTGACCCTCCGTGTCTTTCCTCATCTAAGTACATCCACAAATACTGTGTGTGTATTGACCATTAACAAAAGTTTTGCTCAGTAAATCTTAACATTGTGTTGCTGCCTTCTCTTTCAAACAAGCTCAAAGTGATTCACCTTTCCCCTGATACTGCTGAACCAGGAACCCAACTGATAAACCCATCCATTGTAAGAAAAATATCCTGGAGGAGAAAAAAAATCATTAATCTTTCCCATTATTCCCTTTTGCAATTGCACATTTGAAAGCTCCAGTCTAAACCTGAATGTGTGGCTTGGATTAAAGCAGTTGCTGACAGAAGTAATCAGTTGAAAGACTTGTTTCGGGCAGATATCTTATGTTCAGGTTTGTTGCTATAAAGAGAAGGCAAGTAAAGTCCACAGGTGTCCTGAACTAAAAGGATAGTCAAACAGCTTCTAGGAATTGTAAGTGGATGCACAGCAAAGGAAATATCAAGGACTTAACACCAAGTCTGTGAAATTGCCAACCTTGGACATTGCTAGCACGGAAACCACTGTCCTTGAAGCTGATTAGTTGCTAATGCAAAATTCTGGCAGTGCTTCACAAATGAACTATTGGTTCTGTAGATGTGTGCAGATACAAAAACCTGAGAAAAACGAAAGCTTTATGTGTGGACACGTTTCATCCCTGTATGCCTATGTCTGTAACATATGTTTTATTCTGATAACTCTCAAGTAAAAGAGCAGTAAAAATTTTAAGTAGCTGCCCTTTCTGATAGCAGCTACCTTGGGGCTCATTCCAATGCTCATTGAAAGTCAATGACAAAGATCCCATTACTTTTAATCATGCAGGATCAGGGCCTTATATGACACGGTCAATCCTGCTGAGCATTTTTTCAATGAATATTCACTTGAATTAGACCATGATTACGCTTTTGGCTGCACTAACTTATTTCTATATTAACTCTTATTCAACCTTCTGATTTCAGACACGGTAACAAGGGATGTCCACAGAAACAGAAATAGGTGAGTAAACATCAGAACAAAATCTTCAAAACAGGTTTTTAACTATGACTTCATATAAGAAAAAATCTGCTGCAGAGATACTACATAGCACATCAAAACTCAGAAGTGGGTCATGCAATTCAAAGGTTTGGTGAGAACCAGAAAAGTCTGAAGTTTAATCCCAAATACTCGCAAATAATGAACTGCTCACATGCAGACCACAGGCAGGGAATGATGTATTGTTTGGAACAAAATGTATTCAGTTGGGCTATTTGCATAGTTGCACTGTCCTTCCCCTTACAACAAACAGGAAAAATAACATCTAACTTTCTAGAAGATCCATCCTTTACTTTCTAACTGTGAGCACGTGTTTTTGGGGTACAACCTTTGCCCATGGAGATGACAGGGTCATGATTTGTTTCAGCAGAGCCTGCTACTTTTTACTGGGTTTGATGTCACCTTTCTATAAACAGCTAAATTTATTCAGACCAAAATGCTGCTACAGGAATTCTACATATATCACACACATTATATTATTTCAAGAGGGAATAGGAAAGAAAATCTTCAGCAGAATTGCTTCAGAAAACAATTTTTGTTCTTGGCCTTGTTGTTTCATCTCCCCTACTTCATTGTGGCAGTAGAACTGAATGCAAATAAGAAAAACAGCCCAATCCCAGACACTAATTTTGTGGGATTCAATTTAGGAATTTAATCTCCATCTTGATTTTTTTCTAGGCAATTTGAAAGTCAGTTTATTTGAAAAATCCAGACAATCTATTTTTTTCCCCAGGCAGAGGGACATTTCAGTTTTACTTAATCTATAGTTTTTGCAAAATCTAGTGATAAAAGGCCTCTTGCTTTGGGATTGTTTGTCTGGATGTGACATTATCTCTCTTTCTATCTCCTCCATGTTGCTGTCCCTCTAGGTTCTAGGAAAGTACTTAAATGGTCCAGGGACATCTCTGTTCTTTTCATAACACAGGTTTTCTCTTGTTTTCCTTCTCTACCTTGGCAGTATTTTCCATATAAATATGTTAGTGCACAGATGAAGGGCATATTTTGAAATCTGTGCCAATATTTATACCTTTTGTAATTCACTTAAGAAAATAATGCTTTTTATCAGAAGAACATTTTTTAACCCCACATTGTTAACATTTTACACATTAACGAAAACTAGTAAAATCTTCTATGGGGAATTATTCTCTGCTGTTACCAGTGTTTGATCATTTCTTCAAGGTGATTCTCTACATGAGTGCGCATATGCAACTGTTTCATCTGAAGAGCTCATTTTTCAGCTCTGGGACTGGATGAATTTTTATTCAGGTCTGCTGAGCTGGGAAAGCTGGGAGGAAGGTGTTTGCATTTTAAGTAACATTCACCAGTAACGTTGATATAGCACTAAGCTCTGAAAGTAGAGAAAATAGATTATCTTCATTTTGTCGAAGTCATCTCCGTCATGCAATTTGATAGCCACTCTTCTTTGTAGCTATTTCTGAGTACTGGAAACTATCTCCTGGAGTGTAAAAAGCCAGACTTTCTCATCTGCTGTTAGACAATAGGCCTGTTTCCCAATTCCCATAGCCTGGCTCTTAATTCCTCATATATTCATTTATTTCTCTAATTTGATGTAAGACCATAACTTTTCTGTCCAGAAACTATTGATTTACACCCACCAGTTTTGTAATTTTGTTACAGCACCCTCCAGCCAATAATTCATGCAAACATACAATGTACTTCATTAAAACATCGTCTTGCTCAGTCACTGTGTGTTGAAATGTGCCCTGTGTTTTTCTATTCTTTCTGAACACTTTTTAAGTCTCTGTGATCACCACTTACAATTTCTTTGCACTTTCCAGACACAGTATATAAGTGTTAAAGTGTTACTAGCATAGCAGTGGTTCACACAAAGTGCAGAAATTCTCAGACTAAAAATAGTGTCTTAGCTATGCAGTGATCCCTTTCTGAGCAAAATGCAACTTCAGTTTGTTTATCTAAATTAGACTGCATACTTATGATATAATTGATAGGAAGCTGGACTTGTGAAAAAGTCTTATGAAAATTGTCTGCAGGAGGCAAGTCTCCTAAAATTTTAGGTTCTTCATGATATAGTACCCTCATGTTTTCAGACGATTTGGTGGTGGTACCTTAAATTTCAGTGTCTAAAATAATGCATTGAGGAAAGCCAGAGCTAAATTGTTAATAAATACTGAAAGCAAGATTATTTTACTCTTTTAATCTGTTTCTACAGTGCTACACAAAGTCTCGTCCTTTGATTATTACAGAATTTAGGGAAGGGTGAATCACAGTAGGAGTCCATGGAAATAATTCCATTGACTTCAATTGGATTAGCATCAGTTTCCTTTGAAATAATTGTAGGAAATGACTGTGAAGGAACTGCTGCTGAAATGCCTAACTCCTAGAAATATCAGACTAAAAAGAATAAATATTGAGGCCAGTTCCTTTTTGTCAGAGACAGACAAGTTAGATAACTTTCACAAGCTAACAAAGAAATAGATCTTTAATACATGAATAATATATTTCACAAATGCAATGCTAAGAAAATGAATGTTAATTTGGAGTTTAGCTGTACTGAATCAGGAACTGGGTAGTTTCTTTGGATAGTGCAGATCTGCTGTCACACTGTCCATTACTGCATTTGGAGAAGGAATTCACATAATTGCAGAAACTTTATGGCATTATGAGAAACAGGATTTAATAGTAGAGTATCATTGTTTCCAGATGCAGGAGCAAATAGACTGTTGAATTTCAGAGAAAATGTTATCTCTCATATTAATAGTCAATATCTAAGCATGTCCAATTACTTAATGCCTAGGTATTCATTAAAATTTCCCATCTTTTCAAATGAAAAGTTATTGATCCAGATTAAAGTAATACTTTTCCATTAAAAAAAAAAGTGATGTCAGCTGTTTGAGAGCTGATGTAATGACTGAATTAAATCTTAGTCCATTTTTGGCTTTTTCATGTTCCATATTTAAATAAATTTCATTTATCACCAAAGAATTAAATTGTCAATTATTTGCCTCAACTGACAAAATAGCAAATGCTGTCATGTAATTGAATATATACTAGATTGACTTCTTTTAATTTTTGATCTCTTGTAGAAATGCATGCAATATTCAGCCCCTAAAAGTGTTTCTGCATCATCCTTATTTCCTCCCTGCCCCCACTGAACTTACAAATAGGTATAGGGCAATTCTCTACTTAGGAAAAGAGTGATTCCTAATGGGTAGAAACTTTTTTTTTTTTTCATTTTCAACTGAAGAGGACAGAGGTAACCATTTCTTCAGGGATGTTGCTTAACATTTCTGTATGTCCTCCAATTTTGAAACACTGTTAGAAGCAGATGCAAACTCATCCAGAGCTTTTTATAGAAGATGAAATGAAGGCTCATCTGTAACTTTCTTCAGTAATATATTAACTATATGGTCAGGTGAAAGTAGATACTCATTTTCCTTTCCACTTGTTTCCTGGCAGAAACGAATTCTTCTGAACTGATGGTAACATTATTGAAAAGAGTACATGTCGGACTTCAAACCATTTCAGTTCAATGCACATTTTTAAATATATTTGCATTTTTAATGCATTATCAAATATTTCTTATGCAGCTTTGTTGCTACTTTGAAAGTCATAATGAAGATGATGATCATTCTTCCTTCACACAAATGGCAATGAACAACTATCAAAATCATTTTGGTATTTGTTTGAGACAAAACTGGCCACAGAGAAAAACTATCTGGTTTTCAGGCTTTTTTTTTTTTTTCTTCCAATGTAAACAGGAGCTACTCTTTTGTTGGCATAATTTCAGACAGTGAGGTAGCTTTTGGAAAAGAAAATCATTGGAAGTCCTAGGGAACAAGTCATCACATTTTTTTTCTCTCTGCAATTCCTTGATGTTTGCCTCCCTCTACACAGGTTCTTCCACTCCATGTAGAATCTTATGTAACAAGGTCTCCAAGGAGATGACTTTCTCCCAGTTTCTCAGAAATGATGCCCTCATCCTACAGTACTTCACCAGCTCGGAGCAAAGAGTATCTGTATGTTGAAGCCTCATGTCAGTTAATTCTATCCTTATAGTCCACAGAATCAACATAGAAATTTTCAGGAGTTTCTGGTGAAGCTCCTGCTTGGAAATGCTCAGACCTTTGAGAAAGGTTTGTTTTCTCAGGTGTCTCAAAGCACCACTGTGTACACAGAACTCACTGAACTTTTGCAATGACCCCCAGTATCAGCTGCCCATATGGCAAGATTTCACTGATTTCATAGTCCTTAATGAACCCTGCACAATATTTCCCTCTTTGGATTTTAAGCTGTATGTTTCAGGCACTAGCAGAGGACTGGAGCTGTACAATCTTGTTACAAGAAAAGCAGCAAGATGTGTCCTCAATTATTTCATGTGTACAATTCAAGACTGGTTTAAAACAACAAAAAAGGTAGAATAAGGGTTTCAGGGGGTTTTTTTGTTTGCTTTGAGGGTTATGGCTCAGCTTCATTAAGAGAAGGTCAGGTTTCCTTGGGCCAGGTTCTATACTAAAAGCAAGGTTTAATCAATAATAGAGCTCTGTACAAGTTTGATTGATTGATTCAGCCTTTCATGTACTCATGAGATGAAGGAATGAAATAAAAAATGTTCCCTGGAATAAGCAGTGGATGGTCCTTTAACATAAATGGCTCTTCTCTCCTTGGGGCTAAGCCCCAGCATGCTTATTCGTATCATGGTTTATTATTTTACTGCACACTATATTGTCTCATAACTCAGGCTCTTACTTCCCCACATCATCCTAGCAATCACCCACTTCCTCTATATTGAATAGAAGAAATCTGAATGCCACCTTCCATTTTTAAGTGAGTTTTCATCTGAGTCAAAGACGATGACCGGATCTTCACAAACAAAATGTCACAATGGAGTTTTGCAGAGTTTCTAAACAGAAAAAATCTTGAAACTCGGGGCTTCCTGTACCAAACAGAACCCTTCTAAATTAACCTGACTTCTTTTATGTGAAACTGAAATTAACTGTGCTTGTGTGTCCAACTTATGCTGAAATATATACATAAACACAGTATAGGGAGAAACACGCTTTTCAAGATTTGTATAAATTGGTAAGGGCATCCTGAAAATGATACACACATTATATAAATGCAAAGTGCTAGTTTCCATAACTTTATATAAAATGAAATATTGTTAATACTTATACAATAATTTATTTATAGTATATTATGTAATCCTCTTTGAACTCTGGTGACAAATACATTTGTAAGTTTCATATATTTGTTAGAATGCAAGTTCAGTTTGGTTCTTTCAGTATTTACTGAGATTTCAGTTATGCTTTCTTCTGCCAATATTTCACAAATGAAATAATATAGATCAGTGGATAAAAGTTCCATTTATGCAAAAAGTTGTGATGTTTTTATTCAGAAAGTTCCCTTGCAGTTTTTCTCCTCCGTGTAATATTGGTGACTATATTTTTTCCTTGTCAACCTTAAACCTTCTGAATTTTATTTGATATGATGAGAATATTGCAAGATGAAAAAAAAAGAAAGAAATAGGAAAGTGTGTATTGCACATGGAATTGCAAGCACATATGATTCTATGATTCTAATTTTACCATACTGGATATTTCTCATAACTTCTTCATTCTATTAAATGATTTTTTTTTTTTTTTTTTACTTTTTGTTTGTTTATTTGTTTGTTTAATGTCATGAAATAATAGATACATTCAGCAATGCATAAAGTATTTCATAGAGCCATACAATCACAGAATGGTAGAGGTTATAAGGGACCTCTAGAGATCATCTAGTCCAAACCCCCTGCAGAAGCAGGTCCCACCTAGGTCAGGTGACATAGGAACATGTCCAGATGAGTTTTGAAAACTTCCAGAGGAGACTCCATACCCTCCCTGGTTATAGAATCATAGAATCATCACAGAATGGTAGGGATTGGAAGGGACCTTTAGAGATCATCTAGTCCAACCCACCTGCAGAAGCAGGTTCACCTAGATCAGGTCGCATGGAAAAGTGTCCAGGCAGGTCTTGAAGACCTCCAAGGAAGGAGCCTCCACAACCCCTCTGGGCAGCCTGTGCCAGGGCTCCCTCACCTCAACAGTGAAATAGCTTTTTCTTATATTTAAGTGGAACTTTTTGTGTTCCAGCTTCATCCCATTACCCCTTGTCCTGTTGCTAGCTACAACAGAAAAAAGGGATGTCCCAACCTCCTGACACCCACCCTTTAGATATTTATAAATGTTAATAAGGTCTCCCCTCAGTCTCCTCTTCTCCAGACTAAACAGCCACAGTTCCTGCAGCCTTTCCTTGTATGAAAGATGTTCCAGTCCCCTGATCATCTTGGTGGCCCTGCGCTGGACTCTCTCCAGCACTTCCCTGTCCCTCTTGAGCTGAGGAGCCCAGAACTGGACACAGGACTCCAGATGAGGCCTCACCAGGGCAGAGTAGAGAGGGAGAAGAACCTCCCTTGACCTGCTGGCCACACTCTTCTTGACGCATCCCAGGATGCCATTGGCCTCCTTGGCCACAAGGGCTCATTGCTGGCTCATGATTAGTTTCTTATCAATCAGGACTCTCAGGTCTCTCTCTACAGAGCTGCTCTTCAGCAGTTCGACCCCCAGCCTGGAGGGGGTTGTTCCTTCCCAGATGCAGGACTCTGCACTTGTCCTTGTTGAACCTCACGAGGTTCCTCGTGGCCAATTCTCAAGCCGGTTGAGATCCTGCTGAATGGCAGCACAGCCTCTGGGGAATCAGCCAGTCCTCCCAGTTTGATGTCAAATTTAGTCAGTTTGTGCCAGGGCTCCTTCACTCTTACAGTGAAGAATTTTTTCCTTGTGTTTAAGTGGAACTGTTTGTGTTCCAGCTTATGTCTCTTACCTATAGGCCTGTCAGTGGACACTACAGAAAAAAGTATCACCCCATGCTCCTGACATCTACGCATTAGGTACTTACAAATGTTGATGAGGTATCCCCTCAGTCTTTTCTAGGCTTAATAGCCACAAGTCTCACAGCCTTTCCTCATAAGAAAGAGTCCTCTGATCATCTTTGTAGTCCACTTTCAGAGGTTTAGGAAGATACTTTGGATTTTAATTAATTGGCTAGCTTTTCTGTCAATAGCAGTATGTCTTGGATCTAGGTAATGACCTCTGGTGTCCGATCACTAGGGATATTTTAGTTCAGGTTTTAAAATACAGCTACTAGAAAATGTCATTGCAAATAGAAATAAGTATTCATGAAGTTAATTCCTTTTACTTGTCTACATTAAAAACGTCAGCTACACAAATCAGCATGTCTACTTAATCCAGTTTCATTTCAGAAAAGACAGTAATGATTAAACAAAAGAAATCTTTCACGAGGGCAGACCATTGCCAAAGCACATCATGTTAATGAGAGTGTTTTCAGAAACAGCTCAAATCAGAAATAGGTTAACCAGGAAAATGGTGTATTTCATAAAACAAAACTGGGACTAATTTCAGTCTTGTTCTCTTGGATTTCTGTCTTGAAAATATCGAATTCTACATTTCAGGAAGAAGAGATACAGCTTGTACATTTTGTTCACTTTAGCTAGAGAAATACCTGATCTTTTTTTTTTTCTAAAATATCCTGATTATGCCTGTACATAGCAGATTAGTTCTCTGATTTGCCAACACTTCTCTTACAGTGAGGAAAATTCAGTGCAATTTCCAAGTGTCAACATGCAGCTGTTTATTTGTAGAATCAACACCGAAACAAATCGCGTACCCTTGTAGCAGTTGGCATGGAGCCTTGGGCAGGCACAGGTTCCACCTAGAGAGGTTACTAATATCCTTGAAGTAAAACACTTACTAAAATATCTTTATGGGATGAGAAAATAATCATTTCTCTCTGAAAGGTAACTTTATTTTCTAAACATTTTCTGAGTTACCACAGCATACAAAATATTTCTTGTTAATCGACAGAGTTGCATTTGTGTACTTGTTGGAGATAGTCTCCTACAGTAGAACCTTGATTTGCATTCATAAGGTTCAAAGCTCTGGTCAAGAACAAGAGCTACTTAGTGTTTTAGGCCCAGGGATGCTTTCTATTGTCTTGTTAGCGGCTGTCTTATTCCTGACACTTTTAAGGCCAAAGTTATTCTTTAATAATTTCTGTATGTGGTAGTTTGAGCCTGGCTGGATGCCAGGTGCCCACCACACCGCTTTACCCCCCACCTCCTCAGCAAGCCAGGGAAGGGGAGAAAATAAGATGGGAGTCTCGTGGGTTGAGATAAAAGCAGTTTAATAAAGAAGCAGCAAAGCCGCGCGGGAAGCAAAGCAGAAGCAGATGAAGCTGTTACTCTCTACTTCCCATCAGCAGCGATGTCCGGCCACCTCCCGAGAAGCAGGGCTGCAGTACGCGTAGCAGTTGCTTTGGGAAGGCCAGAAATGAATCTCGCCTCCCCTTCCTGCTCCTCTCCCCCAGTTTATATTACTGAGCTGACGTCATATGGTATGGAATATCTCCTTGGTCAGCCTGGGTCAGCTGTCCTGGCCATAGTCCCTCCCAAGATCATGCCCACTCACAGCTATTGGTGAAGGTGGGGGAAGGAACGCTGGAGGGACAGCCCTGATGTTGTGCAAGCGGTAGTCATAATATTGATATCAACAGTAAGCACAGCACTGCAGGAGCTGCTGTGGAAAATCACTACCGTCCCAGACCCACTACACTGTATGATGCTTTTTTGCAATCTCAAATGTCAGCTACAGATCATCAGATTAACTTCTAAACTTCTTGTGTCTACAGATACAAGCTGTAACACAAACTTTACTTTTTAATATCTTTGTGTTTATGTTCATAGTGTCCAACAACACTCAGAAATGCTACATGAGTTTAAAAATACACTTTTACATGATCACTAAATATATAAAATTGTTTATGGGATGTGGTTGAACCTTTATTTTTTAGAAGCAGATACCATACTTTCCCACCAAAAGAATACAGAGAAGTTGATTATTTCAGAGTAGGATCTAGACAAGACTGTGTATATGTGTACACATACAATATATGCAAACACTCATCCAGTGTATACAAACACACTTACCTTTGCCAGAATGTACACAGAACCCTTTCATTGTCTACTAACTTTGTGCAAATTTACTCACGTAGGCTGGAGTTTTCTTTGTGTGTTGCTAAATACTTCTTTAAAAAAAATATTTCAGCCAATTCCATGTATTTTTCATAAATTAGATGAAGGAAAGGTAATTCTTTGTAAAAAATAAGTAAGGTCTAAAAATACATTCTGGATAATTTACTAAGCTTTGGTATTTTCATGTGTTCAGAAAGACAAGAAATTTAAGAAGGTATCATTTTGTTGTATTCATTAAATATCTGCCTCAATATAGCCAAATTATGTTTACAAAACCCAGAGCTTTGTTTATATGCCAGGGCATATTTAAAGCTCTGAGGACTCTACCTTCGCTATCATGCTCCATCCCTCTGGCGCTTGGAGTACTGGGCAGCTTGTGAGTGCTTAAACCACTGAGCAGCACAGCAAGCACTGTCTTCTTATAACTCCAGGGTCTGACTAGATGGCACATAAGTCATCCCCGTGGAGTAAATCAAACTTTTCTTGTAATTGCTGTCCCCAGCTGCTCTCAAGTATGCTTTATATGCTTTCAGCAACACCCATGCTGGTAGTCAAGCTGAGTGACTCTGAAGATGGCATGTCTAATTTGAACATAGAATGGCCTGGAGCCAGACTGAGGACAAAGAAGGAATGTTTTGGCATCACACTGGTGATGCTAGAGCTGAGAGGCAGGCAGGAGGCAGGAGAAACTGTGACTAGTTTGGCAAGCGCCTTTGGCAACTTTGAAATGGGTTTCTAGGAGTGGCAGGTAAGGAAGCAGAGCTTTCTGTGTGTTAGAGGAGCTTGGGATGTACTAAGTAGCAAGACTGTGGCTAATGACAAAAACTTGGGAGCCAGTGACATGTAGTAGGAACACACACATTTAACATGACAGCAATAGGCAACTGTAACTTGGTAAGTAATGTGTAAAGGCTAGAGATGAAAGTAAACAGATTAATGCAGATGTGATCTTGAGAGAGAGACTACGATAAGGAGTTACAAAAAATAACAAGCTGAGAGAAGAAGACAGAGCAAAAGGAATGAGGCTCACATTTTACAGGAGCCAAGAATGGGAAGTGAGGACAGGCAGCCTTCCACTTCTGTGGCAACTTCTCTTGCTCTCAGCAACTTCTGCAGCTCACCAGTGTGGCAAGTGCCCTGGCATCTCTCTGGGAAGACATCATATTTCATCACTCTTTACCCAGCCACTCTTAATTCCATATTTGTGGGGATTTTTTTCCTTTAAAAAATTATTTTATTTTAAACTCCAGCCTGGAGTGCTTGTGTTTAATGTGTTTGACATCACATTCTGAAGAACAAAAAGTCAGAATCAATCCAAGAAAGAGGTGAATCCATTGAGTAGAAAACAAGGTTAGGTATTTAACGCAGTAACTTTGATATGTTTGGGTAGGAGCAAAAGTGAGCCACTCAACATGTAGTAATTATTTTCCTGTTTGTGTTAGCAACAGCCTTGTACTCTCACAGTTGCAATTAACGTCATTGTTGTGGGGGAATTGTGAGAAGGCTGTGTCAGCCAATTAAAATCATAATATGAGTCCAGGATCTGTTTGTGATCTTATTGACTTCTTTAATGGAATACTTCTTTGTGACCTTTTCAAAGTACATACTGTACTTTTTACACTTTTACAGATTAATCTTGTAAAACATTATTTTAAATTGGCACATAGTAGGCTTGTAGAATTTTATAAATTGCCTGAAAGACGATAAAAAATACTGTGGTTTTGTGATGAAGAGCATTAGAGCACTGGCAGCAGATCACAGAAATTGCCTCTGAAAGTCTATTGGGAATCCGCCATGGCAGAATGAAAATTGCAATACAGTAATTAGGAACAGGAAGATGTCTTTTATTAAGACACAGGTATTTGTTGTGGTGGAGAACTTATTTAAAAATGTAATGTACCTATCAGAGAACTTGCAGAATGTGAACAATTTATAGTTCATAAAGTATAAAACTATGAGTAAAAAAAGATCTTTCAAAGATTTAGAAGAAGATAAGTACTATAGCTGGGTCTGTTAAATCATAAAACATCAGGCATGCACTTCATTCCTCAGAAACCCAGATGGGGGAGATGAACCTAAAGCAAAATTCCAAACTGGAGGCCACTTCCTCTCAAGCTTTACAAATTCTAACCTTCAGATAGAAACCAATAAGTAAAGTGTAATGAGTTTTTAATTTTTTGGAGGAAGGATACTTGGGAAGGGATTTTGTGAATAGATCTTAATTGTAATGAAAAAAGGCTGTTAAATCTCATAAGGGCAGGCGATTAACATGCTGCCAGCTTTACTGGATTGTAGGGGATTGAACAAGCAGAAATGGTCATTGATCTCACTATTGATTATTAGGGGTAAGCATTGTATTTCTCAGTTTAGTAAGTTTAGATTGTGTTTCTTTGGTATCTTTTTCCAATTTACTAAAAGTTTGTATTGCTGCCATTCAGAACTCTGTTTATGTAGGTGTAATGTAGTATATAATTTGCAAGTGAGGTCAGCTGTTTTGTTGTGGTATGTGCCAGCCACTGAGACCCTTGTCTCAGTGCAAAGGAAGCTAGGAATGGTGCTACCCTCTGTTTACAGGCATACAAGAGGGGTAAACACAAAGGTAATTGACTTCTTGCTTATTTGAGCCAACTTTGCCTCTTTTGCAGAAAGTAAGAGGAACGTTCACTGACTCCTTTAAGTCTTTCTTAATATGTGATGTCTTTTCCTTATGCTACCAGGATGATATCTAGGTTTCTTGGTCTTTAGTCTACTCACCCTGCTATGTATGCACCGTAACTGTGTGATTCTTAATCAGATCCTGGATGCTCCTGAAGATGAAATCAAGGCTGCATCTTTTCTTCAGAGCTCCCTTAGCAGCTGTTTCTTGAAGCAGCTTTTGCTAGTATCTAAACACTGAGTGTCTCCTCATCCCAATGTCACCCTGCCTTGATGACATATGAGTAATGTAAACCCAAAGCTAAATTCTTTTGATCAAGGCCTGTGGGTTTATATAGGTTTTTATATTACTCTTTCACTGCGATGCTTGCCATTTTTATTAAATTCTGAGCTTTCTCAGTCTTTCCTTTTTATTTTTTCTTTGCATTATCTTCCTGTTTATGTTCCTATCAGAAAATTTCTTTTAGTGAAAAACATTGATACTATATCAGAGATGGACCTTCCACTTCCCTACTTCTTTCTTATGTCTTGAGTATTTCTTTTATGCTGAAAGTGTTGCACCTGCATGCAGAGGAATAAATGGGTATCTTACCAGGCAGTATGTACTGTGAGATTTGTTCATCCCAGTGTTTCTGTTGCATATTGTGTGCTCAGCTGATGATGATACAAGCTGTAAGGTAGCTGGTAGTTATTTGCAAATGTACTCTGTGCCTTACTATACCATCAGTCAGAGTGACTATGGGAGACCAATGGTAGCACAGATGTCTCTTCCCTCTGTAGTGCAGTTTTTTGCCATATCTGAGTTGCACAGATACCAAGCAGGTTTTCATATACATTTCCTTTGCAGCAAGAGTGACACAAACCTGACCAGAAGCCCTAAAGTTTGTTTGGTTCCTGTGGTGAGAGTTGTTTTGGGGACACCTCATCAGAGGTGATTACTTCCTATACTCTTCTTTCTCTACACCAGGCAGAGGCAGATGAAGAAGCTGTGGTAGATGTCAGATTGCTTTACCCACTCCCTCTCCTGAAGGGAACTGTAACTACCTGCTGCAGCATGGCATTGAAGCACATTTTCTGTGTGCAGTGACTGTGCAAAGGTACATTCTTTGAACTTTACAAATCTCAACTGGTATTGTCAGGAATCCTGTGGTGGCCCACAGAGGCCACTATGTTTCTGGCCTAGCTCTTAGACATGGGAGTACACTCATCTTCTCTGATTTGCTGTAAGATCCCATGGACCTGTGTCAGTACTCTGCAGAAGGTCAATTTAATTTGCTTTTTAGCTTCTAGACCATCATTTAAAACAATAAGCGTACTGCTGTGCATCAGCAGACGTAGTCTTACAGTTTTGTCAAGGTATGTTTCACTTGCTGGTCCAGCAAGATGTTTGTGCACATACAGGTATGTAGGGATTATTGGGGTAATGTTGGAGAGCTGTTTAGCATGGCAGGCACAGAGGCTTAATCCTACCACCCCCACATAAACTAATTGCTGTCTGGGTTTAGTCACAGATGAGACTACAGAGAGTGTGGATAATGATAGGACCAGAGCCTAGGAGCAAGGAGTGAGACTGAATTAAGCTGACATGGTAGGCACACCCAAATTTTCAGAAATTTCAGAAAGACTGTTACAGTCAAATGTAAATAGATCTCTTTAATTGAATATACTACTGTGCTACATACCTTGCGTTTTATTTAGCTTTAAGTTTGAATTTTTGCTGCGAAGTTCAAGATTTCCTGGTTGGGTGAATTTCTCGTGATAAACTGTCTGATTTATATACAGCTGTGCTAAAATTCTGGGGCTTACAAACTTCACCTGTGTAAGTCTTCGATCTGATGTCTCTGCCTTATTAAAGGTAGTATTAGTGAATCCTTTCAAAACCAGCCTCAGATCCACCACTGAAGACTTTCTGCTTGTACTAATCAATTCCAACTGATTAAACACATAAGTAACATGGAGTGACAACAGTACTTCCATACCGTTGCTTTGCTTCCACATGGAAGGCCTGGGGAAGCCTAACGAGCTGCACAGTTTTCTCTGACAGCTCTCCACCTCTTTACATGCCTTCTTTATAGCTTGTTCCATATCAGCGGTCATTAATGATGGACAGTTTACAACAGAAATGAAGTACTCCAGAATATCATGAGTAGACAGCCAGTGCAGTTCCCGTGGCAGATGTGCTATGAGGTCTTTGACTTGGTCATTCATCGTTTCCAGAGGCACACACTGATACCCAGCTCACAAGATCCGTTTGAGGCTCTCTGAAAGAATCTCTAGGTCCACGTTACTAATTTCTTGTATATGCAACTCCTCATTGAAATTATATGGGAACTTTGTGTAATAACTGAAACATAAGCTGACCAGTCTGGTGAGGCACTCTGTCAGCCAAGCAGAACTCCAGTAAACTATCAGCTTCTATTTTGAGTATTTTTATATGGAAACAAATTATTCTCTCCAATATTCACACGTTTGACAGAGAGCAAAATATTTCCATTTCCCCCAGCAAACAGCTTGTCCTCATGTAATGACAGTTTCCCATCTGCAAGAACTGCCTTTTTGATACCACAAACCACCTGAGGTGAAAATGTAACTGACTTGCTTTTTTGTAAACCTGCCAAAAGCAAAATTATTTTGCCTGTAGCAAGAAAGATTTTCATGCCAGTGTATTCTCCAACTTTGCTAGAAGTTACATATTTCTGATTTTATCAGAACAGAAGAATAGCTGTAGTGCAAATTAACCTATTCTATTGTGAATCAAGACAGCAGTTTTATTTGTGAGTTCAGGTTTCATATTCACTGAAGAAAGCTGTACTGTGTCAAATTATGCCTTGTCAGTATCTAAATATCAGCTTCTAAATTCAGACTCATTTCTGGAAATAAAGGGAAGTGCAAATATGCATTTTCAGCTCATATTAAAATCAAGAGTTTGGGTTTTTTTAGATTTTAGAAATGTAGATTTAAGTATCTAACTTTATGCATTAATGTTTGAAAATATTTTTACCTGAAGAATTACGAATGCTCCAGTAGACAGAGACATTTCCAGAGGAGGGAAAGGTGATATGGGAGGGAAAAAAGAAAATAAAATATTTGTTTTTTAAGAGAAAAAATAAACCAGCCTTGTAACATTTTAGCTGACATCGTCTTCTGACAAACTTCAGGACCAATCTCAAGTATAATTATTTATGTTAAAGTAATATAGTTTCATATTATAATAAAATCAGTTTCTACACAGGAACTTATTTTTTCCAGGCACTATGGCTGTCCTTATATTGGAAGTTGTTCAATACGAAACATTATTTCCCTGACCTTGCTACCATCCTGAAGGATTTGACAAGTTGTATCTTGTTTTTAATCTGGTGCAGCAGAATTCTGAATTGTAAAGAAGTTATCTATTGTGTGTCTGTGCTAACTTTGGATAGCAGGGGGACTTGCAGACTGGAGTACAAATGAGAGAAACCTGCAAGCTCCTTCCTACTATGTGACCTAAGCCAATGACACTACTAGAGATATTTCCCATGCAGTAATTTGCAGTTTTTGGAATAAGTTGATGTTAGGCATACCTTCTTCTTTACTGTGCATCCTATATGTACAAAAATCCTTCTGCCATGATTCCTTTATGCCAAATAACCCTAGCCATTTTCTCCTGTGACTCACGACAACACCTCAAATGCTTTGGCTTAGTTATTCCCCAGGAAGGTTATTTCCCCTCAGAAAGCAGAGAGCAATGGCCTTATCCTTTCTGTTGCTGCAACCCTGTCTGTGCTCAATCCAATTGTTTATTATGAGGAAGGCAAGAAGTACATTCTGTAGTCCTGTCTTTTCGTGTAGTCCCCAATGTCCATAATCACAGAGACATTGATAGGAGGAATATACATCAAAGAATATTTTTATCTAGTTCTTTACTGCTGGAAGGATGGAGATTTCTTTAATGAAGTTTTACGCAACATGAAATACAAAGTGAGAAAAAGATGAATACAAGATGTTCATCACATTTTCTTCCTAAGAGAAAAGTGTTTCTCTCAGTGAAATCAATATCAATAGGAGTATCTCTGTTGATTTTTGCAGGGCTGGGAAAAAAAATCAGCATAAACTAATAAAACTTGTCTGTCTATTTTGCTGGTTCTATTTGCATTTCATCAAGTAATGAAATATCAGCCACAGCACATTACAAAAGCCAATCTGTATTCAGACCAGCTATGGACTCAGTAATTTGACAGCTCTTTAAGTCAACATAATTTAAAAATATTTTTAATCACAACAACATGAAAAATAGTGTGGATTATTACTCCACTAACAAATTAATGTAAGAATGTACAAAAGTGGAAGACAGTTAAAAAAAAAAATCGCTGCTGGAAGAGATTCTTTTTTGCCAATATGCAATAAAGCTTAACACTTTGACAGTCTAAAAATTGACAGTTGATTCATCTTAAAATAATATAGTAAGAGCTGTCCAAATATAGTCCATCAACAACTGTTTGGTATCAAGTGCCCTAGAAAAAGCATTGCAGTAACTCAGGTTGTAACAGGCGTTCAGAATTTCAAGATAAATCAGTGTAGTAGTGTTTACATGATAAATATTTAGACCAATGTTAAATCATGTCTTCTATTAAACCAGCTAAAATGTTCTCAAAATTAAAATATATACAAAAGGATATTGTTTCACAAGAAATTAAAGAGACATATTCTACATAATGATGTGAGTTATGAACATAAATCGTCTTGAAAGTATTTTGAGTGCTACATTGGGTATAAGCAAAGAGACATTGCATTTTCTCTGTGAATGAATTATTAGACTATAGCTCCAGATTGGGGCTGTGAATTTTATTGTTTGGACAGTAAATCATTTCAACAGAGATGGAATACAAAGTGTTTCAAGCCAAACCTTTAGGGAAATGCATAAGCACTGTGTCAAATACTTAAGTATTCTAGAAAAAAAGAAACCAACAATAAAATAGTAATATAAAAGGTTCATCATGAAAAGAAGTATAATCTCAATCTAGAATTTCAGCTGGAGACAAAATTGCCAAAATACTACTACCAAATTATAAGGTTTGCGAGATTTCTTCATCTAAGTGTCAGAGTAACAATAATGCTGCATTTGCCTTGGAAGTCAGCAATACATAGGAGAAATTAGATGAAATAAATTTAGTTGAAAATCCTTAAAAATTCAGTTTTTACGACATAGTATTAAATCAAATTAATTGATTCTGTTCATAGTACATGGCACTGACATCACTTGCAGCAATTGCTTCTCTGCTTGCACAGCTGTAATTTCCAAAGGCTATGCTTGTTCCAGAATCAGAATTCACAGGAAGATCTGTGTAGCTATCTGTGAGTCGGGAAGGGATGTGTATTTTCATAGCAGGTGTCTGAGGAGATGTTTTTCTCACATTCTCATTCCCTTCTTCTGCTGCTGCCATTTAACAACTACGCAGCAACTTCTTCCCCTTCTCAAATATGTTAATCATAGAGAAGTTACCTCAGTCACTAATTGTCCAGGCCTTAGACAGCTGTGGGTCCATCTTAGAATTGACTGGCACTAACCCTATCAGCTACAGGGCAAGCTTCTAGCAGCTCTTTTTGTTTAAAGATGCCACCCCTGTAGGCCTCCCACTACCAAAACCTGGCCCAGGAAAAACCTCTACAAATACTCAGTTAATTTTGGAAATGCTTTGTAGAGACATTCTGATTTGCAAATTCCCCTTAAAGTGTCAGCACTGCAATTGTACAGTGAAAGTCCACTTGCCCAGTCACTTTTCAGGGAAAGTGATAAGCTCATCCCTTATCTCCCCCTGGAAGCAGAAAAAATATGGTTTAAGTATTCATAAATTCAAGCCCTTCTGGGGAAAATTCTCAGTCTCTAGGAAGAAGATACTCTGGAATAAGATATTGTTTGTAACCATGGATCACGTTCACAGACTCATAACATCTTTTGAAACTCTAAATCCTGTTTCTTTCTCCTTTACCATTCTTTATCCATGTATGCTGCTGTAAATCCTTAATTTGTTCAGCCACAGATTACATCAATAGGGACTTTGAGGTTTATTTGCACATAATATCTGAAAATTACCCAGCATTTTTGCTTTGTTTTTATTATTCTGCAGCTTGTAGGCTAAAGTATCAATGACCAGGATCACTGTTCTTTTGTCATTAAAAGCCTTCATATTTCAATTCTTTTTTTAACTACAAGTGTTAGGTTAGAAATGAGAACTATGTGCTACTACACCTAAGCCTTGACTTTACTGCAGGCAGTGTATGCTCCACTCTCTGGGCTTCACAGGTGCAAAGGCAGTTGTATGATGCCTAGCAAAAATCAATTTAATCTTCATAATCCTTTGTTCAGCAGGAGTGTCTTGTCAGTGTTACTGACCTGACAATTGAAGTCTTTTATGGATATGTAGTTTTCTTACAGTCATTTAAAATAAATCAATGCCATATTAGCTCTAAGGAATCAAGATTTTGATCATCAGCATAGGATTGTTTGTTTCACTCGACCTCATTTTTATTGTATAGAACACAAAGACAAAGAAATACTTAGCTTTGTCTCTCTATGATTTTTCAGTCAAAAAATGATATTCCTTTTTCTGGCTTATTCTCTACCACACCACACACGCTTTCTGTTCTCCAATAACATCTTAAAAGCCTTTTTTTACTATAGCTAAATATGAAGCAAACTAGAACTGAAAGTTTACTCCCAAACTGATAAAAAAACCCCCCAGACAACTAGAAAATTGCAGTTCAAAATACATTCTTCATGTTTTGCAGTTCTCATCCTGCATTAAAGTTCTGGCAGTCAGAGATTACACTTTCATTTGCAGCCAAAGGACTTTTGCATTCATGAAAACCATTCCTGTCATTACCAACTATAGCACTAGAAGGATATGTATCCTTGAAAGGATCCTTTCACAGGTAGCTTAGTTTTGTTTTTGCTTTTCCTAGTACCTCAAGACCAGGTTTACTTGATTCAGCTCTTTATTTTCTCACAACATTTTATACAGATATTTTTCCAGTATATTCTTACATAGTAAAGTTCTTGGACTTTTTGCATTTGTAAGGCTGTCCTGATTCTCTTTTCCTGGGAGTCAATTCATTTTCCCTTGTAAATAAATCAGATTAATTTCTGGTGTCTTGAGGATCCACGTTTATTTTTTTTCAACTTTTTCTAAGTGTCCACATCTCACATTCCATCTCCTGAAAAGCTTGTATTTTCTGGTAACAGATACTCTTTCTGCCAAGACAACCTGCCCTGTGTTTCTGGTGCTAATAAGTCCCATCTTGTATCATTCCTTTGCAACTTTTTCATTCCTGTTGCTCTTAGCTTCTCCATCTGTCTTTGGATGACTTCAGAGGTAGTTAGTTTTATCCTTTCTGACTGACTCATCTCTCCTCTTCAACTCCTCATACTCCTTTTAATGAATGTATTCCTCTATTCATTTCTCCTGCACTAGCTCTCTCTGTCTTGCTCTTCTGTGCATTTGCACCTCCTGGCCCAGATTATGTGATTTTTCTCAACTCATTCATGTTCTGTATTTGAGGTTGATCAATCCAGAACTTAAATTCAAGATAAATCCAGAGACAACATTTCTTGCAGTGTAGCCTATGTGATTCACAGGTCATGATCTGGTAGAAGAGATTTTGAGAAGGACAATACATGATGAAGTTAGACGTGAAGCCTTCTGTTTTCACTTCATTTTGTAGAACCAAGCCTACTGGCTGGCTCAGTGAGGAAAAGCTTCCACTAGTGACTTCCACTAGTCAGATCATCATTTAATTTGACTATGCTAAAAGGAAATGTCGTGATATATCCTTCATGCCATTAGTAGCTGTTCATGCTAGGTTATATATCTTGTAACTATTGCACTTAGCTAACACTTCTAGACTTGACATGCTGCCTTACTGACCAATAATAACATAAGGATGGTTTGGTTGCTAATCACTGGTTGAAATTATTGTAATCAGATTAATCACAGAATCACAGAATCTTAAGGGTTGGAAGGGACCTCCAAAGATCATGCAGTCCAATCCCCCTGCCAGAGCAGGGCCACCTAGAGTAGATCACACAGGAACTCGTCCAGGTGGACTTTGAATGTCTCCAGAGAAGGAGACTCCACAGCCCATCTGGGCAGCCTGTTCCAGTGCTCCCTCACCCTCACAGTGAAGAAGTTTTTCCTTATGTTTCTTTGGAAGTTCTTACGTTCCAGCTTGTACCCATTGCCTCTTGTCCTATCATTGGCCATCACTGAGAACAGCCTGGCTCCATCCTCCTGACACCCACCCTTTACATATTTGTAAACATTAATGAGGTCACCCCTCAGTCTGCTCTTCTCTAAGCTAAGGAGCCCCAGCTCCCTCAGCCTTTCATCATACGGGAGATCCTCCACTCCATCATCTTTGTGGCCCTGCACGGAACTCTTTCCAGCAGCTCCCTGTCCTTCTTGAACTGCGGGGTCCAGAACTGTACACAATATTCCAGATGCAGTCCCAGGATGGTAGAGTACAGGGGGAGGAGAACCTCTCTCGACCTCCTGCCCACACCCATTCTAATACATCCCAGGATGCCATTGGCCTTCTTGGCCATGAGAGCACATTTCTGACTCATGGTCATCCTGCTGTATGGATTAGAATAAATGATTGTATCTATCTGCTTGGAGGAGTGTTGAAGTTTGATTACTTATTTGTTTTTCTGTGATAGAATTAATGTAGACAAATGTTCATTTTAGCAATATTACTAAGTTCATTATCATATAATCAATTTAACAAATTGTGGATTTAGAAGTTTAACCTTAAAGAGCTGCGAATAGAAGATAATTAGCTAAGTAGGGCTACAGTGATCACTGCTTAATGGTAATTGATTGAAGAAGTGGTAGGGGTTTTCGAAGCAGTTTCAAAATGTTTAATTGGTTATTAGTGTGAAAACCTATCAGTGGCCTAAGAGATATATTAAAAATCATCTGATGGCTTTTACTGTCTTGTTGTCATGTCAATTATGATTGGGGATCTTTGCAGATGCTAGAGAAATATTTAAGTCTAGCTGTTTTCCTTCTAATTAGCAGATCGGTGTGGAAAAATGTTGGGAAATAGTGATGTTTCCTGATGTTTAGGAGGTAACATTTCTGAGAGTAACCAGCATCTTTTTAAATGGGTTTTGCAGACATGTGACAAAATATCAAAGTAAAGCACTTCCATGATTTCATGTAGTTTATTACATGTAGCATTCACAAATTCTGGAATGATTACCCATTAACTGGATAGTCATTACAAGGGTTTAAAACAAAAGAAAAACCTGTACATATTCAATAAGGTATGTATTCTTTTTACTTAGCAAGGTACTTAGCTGAGGGTTAGGTAAAGTTTTAATTCAGCTTAATAACTTCACAAAATTAATTTTATCTCAGTGAGTATATATCTTATAATTTCTGTATTGGACAAACTGAAAATATAAAGAGCCATCCCAACTGACAAAAAAGTACAATTTGCAGGGAGTTTATATACATGAATTAGTCGGTCCTAGCTATTATCTACCTATTCTCCTGGCAATCTCAATAGC
Organism: Colius striatus; assembly: GCF_028858725.1. Taxonomy (NCBI): domain Eukaryota; kingdom Metazoa; phylum Chordata; class Aves; order Coliiformes; family Coliidae; genus Colius; species Colius striatus. The sequence goes on from NC_084766.1 coordinate 12,783,746, forward strand.
CAACTAAAAATTACTTTTATTAATACCAATTTGTGTACATACTGAGAGACTGTCAAAAATTTAGTAATCATCTGCAAAACAGCTGCCTAAATATTTCAGGGCCAAGCTGAAGAATAATAATAGGGAACATGAATTCTCAGGGATCCTAAATGTGAGGATCTATTTTTGTCCTAATAAAACTGAAGAGGCAGTTGGAGAAACCTTATTATTCAATTATAAATCTAATAAGAGTCTTCAAAGAAGGAATGACACCTGTGATGGAGTTGGGATGTCTTAGTCATGAATCTTCAGACATTCTATAAAAATGCCAAACTCTCTCTTATTTGTGAGGCCCCTTAACCTTGATCGGTAGGCAGACACTCAACCCTTGTATGACCATGTATCTATCACTGGAATACTCAGATGTCTCCCAAACAGTTTCCGTTGTATTCGCGGGTAAATTAATTTATTCAATAAATAAATCCAAAATTAAAATGGAAATATAGAGCATACTGGAACACTCAGTTCTTGGTGAAATAAATCAAAAGGAAAAATGAGAAAAGGGAAAAAAAGATGAGGGGAGACATACCCATACCATCATTTCAGAACTCATCCCACATGCACAAACTGGAAGATGTCTGGAGGATTCAAAAAATATATGGTGAGGCCACGGAGGACAGAGAAGTTGCTTTATGACTCACTACAAGAAACTAAACAAGAGGTGAGCAAATATAAGCCTCAAGATAGAAAACTTGTACCACTAGCAAGAAAACTGGAACAGCATCTGTCTTAGACGGGAGAAAAATCAGGTGTGAGGAGCAATGGTGGTGGTAGGGTGAGAAAAAGATTTTCGCTGTCCAAAAACTAATGAGAACCAGGGAGTGTGGTCTTGGATTAGAGCCAAAACACTACCAAAGAAATTCAGTGGAAAGAGAGGTACCAGCTGTCAGCAAGCAGCAAAGAGAGCTTTGTTTGTATCAGTTCAGAAGCAAAGGAATTGAGGTCCTTTGTGTGTCCTACATCTCACAGGAACTTCTCCTGAGTTTTGGCAGTTTGCAAAAAAAGAGAAATTTTTTGGCATTTTAACGTGCATTACTGTACTTAACCCTGCAGAGGAATTGAGGCAATAGAGGAAATAATGGTGCTGCAATCCCCACCCTATTCTTGCTGCAGGACTCAAAGAGACCACAGGAATATTCAGAATATGATTCCTGATGCTATGACATCATTTATATTTTCGTTGTTACTTTAAATGAAAATGTTTTTCTATAATGGTAAGAGTGATATATTTATGACCATAACATTTCACGTTTCATGGTGAATATGGGATGATGGCAGATTTCCCGTAAAAAAGTTCAGCCATGACTACTGTCTGTCATAAGAGAAAAACACATGTTACAGGAACAGATGGCGTAGCTTTTGTTTGTTTTTGTTGCTTGAGTGGAAGGTTCAAAAAGTATTTCTTTTTTTGCAGAAGTGTGCTATTTGGTGGCAGTACTAGCTAAGCTTCTACTCTTTTCTTGGTTTTTAATATATATCATAGTGTTGAAAAATTGTAGTTATTAGGTAAAATGTCAAGTCCTTCAGAAGTCTATCTTTTTATCTCATCTTTTAACTCTTTTCTTTTGACCCTTGTGTGTGAATATCATGTGCACATGTACAGTACAGGTCCAGAACAGAAGCAATGCTTTCATTTTTTTTTCCATCAGTCTTCAGCTTTATATGCTAGTGGACTCTTTAAGTGATGTCCCATACAAAAAGAGGGGTAACTGTATTTTTCATGGCATTTTGGATAAGGTCGGAAAATAAACAGCAAGAATGTTTTTCAGAGTCCATCTGTCATTTGTGCACATCTTCGTATATGTGGAAAATGACACTTCATATTTTAGAAAAAAACACAACCTCCCATGCAGCAATCTTTATGGCATATAGTGAACTAAAACAAAGGTTTCATGGAATTTTTTTGTGCATTCTTCATTTAGATCCCTCTGTATTTATATATTTTGATGAAGTTCTTCCCATTTTCCCAGTTAAAGCACAATACTGGATCAAAGCATTTCCCTATAAAGAAGGTAGACAAGACTGAAAATGTCAACATTAAACCAAAAATTGTTAATTTGACACTAGAAAAATTGTCTTGAAATTTAACAGAAAATTTCCCTTATTCTTTAAAGAGAAGCTAGGACTCTACAAATAGAAGACCAGTCTAAAGGTAATGCATGGAGAAAAAAAGGAATTTAAAATGTCGGATGCATTTAGCAATCTCTCTATAAGAAGTCTGTTCTCTGATTAAATTCTGAGCAGTCAAAGCTTTGTGTGTTCAACATGCTTTTAGGTCAGATTTATGATACTGTGGGAAAAGGACCTGCTTAAGAGCCAAACCCAAGGTAGTTCTGTTAGCTGTATTTTAATTAGTGTTTCTTTCTTGAAAGCTCTGAGATACTGCTAAGTGTTTAAATATTCTCAAGCCACTCTGCATCTGTAAAACTGAGGCACTGAAGAGAAAAACTGGGAACCTTAATGGTCTTTAAAACGTTATCTAAATCACCAAGCTTTTAACTGAGTGTGAAATATATTTAAAATGCTTGAAGTCTAATGCTGATATTTTAGTAACAAAAGTGATTGGCAATAACTATTTCAAGAGAGCTGTGGAGCACTGAGCAATCTGCAGTCACTTTGCTGGCATTTAGGGTTGACAGATCTTCAGTTAGGAAGTTCTCATTTTCTCTTGATTGCCCAGTATTTACAGCCTGTGTTTTATTGTCCCAGTGGTCTTTAATGGTTGGTCAAAGGACAAGAAGTGTGAATTGTGATGTTAAAATGCCTACAACCAAATAAAGTTTCTTTCATTTTCTTCATTGAAGAGAATATTGCCTTTTGGAACATTGGCAGTTTTTGAACATAGGTGATTTAACATCATCAAAAAAAACCTCTTTTTTTAAGAAAAAAACAGACTAGTCTTTCTAATGGTATTTTTTTCCAATATTTTTGCATGTCTCTGTCTTTGCTATTTCCACATGCTGTACTTGTAAATAAGTTATAATCACCAAAAGAATATTTCCATTGCTGATAAGATCAGAAACACCTTTACTGGAAGATAGAAATTCTTCTTTTTTTTTTTTTTTTAAATTTTCATTCAAGCAGAGAAATTTGTGTCTCTAATTCTTCTAATAGCTAACAAAGCTCCCTATATGTGAATTCTTTTTCCTTGAAACATTTTCATTTACTGTTTGATTTCTTCACTTTTTCTAATTTTTGAGCTCTGGTTGTTTGGAGGTTTGAGGTGAACTTGCGTTTCGGGAAGGGGTTTTTGTGGTGTCTGTCCATTTTGGTTTTGGTTTAGTTTATTTTAAAGCAGCTGAACTGTGTATATGATATTATATGTGATACTCTGTAGCATTTGATTTGCTACAATATGTGTAATAAAGACTAACTTTTCATTCTTTTCTTCTGCTGCCTACTGTAACAAGGCCCTGAGACATCCAGAGCTCACAGAGGTGATGGTGATAAAGCATCGTGGTATTAATAGTACCTTAAAAGAGAAAAGTGAATCAAAAATAAAATTGACATGATGTGGCTAGTCTTAAATAACAATGCCTATTGCTCTAAAATGCTACTCACAATTTTTCTAAACACCCATTTACTGCATTTGCTAAATGTGTAAGAAAAGAAACCCATTAATACCCTGAAAAATAAGTGATGGAGTTGACAAAGCCAAATGGCAAAGGCTAGGTTGCATCAGCCCGTGACTGAAATTACACTGCTTCTGCAGATACAAAGAAGCATGCAATCAGTAATGTAGTAAGCATGTAATGTCACATAGTATTAAGAGACACAAAGATAGGGGTTCTATTTTCAGTGTGAACTGTTTACCACAGTTCCTTGTAATTTTTTTTTACTATTTCTCTCCCTTCCTAATGGAAAGTAGCTTTCCATTTTTTCATCTTTTTCACAAAGCTGATTCTCAGTGTTTTTCTGAATCATGTACTATCTAATTTTCTTAATGGAAACTTCCATATTATTTGACATTTTCCTCATATTTACAAGACTTGAGCTGTATTTAGTTCTATTTTCTTTCTTTTGTGTTTCAAAGACTTTTGTATGCTATAAAATACTTGAGTCTCAGGTTCTCAGTGGTCTCTGGTTTATGGTTATCAGATAACTAATGACTGCTTTGGCAGATCACTGGGATATTGCAGCTCTTTCAGCATAGACACCAGATACTCTACAAATGAGTGCCCTGTGTAAGTGCAACTGTTAGTATTTATTAGAATGATTTTGATTTAGCCTTTCATTAAAAACAAAACAACAAAAAACCCAAAAAGCCCTGTTGAGTGTACAGACAAAGATTAGTTTAAAAAACCTTGTTAGTTTTGATAAACTGATATCCTCTAAGAGTGGTTTCAAAGCCTTTACTTCTGGTGATACTGAAGCCAAGACAGCACAGACTTAGTGGCTTGATTCGAATCTCTTAGAGCATAAATATATTGTATAGCATTCTCTTGTAAATCAGGGTAGAACACATCATTTGTGGATTATAATCTAATTCCAAGTCTTTTATTCCTGTAACATGACTAGAAGGCTGGATTTTGTTTCCTTCCTTATGTTGAAAGTTATGATTTATTTCAGTTTCAACATTGTGGAATAATAAAATTTCTGGCTGATGTTACTTATGTATAAATCTTTACAACCCCAAAATTGTAATGGATACAGCTTGTGTTCATATTCATTTATATTCATTTTTGCAAACAACAGGAGGGTATCAGACAGCATGTGCTAAACTAGTACAGAGGAGGGGATTAAGTGATTATTGGCTTTGGAAAATTCAACATGTATGGTTTAAAGGATCACAAGTATTTAGAGGAATATGTTTTGACTTTAAAATACTTTGCTTCCAACTCTTCCCACTGAGCCTCCCATAAAATTCAAATATAGGAGCAATAAAGGGTATGGCAATAAAAACACTTTGAACATTCCCCTTTCTGTACAGTGGACATGGATCACATTGACTGGACAATTGATTGCAGTGAATAAAAACTGATCTGTAAAGTTCAAACAAATAATTCAAACCAGTTACTCATGCTGTCTAGCAGTTCCAAATTTGATTTCAGTAATACCACAACATGTATCTGATTAATTAATATTTTGAGAATCAAGAGATAAACTTGTAGCGTGAAGACACCAGAGAGCCCTTTAAATCATTTCATTAGAATCTTCACAGAAATGAATGTAAAACATTTCGTTGTGAAATATAGCTAAAACAACATGTAAATATTAGTGAAATCAATCTTCTATTGCAGCCATTTAATCACTGATACCGGAACTGACGGCCATAGAAAAGGCTCTTGGAAAATATCGGGCTTTGCTGACTTGCACTTTTTTCCCCACATTTCTCCCAGGTACCTTTATCTGCTTCACACACTCCTTGTGTCAAGTATCTGCAGTTGTGGGACTTTCTAAAGGATTGTTACAATTAAGGGTGTACTGGCTAGATCTTCCCAAATTTCACTTTGCAAGTGAATCTCCAAAAGTAGTTCTTCTCTCTGCAAGTCAAATGCTTGTAAACAGATTCCCAATGCTACAAAGTATCAGCTATTAACAAATAGTTGCCAGGTAGTCTGCACAAACAAAACTGAGGATGAGGTGCCTTGTGTAATGCCACTTCTTTGTGAGAAGCTTTGAGCCAAGTGAGATGTTAAAAAAGCTTTGCTATGACTTATACAATGTTTGAGTATGATACAAGTAGAACCTCTTTTATGCAGTTGCACATAACTGATTAGTAAGACAGGCAAACATGACTGGACAAAATGATTGCTTAGTGTTTGCTTACTACTTTACACAAAAATGCAGAAAACCAGTGTTATTTAGACTGCAAATCAAACACTCAAAACCTAGAAACTTCCTTAATTATGACAACACTTAATTTAGCCCCTCTCCATTTGCACTCTTATACTATACTTGACCTCATAATCACATATTATTTCTGTACAAGACATGTGCCTCATTCATTGGTTGGGGAGATCTGTGCTGCTAGCCATGTTTTGTGGCAGGATACATGCAGAGATTTAACGATACATAATCCTCTGTAAGTGTGTTATACTGACTATGCTATTTCAATATATAAGATACAGATTTTAAAGGGCAGCCTTAGTCTTAACAGTTTCTACTGGTGTAGTTTTTTACGTTGTGACTTCAGTAACTTTTAGAAAATTATTTCATGGGTTTCTTATGACTTTTTCAAGAACAAACTGAAACAATAATGCCACACCAGAGTCAGACTTTCAGACCCACAGGGTCCTAACACTGTATGCAGTGAGAACCTTTGTCTCTCCTTTACAGGCCTGTGCTATCTGCATTGCTGAGGTGTTGCAGTTGGGAATTACTCTGTACCTGCAGTGATTGATTCCTGAAGGAGTGAGAACACTTTACTCTTTGGTTTCACAGATAGTTGCTGGCACAGAGGGTTGAAGTTGAGTTACATTACCAGCTGTGAAGGGAATTTGTAAAATGAATAGAGAATCCCCTGCTTGTGTCTTTCAAGCTTTAGATTCCCTCTGTACCATATTTCCATCCTGCCTCACAACAAATCCTTTTTGTTAGGCTACTCATATTAGTCCCTTTTTCCTCAGGGGGACTATGCAGGCCAGCCCTGCTAAGGATTTTCAATGACTCTTAGACTCTTCCTGCTTTTTAAACTGTATCTTTCAGTCTTCTGAGCTTTTTGTCCAGCCTGTATGTTTACTCTTTGTTGTCCTAAAAGACATAAGTTGACACTGTCCTATTCAAGGAGGTGACAAAATGATAGCTGTGACAGAAAGGACAAGCTTCTTTCAAATCTTTGTTCAATAGGGTAAGAATAGGAAGGCATTTCAGATAAAGTCAGCATTTCTTTTATCTTTGTGATGTGTGAGTGGAGCTAACCATTATTTTCCTCAGCTATGTTACAAATGACTGAGTAATTTTGACAGAGTTTTTAAAAAGTCAGTGGGGGATAAATTTCTAACTTAGAAAGGCTTTGTACAAAGTGGTTATATATTTGAGAAGCATTGAATAGTTGTAAATGGACTTAAAATAATAGAAAAAATGAATAATTTTAGCATTAGAGGGTGCTGTAAGCTGCCTTTGCTTGCAGTGCCTTGGTGAGTGATGGAATTCAGAGTACTCATGGAGTATACGAGTATTCATGGAATACTCTTATTTGTATATGACTCACATTTTACAATATATGTGATTTAATATGTTTATTATTTTTACACTAAAATTAACACTAATAATACAGTAGTGTTAATAGAAACCTTTTTTCCATGTTGTTATGGAATTTCTTGTGATGTGCAGTTCTGTTGATGGCCCCTCTCCAGATTACATGTAATATGCTACTGCAGTCCTCAGGTATTTCTTAATTTCCAGAATTGTGGAATCATGACACAGTCATGATCCATCACATGCTGAGACGTAAATATGATGTATCAAGGCATGTGATAGAAAAGAGCCCTGGCTCTATGCCAAAGCTGGGATGGATGCTGCCATGCACTGTCTGTTAGGGAGAAAACTCACAGGTGGTGACACCTTATCCTGGCTCTCATCTGGCCACATCCACTGTAAATAGCGGTTATGTCATTAATCCAGGTTAAAAAAAAGAAGAGACTAATTGTAGTTAAGATAATAACAAAAGAAATCTTCCTAGCAGAAAAAAATATCCCTGAGCTGTGAGCATGTACAGAAAATTAAGCTTTACAGATGTAATTTACTAGTATTTCATTTACTTGAAGGTACATCATTACATAATAGCACAGTTATTTTGAAAGACTGTCTTATAATCTTCTTTAGATACTTTCAGTTGTCACATACAGAGTTTAATTTACTAATAACATTTTTTGGTTTATTCTAAAATTATTTGACTTAAATACATAAATCCTTAGACAGTTGAATTTTCATTTTTCCTCAGTGCTTAGGCAGAATTTTCAAACCTGAAGCTGTACATTATTATGTTAAAATCTGCAATGTAAAAAAGAAACAACCAGAACACCAAATAACTATTTAGCATTGATAGTTACAGGACAAAAAGTTATGACAAAAAGAAAAATGCACTAGACGAGGTCTGGGGTAAATAATCTGTGACGGGTTTTCACATAATTTAATCTATTTTCATTGTCCACAATTAAATGGGAAAGAAGCAATGAATCTGAATTTCAGGAAAAAAAAAGCCAAACCAAACACATTTCAAGTTGTTTATTACAAACTATTTGTACCAGAAAGCATGAAAACAGATTACCTGGAAAAGCTGTACAATCTCTACTCTAGCAGATATTTAATAACACATTAGATAGAAATGTGTCCAAATGACAAATAAATTTAGGCAGTTGGTAAGGGAACAGAATAAAAAAATCTTTGCTTTTTATGACTGGAAATTATGAAGGCACTGAAGAAATAAAGTGAAATTACATGCAATATTTTCAGTTTAGTATAAAGAAATATAGGCAAAAACCTACAAAATGAATGAAAGGAATTTCTGTGCCCTTCCAAGGAGATTTTTACTGACCTGATTCCTCGTTAGTACTACAAGTTTACAGATTAATTTTGGGGAGGGGGACTCAGCAATGAACAAGAATTGAGACAAGTACTCCAAAACAAAGTCAACCTGTGATTTTCTTTGCTGAACAGGGTCACAGTGCAATTTCGATTCACAGGCTGCCCTCAGTCAGACCTTCTCCTCACCACCTTCTCTCTGACAATGCCTCATAATGCCTTAAAACATTAAAACGTTAAAGCTACATCCCAACAGTTTGGAGAGATTTAAGTTTATTAAAAGCACATGTTCATAACTCTATATTGGAATAATACATTTTTTCCTTAGGGACAAAAATGAAAGGGCTGTGAAATAAATGTGAATGTGCCTTATGAGCCACATGATAGCAATCTATTTTCTTACCTTACTGTCTCCCTAGGAACTGTTTGTAGTTTTATCCCCAAAGTGTGTGCTTTAAATAACTCTAATATTCATTTTATTTCTGTTCTAAAGAAAAAATGTTGCTGATGTCGACCTAAATAAAAAACCCTACAAGATTTAATACATATTATTTGAATTAAAGCTAATACCATTTATTGATGATCCTGCTCAAACCAATTAATGTGGAGTCTCTGGTATGGATTCCTTGAAAACAAGGTGTTATCAACTGGAAATTACCTGCTAGTAGATTTTTCCCCTCTTAGAACTGGAACATTTTCCATACCAAGTAATGTGGTAAAAAACTACTATATAACTAAAATATATGGTGTTTGGAAACTGCTAATTACATTTCCACTGGCTGCAGCAACCTCAGGGGTTGCTGTTCTGATGTTCTGCTAAGATTATCATCAGCATTTCAGCCCTTCGAAGAGAAATCCTTAAATACTCCAGCTACATCCGCAGCTTTTTATTCTTCACTTTGTCAAAAACCTTTATGACATTAGTGAAAGTGGTATTTGTTCATGAAAATGTTTGTCAGGACCATTATGCTCATGAGAGCTTTAGGAACCTTTACCTTTACTTCTTTACCTGGAAAGGAACTTTCTCTTTCCTGCTCTGTACCTCTCTTTTGCATAAGGTCCCTGGAGGACTTCTGAGGTAATGTCACCCACTTGAGATTGTAGTTCTCATGCAGTTTTGGACTTGAAGATTCATGTTAACTTTAAGACACCATTTCCTTTGTGTCTATTGCAAAGGCAGCAGTAATGATATGGCTATGAAACAAAGCTAAATGAGCCTGCAATATGCAGTGGCTTTCATTACATGGCCATGTAGCTGGTGGTCAGAACTCAGATGTGGAACATTTTGATGTGTCAAAATGTACTCTAACCAGAGAACTGTGTTTCTCCACTGCCTGTATTTTTATTATAGACAAATGAAAGTCAGTTTTTACTTCACTACAAATTAAATTAGTTGCTATATTTATTTCAACTGTGTTAGTGGCAACAAGCAATTATAATAAGTGGGAATTTAAAAGATGTACTGCTGGTTATTTTAATCCACAAATGGCCTGGTTAAGAACTTTTAACATCATAAAAGCTCCCATCAGGCTGCAGAAGAAACTGTTCCTGAGCCCTAGCACTTCAGCAGGTAACCAAAAATGATGAAACTTGGCAAGCATGTTCATACCCCATGTTTTGGAGAAATGATAGATCTAAATGGAGATGTTTTGGATAGAAGGACTGTTATATGGCACATCAATACAATGTCTACAGATAATTTAAAAACATCATCATTTAGCTGACAGGAGAAATGACAGAAAGTGATTAGAGGAGGTATAAATAATAATAATGGGAAGAAGTTAATTGAAACATGGTAGTCTCTTGAGGAGGGAGAGTTACTTACATTGGAACTAGGACACAGGTTTCTCACTCTAGTGGTTAGCACTTAGTTTGTGGTCATAGTGAACATTCAGAGTCCTTGAAGTCCAAAGCCTCATGTGCTAAAGTTCCCTATAGAGTTCATGACAAAACTTTTATACGTCCCATCTTACCGCTGTATTCCAGAGTCCTGTCACCTCACTGTTTCTTACAAGACCCAAATCTCACAACCTCTACTGCCAGCTCACCCAATTGTTCACTTAAGCTGTTATTTCTGATGTCTTCTGATAAGCAGGCTACTTTGCACAGCAGCAAAACAGACTCTATTTGGGGATTTGCAGAACTGCTTGTTCTCAAGGTTTTCTTTTCAGTGTGTTGAAAATGTAAGTCACAAAAAGTTTGCATAAGTTATAAATTGTAATGCAGTCTGTTTAGATGTATCTTGTGATTCATCTCATGTAATTAGATATGATGATTCACTGAGTACTTTTAAATATTCATTCTCACATCCTTTAAAAAGTATCCCAAGAATTCAGGAAGCTGTTGTTGCTTAGTTCTACTGGGGAGGTAGCACACTGACGAACAGTTTTTGTCACTTAAGCACATTATTAATGTATGGCTTGGTTGTTTACTGCTTACAAAAATATTTGTCATTCTATAGAGGATATCTGGAAATTATATCCTTTTCCATCTCCCTGTAAACCACTCAGATATCTGAATTTTGTAAAGAGTAGAACCTCATTGAGCAGAGGTTATTTTCTCTGTTTTGTAATAGAAACAAGAAGCAAGAAATTGTTAATGAAATAGGATTTACTTATCTTTTGAATTGATTTTTCTTACAGGGATAAAATTACACTGTTCTGTTTATGTGCTTGAGTTTGTTCTAAACAGCACCGTAAAGGGGTATTCAGAGGGCCAAGAGTGGAACAAACATAAAATCATTTAATTGGGTCTTCCAAAGTAACTTTAATTTCTGTTTGCATAGGGAATTTTTCCATGACTTTGTACCTGTAGTTAGAAAGGAAACTCCATGATGTGTTGGGTAGAATGTATTTTTTTCCTGAAATGGTAAAGCCTCTGAAAAAGACATTTGCCTGCTTTACTACAAGAATTTTGCATAGGCAGATAGGAGATTATACTGAATTAACCAATACAGAGATTAAGTTATTAGTAAATAACATTTTCAATTAACAAGGAAAACACATGAAGCATTCTTCCCTGTAGTTGTTTAGACAGTATATTTCCACAAGTCTGTACCCTATCAGAAATCAAAGGAAGAGGAAAATGGAACTGCATCCTAAAATCAAACTGGAGTACTGTGGTGCCTAGATTTTGTTCTCCTAGTCCTTGGAATATAAACCACCGGATCTATACCACATATTTCAATTCCCTGTGAAGAGGGGTACAATCTAGAATGACTCAGGAGCTGCACAGAAAGATACATAGGGCAAGCAATCTCAATACTGAGCAGCTTGGGACTAGCTAAAATGCAAGTAGCTGAGGCTCGGGGATGGTTTTAGCCCTCCCTGTTAACTGCGGTAGCTCAGCTCACAAAAATGAATGTGACTGTGAATCTGCTAGCACAAAGATTTGCAAACAAAATGCAGTTCCCTGTAGAACAATGCAAATTATTAAGAAGTAGTGATTACTGAACTCCATTTTATATAGCTTTGTAAGTAGTAAATCATTTAGCAAGGCTGAAAACTGAGATTTCCTTTTCTTTTCTCTGTGGGATAGTGTATCAAGCCACCTGCTGAGGGAAGCCTGAGCCATTAAGATGGAAACTAGTCTGGAATAAGAAGAAGTCTCTCTGCACTTTGCTGGAGCCAAAGAAAGTATATGTTTATTTGTGTTTGGCCAGGGTAAAAGCCTGAGACCAAGCAGGATTCCTCACAGCTCATTAGAGAAGAAAAAGAAAGGGTGTGTTTGTGTCAGTTCCTTGCTACAAAGACTGCTAATACATAAGTCCTCTGACCTCTATTAGTCATCCATAAAGTCAGCGGTGGACTGCTCTCAAGATGTCAAACTTCTAAGCAGAAATGTTCAAGGAGCTTTTAATGCATGTGTTAAAGCCTTTAAAGTAAGACAACAACATTTGAATTCGGGAACCCTCAAGTCATGAGGTTGCTCATTTTGATTGGAGGGGAAGGGGAAGAGAAGGAGGCAGTTAATGATTCCAACTGTTTATCAGAAGAATCTTTGTAGCCCTTAAATCCTTTCTGGGTCCTGGTAGGGATCTGGTCTGTTCTCTTTTAGTTATTGTGTGCTTGATGACCATTAAATATGAGAAGGAAATTGGATGTGATAATGTCATAAAGAGTCTATAAATAGCGTTAGTCTTCGAGTTATGCTATAATTACCTGTGCTCCATGTTGAGCAGTGCCTGAGTGACAGGAATGAGCATAGGGAGATGATGCAATCAGTGGCTACAAGTGTATGAGGTGTGCATACTTTATCCTCACAGATATTTACAGGTGCATTTCCAGAGGTACGCACCCAACTAAAACCTCATCATATAAAAATGCATGAGTGGTCATTCCTCACTGTACCTTTGTAATCCTAATTCCAAACAGGATGACAGAGCTGTCAGTACTTTACAGACTAAAATGTGTCCCATTGCATGTCAGCAGACACTTAGTTGTTGAGTTTCAGTGAGTCCAGAATCTCACTTTATCTCTATGTTGACAAGGTAATTTAGGTCTTTAGGACTCCATTATCCTGTTCATTGAGGGATTTTCTCCTTTCCTTTCCTTTCCTTTCCTTTCCTTTCCTTTCCTTTCCTTTCCTTTCCTTTCCTTTCCTTTCCTTTCCTTTCCTTTCCTTTCCTTTCCTTTCCTTTCCTTTCCTTTCCTTTCCTTTCCTTTCCTTTCCTTTCCTTTCCTTTCCCCTTTCCCCTTTCCCCTTTCCCCTTTCCCCTTTCCCCTTTCCCCTTTCCCCTTTCCCCTTTCCCCTTTCCCCTTTCCCCTTTCCCCTTTCCCCTTTCCTCCCCCACAGTTGGAAGGATTGAAATTTAGTAATCTTTTTCAGTCTTTTCCTTTCTCTGTTCTACAGATACTTGTATCACAAGTTATCAGTGACTAAAAAAAATCCATATTTTGTTAGTGATTGTCATCCAATACTTGGATTTCAAATGGGAAAGGGATAAATTAGAAAAAACCTACAGCTGCTACAAGTAGCAGTCAAATGACTGGCCAGTTATGCCCGTGTCTATATAAATAAGTATAAATGTATGTATGTGTGGATACTTTTTCAGTAGTATTTTAAGTCTTTCAAATACCACCTATTTTTTTTATCTGGAAGGCCAGTTAATGTATTTTGCCTTGTACCATGATCTGGAGAGAATGCCTTAACTGCATATTAACTGTAGTGTACATTTTAGTTATGTTTCAGCAGTCTGTGTGTAGGAAGCACCATATCAAGTGCAATGAGAAACACCAGCCAACAGCTGTTAAGTGCTTCTATCCTTCCCATTGTGTATTAAAAAGAACTGAACACAGACTGTTGTTTCTCCACTGGCTTGTTACCAGTCCAGCCTTTAAAACTCCAAAGGAAATGAAAAATGCTGGTGATGATTGGGTGTTTTGAATTGGGCACTAACAGCTGGTGCTAGCCTCACCTCCGCAGTGCCAAGCCCATGAGGAAATACCTCAGGCCGTCACACCTGGTGAGCTCGAGTTGTTGGACAGTCAGGGGGAGAACTCTCTTCTTTTTCAGATCTTTGTTTTTTAACTAAATGGGATGAGAATCTATAGACTCTTGGGAGGCAGTGACTCAGGGAAGAAATAAGTGTCTAAATTTAAAGGATAGCTACCTTCTTATTCCTTTTATACCTTTGGCCAGCGAAGCGGGTGAAGGGTCTGGAGCACAAGTCTGATGAGGAGCAGCTGAGGGAACTGGGGGTGTTTACCCTCCAGAAGAGGAGGCTGAGGGGAGATATGATCATTCTCTACAACTACTTGAAAGGAGATTTTAGCAAGGTGGGGGTCAGTCTCTCCAGCAATGAATGACAGGAGAAGAGCAGGCCTCATGTTGCGCCAGGGAAGGTTTCAATTGGACATTGGGAAGAACTTTTTCACTGAGAATGTTGTTAGACATTGGCATAGGCTGCCCAGGGATGTGGTGGAGTCACCATCCCTGAGGTATCTAAAAGATGCGTAGATGAGGTGCTGAGTGACATGGTTTAGTTTAGTAACTCCGTAACCTTAAAGATCTTTTCCATCCAAAATGATTCCATGATTCTTTCAGAAAATACCCAAGGCAAAACACCACTAGTGTTGCAGAAGGGATAGCATTCCTTATTCTTTATCTGTTACATTTGTTATTATTTCCAAACTAAGACTAATACTCTTTGACATAACCCAGTGTGTAAACACTTTACTGTTTCAAAAAAGTGTTTTGAAAGTGTTTCAGAAGGATAAGGTGTTAAGATTCTGTGATGTCTGAGGCAGCATGTTTGCTCAAGGGAGCAATCATGTTCCCCAGCAACTCTCATTCATATGAGGGGAAAAATAATTTTTAAAGTCTTGGAGGCAATAGAAAGGGATTGAATCAATACACAGAAAAATACTTTGGGATATTATTAATGATAAGGGATAGAAAGTTTAAAAATGCAGTAAGATTTCAAAGATTGTTATGCCTATTTCTTGGTATTACATAGCAGTTCTACAGGTACATAGTCTGCCAAATACTAGAACTCTTTGTCAAATTCCTTATAACGTAGTCTTAAAAAGATATTATGTTTTGTAATTCTGAATTAAGAAAAATTGGGTTTTTTATGTGAAACATGTCACATGGTGCTCCTGAACAGAAATTGGACTTTGTGATTTAATTGGAATGATACCTTTACATTTTTTAGTGTGCCGTTTAAGCACTTGATGTATTTATCTTGTTTTCTCCCACCTTAAAAGCTAGATATGTCATCAGCTGAATATAACATTGAAAAACTCTGTAAAACCTTCCCTGCTTTAGGGGATATAAACTATTGTTGTAAAACAAATAGGATTGGATTGCCTATATGAGCTGTTATGTTATACAATCATTCTATTAGGGTATTTGAATTGTACATATGAGGAGAAAATCTGTTTTGGAGAAACATTCATTTTTCAAGTGATATGCGGAAATCTTTTTATGTGTTTTTGAGACATTTTTTAATTAGAGGACATAAAGGTTTCATTATCAGGTTCCATTTGTATGTCTAATGGACTTGATGTGGTGTCAGTTTCACACTAGTAAATGATTCCTTCTGTTAATGACCTAGGGTATAATAAAATCTTCCTCTCATTGACGTTATCTTACAAGTCAGGATTAAGTAATGCTCTTCCACTGTTGCCCAGTAATAGAAACTAAGGGTATATGTAAGGAAATTCTTTTTCCAGTGTTTTTCAAAACTGCATTTCACCCAAGGAATAGAGAATGATCATGGGTTAATTAGAATCATAAGTAGTGATTGCTATAGTTCTTGTTATGTGTCCTTAATATTAAGTGTGTTTTTATGGTGATAAGAATATATTCTCGAAAAGCACTTTAAGATGGGGAGATAAAGCAGTTTATTGCATCAATAGCTCCAATACTAACAATGTTTTACTGCTTTAGTGGTACTATTCAAGATTTACTTAATGGAACTGCTATTGGAATACTTTAATAATGCTGATTAGTCTGGTTCTGTTCTTTGCTATACATTCTGGTTTGGTATATTCTGTGTGCAGTATTAGAAAAATTATCCTCTCATGCCTTCTTCATCTGTGTGTGGGTTCTTCACTGTCTCTGTGTATTGGGCCATTCTATGTAAATGCCTTCAACCTTGAAATAGCATGTGGGAGCTGAGGGAAAAAATAAAATCCATACTTAAATCTTTTGATGAACCACAGGATGCCTATAGCACAGAAACCCCTTGTTGTTTCTAGGGAAGTGGTATGCTACTAATTACATTTCTTTCCTTAACTTATACTTCCTGTGTACTTACTATTCGATATGCGTAGTGATGCTCTGTTGTGCCACGTTTTCTATTTGGAAAAGCATAACATCATATAACGTAAGTGTGGGACTTTATTAAGGATTATTTATACCATCTTTAACAACAACGGAACTTATTTGACAAATATAGTAGAATTTGTATGCAGGGATTGGTTTCTTAACATAAGGTAAAAGTTTGATTTCTCTTTTATAGGTTATTTTATCCTTCCAGATAAATATAACTATAATTCTTATGATTTTAAAACTATTTATTTTCCACAAAACTTTTATTTTATAACAAAAAAACCCACTACAATTCACTTGAAAAATTTCATTACTTCTGCTTTGTTTTCTTTTTGTCTGTCCTAAAGCATTTAAGCTTTCAGTTTTTTCCTGTTGGAAACAGTAGCCAAGCTGAATTATTTCTGTGGGTGAATAAAAAAAAGAAGTTACTGATGATATTTAGAGTTATTTGATACAAATGCCATGCTACATTGTGGGACAGTTTTGTATCATGCTTGAGGGAAAAAAGACATTAAGTAATAGTTACAAGTTAGTACAGAATAACTGCCTTTTTAACAATGATGGCTTTGCATATTCTAGCAGCTTCATGTGTTCAGTCACTGAAATTAGTATGAAATTAGTATGAAGTTATCTGAACTTGTTCAGGAGATAGCCATTTTGAATCCATTACAAATAAATGTAGAGGAAATAAGTTACTTACATATTAGACCATAATTAAGAATCTCTGATACCTTTTTCTGTAGATTGTCACTCCCTACTAGAAAGGATTTGATGTAGAATTTAGTGTCTTATGAAGATGGGTTTCCCAGTAAGCAGAAGGCTCAAACCATCTTGGAGAAAGTATTATGTCATTGAATAACATCAAAATGTATTATGTCATGGAATAATTTTTTTTTTTAGTGTCTTCCCATTGGTTCAAGGTGCTATGATTCTTTAGGCTGCTGTTATTAATTCATTGATGTTATTCTGATAGTGGATATAAGACTTTTATTTTTCTCTACAGTGTTCCTTACCAAATGTCATTTGCAAAAGAAGGTGGTTTCACTGCCTCTGTGTACTCCAGAAGTATTACACCTTTGTTAGCATGGTTCAAAAAGTTTTGCATGAAACAAGTTGTAAAGAAGGTTTTAATAACCATGCTGTCTGTTTGGGTTTTATAGAATCCTCAGCTTCTCTTAGGTGTTTCTTAAAACACTTAATTCACTACAGTTAGTGTGACAACAGCCTAAATACTAATTTAATGATTATTTTTATCTCACTAGAATTTTTAGTACTCCAAAAAAATAGTTTTGTGTGGAAGTTTTCTGACAGTGGCTTTAAACAGTGTTTAACTGTTTTTAAATCAGACAATTTGCCTTAATTATTTAGAATTCTTAGATTCTGCTGAATAGGTATATTCCAAACCTATCAATCTATGATTCTATGATTACTGTGTGCAACATGGTGATCATGGTTTGCTTAATTATCTGAAAGAGAACAAAATTTAAGTACATTCTGTAATGAATATAACACAATTTAGAAGCATTGAATTTTCAGCAGAGAATTTTCGTGTGTTAGTAGTTCATAGGTACTGCTGTTGCCCCGCAAAGCAGGGTTTGGTACCCAGTGTGCAATGAGCCAATCAACACACACAGTCAAGAGACCTCTTTATTCCATACTTGTGCAGATGTGGGTGTGACGTAGTAATCCACAGAGCCAGCACACTGACAATACCTCTCCCACTGTGTTTATACACAACTCATTAGCATATTCTATATTCTAATACATATTGTATTGTGATTCTATTTAGTGATTCACTAGTAGTCCTTCACCCAGTATATAAATGAATGCACATTCTTAGTTCACTTCCTTTGCCTACCTCTTTAGGGTCTGGGATATGAATTGAGTAGGTGGGCTGTGAGTTGGTGGTCACAAGCTGCACCAGCCTCCTTTACCTTTGCCCCAGTTACTGCAGATGTTTGATGGCTTCTTGCTAATTAGGCAGCCATCCAATCCTGATCATCTTCTGAGGCAGGAGGTTACAAGTGTCCAGTCCTTGAAAGATATAGAGTAGTCAGGTACACACAATGAAGGTATTGATTTATGGTCATCCTAACCTAAAAACAGTTACTGAATCCTAGCCATGAATCTCACTTAACTGCCAAGCCTGTTTCCCAAGGGACTTGGCTCCTTGTCCTTGCTGAAACAAAAATTCCATTCTATAAAGTACATCACTACCATTTTGTTGTTGTTTTGCTTTGAAGGCCATTCTTTATAGTACAACATTTTCTTTGTCTCAAAACAAATCTATTGCCTATTGCATTTTTCTTCTTGCTTTTCAGAGGGTCTGTTTATTGATGATGTCCTACAGTTTTGCAAATATGTACAGCTTTACTATTTGCAAATAAGATTGTCATGTTATCCACTGTCATTTCCAACAAAACTGAATAGCAACACATATATTTGACATATTTTATACATCTCCTGCTTGTCCTTATCCTTAGGCAGACTAAGTGTATGCACTCTCACCTCAAGACTATTTTGAGTTGTGCTCTACAACCTACTCAACTGAGCAGAAACAAAGTTTTATTTTATGACAAAAAAAATTATCTGATCACATAAACCAGAAGCAGATATGATTCAAGATATCTTATTCTTCCTTGTCTGTCCTACATGTGTCACACTTGGGTTAAAATGTCAGTATTGCATAGTATTCTGTAAGTCTCCACACATACTGTCTTCTGTAGGAAGCCCTTAGACTGCCCAGGCAGTGCTGGTAGCATGCATATATTCTGCAAGTGTAAGGTCTTATGAGCATTTCTATATCAGCATTGCTGGAAATGGTAACGGAACCAAAGACTTGACTGTTTAACTCTCTCCTTCCAGAGGGCTCTTGAAAACATGAGTGTCTTAAAAAAATCTTGAGATTTGAGAGTCCTCGATAGTCTTAAAAGCACTGCTAACTCTTCCCTCGCTTCCTGAACATTCAAAAAAATCTCAGCTGGCACAGAAGCTCTAGAATAGGCTGGCAGAAACACATGCTGGCTGAAAGCAGGTGTGTAATCTGGAATAGAGCTGTTCACATGTTCTTGTAGACATCATTAACCTATTCTCAGTGAGCAGTCTTGGCTGGATGAGTACAACAGTTTAGAAAACCTAAAACTGACAATGCTGTCTCAATAGCTTTTTCAAAAGAAAATGCTCTGTAATAAAGTACATGCATATATTAGAATAATTTTAATAATATGTTTATCATGGTGATGAATAAGGAAGATCTCAGAAAAAAATACTACAATACATGATTTGCATCCTTAAGATTCAGCAGCCTCAATGAACCTTTTTTTGTGTCAAGCACCAAGTTCATATCATGAGTTTTAGGGAAATGGAATGTAACTTCTAAGCTGTTCTATAAGTCTGCCTTAAACTGTCAAGGGACTTTTTAAAATTCCTAAGTTGTTTGCTTAAAATAAGTTTTCACACTAATGCTCTGGTCAAACAGTACAACCCTGCTGAAATGCTTAACATAGAGCACAGTTGTCTACCATTGCTATTCAGCTGATGTCATTTTTGCCCAGGAAGGCCTTGGCAAATGTGCACATATTTACTAAATGAGGACCAGAGAAGACAGGCTTTGTACAATTGGAGATTTGTTTATCATTGTGAGAAGGCTGTTCAGCTGCATCCTAGAAACTATGTAGGCACCTCTTGTTCTGGGCAACCAGACACACCTAAAGAAGTGGTTTGCACAAGACCAATGTATATAGGGATTGAAAAGAGGAAATGCAGTCTAATTCCAGCCTGCCATAGGGGTTAGGCTAAAATGTAATCTGATTTTACACTAATTAGAAATTGCAGAATATCATGGCAGAATTTGGCTAAACCAAACCATCCATGCACTTTGCACAGGATCCACCAATGATTCTTGCAAGATGGATGTGATGAACTACATGCTTTTGACTCAGCAGCAGCTGGAGAGGCTTAATGTGGAACCTAATTATCTCCTCCAGCTGTGACCAAGTAGCCAGTTAGAAACAGCTGCTTTGAGAGACAGTGTGGGCAGCAGTTGGAGGACTGGTGTAAGACAAGGGAGAGAGGCTTCAAAATGAGGAAAAAGAGGCATGTAGTGAGTAGAATCAGCATGGGCAAAGGGCAAGGAAAAAAAAGATCTTGCTTGTTCAACAAGAACAGAGAGGAGATTCCAGAACTAGAGGTTCATTTCTTCTCTTTCATGTGAAAGGAGAAGAGAGAGCTAAAAGGAAGATTTAAGGATTCCTGTGTCTTTAAGATTGCAGAGAGACACTGCCATTCATATGAGCCCTCTGGTCTTGGGTTATATTTTTTAACACTAGGGTTTTTTTCCTTCTGCTTTCAGGCCACCCCCTCTGAATGGGAAGATAGATGATCAAGTGACATCTACACAAAATCTAGCACTTCTAATATCAAGGATTCTGTTGTATTTGATGCCTTATCCTTTGTCATTGCTGTGAATACAGAATGCACCAGGAAGAACTTTATACAGGTAAGAGAAAGAAATGGGTCAGCCAATGAGACTTCAACAAACTCTTCTGTTTGGACAGTTGTATGGAGAAGTTACTGGTCTAAAGAGGCAGTTAGTCTTACCTGAATCTCAGCATCTTGGAAGAGAGCTGAGGGGAAGTTACTGAACTTATGATTTTGCAGACTTCATTTACTTGCACCAGCAAATAGGGGGCATTTAATGTGTAATTCCCTGTAACATTTACTCTTTTGAAAAACTTTGTTAGACACGATCTTTACATTGTTAATAGCTTATCTTTCTTGAAAAACAAATCTGTTGTTTATTGAAAACAAAATCTTTCTAGTTTCCAAGGCTGCAGGTGCAATATCACAGGGAGCAAGATTGACAGAAAAGCTCTGCAGACTATAACACCACAAAGTCATGATATTTTAATTAAAGATGGGAAAAAAGGCACTTCCCTTTAATTTTTTTTGTCCCAAACCTTCTGGTGTTTGGGAATGAAGTTTGCAGTGAATATGCTTACTGAAAGAATAGATGTGCTGGATTCATCTTCCCCTTTAGAGGAGGTGATAACAGTTCCTAAGACTTCAATAAAGAATGAGGAGGATGGTATCTAACTCATAGAAAAGATGTGTAAGGAACTACTATGCTAAAAAATTAGCTTTATGTTTATAGCCTGCTCAGCATTTTGTCACTTGCTTTATGGCTATATTAAGTGCTTATTATGTGTCTTAGTGCAATATCATGCACATCATCTTTATAATATATGTCTGGATTTGTGTTATCTCTGCAGTACACAATAAGGATGTGTAATCACCTAATCACTTCTGTGTAAATGATAAATCACAAGATGAATAGCTGTAACGATTTGAAAGAAAATGAAAAATACATACTTTATGAAGGAGATTGTGCCTGTCCACAGTCTTTTGCAAAACAATAATACAAAATAAAGTTTTCTCATTTCTGGTCATGCAGTTTTTAAACAGCTCCTTCTACAGTAACTAGATTTCAGTGTTCATTCAGGGCACTGCAATGTGCTGGTACCTTACCTACACTCACATTTCTTTCTCCTCTGTATCTCCTCTGTACTTGGGATAAGGATCCTAAAGAGACAGCAGATGTATATATGTTAGTTTTGCCGTCATAGACATATTCTTTATAGTTCTGATGTACAGATAGCTGAATGCAAGCAGACTGTTCAGCCTCTGAAGAACCCTGTTGCCTTCATGAGCAATCAGTTTGGGCGCAGCAATATGAATCTAAAATGAACTTCTGAGTGCAGGCCTGAAATTATCACCATCTTTATCCTGTTGCTTTGGTTCTAAATGCATGGTTGTGAGATTGCTTTAATGTACTGTAGCTTTTCACAATCTAAATAATCACACCATCAAAATTTCCCTTTGTTTAAGACAATGTTCTTCCAATGTATTTATCAATTCTTTTTTACTCTTCATGGTTTACTAAACCTGAACTGAAAGATCAGAGGGGGGAAAAAAAGAGGGATCAAGTAAGTTGTATCTCACTGTAAGGAATTGCTGAACTCCCATTGACTTAAACGAGTGTGTTTCCTTTTGTGATGTGAGTCAGGAGCGTGGTTTGAAACAAATTTGATCATCATCACTTAGTGGGCATTATTAAGTTATCGCAGAGACCCAAACCAAGTTCCTTTTGAACCAGACTGACTTAACGTATTCCAGAAGTACACTTAAATATGCTTCAGCCTCAAATGAACTTTAGGATTGCAGGTTGAAAGAAGGGATAATCTGAAGTAAAAATGCTGTGGAATAGATGTAATGTGGATGTGAAATTCCATTCTCCTGCTAGGCCCCATTATTTGTACATAGAGACATGACCAGTGGATCCAGAATTGGTGTATGTATTTTTTGTTTTAAAAGGCAGTATGCTCTCTGTTGCTTTGCTTACTTTCTTCAAAATGCTGACTGTTGTGAGGACCTACAAAAATAGGAAACAATTCAGTCAAGATTTAATATGAAATTGGAAGTATGAGAACAAAAGAAATATCTGAAATTAATTAGTGACCACAACTTATCCTCCTAGTTTAAAAATACCGTGAATCATTATTTAGAGGGCTCTTATACAGAATTGTTATTACCAAGTACTGTTAATGTGCTTGATTGATTTGAAACATAAATGTCTTGGAGACAACATTTTTCAAAATGCATATCTGCAAAACCGACTTATCACTATGAATTAAGTGTTCTGTTTAGAGTTAAATAGCTAGGTTGTATTTGCATGCTTTCTAATATTGTAATAATATCTTGTGAAGCTTCATTATTTAGTTTTTGAGGGGTTTTCTAAATGAATGCTTGAAAGGAAAAATTGGACAGCTCTTTTTTGACAGGGAACAGGAATAAAGACATGGCATTTGGGTCTGTGCAATATATTAACTTTGTGCAGTCCTACAGCATGTGACTTTTTAATTGTGACCACTTAAAAGATATTATTAGTGATCTGAATTAATTATAGATAACGTAAAAATCAAGAGCATAAAAAGACATGTCACATAGCATGTGTTTGCTCATTAGATATGACAGTAACTCTGCAGGGGAAATTAATATTGATATGTATATTGAAACAGGAATACACTGGAGAGGAAGAGAGGTTGAACACTGTTCTTTGCCAGCATTAATAATGGGAGGATAAACCAGAAATGAATATTGACTATAACTGCTCATATGATAAGGGTGTTCTGTGGATCAGTAGGTTCCTCCCAGTACTGTTTGATTTCCCTGAGACAAATGGTGATTCGAGTAATGTTGCTATGCTTCAGGCAAGGCAGTTTCTGTAACTGATTCATTTTTCCTAGTTATGATTATAGTTCAAAATTGGTGTGAAAATTTGGAGCTGGTGCTACAACCTACACAGGCTTTGTGGTGTACATGAAAGGAGTAGCAGTCAGTATGGATATTATTACATAAATTTCTCTATTCAGTTTTCTGATTCTATCTGTGGAGTAAGCAGATCTGAGTCACTGTTACTTTTTGTGTGCTATTTGTTCTCTCTGGTAGCAAGCCAGCAGTTCCTGTTTATTGGGAGTGGGGCAGTGGGCTGTTGTGGCAAGTGTATACTTCTTTGTTATTTAGTTTTTAACGAAGACTTATATTCAAGTTGCATTTTAGGAGTATTTGCAAATATTTGGACTAGCAGAAATTTGTCTTTTATCACTGCAGTTGGGTGAAGCACCGGGTTTGGGGTTGTTTTTTAATGTAAAAAAAAATATAGTAGTTAAATAGTTAAGAACATGACGTATATTGTGAATTGGTGATGTGATGCTAATCTTGTCTGGTTACTGCCTGTAAGAAATGTCTCATCTCCATTGAGATTCTCCAGTAGGACAGTCATTGAGACACAATGTGCTGATACAGTTTCCTATCTGTCTCCTCAGTTTCTTTCCTTTGTTCCTATTTCTGTCTTTCTAAAACTTGGATTAGATATAAGGAACTCCCACTGCAAAAGTTCCCATAGTAACATCGCTGAGGAACTGTGAACAAACTGCATGCCAAGAGCAGACTCCTAGTTTAGATGCAGCTGTTCTGACTGATGCCTTTGCAGTCTTAGCTGATGGTAGTTGGGAATTTACAACCTTCTGCTACCTATACCACAGAAAAGCTCTTATGTATGTGGTATCTCCAGCAGAAGGGCCTGTTGCTATAGCCATGCCACAGTCACTGTTAAGGAGTAAAAGTTACTTGATGAAGTCTTTAGGATTTTAAGTTCCTTGAAGTAAGGAAGATTTTATTGTGTGTTTTTATGGTATTTCTTAGTACTGTGGGAGACCTGGCTTCTGTGCTTTGCAGTGATATTCCTAACACATACAGGTTACCTGATGAAAACATTACTTTAGTAGTGAATAGAAAGATAACTTTCTGACCTTTCTCCCATGTCAGGTGATAGCTCATGACCCAAAAAGCCAGGGTAGTTGATCAGAGCTTTTACGATTGAAGCACTAGTTTACTGGATATGAGCATCTAATAAAAACTTGCAAATATCTTTACTCTCTCAGTGTAGCCCCAAATTATTTGTTAACAGGCTTGTTTTCTTTTTTGACTTTCAGATTTGTTCTGAAGGATTGTAGAGAAACATAGTACTTTAGATAATGCTGTTCTTACATTCTTCTTGTCATTGGATTGTTTGTTTGGAGGTTGGTTTTTTGTTTGTTTGTTTTTCTTTTTTAAAACCAGAAACTGTATTTTTTACCACTCAGTAGCAAGCAGAGATTTGTTTACAATGAGTATAGGTAAGGTTATTTGAATGTTGAAATGAAATCTGATCTATGTTAATCAGCTGTTTGAGCTTCTGAATGTTACGACCATGGTGTGTTTTCTTTTGTTTGAGACAACTTGGAGATTTAAATGGTCAGCTGAAGATTTTTACAGTGCATGAGATACCTCTGCAGCATAACCAACCCTGTTACCTGTGTCCTCTTTCTTGCAGGTTTGCTATCTTAGTAGCAAAAGTGTGTGTCATGACCACAGTCCAATTCAACAGGTTCCTAGGTTGTTGTAATTTATGCTGCTGGAATAGTAATGGAATATTTTCTTTGTGATCAAAGGGGTATAGTTTGCTGATCTGACTTAAAATTAGTTTCACAGAAGTAACAGGAGCACTTACTGTGTTAAAATTTGTGTTATTCCTGTGAGGTGGTTACTTTTGGGGCTTATGGGTAAAGTCATGTGATAGTACTCAAATTCATTAATTATATGAAATTGCTCTGTAATCTATGAAAAGTCAGAAGGGTGCTTATGAGCGTTATTTGAGGACAGGCTGCGCATTTTGTGTACTTGGAGAAAATTATTCAATATTTCCCTTTCTTTCTGTTCGTGCCTTTTTATGGACAGCAGTGATGATAAAATTTATGTGTCTATCAATATCCTAATAAACTGGAGTTGAAAAAAAACAGACTGATACCCTCTTCACAGAATGGAGGGAAATTAGGGTAGACTTTCTTGTGGTTTATACCAGGGTAGTTTTCTATTTTAAGGATTGTCATTGTTGACTCACATCCTCAGTATTTGTAGAAGACAAAACAGGTAATTCCGTCATTCTTAAAAGAAGCCTGGGATATCAAGGTCACTGTGATCATTCTGCCAGCAACCTGAGAAGAAGCCATTGCTCAGCTGTGGAGAGCTGGCTCAGGTCTGAATGGAGG
The DNA here is from genome assembly GCF_028858725.1 of Colius striatus. Lineage (NCBI taxonomy): Eukaryota > Metazoa > Chordata > Aves > Coliiformes > Coliidae > Colius > Colius striatus. The sequence goes on from NC_084766.1 coordinate 12,809,674, forward strand.
AAAAGGTGAAGAGCATTTTAAAGGTTAAATTTTTGTCTTTTGGCATAGATCTGTTTAATAGATCTGTTCTTTGTTTTTTACTATAAAGTAGCTAAAGGCTGTAAAAGCAATTAAAATAAAGGACATTCATAGCAAAAAGGGAGCTCTAATGGGGGGGGAAAAAAATGTGTGCATGTATGTACATAGGAGTATATGTAAGTAGAGGTATGTGTTCATGCTCTAGTTACCTGAAAAATATACTACATACTTACTATCTGTCCGCTGCAAGGACTATTTAGTTACTCTATTGATTGCTGGTCTAGAAAGGGCTGTGTAGCACTACCAAAACTTATTTCAAAGCAAGTAGTCATGCAGGATTCACTCTACTTAAATGCTAGTGACCACTTCTTTGCTAGTATTTAACCTTTCCAGATAAGCCTGAAATTAACAGTTTTTGTTTTAAAAAAGGGAATTTTGAGACAACTTGAAGCAGAAGTAAATAACAGTACACAGGTACTGACCTGGAAGTCAAGGAAAACATTGTTTTATTAGTGGTGAAAATGGGATGCAGTTTCCACCTTTGTTAATGAGTGAAATAGAAATGGTTTTCTCCTTCCATGCATGAGAATGAGGTATACATCTTTTTGGATACTATTTCTGAAATGAACACAAGAGTCTGCAACGTGTTATGGATGTAGTAAAAATTAAGGAGGCATTATATGTGATGTGTACCAATCCATCAGAATCTAGTTGTGATATGATTGTGTGCATTTGACAACCACCTTTCCTGCTGGGTTGCACTGACCAAGAGAAGAGAATTATTTGGAACCTCACAGTGGAGGATGCATTTGTGCTGTATGAACATCCATACCAGTTATCCAGTTTATGCTGGGAATCTAGTGTGGACTTTTGAAAAACAATGTATGTACAAATCTTTGTAAGAAGGGAGAAGAATTGGTTTTACTTGCTGTGCTGAATTTTTCAAATGCTAAAAGTTGGCAAATGCAAATTGAACTGTGTATTTTTTCATTTGATTCCAATGCATACTTGTTATTTAATAGAATTTTCTTTGTAGTCATGCTGTATATTTTATTGCTCGAGAGTGGGAGCATATACTGCATTTTGCAGTTCAAGTATCATAGACATTTAATTTTAGAATGAGTAGAAATGGTTTATGATTTGATATATTGGCCTGTGGTAACCAGTGTTATTCATGTCAAAGGGAATTACAAAAAAGGAACAGGTTGCTCAGAGAGGTTATGGAGTCTTCCTCTCTGGAGGTTTTCAAAATCTATCTGAATGTGTTCCGGTGCAACCTGACCTAGGGGAACTTGCTATAGTGGTGATGGGGAAACTCAAAGATCTCTAAAGGTCCCTTCCAACCACTAACATTCTGTGATTCTGAGGATAACATATACTAACATGCTGCAGTGTGATTACTGCCTACTGTGTATTCACCGGGGTATGTATCACTAATGCAGGCAAATAAAAATTATAAAGTAGCTAGCAAGCAGTAGATGGACAACAATCAAATGATAAAATTGAGCAAGAAAGAGCCATTCATCCAGGGAAGCAGTATGTTCTTCAAAATAGTATAGCAGATCAGTGCAGGGAGGATGTCAGAGCAATACTCGACAGTGTCTGTCAAGAATCTTGATGGGAATTGTGATAATTATGAAATTACCTATCACAAAAGAACTTTAGAGTAAGTCCTAAGGACCTCATCCAATCATAATGCACAGAAAATCTTTTAGCCAAATATCAAAGCCTTTGGATATTTTTCCTTCCACTTCTGAGAGTGAAGGAGCTTATACTTAGATACCATTCCTTTGCCCTTGCACCCTGAGATTCTGGTTCTGCATCCTTGATCGCTGTGAATTTGAAAAAGATAAAAGCATGATTGGATCTGAGTTTTACCATTTTTCTATTATTTTATTCATTTCAATAAAATAAAAAAAAAAAAGAAAAAAGAAGCTGTGTAGGGAACTAGTTAGAGTAAATCCTTCTAGGCACAAGGAAGCTGTACCATCATTGTCACAAGATTGCTTGGCACAGGTAAGACTACACCTGTAAAGTATTTATTGTAGGAGTAAATAGTCTTGACTGTGTGGAAAGTGTGAAAACCTGCACAATTGTGGAACACTGAAGGAAGGACTATTCCCTCTAAATTTCTTGTTTCCTGGTTACTGCCTGGAACCCTCTGAATAAAAATGTAGGTCAAAGCAGCATAAGGTTGCTTTAAGTTCCCACATGACCCAAAGAGACATTCAGACTGTATTGTAATATATGGATCCATGATTGCCTTCCACTTCGTTTCAGTCAAGCACAGCTCTTGAGAAATAAAGCACCTACAACATAATAACTTGTAATAGCATGCTGCCTGGGGATTTATCTTACTCTCAATTATTCAGCTTGAGAAATGTGTACTGACTGTATATGTTTATCTAACGTGCTGTGTAAAAGAAAATCTCTGAAGAGGAATTATCAAAGTATAAGTAGACTGCTAGTGTGCTGAAATCAATTCTCTAAATTCTACCATGTAGCAGCAGAGGGCCATCATGAGGTATGAAGTGATGCATTTGGTCTCTCAGCTATATGTCAAAGCAGGAGCTGCCCTTTTGAAAATGTGCCAAAAGTACCCCTTAAAGCTGGATTATTTAAATGACTTGACCTTATGTCAATGCTAATGCTATTGAAGTTCATGAGAACAGGACCAGGCCAACAATGAACTCTTATGAAGGATTATGCATCTCCACATCCCTAACTTCCACCACTGTGATACAGAGAGAAGTCTTAAGAGGACTGTTAGGCAACTCTTAGTTCTGATATGAGTTCTTTTTAGAACTTTACATAACTGTAACTCACTCTGAATTCTGCTGTTGTTTATAAACCATTTAAGCTGTGCTCTAGGAGTTTAAGCTCTTTGTGAACTTAGTGAATCACGACCTTTCTCCAGTTAGTAAAGTGGTATCTAATCTTTTTAGTCTATTTCATGGAATTTTATGTTTGATAGAGTTTAAGCAGTTTCTTTTACTAACTAGGGGAAGAAAAAACACCCCAACTCAACCTTCCAGTGTTATGGAGATTTCCTGTGTAAGGACTAGGTTTTTGTCTCTGTCAGTTCAAATGAATTAGACTTTTAGATTTACAACATTGCCATTTATTTTTAATATGTAAGATAGCATGCTTTGCGAAGGAGAAAACTGGAGCTATTAATTACTTACTATTTGTTTAATTTCCTAGTAATCATTGTAGCAAATTCTGATGGATTATAGCATATTTAATCTCATTTTTTACCTTATTTCCTATGTTTGAGTTAGAAATGTATTATTTTGTACTGTCATTCTGGAGTTCTCAACCATATGATAGCCTTGACAGGATTTTTGAATAAAGAATTTTATCTCTTTTTGGATAATAAGTATTTATCTAGGATAGACTTGTCATGTGAAATATTGTCATCACTTAGGAAATATGTAAAATAGTGGCATGAAATAAAGTTCTTTATGAGGACCCTGTTATGTGGCTGCTAGAAACGTGAAAAATGAAAAATTGTAGATGAGGTCCTGTTACAATCAGAGTAAATGTAAACTCAATGCAAAGAGCAGCTTTGGAGCCAGTGTGAAAAATTCACAGTCAATGACTGTGTGTTTAAAATAATTGAAGGGCAGAAAAATCAAACCCCAACAAACTCAAGCCCACAGTCAGTTCAAAATGTAACAAAGAAAGCACCCAGAAACTGAGGGAGGGTTTTTCAATGTCTGCTGTCAGATCTTTTTACATGGAGACTTTACAAGCTTTCATGTAGATCAAATTGTCCTAGCCTTATTAAAGATAGCATGAATGATGCATTCCATGGAGAGACTCGAATTGGTATTGCCTTAGCTCCTTACAGAGTGCCATGTTCTAGTTAGAAATTGAGCTCCAGGAGCTTGCGTGACTCGCATTAGGAGTACTCCAGATTTGTGCTGTCCAGAAAACATCCTCAACATACACAGTAAGGCTTGCAGGTTGTATTTCTCTATATTTAGGAATACTGTATAATTTTACATACAGATAGGGAAGATAACCTTTTTATTGTGACTAGCTGCAGTACAAAAGAGGCTGCGAAGTGTAGGAAGTTAAACTTTAAAAATACACTATTGGAGACAGTAATATGATAGCCTGGAATAAAGAGACTTTTGCTGAAACTCAGTGAAATTCATGGTACTATAGTGAGTACTGAATAGAACATTACCAGTAGGAAAATTGAGTAGGTTAGTTTAGCGATAGTCTACAGCTGCAGTACTCTGCAAGATGAAATAACAAGACACAAAACATATTTCCAATGTTGGTACAGTCCTCATGCAATAATATAACCAAGATAAGTGAGTAAATACCTGTGAGAAATGCATTCCTTGAATCCATGTTTCTTAGTTGTTTAAATGACACCACAGAGACAAATCCAGGGCTATACGTCATCTTCTGATTTAAATTGTTCCAAATATCTCTTCTCAGAGATACTTACAACAATGCTTAAGCTTGTGATTGATAGAGACACTTCAGAAATTGAGTAAAAGTGCTAGAATGTAGCACTACATAGCTAATGAAATTGATGTTTGGTTGGGATCTCTTTTAAGACAAATAAAAGAGAGTGTTTAGACCTGATAAAATGTACAGAATTGTATTTTACATTGGTCACAAATAGAACTGTTTGAATAAATTTAATTAGGATTACTGTAAGATATGTGAAGAAATGTATGGAAAAAAAAGTACTTTAAAGCTTACTTTGTTAAAATTTGGCTATGAAAAAACTTAGCAAAGTAAAACGGGACCATCACTTTAAAATAAGATAGTTCTTTTGGAATGTTAATCTTTTCAGATTTTTACAAGATCTTTACTAGAAGACGTATCCATTAACCAGCAATTGTGTATGTCAAGCCAATATTTAACTATGAGACAGGGATGTCTGAAAACAGGCTCTATCAATATGCTTTCTAAAATTTCTGTAAAATCGGACAAAAAGCTGTAATTAGCACTAGTCAAAGGCCACAATTTTTAAAGTCAACGTCAAAAGGGAAATGGAAAACCTGCCATGGCAGTGGCTGACATTATCAGAGGAACTTGAAATTGTTAGAAATAGAAATATGTAAGTAAGAGCAAGAAAAGTCAATATGCCATCTGGAGAATTGACATCTCTTGAAGAAAATCAGTTAAGTGCTTTCCCAGTAGCAATTAGTGACTGTAAGCTACAGTAGTGCTCTGAGAAGCTGCACTTGAACTACATGATGCTGACATAACCTAGAGAAGAGTAAGTATTCCAAACTACAGGAAGAAGTAAAATTTGTCTCAAGGATGAGATACTGCCCAGAAGAGTCTTAGTCCACAATTACGTAGTATATGAATCTTAGGGTGTATTAGGATAAAGCACAAAAAAAAAATCATGGACCATTAAAAAATGGTTTCTTTGGTGATGACTACTTGGAGAAAGCAAATCATATTCTGAAAATAGGCAAGATGTTATTGCTTTGAACATCTATTTTATCTTATGAACCTACCCTGAAAATTTACAATGCTTAGTACCCAGGACTTGTTTGGTATCATAGAGCTTTAGCTGGGGACTTGGCATGGCCAAATCCTGGTTTTAAGAACTTGTAAGTCAACATAGAACTGTTAAGATTTTAATGTAAGAGTTTTGAGTCCCCTCTATCGCTGTTAAAAAATAAGATATTCGGATTTCTGGCTAAGAGAAGAACACTTCAGAAGCCATTACAGATTACTTAGGAGGAAATGACTGTGTCTGATTTCTTAGGATCAGAAAGCAATTATGTTAATTTGAAAACACTATTAATCATAATTAAATGACATTCCACTTTCTGAAATGAAAGATAATCTGAGTTGAGAAAATGAAGTGATTTCAGAAGCAACTTTAGAAGATCTAAAATTACAGCTTTGAAAAGCATGAAGTAGATGAGGGGACGGCTACTTTTGTTTACTTGTTGGCAAAGTGATACTTGCAAGTTGAAACTTTAGACCAAACAGAAAAAGCTACTTTCTTTGTTACTCCCTAAACCTAATATTTCTTAGAATCTGTTTGTTTTAAAGGTATACCCTTGGATTTTAATAGCTACTTCTCTAAATTTAGCCGAGAGATATGAATATGGCTCAGAAATAACTACACTAGCCTTTACTGTTAGTGTCTCTTTATTTGCTGAGAACATTCTTCTTCAAATCTGTTTTGTATGTCCATTTTGAATATTTCCTTATCTCTGAGGGGACATACTATTTTCAAAAACTTGCTGTTTCATTTAATGTTCTAATTTAGAAAGCTTAATCAAGCTACTTCTATGAAATAAAAGATGGTTGTGGTGGCAGGAATGATAAATAACAGTTGTTAAAGTAACAATGCTAGTGATTCATTTGGAGTCATTAATGCTATATGTACTTTAGCCCCTAACTTGCAGCTATGGAGGACTAATACATAGCAAGTGACATTAAATACTTTAGTTATAGAGGAAAGTAGCTATTGTAGTGACAGTCCAAGTTTCACAAAGTGGTTATCCACCACAGATAAGGCTGATGTCATAAAAGCATGTGATGGCAAAACTGCTGATGTAGTTGTTTCAGTGTTAGATGATTATGACATTGATGATTAAAATTACTTGATTAAAAATGTGTATTAAAACTAACTAGTAAATTTAATTATTACAATAGTGATAAAAAAAGACTTATATTGCATTCCATATGAATTTCAGGACATTGAAGTTTACTGGAAGAAAAGAATGCTCACTTTAAAGTTTATTTGCTGTGAAGAATGAAATTGCTTGGTAGAAACAATGATTTTAAAATCTTTTTTTTTTTTTTGAGAAAACAGGACTAAAGCTGGTTTAAACTTTATTTTGCTCATTTTATTGTGAGCTAAAAGATGTCTAGCACAGCTTATGTGTTAGTTAAACCAGCTAAAGGAACAGAAAAGCTCATGCCTTGAGGACTGCTTTGCAGTCTTGCACTTTATACTCAGTATGGAACTTACACTATGCAACTTGGAGTGGGATCTGAGCTTGATTTAATTGAAGCCAAATAAAAGATTTTAGAATTAGAAGCTTTTTTTTTTTTTTTAAGTAGTTCCCCATCACAGAATCTTAAGGGTTGGAAGGGACCTCCAAAGATCGTCCAGACCAATCCCCCTGCCAGAGCAGGACCACTGAGAGTAGGTCACACAGGAACTCATCCAGGTGGATTTTGAATGTCCCCAGAGAAGGAGACTCAGCAACCCATCTGGGCAGCCTGTTCCAGTGTTCTGTCACAATTACAGGGAAGAAATTCTTCCTTGTGTTTCTTTGGAACTTCTTATGTTCCAATTTATACCTGTTGCCCCTTGTCCTATCATTGGCCATCACTGAGAACAGCCTGGCTCCATCCTCCTGACGCCTGCCCTTTACATATTTGTAAACATTAATGTGATCATCTCCTCAGTCTCCTCCAAGCTGAAGAGCCCTAGCTCGGAGATGCTCCACCCCATCATCTTTGTGGCCCTGCACGGAATTCTCTCCAGCAGCTCCGTGCCCTTGAACTGAGGTGCCCAGAACTGGACACAATATTCCAGATGTGGTCTCACGAGTGCAGAGTAGAGGGGGAGGAGAACCTCTCTCCACCTACTGCGCGCAACCCTTCTAACACACCCAAGGATGCCATTGGCCACAAGGGCACATTGCTGGCTCAGGGTCATCCTGCTGCCCACCAGGGCCCCCAGGTCTCTTTCCCTTACACTGCTCTCTAAGACCCTCTCTCAAACCTGTTATGGTATGTGTGGTTATTCTTTCCCAGATGCAAGACTCTACATATGCCCTTAAGTCTTAAGTATATAATTGGTTATTTATAAATTACCCTTTTCATTCCTTTTACTTGAAGATCTATTTCTTTCATCCTTTGGAGTCGACTCTAAAATTCATGTGCAAAAATACAGTTAATTCTCTGATTTCTTGTAACTACTATGTGATTATTCTTCTTGTCTTTTTTTCTTTTTTTTTTTCCCCCAAAGAAATAGGCTGAAAGCAACCTGCTGCATTGAAGGAATGAACACTCACACTACGTTTATGAATTCACAAGTTCTATGTCAGTAACTGGCAGGTCATCCTCAAAGTGCAGTTTCAGATTAATGTTGAGAAGAAGGAGAAAGTGTGGAGGCAATTTTTTTTGATCTTGCTTTCCCAAAGTCACTTTTTTATTTTGTGTTCCTAATACAGTTGATAATCTAATTATCTAGGTGCTTTATTTTAATATGTAATACCTTATAAGCTATGAGGTAGAAGTGGATGTAGTGTAGAAATTGTGAGGAGAGTATTTACAGAAAGTAACAATCAGAATGGATCTGAAAATCTGGGAATAGCATAGAGGACTAAATTGCTTATCTTTATTTAAGAATTTGAGGTTGCTAATTGAGCATAAAGACCTGATTCCGAAATGTAGGTGGTAAAGTGTACTGATTCTCCTTATTGTGAATAACTAACTTTCCCTGAACTGCTTACGAGAAGAAGCTTCCACAAATGCTATTTTAAGTGGTTGGATAAAATAAAATAATGTTTTCTCTTTGAATCAGCATATTGTTTCACAGAAGGGGAAAAAAAAGACTGTGTAGTTTACTATCCTGTGCATTTTGTTACTGTTTCTGCATCTTTCCTGGCTGCAAGGATGCAAACAAGATACATCAGATTTGTTTGTCCTGTGTCCTGTGCTTTGAGCCCTGCCTTTTGCAGCAAAGTCCCAGTTCAGAATGTCTGTAGGTACTGTGGTTACCTGTGGTGTACAGTTTTGCAGTTTTCTGTTAGTCAGAGGTGTGCCATTTGTCCAGTGGCTTCAGTCATTAGGTCAAACATTTTTCTTTACAAAGCACCTAAGCAAACAGTAATTAGGTGTTTGGCCACTTAATGACATCAGTAGTTTTGAATCCACGTAATGATACTTAGACATCTTCTCTTATCCACATCCCACCCAGGAGTTTCACAATGTTTGCTGTTGTGGCCAGTCTACTTCATATTTGGTCAGAGTATGTCAAGATAGTCAAACTAAGAAAATCATAGATCTGTTAGAAGTAAAAGGATGCAATGCATAGGATTTGATATGTGTGCCAGAGTCCTGCTGAGCCAGTATGGTACACTTGATCTGTGTGTGCTCAGCAAATTCATCATCTGAGGCCATCAAGAATCCTGTATCATTTATGCTTTCCATTCAGTGTGTCTGGGCACCTGTTGCACTTGCTGCCAGGATGTTCTTCATGAAAATAGTACATTAAAAATAGTACAAAATGTGAAATCCAGATCTTGTTAAAATTTTTGACAGCATGCTACATCTGGAGCTTTTTGCATTTAGAATTTTTCCTGCTGTAAATGTAGCGATTACACTTGTTTCTGATTTTGATTGGATTCTCAACTCCCTTCAAGCCAAAAGTCCTTACACTTCTCTGTTCTAAAATATTAAAAAATTCCTTTAACTGTGTTTTGAATTGAAATTATCTTTGCTTATGAAGATGGGATAGTTCCTGGGAGGGACTGGGGAAAAGTGAATCATTAGGTACTAGAAACATTCATGTTCTGTGGAGGTTATGAAACTGTTACTAATTAAGGTAATAAAATCTTACAATCCTTTCTCTCTGTCCTTTTAGTCCGTGACTGCTCTTCATAATGCTTAGGCTGTAAATATCCAAAATGTTTATTGATCACCACTGGCAAAACTATTCTAATTAACGGTGAAGTGCATTAAATAAGCACATGGGAAAGTTCTCCATCTGGCTGTAGAAAATGAAATGAATATTTGGTAGCTTGTGAATTTGCGATTGCACCATAAACCCCACAGGAATAGAAAGTGGTTTTTAGAAGCATTCAAATCTCGTTACCAGTGTGTAACATTTTTACATATTAAGGTTATCAAAATTTGTCATGAAGAAAATGAATCTTAAAAGTAGTTATTTAGTCCATAAGGAAGGTTAATTTACAATTATATTGTTCTATGATCACAAAAGAGCAAGTATATTACCTGGTAGATACAAGCCTAGAAAAGGAAAATGGAGTGGGGTTGAAAAAACCTCACAGATACTCTGATCCTTGGAGGGTCACATATTGTCGAGTGAGGAAAGGGAAAAAGTGTAGGGAGGCTAATAAGCATAGAGAAGGGGCAAAAATCTAGGAGAAAGAATGTTGTTACAGTGGAAACAGAGTGTAGATTTTGACAGGAACAGAAACTAGAGCCAACACAATGGTAGAATTTTTTTTTTCTTTAAAAATACTTGTACTTTCTACTAAAAATACTAATTTTGGTAATATTCTATTTCTATTAAAAGTATATTACACTTCAACCTTTAAAACTCCTTTTTTAGGAGCAATTCTGTATTTCACAGTGTGGTAGTTTGACCCTGACTGGACACCAGGTGCTTGACAACACTGTTCAGTGACTCACCTCCTCAGCTGGACAAGGGAGAGAAAATGTAACAAAAGGCTCTATGGCTGAGATAAGGACAGGGACATCACTCAGCAGTTACTGTAATGGGCAAAACAAACTCAACTTGAGGAAATTAGTTTAATTTATTACCAATCTAATCAGAACAAGATAATGATAAATTGTTAAAAACACCTTCCCCCACCCCTCTATTCTCTCTGGGTTTGTGTTTCCTCCTTCCCAGCAGCACAGGGGAAGAGGGAATAGGGATGGTGGTCAGTTCATCATGTGTTTTCTCTGCTGCTTCTTCCTCCTCAGTGAGAGGATTCCTCACACTCTTTCTCTCCTCCAGTGTTGGGTTCTTCCCATGGGAGACAGTCCTGTACAAACTTTGCTGTCAGTCTTTCCCACAGGCTGCAGTTCTTCATGAACTGTTCCAGTGTGGGTCCCTTTCATGGGGTACAGTCCTTCAGGAACGGACTGCTCCAGTGTGGATTCCCCTGTGTGGTCATAAGTCTGCCAACAGACCTGATCCTGCATGGACTTCAACCCACAGGGCTACAGGTCCAGTCAGGAGCTTGTGTGAGCTTCCCACAGAGTCACAGTATCCCCTGTGCACATCTACCTGCTCCAGCATGGAGTCCTCCATGGGCTGCAGGGGAAAGGCCTGCCTCATCATGTCTACACCACAACCTGCAAGGCATCTCTTCTCTGGAACCTAGAACACTTCTTCCCTTTCCTTCTTCACTGACTTTGATGTCTGCAGAGCTGTTTCTCTCCCATATTTTCTCTCCCGTATTCAGGTGCTACTGCAGAAGTTTGGTTTTTTTTCCCCCTCCTTGTAACTATCTTATCTCAGAGGTGCTACCACCATTGCTGATGAGCTCAGCCTTTGTCAGTAGTGGATTTGTCTTGGATCAGACATAAGGAAAGCTTGTAGCAGCTCCTCATGGACGCCACCTCTATAGCTCTCTCCACTACCAAAACCTTGCTACAGGAAACCAAACAAACACAGTCTTGATACACCTAAAAATATGGACTTTGAAAGCAGTAATGTATCTGTACTTAGATGAATCTGAGATAGACATAGAATTTGAATTCTCAAGCAAGTATTTGGACCATGTCCTGCGTTTGGCTGGGATATCAGATGCAGCAAGGGATATGGATGGCAAACTATTCCCTCCCATGCTGACATCATGCTCAGTATATAAGGAGGAGCTGCCATTATGAGATAGTGCCCAAAGCTTGAGCTGTTCAGTTGGGAATTCAGGGTGGTGGGCAGTTACACCAGGCATCATTCTGTGTATTCCTTTACTGTTATGGCCGTTTGTTCTATGAAATTGTTGCCATCTCAACCCACAAAGTTTTACCTTTTCCTTCTGATTCTCCTCCCCACCCTGCCAAGGTGGAGAGGAGTGAGTGAGTAGCTGCATGGTTTGACTGTTGTCAGCTCGGTTTAAATTGTGACAGAACATTACACATTTTATAATCTAAACCAGTATTTGGAATTACCTCTTGCTTTAATTTGTTTAGGTTTAATTCAGAGGTTGAGTTATAACCGACGTTGGAGAGAGAAAGAGATCCTGTATTCTGTGCTTTGTGCCACATGTAGTTAAAGGAGGATCTGTACAAGGTTTGGTACCTACCATTCGATGTTTCAATACAACTTGTTGAGTTCAAAGAAACTAAGAACATTATGTCTAGGCAAAATAGAAATACAATAATTATTACCAGGAACAAAAAGGTTTAAATCCCATTCAGTCACTGATTGCAACAGAGCTTTTGTCTGGTATAAGTTTATGTGAATATTTTCCTTTTTCTCTAAGTTGAATTTGGTTAGAAAATGATGTGACATGGTAGGTGAATAAAGCAGATTGTTAGTAGTTAGTTAATTTAAAATTGCAGTTTTAGCACACTTCAATCTTGCTCCACAGTGTAAGATTCACAAATTAAAACAGCAGAATGGAGAGAGTCCTTTAATCTGATTAAATGCTCATGATCTGACAAGGGCTTTAGTCAAATGCAGCATGTTACACAAATCCTATGTAAAAAATACTACCAAGATTGAACAGGCAACAGTAAAATGTGTGTAAGACTTATTTGGCAAGTTGTTTTCACATTCTATGGTTCTCATTTTTTTTCTTTCATGTAAGATTTCTGCTACTGGAGAGTGGTAAAGAAATACAGCTGAAATTGAAGAAGCTTCTCCTTAAGAACAATAACTAAAAGATAAATAGAAGTAAAGAGTTCTTGAGGGGTAAGCCATGTGATACATTAACTTGAGCATATAATTTTTGATAGGACAGATTTTATATTTCAAGGCTGCATTGACATCAGTCATCAAGTTAAAGCTTCAGGCATAGCCTGACTGAGGCTAATGCAACGCTTTTAATTTCTATTTCTTTTGCTTAGTTCAGTATCCATAAGGATTCTTTATTCTAAAATAATGAGTCAATGTTAGTAATTGTTGGGACAACTCTGTGAATTGACATTAGCGTTAATTTCTTCTGTTCTTGACAGGCTTACAAGTTGTGTCCTATTTAGTATTTGTTGTTTGAGTTCTTAGTTCCAATACTAGTCTTTCTTTTTCCCCAGTGTCGACTCATTCCTTTGTTTCGATTTACTATGTTCTTCTAGTCTTTCTTCACTCTGTTAGTTGTAGTCAAAACTTATTTTCTCTGAATCCATAAATGGCTCTGAGGGACAGGCATTTCTAACAGAGGATATTTTAGAAGTTCAGATTAATGATTCATGAGTCTGCAGGTGAATGCCAAATTGCCATATTGTTGCTCCAGCACTTCACTGCTTGGTGGAATATAGATTTCAAAGACACGGGCACAATACTTCCAGCAAGATGACTTTAAATGGCTGTTTCATTAATTTATCTATTCCTATTTCTGTGAAGTTATAAAAGCAGTATTTTTTCCCAAATTATTCCTGATATTTACTAATAATTGTTAAGTAATAATTAGTCTTAATAAATTTAGAAGTCATTGTCTTTGAGAGAAGTTGCACAATATCACTAGTGAATGCTGTAAACCTATAATGAAATACAAACGTTACTGTATACAAGACATTATTGGGAAGAAAAGAGAACTCTCATGATGTCAAACAAATGTCTGCTAGGCAAGATTCATAACATGAGTGTGTAGAGATTCTGCTATTCGTTCCAAAAACCATTAGAAGTGTTGTAGCTCTTGATCTGTCATGGCCTTTGGTGCTAGTGAGAAAGCACTTAAGATAGAGACCTGTCTTTCTGTAACTCAATGTTAGCTGTTTTAATCAAATGTTGCTGCAGACCAACTGTTCCCATTGTCTCTTACTTAGAATTTTACGTCTTTATGTTAGGAGAACCAACACAGAGAAACTAATGAAAGATATTGTGTAAAAGAATGTTACAACATTTGCTTAAGCAATATTCAGAAGCATATCTTCAACATTTTGGGATGTTCACTAGGTGAAAGAGTATTTGAATTAAGAACGAACTTTTTCTTTTTTATCATTTATCTGAGTTTATTTGTCAAACTAAAATGTTTCTTCCTTTTAATAATTGAAGGGCACAAAGACTGAAAATGCTATCCCTTGAAGTAACATATCATAATTTTTAAAGGTAAATGTTAATCTGAAATTGTAACCATGTGCATTACTGTCATGGTTTTGCCCAGCCAGCTCAGAAGCACCACAATTTCTCACTCGGTGCCTCCCATTCACTCCCACATTTGTTAGGATGGCATTGGCCCTAGCGAAATGGGAGGAAAAACGATAACCCAGGGTGCTGTGGATTGAGACAAGGGCGGGGAGGCCTCACTGCCAATTACGATTCTGGGCAAAACAGACTCCACTGTTCAATTTACAGAGGAAAGTAGGAAATTCTACTACCTAGAAGAAACAGAATAGAACAAAAGAAAAACAAAAGAGTAGGATGATGAGAAAATTACAACAAGCACTTTAAGATCTCTCTCCCCCATCCCTCATTCCTTCTCAGGCCCAGCTCACTGCTCCCAATATCTCTACCTCCTCCCCCCTCAATGGTTCGACAGGGTTAGGAAATGGGAGATGTGGTCAGTCTCTCACAGATGGTCTCTGCCACTTCTCCTCAGATGAGGACGACTCCTTTCATTCTTCCCCTGCTTCAATGTGGGGTGCCTCCTACGGGACACAGTCCTTAATGAATATCTCTGACATGGGTTCTTCCCCATAGTTGCAGCTTCTGCAGATACAGGGTTCCGCACGCAGGATACAGCCTCTTCTGAGCATAATTTTAATGAGCTGCTTTGATGTGGGTTCTTCCCGACAGTTACAGCTTCTGTGAATAAGGCGTCCCTCAGGCGGGACGTGACCTTTCCTGGCCATAGTCGCTGTCCCTGGCATAGGGTCTTTAATGAAGAGAATCGCTGCCCCTGATGTGGGGTCTTCAGCAAAATGCAAACAAGAAGTGAGTCTGGCTCAGAGCTGGGGAAAGTTTTGAGCAAGTACCTACAGAAGCCATCTTTACAGCCCCTTCCTCCTCTCCAGAAATGGCTGTCATGTCAAACTATGACAGATACAAAGCCTAATAAGGCACCTGGTTAATATATTTAGGTGTTTAAATACCTTCAACTTGTGACAATAGCAGACAGCTATTTTATGTGAATCATTTTGAGACCAAATGGATGATAAACCACATACTGTAACAATAGAGTCAATCATAAACAAATTTAGTTATAAGAACCATACTTTTCTCCTCGTAACATTTTTCAGTGAATAACAGGGCAATAAAATTAGAATTTCATGCCTCAAGAAGACACATAAATTTTTAACAAAACTGTTAAAAAATAAAGCAATTTTTGTAATGCTGAATTTTGACCAAGAGGAAGTAGCAGCACTTGAACTCTGTTGTGATTTTCTCATAAATCAAAAGCTTTGCATATAGTGCTCCTATTCTAGATATTGGCTGTTCTAGAACATATTCTAAATTTACATTGAGAAAATCAAGTTTTAAACATCACTGAATCCAATTAAAATTAATACAAATGAACTTTTCATCTCTGTAGAGAAAACGATGGATGAGAGATTGGGAGAAGCTTTGCTTATGTGGTTTAGTAGACCTTCTGCTGAGTTATAAAGCTTTCCAAACTGCACGTGATTTATTTCTTGTCTATTTTCCACAAAGCTGTGTCTCAAATTCTGTAATTTGAATAATAAGGGTCAGCAATGACCTGCCAATGTTGAAGATAATTTTTCTGTGATGGCCTGATATGTGCACATACCTCAAATATTTCTGTATCTGCTTCATAATAACAGCAGAAGTTTTGGTTACTTCAGTTGTTAGAATAACTTTTGTTTTCTGGGTAACCTTTTTGCCCTTTCAGTATTTGCTGTTTCCTTTTAACTTTAGGGACTGTCAGCTACCCTCAGGGTATCATACGTCTAATTCTCAAACATATTTGTGGTTGCATTGTTTTGCTGGATTAGGGCCAATTTATGTAATCTATTGCCTTATTGATACCCTTTTTAATTTAAGCTATTTTCATCATTACTCCTTTGTCACTTATGAAACTTGTTGAAGGCTTTTCTTTTTCTCTTAAGGGTTGGCCCCAGCCCAGAAATCACCACAAGGACACCCAGACACAATTGCAATGACCAAATTTGCTTTGTGCACCCAGGCTTTCTTCACACCTATGTTCGTCACTTGGCCTACTTGGCTGACTTAGCCATTCCTAGTGCTGTACCTGGGCTTCTGCAGTGCCCTTGGGTGTACATGAGCACACACATTCCCTTAATTATAGACAGTACTTTGAAAGATTTCCCCTTTGCATAAGATGTTAATGAAACTGAGAAAAGGAAATGGTTTTTTTTGTCTTGATTGTTTGATAAAATGTCTTTTGCTGCGCCTGTTCCACTGGAAGTTGTTGACAAATCTGTCCAACCACTTTCTACAACTTGATTATCTTTTAAGTCTTTTCCATGATCTATGTAATACCATGATGCATTTTGTTTTAGTTGATCTCTTTTGATAAAGCACTGTGGAATAAAACTCTCCTGCTCTTTGTAAATTTCTTCTTTCAGGAATGTACATGAGCAGATGTGATCATTTAAGCTTCCTATCAGTCAGCCCTTTAAAAACTATTACTCATTTGCCTTTATTAGGCACTGAAGTACATGTAACTACTGTGTTTTAGAAGCAGTCACTGGTTAATACTATAAGAAATTCAGAATATTCTTAAAAATCTTAGTCAACCTTAGTTGATTTATACTTTTCAACTTAGTTTGACAAGATGTCTGTTAAGAGACAATAGGCATTTATTTAGTGACGTTTCAAAGCCTTTAAAAGTCTAGATAGCCATGATGACCAGACCTCAAGCTCATTTTTTAAGAAAAGTAAGTTTGCATTCAGGCTATACTCATTAGCACATACACATCATACTTTTTTTTTTAATGTAGAGATAAATGTAGGGTTTCACTGATCTGTACAATGCTGTTTAAGCCCAGCCAATCAATGCTGTTCCCACCAAGGAGCAGATGTTTTTTCAGCAATCAGTCTCCTCTACATTGTCTTGGTTAATAGTTTTCAAGTCTTTTGACCAAATAATTTTAGGTTGTGGATCTCCCCTACTGATTTATTGTTGTGCAGCTGTAGCTTTAATTTAGTCAGTTATATTGTGTTTTTTATTTTAACTTACTATGGTATTGTTCTAACATTTTGGTTTTGGAGATCACTGATGAGATAGAGCATACTGTCACATGTTTAAGAAGCCACCACAGGAAGTTTCAGTGTCATAGACAAAGCAGTGAAGGATGCTGATGGAGTATGTCATGTTTTTGTCTTTTTGACTTGATTTGCCCATGCACACAACTTAATTAAGGAATGTTTTTGCTGTAGGTCTTCTGTTCTTCCACATCTCAAATTGTGCTGTGGTCAGTGTTCTGAAGAGGCTGAAAAAGATGTTTATAATCTTAATTTTCAAGTGAACTAGAGCTTGGATGTTTTGTAAAAGTATGAGAAAACATGGCATTAGAAAGTTGGTTAACTGGTATGTATACACATATCTAAAACAATCTCCTTCAACTGAAATAAGAACTGCCATAAAAAGCTGATTTCCCTGTTTTAAATGTCACTTTAAAGGAAAAGGTGTTATGTGTTCCTGAAAGAGCATTTAATCTTTTTCAGGGTTCAGAATCATACTTGTCAGGAGGTTGATGTTTCATGTAATAATGAGGTGTTTTACTACAAAATACACTTCCAGGTTTGTTTTTTTTTTCTTACTACCTTTTGTTCTTCTGGTAGTCTATATATCCATGTAGACTAAGGAGGAAGAAAAGACATCACTGACTTATGCTTTGGTAAGCTATTTTTTGTAATGACTTCATTCAGTTTCTCATTCTGAAACAGCTCCTGTCATCAGTTTCAAAATCATTTAATGGCTCTACTAGATCTAAATCAAAGGTGATGTTCATATTTTTACTTGGTAGTTTTACAAGTCTTGAGTCAGCATTGGTTGTGGATGAATGCACACGTTATATATAGTGGCTTGAACCCTTCTAAAAAACAGTTAACTGCTTTTACTTGTGACAAAAAACAGCAGCTTTGTTTTCCTCTGCCTGCTAGAGGCCAGTAAGGTGTCAGAATTTAACTGTTTTTAGTCTTGGTTTTGGAATATTGTATAGCATTTAGTAATCAGTAAAAACTTTCACTAAAGCATTTATATATGCACCTCTCAAAAATGTAAGATACTATAAGTGCTGCCAGCATTACAAAATGAAAACAGATTATGGTCAATAACTTACTGAAAGAAAGAAGATTTACTTCTGAAAGAAGACAGTTGTGTGAAAAGTGAGGAAGTAAATACAGGAAAGAAGAAAAAGCAGGGTAGCAGCTAGAGTAGTGGTAAGTAACTTGAGGAAGCTACACTTCAAGGGAGGAGGTGAGAACAGCAAAAATAGTGACACAAGAAGAGGTGGTGCAGCTGGAAATAAAGTAGTTATCAGCAAGGCCTGAAAAGACAAAATCAGGGCCAAATGCCTCACTAAACTAAGTGAAAACAGTTTTGTTCTGTATTATGTGAAAAGCTTGCTGAGCCTTTGCAAGCTGAGTACTCCCTCTCTGCTGTAATTTCCGTTAAGATGCTTCTTGCACTGATTTGCTCTCAGAAGCTGATAAATCAGACAAAATGCAGAAAGTAGGCCATTTTCAAGAAAAGCAATGGCTTTCTCTGGAGGTAGGTGGAGTTCCTACTCAGCACCTTAAGAGGCATCAAGAATTCTTTTTCTACTTCTCCTTTTCCACTATTTCCATCTCCTGTTTATATTTTGAGTTTGTTTTGGTTTGTTTTTTTTTTACCACCTTGTGAAGAGCACAGTGCTTTGTTAGGAGCTCAGAGTTAATAGCTGTCTAGCTTCAGGTCAATTTGCATCCTGAATTCAGTATATTAGCTGATTCAGGATCCCCTCTCTTTCCTATTTAATTTCGTGTTAAGTCTAGTTGTAAACTTGTTTGCTCTGTTTGTCTTTTTCCGTGTTTTCTCTTTCCTCTTAAAGAGGTGTTGAAGGTTTATCCTTCTGTCTGATTTCTGTCATTATGTGAAGTTTATAAAAGATTGGTCCCAAGGTGATCTATGTTAAGAACACGTAAAAATGAAAAAAGAACAAATTATTTAGATTGGCAGATAATGAAAACATGAGGTGAAACAAGACCCAGAGCAGTCCAGAGACTGGACAAGTAGTTTTTATGGCTTTGGAGTTTAAAATGGGAAGTAATGAGTCTGATAAGGAATTATTCTCTTGTATTATTGCTTTTTATGTATTCACAGCTGCACCAGTGTGCTCCAAGGCTGGATTATGGTGGATAATCTAACCCTAAATTAAAGCAAGCAGGATTAAGTTAAAGCACATGAAGTGTTGCTCAGATGAGGACGACAGCTAACAAAATGCTGAGAAGACTGTCCCCAGACTTTAATACGTTGTTTCAAAATAAGTGAATGATCGAGAAGGGAGGAATAAAATTGGAAAATCCTAAATATGTTTTATTAGAAAAACAAGTTATAGATAAGAGAAAGAAGGTACAAACATGTTTCGGTTTCATTTAAAATAGTTGATGGGGACAGAATGGGAGAGAAGGTGTACTTAAGGTGTTTGATAGCTTTAACATACACATTACTGATTATTGTGCTCAACCAGGCTTAGTGACACGTGAGGTCCTTGAGATAATTATTACATAATTCATCAACGGCCAGCCTCGAGCAGCTTCGATTTATGTTCAGTTCATCTTAAAAGTACTATAATCCAAAACAGATTTCGCCAGTCTCACTAGAACTTCCTGGAGAGAAAGATGGAGTTACAGTAAGAACAAGGAGTCAATTCATCTAGGATTTCCATCTTTTACACCTGCTGCCTTCATTATTTTCATAATAATGTGAAACTACATCTTAATCTTAGATTGATCTTATCAGTATTAATAAATACTCTTAATAAGATTTAAACTATTCCATAGATACTGTAACTAGTCAAAAGTAGAATACTTCAGCATCTTGCAATTACTTGAATGATATATTATATCTTCAGGTTGTGTTTTATTTCAATGATTTTGTTTTTCTTCATTCATGTTTGTATTTTTTTTTATATACAGTACTTTTCATCTTCTTCGCTTATCTCTTGAGAGTGTACTTCTACTCATTTTGCACTTGCGAGCTCTTCAAAACTGTTACAAGATTAGGTAATGCAACATAAATCACTTGAAAAGGCAAAGAGATTAGACAATTCATCGATAATTTGGAAAGGAAAGAAAGAGGAAAAGCCATGTTTTTCTGTTTTGTGGCACTTTTGAGTAATATTTGACAGTATATTCTTACTAACACTTTGGAAATAAATTGCTGAATGGAAGTCAAATAAGAAGCCTTTTGTTTTGGTGTGATCAAATGAAGTAAATATACAGTGGAGTTGCTACCAAACAAGACTGTCCTAACCTTTCTCTGCCTCTTGTGCTGACACTTCCATGGTTGTGCAGTCAGATAGTTCAGGGGACTTATGTGGCTTTAAATCATGATGCACCACCAACCCAACCAAACAAATGTCTAGAATACAATCAGAGTGAGAAGCTGAGCATAGGACTGCCTCATTTGGCAGCAGCCCATGTTTGTATTGGTATAATAATATCATGAATCATCCATCTGAGGTATTTAAGCCTTCAAATAATGTTTCACATGCTTTAAGTATATTTATAATCCTGTTAAAACTTATCAACTTGTTTATATCTTCAGTTTGCATATGTGTTTTCAGCATGGAGGCTTTATTTACATATATTTGGGAATTTTAGTAAAGCTTATTGTTTTTCAGTTCCATTCTGAACCATTGTCAATCTTTAAATGGTACCACAAGTCACTCAGAGTAAGGTCTTGCTTTGCTCTTGTTTGGTGGCTGATATGTAGGTGGTTGTGTGTGCCAACAAAACTGAAAGATGTGCTCTTTAGACAGAGCTAGACCAGTTAAATGTAACCCTTTTAAATATTTTTCTTTTTTTATGTAGTGCCGTCCATGTATGCCATTGAAGTTGTCCCAGAAAATGCTTGTACTGTGTAGATACAGCTAAATGCTTGTGTAGATATGACCATCCTTGTAGTTAAGTATGGACAAAGCAAAAGTCTAACAGATTTTTTTTACTATCTACTACTTTTTCCTAGCAAGAGTAAGACAAATGACATCATAAGGTCTGAAGTGGTACAAGAAGCCTTTTCTCTTACACAAATAACCCTCAGACTTGACCCCTTTTGTCTTAAGGTTGCTCAGCTGACATAGAGATTTATAAGCTTCATATATCTGTCAGGTACTGAATTTGAATCAGTCAGATTTTTCAGGGAGACTGTCCAGAGGTTTATACAGCTTTGTATCTTCATTAGTGGTCGAAATAATGAAGTTGAAAGTATGCGTATTATACTTGACAGTGGCATGCAGCAGCGATGAACAGGACAGGTTTGAAGACAGGTTTCTAGTGAAAAAAATGTAATGACAAATGGAAGAAATGATAAAAAACTCAAAACCATGGTTCAGTCAGAAGTGTACATTGTGGTTGGAATTTATCAAGCATATAAAGGCACAGGTAGGTGTAAGTAAGAATCAATATTTTTTTTGTTTGTTTGTTTTGAAAGGATCTGATAGTTGAGTCTCCCAAGCTGAAAAAGAGTAAAAAATACCGTGCTATTTTGAAAGAAAAAGCAAATGTAGTACTGCATTATATATATAGTTGTGGTGGTTTAGCCCTGGCTTGGTGTCAGGTGCCCACCAAGTCATTCTATCACTCCCCCTACTAAACTGGACAGGGGAGAGAGAAATATAACAAGAGGTTTGTGTGTGGAGATAAGGACAAGGAGATCACTCGGCAAACTTGGGGACAAAAGGATTTGATTTATTAATGAACCATGAGAACAGGGAGATGAGAAATAAAACCAAATCTTAAAACAGCTTCCCCTACCCCTCCATCTTCTCCTTTCTTCCCCCCCAGTGCAGGGTGTGGGTTTTATGGTCAGTTTGTTACAGATGGACTTTGCTGCTGCTGCTTCGTAGGGAGAGGCCTCCTCACACTTCCCACTGCTACAGTGTGAGGTCCCTCCCCACTGGAGACAGTCCCTCACAAGCTTCTCCAGTGAGGGTCCTTCCTGTGGGCTATAGTTCATGACTCTAGCATGGGGCCTCCCACAGGGACAGCTCCTCATACCCTGCCCCAATGTGGATGATCCACAGGGAGAACTTCAGATACTGACTGCTCCAGCCTGGATCCCTCACAAGATCACAAGTCCCCATAGCAAACCTGCTCTGGCATGGGCTCCTCTCTCCCCAGGTGTTCTCAGGTCCTGCCAGGAACTTGACAAGATTATCTTTTGAGGTCCCTTCCAACCCTTAAGATTTTGTGATTTCCCCAGAGTCACAGCCTCCTTCAGGCATCCACCCGTTCCGGTGTGGGCTCCTCCATGGTCTGTGAGTGGGTCTCTGCTCCCCAGTGGCCTCTCCATGGGCTGCACCACAGGTCACAGGGGAGTCTTTCTTTCACGGCCTAAGCACTCTCCTTCCCACCCTTCTCCATTGACCTTGGTGTCTGTGGAGGTATTTTCACATTCTCCTGTTGCTGCTGCAGTTCAGCAACTGCAGCAACATCATCTTCTTCTCAAATACGTTAATCACAGAGGCGTTACCTGCATCACTACTTGGCCAGGCTTTGGTCAGCTGTGGGTCCATCTTAGAATTGACTGGCATTAGCCCTGTCAGCTACAAGGGAAGCTTTCTGGCAACTCTCTTTTTTAAAGAAGCTACTCACCCCTGTAGCCCTCCCACTACCAAAACCTGACCCAGGCAAACTCACTACAATAGCTGTTGTGATTGCAATACATAAGCAATTCACAATAAAATAAACCTTCCAGCTCATTTTAGATGGAGTGATTTTCTTGGTTTCAGAAAAAGAAATCAAGATGGAGTCAAACCACTAGGAGAGGGTCCAGAGGAAGGCATAAGAATAGTTCTCTTTCCCTGCATTTTCTATAATTCTTCAGAGACAGTGAATTGAGTTTGTTTAGCCTTGAAGAAGAAACATGAAAACGAGGAGGAAAGCACAGGAGGAGAACTTAAATATCTTCAAGTATGTAGAAGACTGTTTCTAGCTGAAAAAGAACATACATGTTCCAATATATCCATAGAACTGATATCAAGAAGTATGAACTCAAATCCAAGGAGTAAAGATTCAGGACAGACAAAGAGTAGAAGTGGGATACTGCCAGTATTTGAGATCCTGATAAGGAATATGTGCTTTTACTGTCAGGGCAACAAATTGAATAAACTGTTTTATGCAAACACAAATTGTAACAAAACACACTAAAAAAGTCTGCATAAGTCAGATCCTGACATTTTGCTATAGAGCACTCGGACGTCAAATTTAGGGATGAAAATTCAGCATATGAAATGCAGTTGTATGCTGTTAACAAATGTAGAGCTGCATAATTTAATCTTCTTAGCTGTGAGAGCAGACTTTATAGGGATGTCAGTTCAGGAAACTGTACTGCAGTCCAGTAGATTAGTTCATTATTGTGCAGACAGTCTGCCTTCTCACAGCAAAAGTCTTCATGAACCTTTGTGTGTTATTTACCTGGAAAAAAGTTGATTTTTCTCAGAATTAAACAGCCTATAACTCTGGAAGGAATATACCTACTCATTCCCCCAGAAAGTATAGCAGATAGAATAATTCCAGCAAAAGAGATAAATTACCATCCAAGGATCACTTTGTGCAATATCTCAAGGGAATACTTTTCAGTAAGCCATTTTAAGTTTTCTTAGAAACAGACCAGAAAAGGTTACTTTACTTAGTATCTTTCTCCAAATATAAAATTTTTGAAAAAGCAAAGATAGTCCCCAAAGTTAACTTGTGTAGAGAAGTTTTGTCTGTTTGCCTACTTTCATGAAATGTCTTTATAGACAAGAGTTAGTGAAACTGTGTTTATATAATGAGGAGAATTTAGATCACAGTTTTTGATAACATTCATATACAGGATTATGTCAGTTTTTATTTAGGATAATGTTTCACAAATGCTTAATTTGAAATTATTAGTCTGATTTCGGTGTTTGCTTTCTTTTCTATGTGGGAAGTGCTTTACAAAATGAAGCACGGATGTGATGCCACTAATGAAGAGCAAATGTACACTTAAGAAGCACAGAAAGCTTGGTGTTAAAGCAAGTTCTGACAGGCAAGACAAACAAAATCATTAATTTCAAATACTGTTCTGAAGTAACTTTCAAAAACAGTAAATCAGGAAGTTGGCTTCCCAAAATATATTCTGGAGGAGAACAGTTCATTGCAAGTTCAATGAAAATGAACATTTTCAAGTTCACTTCATTGGTTAGCCTTTATTTTGATGACAATTTTTTTTACAACAGACTTTTTGTTCTCCTGAATTATTTGGCAAATGCATAATGAGAACAAACATAATCTTGTGGATTGTTTATTAATTTTTTTTCCATATGTTTATATGTTCAGCTTTTCTGTTGAGAGACTTCACCACAAGCTTAAGAACTTTTTTCCCAGAAATTATTATATGTAGAGTAAGGCTCAAGAAAACCACAGAAGCACTAAAATCTTTACTTTCTCTGTGATGGAATATTTGAGATTATAGAACTCTGATATACATATGTTGAAAAGTATGTGTGTTTGGATCTCTTTCCTTTAAAGTTTGTTGCTAGCAGCTTTCATCCCTATATGGAGCTTTTGCTTTATTAGATACAAGCATTTGTTTTCAAACAGTGATAGCCAGCCACCACACACTAGGCATTCTGTTTTATGTCTTGGTTTAGAACAGACTTACAGCCTTCAAATAATAAATCATTTTTACCTTTTTACCTCCTGGATTCTTTCTTTCCTGTTGCTTTTTTGCATACTCATATTTGCAATCTTTCTATCTCCCTACTCACCTGGAGACCCTGTCAGCTTTTTGCTTCTTCCAGTATCCCTGTAGCCAGCCATGGGAGGTGGTCTGACAGTGTTCAAGTGTTGTGGGTTTTTTTTCAAGCTCTCTATTTTGTATTGTTTGTTAATATATGAAATCACTTGCCAACTAGAAAATTTCATCTGTAATTACTACCTGACTCATGGAAAAGTAATTGTAGAGGGGTACACGTTGCTGAATATGATATAGCTTTGTTTTGATTTTGAATATGCCTAAGGTATCTTCTAGGAGGCAAAGAAGATTGTATCACGCCTATCACTGAAGTGAAATGGGAGTTCGAGACTATTAAGGGTTTTGTAAGCATTAAAAATCCACAATTTCTTTAAGAAACCAGTCTTACAGGATGTGCAATGTGAGTGTTTAAAGTGTAATGCGTATTGATTTCAAAACAGAGCAGGGCATACATTGTTTGACTTTCACTCTGCTTATTTCTTTGTAACTGGGGGAAAATGAGGAAGAACAGCAGAATAGGACATGAATCTGCCATACTTTCATATAATGAATGATCTATTCTTTCCCACACGGAGTCATTCATAAAAATCTGTTCTCTTCCTTATGAATAGAAATCAGTCTTGGTATATGGTAAGGAAGGTCTGTCTCAAAGAATCTCACCAAAATTTTTAAACCTGCATTTTTAAAGTATGGAGTACACTTCTAAATCAGCATTTCCTGGTCGTCTCTTGTAGCATAAAGAATATTCAAACACAGAGATTCAGTTTCAATTAATACTATAAGAGGAACAACTATAGTAAATGATTATTTTTTCCAGAATGGAGAAAGTATGATTACTTGAACCTGTCACAGCTTTTTCTGTTCCAAATAAAGGATAAGATGCTTTGAAACTTTAAGCTACAACAGTTCTGTACATGAGAGACTGACTGTAAGGTCATCTATAGGGAAGCAGAGCAACTGTGCTGAGCAGTGCTGAAGCTCTTTTTAAGTACACAGTTAAATAGCTGGAGCATCTTTCTGCATAGGTGGAACTAAAATTTGTTAGATTTCTGCACCAAAATATAAGAAAAATTCGGAGGGAACCAACATAAAGTTAGAAAAGAGACTGTTTTGGACTCTTATCAATGCATGTCCTTTCTTTCTCAGGTGAAGCAGATTGTATCACAGCTACGTAAGTAAGACTTACATGAAAATAAAAGTTCGATGTTACACAGGTTTTGGTGTAAGCCTAGGAAAAAGTCTCTTGTTTAGTTAAATAACTGGAATCAGTTTCCAGATTTGATCTATGTAAATCAAGAGAACGCAGTAGAGCTTCTGTAAGGCCCATAATAGCTCAAGGAACTGTAGAGTGACTATATATGTTTTATTAGTACCCATTGGCAAACTATATGACAGCAATGGCAGCCTCTGGAGAGACATCATTAATAGCACTATATCCTTTTCTTCCTCTTCTTAATGATAGCCATCCATGCCCATAGGATCTTGCTAAAATTTCAAGAAAGCATGTTGATTAGAAATGTTAATATCAGTTTATTGACTCACAGAATATTCTGAAATTTTTGAGGGTTTTTGTCCCATTTTTTGGCATATGATATTTATAACATTGTTTTTCCAGAACAGTAAACTTGACTTTCGACTTTTCTTCCTTACCTTGGCCATGTATAATCCCCATCATTCTTTTTTTTATAAGTGGACTTTTGTTTTTATATTTTCTGTTTTAAATGAAAACTCTGAACTATGTTGCTTAATCATGGATTTTCCAGAAGTAAGAGGTTAAAACTCTTACCAGAAACTGCTTACTTGTAAGATGTGCATTCTTTGTAGTACATTTAAGGCTGATAGACTTCTGTGGCAATGTAGGTGCAGGAAAAGGAGTAGTGCAGCAAATTAATGTAAAAATGAAAACAGAAAGGTTTTTTTTTTATTGGCCTCAATTATGAAAATGAAGACACAAACAGAATATAACCTTTACACAACTGAATATACTAACAAAACAAGTTTAGTTTATGCTTCCTTAAATTTTTTATGTGCTTCAGAGTTTTTAGCTGACAGTTATTGCTTTCATACAGAGACTATCTAGTGAGATCTGAGGTTTGGGATTTGGTGAAAGAACAGTTTTGTGGTTCAGCAATTCAACTCTGAGCACTTGGGATTGTTGGAAGATGCCGCTAAAGGTTAAATATTAAAATGATCATGTCTGGGTTTAGACAACAAGAAAGGCAGCTCTCCATATATATGTAAGTTACTGTACAGTACTTTTTTAATGTACGGAAGATGTTAAAAGAATTTACAGGTAATTTACTTACCAGAATGTTTTCAAATGTTTCACCTCATTGGAAGACTTAGAAATCTCTCAGCATTTTGTGTGGATTTCAGATTTCCTCTGTGTTTACATGCATACAAAACATAAATGCACCCATGTGCAGATTCATGTTGAACTTAATAGTTATGTGGCAGGTTTTGTGGTTAGGGAATCATAGAATAAGTCTGCTTCCTATGTGTATGCAGCTATATAGTTCCAAAGACCTGTGGGGGGATCTAATTGCAACGTCAATAGCAAGCGTTCACAAATACAAATCTCAGCTGCTATTCGTCACTACTCTTCTTACCTAGACATTTACTTCTTTAAAAATCTCTACACTCTACTAGTGCAGATCTTATGGTGTCAGGTTTACAGGAACCTTTACTTTGCCAAAAGGTATGGTGTATTGTCATTTGGTGACTGGCCTAAGTAGAGGAATTTACATTGGTTCAGCAAGATACCTTAAACAAGTCATCATCCCATTTAATGTAACTTAGCTCCTCTAAGAGCAGTTAAAAAGCATTGTACCTCAGGTCCCAAGTTGTGTATAAAGTGAATCAATTTTCTTCAGCTTGTAAGACCTTTAGGATAGTACCTACTAGGTGTCATATGTTAGTGAAGAATTTAGCCGTTGACTTTGTTGAAGTACTAGATCTTTTGGCAGTAGGGAAGTGACAATCATCCTCTTCACTGCCTATATTACGTTTGCTGTGATTAATAGAGAGTTTTTTAAAAAAATCCAGACAAACACAACCAATAAGCACAGATTTACTTTTTGAAGACAGACCTGACAGTAATCCATTTCCTGTTAACATTGTTGAAGTTTTTTGGCTCTTGAATGGAGTAATCACAGTGACAAAACCAATCATTTGCTTAGTAAAGCATTAATGTAAGTCATAAGATTAGCCTGTTAATCATAGTCATAATCCTTTTCATTATGCTGTGTGTACTGGACATTAATTTCCCTATCACTTAAATTGTTATGATAGGTTTTGTCATGATATGCTGATTGCAGCCAGTTACAAGGAGGTTATCTTTAGGGAAATTATGGCAATGAAGTAAAGCAACAGTGTTTACAGCTGGTAAAAACTAAAAGCAAGGATTGTCTAGCGTTTGTTCATAATTTGTCAGACATTAGATCAAGAAACACGAAATGGAAAAATACTGTGGTAAAAGCAGAAGTCAAGATAGCTAGCCTTAAATTTCTCTCAGATAAAAGTGAAAGAAGGAGACAGAACCATGTAAAGCCATGGATTATCTAAAAAGATGCAATAGAGCATCAGGTGGTAAGAAAATGTAAATATGAAAAAGTAAGCTTGCTCTGGTAGCAACAGCAGTTTGCTCACTTCATTGGTCATACAGACAAACAAAAATATAGACAGAAAAAGGGATGAAATGTGCAGTGTGAAGTACTTGGTGTTTTTCCAAATTCAGTCTACCTCATAATTCACCTTCCATCACTGCTGAGGGATGGCCATGCCAAAAAAAAGAGCCAATTGCGATTCTTTCAGTTTAGATCAGCAGTCAGCAATGAAGTAAGGTCTGTACAATACAACACAACACAGAGTAACGGATTTTATCTTTACTGCAAGTTTTATTTTGACTCAGAGGAGACAGCTTGATACTACTAAGAAGAAACAGGCTAAGTATGTCAACCCATGCTGCAGTGTAACTTTTCAACTGGCACTATTTGACTTAGACAAGTAAGAGAAATATGTCAATACATTATTTTGTACTTACTCTTTACCATCTAATCTAAAAATGGCAGAAGTATAGAAGCTGAAGAACTGACTTAGCCTAGAAACTTCATTTAAGACTGAATGATAAAATGCCAACTTTCAGGCAGATCATAATGAAATTTGTCTTATGTAAGAACTAAAATATTATTGTCAGGAATGATTTGCAGGAAGAGCTATCTATTAGAATTTATAGAAAATATATGTAAGAAAATACCAGGTGACATCCATGGGAGAATTCTTCATAAAAGCCCTTGTGTGCACCTGAAGTATGATCACTCTGAGAGGAAATATTAACATCATGTCTATGTTACTTATGCTGGTCTTCCTAATATGTTTCTTGGCTGTCCTTGTGATTAAGCCGTAGGTCAGATTCAAGTCTCAGATTAAGGAGAGGTTTCTGGAAGAGTTGTGTTTTGTTTTGTATTTAAAAAAGAGTTTAATAAAAATATATCGTGTCTGTTATTTAGCTCCCTAGAGTTTGGGAAATTTTCCTCAGTTTTTCTGCACGCACAAACACAAAGGATGGGGAAAAAAGCTGGAATTTCTAGAGGAACAATCCAAATATCCAGATCAAATTCTCAAAATCAAATAATACAATTAGGATATGTTTATAATTCAGCTTTATTCTTAGTCTGTGCAAGAATGGATAGCTTTGTGAAACTTGTTCTTAAAATTTAGCATCCCATGTTGGGTTTGGCAGTGTTTTCTTGCTGGAAAACTTTTAGCAATGTCATAACACTGTCAACTTTTTTCAGACAGTTTTGTCTTTTATTTCTGTGCTAGAAGGATACCTTGGTGAACACATTCAGAAGGAAATGTTGAAAGTTAGAGAGATTTTATAGGGGAAGTTCTGATATTTTACAGATGCTGTAGTTTTGTATTGGTTCATGTTGGTTTTACTGTTACGGACACACTGAAGAAAGTGTTCTGAGCACTGAGCTAGATTGTCTTTAGAGGATTTAGACTTGTTTATGGTCAGATCACTGATGGGTTTAGGGTCAGACAGAACTAGAGTTCATGCAAGAAATTCAGAAGAATTAGGTATGGTCCTGGACACACGGACTCATCGCAGAAGCTAAAATCCCAATCCCACTAGCCAAAAAAGCATTCAGACGTGCAAGATCCAAAAACTCTTCAAGCAGTGATGTTTCGTAGGCCTTCTGAGACAGAAGAGCAGCTAGGAGTCTGTAATCACAGCTGAGTTCAGAAAATCTTTAATTACAATGTAGGACATAGATTAAATTGATGTTTCATGTTTAAATGCTTTTTGACCTTTGAAGAACCTTACCAGAGCTAATAGACTTTATGGAGCCCCACAAGCCTGTTAAGATTAAATAAGCAGAATTGCTCATAAGAACCGCTGTAGATGTGGTAATTATTTTTTCCCATCAGAGAAAAGTGCCAGAGAGATCTTCAAGGTAACAAACAAAATATAGAGACCAGAACGAGCAAGATGAATAGAGAAGGGGAAGGGGAGGTGAGGGGTAGATGTGATGTTGAATCATATCATAACTAATTGCAGACTAAATCATACAAAAGAAACAGAATACTTGTTCACTTTTTGATTGCAGATCTGATGACAAGGTGGTATAGAGATGTGTCCAGTGTCTGTAAGTGAGGTCAGACAATTATTAATTATCAAGACGATTATCTGTATGTCCTCTCTCTACCTTCAGTAGCAAACAGCAACAAAAACAGGGATGACTGCTTTGTTTGCAATATTGCTATCACAAGATTACTCAGAAATTTCACAGCCCCATTCCAATATCTTTTCAGCACTGAAGTGTAGTTTCCTCATGTTGCAGCATTGAAATGTTTCTGTGCAGAAGATCTAAGGTATATGGTGGTCCCAAAGTTGTTACTCATAAAAGAGAGGTCAGCATGCACACACCCTTCCATAGAGCTGTGATTGTTCTGTGCAGAAGATGACAGGAGAAAGACAACTCGAAGGATTCCTTAAAAGGTGTATTATATCTTAATAATTTAGTGCTATCAGAGGATTCAATGTCTTAAAAGCACAGACTGAATCCCTGGTATGAGACTTTTTCTGCCATCCATTCTTTCCTCTAGGGGGCATATTTATGAGTGTGTTTTCTTGTCAGTATTTTTATTTCCCTCATTTGGTCTTCAGGAAAGACATAGATTTACCATTTTATCACAGTTGCTTTTTCATCAAGCAAGATTTATCTTCTCTAGGAATACTTAGTGCCATTGTCTAGGGTGCTTAATTGATTCTAACAAGTCTAAACATACATAGATGTTTAGATCTCATAAACTTATACACAGTGTAGGTTAATTACCAACAATGTGATATTACACATTGATAAAATTTTATTATAATAAAAAATGAGATGGTTTATATCTGATAAACATCTCTAAACATCCTGAGAGATAATTGGAGGTTAGAATCTGGAAAATTAAGTCCATATGCATTAATCCTAGCAACAAGTCTGCGCTTTCTCCACTTGCATCTAGCAATTTCTACTAAAAGCTTGTCACAATTGTTCAACTGCGAATGAGTTTTAAGTCATTTTTAACTTACTATTACATTATGATGGGTTCCCTAAGTTGTCTGTTTAAGTTAGTTGGCTCCTTTACTAAATAATACATGCATTTTCCTATTAAAAGTAAGCTCTCTTACAGTTCCTCCTTAGAACTCTGTATTTTTACAATAATTAGTGGAAATTAGTTAGCTTGTTAAAATGGAGTTATATGAGATCTCGTTGAAACATAGCCTGTAAAGTGTATGTAGTTACTGCCTAATTTCATCAGACTCTGAAATTGCATAAAGCATTGCCAAAGAATGCTACTGGATATTTCAGGTCTCTAGAGAAATGTAGGTTGTGTGTCAGATTTGGTCAGGAAATCTGATTTACCTGTCTTGATGAGAAATTCTGATTTGCTAACAGCTGTGTTCTTACTCAGTGCTTAACAGCTGAGAAACCTTTCATATATAAGGAGAGAGACGGAGTGAGAAGCTGCGGTTTGGGAGCTCATCTGCCTGTAAACCACTGTTATTCAAATTCTCATTTTAATAAATATTCAGCTTATATGGGAAGAATTGTGATAAGTCTATCTCAAACTGATTCATGGACTGATTATACGGTAGTATTAATTAACATCGTGGGACAGACAAATTAGAATCTCCATTCTGCCAATAAGTTATATGGCTATGGAATTGCTGTGGGTTACTTTTTAACCATTAGTGTTTTTCCCCTTATTCTCAAGAGCTGTTAAAACATAGTGCAAATTGAATGACACAATTTGCACAGTCAGTAACCAGAAGAGAAAGAAAGAGCTTATCAAGAGAAAGCACCAGAAAAGTGTCAAGAGATGGTCTCTTCCTATGCTCTCATGTACTGTCTCTGTAACACTTTTTAAGTGCTTTGAGTCAGCTGTCCTGCCCACTCTAAGCAATTACTGCTCTGCTTGCTCTGCAGTGCCACTCCTGATTGTGCTGAAAAAAGTAGATTGTGAGACCTTTACAGGTTACATGTATCAGAGTAGTTAAAGATATCTAGATAATTATAGTATATTTAATATACATTTATTTTTGCGTGGTCAGACCCTAGAAATTGGCAGGAATGGGCATATAAGGGGTTGAGAACACTTTAGGCTAGCAATGTATGGCCCTTGATATACAGTACAACTAAGGCAATTGCAAATAGATGCTTACCTAGGCATGGTAATTTCATGGCCTCACCAAGTTTTGCTCTGCATGGTCAGGGACCAGCTTTTCATTGTCTTATTAATTATGCAGTGCACTATACGTATGATATCCACTCTCACTCTCAACCAGACAGCAGTTCTCATCAATATTCAAAACTGATAAAGGTGTTTTAAGGAGCTGCAAACATTTGAATGCTGATATGACTTTTACATCTTAATTTTCTCTTCTAATATAGCCACTGCTTTATTCAGCATTTGGAAAAAAAAAACAGAAACAAAAACCCCTATATTATGTCTTTCTGCTGTTACATAGGAACAGAGGGAGAAGATAAAAAATATCAAGCAGATGAGGAAATGCATACTCTGTGAAGAGTATAGTTTCATAGCATTTTAAGCCTGGCATCTGGGTTTCAGTTATAAGTTCTTCTTTACTAACACTGTTAAATCGTTACCCTCAGCTATAGCAATCTCAAACCTACATTTTGAGATGCTTTTGGGTCCTCAGGTTAGAGATGAGTCCCTCCTACAGTTTGGACAGCAAATGTGTTGTTGCTGAGAGTTGATGCCCCTAACCAAATGGGTTTTTTTGCTAGAGGCAGGCATTCTAGTCTGGTGAAGGGGGAGGCTCTGGTAGCTGGCAGCAGTCTGCTGCGGCTTACTTCTCAAAGCAAAGGGAGGATGTCAGCCCAGCTTTGGTCCCAGCTGGGATATAATAGTAATAGTAATAGAATAGAATAGTAATCCCCGAGCTGAGAGCAGTGGCCCAAGGAGCCACACAGGCTCAAGGAGCTCAACAAGTCAAAGTCTAGGGCTAAAACCATATGATAGGTCTGTAGCCTTTAATATGTATATTCAATGACAGTGCAGGTGTGTGTTGCCCATAGACGGAAGACTGACAAATGATACATATCACTACCTAAATCTGAACTAATTCCATGGGATGTAACAGAGGATGCATTAACATCATTATGCATTCATAAGTGAGTAAAAAAACTGGTTTAAAGTAAGGGGGAGCACTGCCTTTGCTGGCATAAAACTTTTCACTTAAAAAAACCCAAACAAACAAAAAACTCCCCAAAAAACTAGAGCATCCGTTAGCCTTGTTTTCTTCTAATTAACTTTCTGTCATGGAAACATCTAGTTCTTCAAAGTTTGCTAAAAACAACAGTAAAAAAATATTTACTCTGAGTTTAGTTGTTACTGCTTTTGAATTCCAGGTAGTATTTGACATTATCAGAGCATGAAACAAAATCTCACTAGCATGCTTGCCTTTCATTCTTCTATTTGTTCCATTTCAATTAAAGTTCATTAGGCAGGTGTTGGTTTAGTTGGACTATTAATTGTTAATAATTACTAAAATATTACCCATGTATTACAAAGAATACTGTCATTCCATTGATTTATCTGATTTAGAAAACCAGGACAGCTTGTGAGTGTTAGAATGCACGATGTGCACCGTTCTGGAGAATTCATTATTTCTTCCCTAGTTGTTCTTTTCTGACACTTCTTTCTTTGCCCCAGGCATACACTTCAAGTAATTTATCTCAAGGTGGTTATATATTCTATCAAAGCAGAAGTTCCTCGAAAGTAGGAAAGTTTTCTGGCCAAGACTGACAATTACTATTCTTCCTTTCCTAGTTCCCAAGGAAGTTCCTCACTGAAATCTCCCGACGCTTCTGTCTTGCTTCAGCTTGTATACAAAGGTACAAACTAGAACAAAGCTCATCTGTTGACATCTCTGTTGCATTGTCATTTATTGAACATAAAAGCTGCCCTAATATATCACACCAGTTGATGGTGACAGATACCAGTAGTGGATGACTGGGAAGAATATACTCAGTTCAGTTACAATAAACTGATGTTAGAGCAGTCAGAATCTTAGAGTCTTTTTTGTTTTGGTTTTTAATGTCTTAAATGCTTGTAATATTTCAGACTATGATGTAATTAGTTCTAAATTAGTTGCCTAGAAGAATGACCGATATCACAATGAGAATCCATGATGGTCTTTCATGTAAATCTCTGGGACAGACAAACTTGCATGTGATCCTCTTAGCTCACTGTACATTTCTTAGTTCCTTTTAGTCTTACTGTTACGGGTTTTCCCAGGATTAATTTTCAGGACTCAAAGTTGAGCAAGACAAGAATTTAACAGTTGAGCACAAGTTGTTTTCTGTTTCTTTTCTGTTTTAGCTACACACACCTGTGTAGGACTGAAGTCAGTCTTGGTGTGACCTGGTACAATTCCCAGCAAAGGCTTGTTCCATGGAGAAGTAATTGATGTTGTAGACTTTCACTGATTTAGAAAGAAGAAATTAACCTAAATTTTGATTTCAATCATCCATTAACTGTTGGAGTAAGCATTTCTTTGTAGGACACTGGCACTTCAAGTTGTTATAACAGTTTGAGAAAATCTGAAGTCTTGTTTCGCTTGATACTATTTTGTGTTTATCTACTGTAAACCTGTGTGAAATTCAATTTATCAGTGAATGAATAAAAGCTATAGTCAAAGCAAGATAAATCAGTTCTGTCTTTGTGTTAAAATGTATAACCTATCCATGGGAAAATGATGTCACAAATTAAATCAAAGACAAGTCAGATACTCTGTAAAAGCTATATACCTTGTTCTCTTGGAAACGTCATTGTAGTTTGC
Source organism: Colius striatus (assembly GCF_028858725.1). NCBI lineage: Eukaryota > Metazoa > Chordata > Aves > Coliiformes > Coliidae > Colius > Colius striatus. The sequence goes on from NC_084766.1 coordinate 12,844,828, forward strand.
AATTTAATTTTAGCCTGAATGGGAAACTGTATACTTTCAAGGATACCTTTCTGCTACACTTGTTAATAGCTAATCAAATGATCTGGTTGGTCCTAGTCAATATTCTTCTTTTTACATTCTTGTCCGAAAAGAAAAAAAAATCCAGGAAATTTATAAGCATTCAGATAACAATATGAGCTGCTAAAGATTTATCCTTTCCAACTCTGACCTTTCTAGTATTCTGAACTACAGCAGGAGATTTTAATAGGAGAACAGCAAAAAAGCAGTGGCTTGAGCTTGGAAGCATTGAAGTGCACTGGAACATGGGTGTTTAGATTTGTGAATTAAATTACAAGAACTTCAAATGTGATGATTCTCACACAAATACCACTTGTGTTAATAGGAATCTCTAGATCCTAGCAACTGTAGCATGTTGCTAACCTTTTGAGTTTCTGCTTTATTGGCTTCTGTGAGGAGTTGTATTAAAAAAAAAATCTATCACAATTCATGGAAGAGAAAGGATGAACTAGATGGCAATTTGATAGATCAATATTCAGACACACCTGTAGGACTCCAGAAAAGATGTAAATTTAGCTGTGCTTGAGTTGCCTGAAGCCATTCCTCTGATGTAGTGAGAGCTTGTACAAATGTGCAACCAGTGCCTTGGGCCCTAAAAGGTAGCTTCTCGTTATCTGTGTGGTCTTACAAGCTAACATCTCTCACTGCAACACTCATGATGCTTGATAGTGGCTGTTTAGATAATTATTTTAGCATTATCCTGTTTAGCAGTGTTTTGTTCGCAGTGGCTTTGTTATGAGCAAACTGCTTTCAAGACCCACAGGCACAGCTGTCTGCACTGAGACATCTCAGAAGAGTGGCAAAAGTGAGAGATTTTTTTCACATACTAAGGAATCTTATAAACAGGGTGATGAGAGGAGGACTCTAAGAATTCCAAATTACAATGGATAAGGCTTTTGTGTAGCATTTGGTGCCCCACAAGGACCTTTCTTCTGCATCTTCATGAGGCTTCACAAACTTGCATAATTTGACTTTCTTTTTCAAAGTAATCGGGTAATTATTAATAGAGTCATGCTTTGGTTTTCCACCTTGCAGTAGTTCCTTTTTTAAAGTGATTTACTCTCTGAACTATTAGTTTTGACTAGAGTGTGAATTATAAAATAATAGGGGAAATGAGTTTGTCCAGAGGCAGCTTTTATTAAATGGCAAAGAAGCTCAATCCAATAATTAATCTCTCAATTTTATATGTATTGTATGCATCATTGCAGCACTTAAATGTGTGAAGAAATGCTACTAATTGATAACTTGAAGGTTGATTTTCCTGGTTACAACTTAGATTAATTAAAAATTTGAGTCAGTTATTACCTGCAGGAGACAACACAATTTTTTAGCATATGTATCTGTTAATGAGATGCAGCTGAGAAAGAGAGAATTCTGGCTAAGTACCAGGAAAGTCTGTCCAGTTGTGACAGGTTTAGGACATTTCTGAACAATCTCCCAGATAAAATAGCTGAAATTCTTTAAATCTTTGTTGTAATAAAAAATATGTCAAAGGGAATTATTCTGCAGTAGATAACACTGAATTTGGTAATTAATACATATTCATGAGCTCTGGCTCTTAAAGTTACATCATTGAGTTGTTCATAGTGTTTACATTAGGAGTCCAAAACACTCCAAAGACCAGGGAGCCTACCTGAGACTCTGACTTGTTCTTCCCAAGACAGTCTTTGGCCTTTTGATTCTAAACTCTTTCTTATCCCCATGAACACTGCAGAGTTTCTCATCAATCACATCAGTATAATTTTTCAGTACTGTCCTGGTCTAGGATAAGATGAGAAGTCCCTGAAACCCACTGGCTCAGTGCCTTCACATGGCTCCAAGTGTGAGCACTGCTCAGTGCATTTGATTTTGAACACTTAAGTAATGCTCATGTATTCCAGTTAAATACTGATCTCTCTTACTAAAATTATATTTTGCAGCATTTAATATTTACTACTTAGGGGAAATAGAGAACTTCTTAATCAGAAAATGAAAGGCAAGGAAATCTTAGGGTCACTGTGTATTTAAAGTGCCTAACATCAGCTGAGAATAGCAAGAACTAGAACATCATTTCAGTAAAACAAGTGTTAGCCTGATTTTGCATTCTCAAGTTAACTCATTTTGTACGTTGAAGAAAGTCCACAAGGATTATTTTCACCTGCCCCAAGCTTTTCTGCAGCAGTCTCTCTTAGCTTCTGGACCTGACATTTTATGATGAATAATATTTCAATTAAGTGCAAAACCCCTAGATTAATAAAATACAAGTTTTGTACCTTTGTCTAACTGAAATATGGAAATCTGAAAGTTAAGACTGGATGCACCTCATACATGCTTTTAAGGTAAGCATATATGCTCTTGCTCATATACCTTATAATCAAGCAGGTAGTTACATGACAGCCTTCTGTTCCTGAAGTGTAGTATAGCATTTCTTCACCCTGTAATCATAATCCCACAATCTTGCCTCCTGAAATAGTCCTTGCACTTTTAACTAGTGTTACCAGAGACAATGGAAAGAGGACATGAATAAGGTTTGTCAGATTTGGTCATTAAGCAAGAATACTTAATATTCTGCAACAGTGATAGCAAAGCAACAGATTTTCCTGAATTTGTGTAGAAGAGAATATGGTGATTAGTAGCCCTTCCCAATATGAACTACTGTGTCAATTTGTCAAAGGCTTTTTGTACTTTTCTGATTTGCTAGATTACTCTTTGTTTACTTGTTTCTTCTCAGACCAATTTAATGTCTGCTAATTTACCCTTTTCAATTCATTACAGACTCATTTACCTTTTTTCCTCTGTCCTAGAAACTTCAGAAGCTAATCACTCCTTGTAGGATTATATTCTGCAGATCATTGGCCTGAGAATGACATATAAATTAGGTTCTCTCCTACCATCAGGATGCTCCTGTATAAGCCTACCTTTTCTCTACAGCTTAGCTAAAACATCTGGCAATTTTCATGAGAACTAGATGGCTGCCAAGATCTCACATTGTTGCAAAAACTGAGACACAATTGATCAGTTACCAGTAGAGTGTTAAGATTCAACCAAAAGGATTAAAAAAATCTGGATGTTCCAACATCCTCTCTCCAGGCACATTAATCATGAAGAAATCTTGAGTAACAACTTTGCTAAACTGTATTTGTAGTTGGAAAAGACTGCTTTCTTCTGATCTAGATAAATGAGGTGCTATGAGAACAGTTAGTATGACAAAATCAAAGTGCTAAAAATTCTTCAGAATTGCTCAGCCCTACATTTAATTTGAATAAGAACAGTTTTTGTAATTTTATTCTATGAGCACCAATTTGTTGTATTTGTCCCCAAAATCAACATTCAAAATGTATGGTGATCATTAATGTTCAGAACCATATGTGAACATCAATGCTTGGGCTTCATATCTCTCATGTTGAACTTCTTTGTGAAGAGGTACAAAGCTTCTTTTATACAAAAGGCTTTGAGATTGTAAAATTGCATTTAAAATAGAATGCTATGTCCCAGTCAGGTTGACATCTTTGGAAACCTAACTCCTAGGCAAATGACAAGAACTTTAGGAAAGAGTACAAAAACTTCTGGAAGTGGAAGATCTAAATTTGCACTTTTAAAGCTTTTCATGTTTGAAAATTGCTGCTCAATTTAAGTAGAATTGGTTTGTGAAAAAAAACACTAGTTATGATTCATTGTCACGAAGTAGTGAGAGTAGTATTGTTAAATTATATACTCATCAAGGAAGCAGAAGTGAAGACATTAATGAATCTTCATGTTTTAGCCTCTATTTTTTATGTGATTGGTTGGAGAAGCTGCTAAACTTTCTAAAATATCAGAAAGAGATTTTCTCAGGCAATTTGAGGGTAAAGAACAACTTTTTCACTTTTGATCCATATGTGTATTAACTCACCAGAGAACAGAATATGGCTGAATATCACTCTAGTGCACTACTTTCTTCAGTCCAACTGCTTTATATAGCCCAGGCTGCAGTTCTCTAGATTGTTGTCCTGAAACCAACAGCTGTCAAATACATGCTATTTATGCATCACTTTGCTAAAAGAGGAAAATGCAATTCATTAAGGAGATACAAGGCTATAAAAATTATTAAAGCTTAGATTTGATCCTTAAATCAATGTCTTCTTTTTTTTCTGTAACTTTTGTATCTTTTGTAAGTAGTAATCTTGTTCCATATCAAAGAATAGCATAGTAAGATTAAGAAGTTTCTCCTTTCTTTCCCAAGTTCTGGTAATTCCTTTTTCTACTTGAAGATCATAGAATCATAGAAAGATATGATTTTTCTTTCCTCAAGAAGCCTACAGACTGGTGTGAATATCTTTGTAGTATCTCTTCCTTTACAAAAGACTGTTTTTAAAATTGCCTATGTGAAGGCAATGTTTCAAGAGAATTTGAAAAAGAGACAATTTCCCATCCCTTTTCCAAGATGTTGTCTAAACCTCCAGAAGTAAAAGTTCTAAAGTTTCATTCAAGACAAAACCTGCTTCATTTTCTCCTACCTCCAATAGAAGGCCCTTTTGCTTCATAATCTCTTTTCTTTGCCTGCATTCTGAAATGTGCCGGAGTGCAGGACTGAGCCTGGATAGTCACTGACTTGCATTTGGCAGCTATGACTTTGTTGCTTCGCTGCCTTTTGTAATTTCAGTGTCTAAAGGCAGCAGTACCAGATAGGAAAATTCATAAAAAACTGGCAAAAGAAGTTTCAGAATTGTTGGCAGTCATCTTTTGGGGACTCATTTAGAACATCAGATGATAAAGAAGACTGGAAGAGGGCACGTGTCCAACAGGCCAATTTGATGCTTTGTTGCATACATGCAGAACTACACTCCTGACTGTCTACAGATCATAAAACAAGTGGTAAATAAAACTCTAGCTTTTCAAGATGGGGAAAAAAAGGGGATACCTCAGAATAAACTGACAAAATATATATGAGGAAGTGCTATGTAGCATTTACACCCCCCAGTGTTTCGAGTATACATTGATGTAAATACAACTCACTCGAAGTGTAGTTATGTGCACCCTTAATTATCTGATTGTTTTCATGTAACAAATTCAGTCAAAATAGCAAATCTAATACAGGCTGAGTTATGTGATTTTCATGAGGTACTGAAGCAACGTGTGCATTAACTAAAAAATTTGGCAAGAAGATTGTAATGAGAAAGCAAATGAGGGAAAGAATGAAGATTGTACCAATAATATTTACTGACAAAAATTAATCTAGGAGGGCTTGCTAACATTTGCAAAGTTGCACATAAAAGGCTGCAGTAGCGTAGTAGCAGAGAGGCAGATGTTAGCAGAATAAAATGTAATCAAAATGAATGCAAAGAGGTTCTTGCTCAGTGGAAAAAACAATAGCAAAAAACATAAAATGTGAGAATGCTGACCAAGAAACAGTGTTAGAGAAGTAGGATCTTGGGAGTGCTAAGTTTAACATAAGCATGCAGATTGGTGCTGCTACAAAACTGCAAATATTGGAATAGAACAGAAAGAGAACTTTTTTTAGCTGTCTTTGGACAGAGAATGAATGGTAGTTTTCTTAGAGAACATTCTCTGGCATAAGCAGTATCACAGAATTGTTATGGAAGCGGTTGTGCTAGGTCACTGTGTCCAACTGACCCTAACCAGTTCCATTAAATGACCATAGCAGCCCTTCCTGTCTTCACAACTGACTTTTCAAATGGATTGAATTTGTAATCACCACTCTGAATTTTTAGGCAAAATGCTAGCCTCAATTATGATACTTACCTGTGCTTGGAGTGAGAGAAATTGTCCCTAATAGCCATTGCTTCTGGATTTGCCCTTTTTGCAGGACATTTGATGTACATTATTCTTCTGCTACCTAATAAGGACAAATGCTCCCATATTTCTTCTGTGTAACCTGTTTATCACTGCATCTCTTCACTGAGTTTTCAACCTCCTTCTCTTTAAGAACATTTGAGAACAAGTATTTCTTCAGACAGTGTTTTTTTTCCAGTTTTTCCCTTTGCTGCTTCCATCTTCATCTGACCTTTCGTGCATAGTCTACAGAGGACTAAAATATGCTAAGAGGAATAGAGACAAAAACTTTTTTTAAGGCAAAAGTTTTTATGCTCTCCTTAGGTTAATCAACTTTTCAATTATCACTGAGTTAAAATAAGGCCAATTATGGAGAGCTCTATAAATTGGGATTTAAAGGAGAAAGTTGGATATTTCTGAGTTTATCACAGTGATTTCTACTACCAACAATTTTCACCTGACTCATGATTTCTAAATCCTCTCTTGCAGTGATCTTTCAGTGTTTTTTCTACTGAATTTTGGTATTAGCATTCTGTTGATTTATTTCCTCTATTGCTATCTAAATCTTACATCATATGGCTTTTGATAGATACTTTTGATTTTAACTTGCTGCAAGCTATGGCTGTTAGTTTCATGATGTACATTAGCTCTGGTATTCCATATTCTGGATTGTATTTTCATATTATTCCTTTTTGGTCTAATACTGCAAAATACATACGTAATTTTAAATCTGGTATTATTAAGTAGAGGCATAAAACTCTTCACACACAAAAGCAATTGTTTGAAGTAGCAGCTGTTCTTGTAAAGTTGTCAGAGTGATAACATACTTTCTCATGCTTCCAAACTGGATACCGTGTATTTCATTGAACACTTTTCTTACAGCTGTTAATAGAGGTGACATACGATTTTTACGATAGACCGATGTCAATATTGTTCAAAAGAAACAGCATTTCTTTTACTGTCAGTGCCTTTCTAATAATTTTTTAATTGAAAGCTGTATGAAATGCCATATACTATTTTACTTCAATGTTATTTAGGCTGTAGTAAGGTAAGATTTGTTTAGTTAGAAAAAGAATTTGGAAGTTCTAAGTTCTTCTGAAGTAATCAAAAATAGGTAGGGTAGTTTTCTTCTCTTCAAATCCCTCAGACTTGTGTAAGCTGCTAAGATAACAACTGACGTTAGATATAACTGCTGAGGGAAAAAAGGACAGATAAATCAAAAGTAACTACCCTTACTGATAAGAGCTGTTGGTGATGGAAATTAAAAAAACTTTTTCAAAATGCTGGTCTTGGAGGCAAGTGGATCATGGAGACTCGCAGTGTCAACAGATCTGGAACAGCAGGGAATGGGAGTTTCAGTCAGTCTTTTCCTGACAGCTCCTGCCATTTGCCTCTCCTCAAGGCAGACTGGCTCCTTACTGGTCCTCCCTGCTCCAGTGTGGTGTACCTCACATACAGGGCAGCCCTGCACGGGCCGCTCCAAAGTGTATTCATGTCGAGGGCTGCAGCTCCTCTCCACCTCCTGTGTGTGTCTCTGTAGCTCGGAGGCTCTGCAGCACAGCCTGCACCATGGCCACCTCCTCACACGCTGTCCAGGAGCACTGACCCAGAGCTGCCAGTGGCTCTCAGTCCTGCCGTGTCCCTCCAGGAGTTGCAGGGGCACGGCTGCGTTCTCACTACAGGTTGCAGAGAGATCTCCAGTCTGGTGCTCCTTTTTCCTTTCTCTATCTCTGACTGTGGGGTCTGCATAGTTGCCTCCATCTCATATCACTCGTACACCTCCTCTACACATTTCAAATTCCCATCCTTAAATAGTGATGGCAGAGGAGTCAGATTGGCCCAGCTCGGCTCAGGTGGATCCAAACCCCAGAACTGGGGGAAAGTCCAAGACCTTTTTACTGGGCATGCAATGGAACCCCCTTCTCCTGTTACCAGGTAAAAGTGTCTCCTCACGAACCCATGACAGATGGGACAAGATATCTACTTGTGTAACAATTAAATTTCATTTTTTCTGTAACAAAACTGTAAGGAACTTATCTCACTTGTAGATGAGATGTGTTACAAGAACAATTAATTTTGTTGTATAGTGATGCTTGCCATGTGGAAACTTAGCTGTGAAGAGGGGGTGACGGACAAAAGGACCCTTTCTTCTTCTATTAAACTGTAATTTGGTTAGTTCTAACACTGGATCACCCAGAAATAACAAAATATCAATAAAGATATGATTTTGAAGAAAAATAATCCCATTTACTATAGAGGAATCAATTTATAACCACAGGGATCTTTTCATTTAATAATATCTCAACAGGGAAATGTCTGTAATCACACAGACATGGTAAAGATGCTTAGACATGAAATACATTGCATACAGTGGTGGACTTGCCAGTAACTTCAAGGGAAGTATAATCTGCAGTTAGTGAAATACTGTGAATAAATGTCACAGTTACAGTAACAGAATATCACAAAGGGCCTTGTTTATGCTTTGTTTTAGCAGTAATCTGGTCTATGACATTGGAGAATTTACTTTATATATTTTTTTTAACCTTCATTTCAGACTTAGGCCGTAAAGTGCCTAGAGTAGACCTTATCTCCTCTGTGCCTACAGGATCTTTAAAGTGGAGCTTTGATCATATATAAGGCCACAAGGTACCAACTCACATTGTTTCTGAATGTAGGTACACTGCACGGAATCAGTGGTATTGGTGCCCTCCTACAGCGAATCACGGTTGCCTCTTGCTCTAAGCAATTGAGCAGAAGTGGGAAGTATTTAAGAGCTCACAAATATGTTTTACAAAAATTTCTAAATTAACTGCGTTTCATGATTTGTATTTTCCTATTCAGTTCATTATTCTTTAAACATTTCTTTCTATACTTTAGTATCTAAGCAAAAAAATCAATTTATCTAGAAAAAGCACTGTGAGAAGGTTGTGCTGGTGATCAACAGTTGTTTCCAGTCTAAATTCTATCTATAATATACTATTCTGGATTGTATTTAAAAACCAGTTACTTAGTAAGTAATGCAAAAATATATGTATATCTTGCAGTCTGATGTCTTCTTTTGTTGGAATGGATTGAAAAAACAATAAACTAATGCAGGAGGCTATAAATGTCTCAGGGAGGATAAAAATTTATATATGTTCTGTAATCTTATAACTTGCTGTACCATGTTATTTTAAAAGAATATTATTACACAGGAATCTTGATTAAAACTGAATGCTGAAGGAGGCATCAGTGGTTGTTTAAGCATTGCCGAACAGGGCTAATGGGAAAGTTAACAGTGGTAGTTGATGGAAGATGATTCTGATAAATACTCCATGGTAATAAGTAATCACATATTAAAAAATTACTTTAAAAAGTAATTACTTTAAAAAGTGGGCTAAATTTGCAGAGCACTGATTTGGAGTAGTAGTGTATTTGAACAGAAGCTAGTAGACAGAATGCAAGATTTAGGCCACAGATCAGAACTGTAAATAATGTCAATGTTTCAACCATAATTTGAAAATTAAAACCTGACAAGAAATAATGAGAAATTACATGTGAAGTATTACTTTCCAGGTCACCACAGTACTAGTCTGAGACAGCTGTTCTCTGAATTGATGCCCTAGCTCTTTGATAATTTGAATTATTCTAAACAAAAATGCATTGTGGACTAAGGTGTTGTGGTGTTGGTTCACAATTTTAAATGTTTTTGATTTGCAGACTACTCTTAAATTTGTGTATGGAGATAGTATTTCATATTACACCAATACATTGAGAAAATGAGGCATGCTTTCAGGAACCCAAGGTCTTCTTTGAATCTGGAGAACCTGTATGGTTATATTTAAGACATTGTTATCTTAGGTCTTTTTTTGATAAGCATAGTGAAACAGTTCTTTGAGTACAAGAGCTGTCTTCCTTCCTAAATGAGAACACATAGAGTAAAAACACTTGCCCAAAGAGCTCGTAGTTGTCTCGTGTTTCCTTAAGATTAAATTGACACCATCTAGCAAGATTGGCACTAGGGAGAGCTTTTCAGCTCATTGCACTGTCCTCCTGTTGCATCCAGAAATGTGCTCTCTGCTTGTTTGAGCCCTCATTTTGAGCTATTCCTTTTCACTTTCTATCCTGTGTAACTGTATTCTCTGTTTTCTATGATTTATGCTGGTCCATTCTGTAATTTACCTTCTTGCTCAGATGTGCTCTCTTCTGAAGTCCATCCTTTGATCCATATAAAGTGTAAGATCTCCCCAAATAGCTGCCTGATTCTACTGTACCTTTGCTCTTCTAGATCTTTGTGTTTTCTCTCACCAAGACTTAATTTTTTTCCTCTTTGATCTCCTCTGGGTTTGTTGTTATTCTCTCTGGTCTAAACAGACTGCCCTAAAGGCAATTTCTCCTTGCTCTGCACAATATACTGCCTGACTCTGATGCCCTCTTCTCGTTTGCTTTTTTACAGGTATTGCCTTATTATATTTCCAACCATTTATGATTCTTCTATGACACATATTTAATAGTTTTTATATAAAACTATATTTTATTATATTTTTGAAAATAACATGATGGAAGCCAAATGGAAAGCTTCCCTTTCAGCTCTTTCTTCCTTCTTATGGGCCATTTGTTTTCTGTTTCTAGGCTCATTACTGTCAGCAGGGAATACAACAAAAAGCAAAGCCCTTTTTCTTTTGTTGCCTCACCGTGGTCTTTTCTGTGGCATAATATCTTAAAAATTAACCTCAGTGAAAGTTACAGTCCAAGTTTCAGGGAGTTTATTAGGATTTCCTTACAGTTAGAAAGGGAAATGGTTATTTCTATTGGATAATTCAGTACATCTACAAATATATTACATATAGTTCAAGCAGGAGAGATCAGTCTCTCCTTGCAGGTGTCTCTGTTGACTGTAGAGAGGTTCTAGCACACTATGTCTACTTGTTGTCAACTAGGCATCTACATGAGTCACTAGAAATGAATAGTCCTCATAATCTGCAGACAGTGTATATGTGCAGCATAAATTCCATTAAGAGTTGTAAGAGAAGGTGGAATTAAGGGCATCAGTATTTGGAAATGTGTAAATTTTCCTTTTTGTGTCCCTTCATGGAGATCTCCATGGAGTTTTTGCTATGACTATGATTTTTCACTCTGACACAATGAACTAGTCTCACTTGCTATATGGGAGTCCACCTGAAATTGGTTTCTTTGCTTGTATTAAATTTGATCAAAATTTCTCAAAGAAGGTGTAAGACTTACAAAATAAGGATCTCAGTTATCTCAGTCCTGAACCAAACACAAAATTTAAGTAGGAATCATCTTCAGGTGAACAGCAAACATCTCTGAATTTATCTATTCTTTTTTAATGGAGTAGAAATGCAAAATCCAGGGAAATGTATGTCATAATGCTAGTAAATGAAGGACACTACACATTGAAGAAGAATGCCTTTTCAAGTTGAATGCACAGAGACATCCTTCTGTGGGCTATTTATGAGCTTAACATACCATGAGTGACTAGCAAAATACTCTTAACTTTTGTGAAGTAAAGCCTTCTGTAATTACCAATACTATATAATTAGTATTTTTTAATAAAGTATTACCATAAATCTCATGAATCATAGACTGAAAGTAACAGAAAAAGGACCATCTTTTTTCTGCTGAGAAAAACATGAAAAATTAATAAAGCACGGACTAACATCTCTAGTTGCCACCAAATTCTAAGATTCTGGAAGAACTGATTTTCTTACCTGGAGGTTGCAGAGATCATGTCAGGGAGGAGTGCTGAATGAAGATGAAATGGAGGAGGAGGATGGGAATTAAATGAGCAGATTTCTTTTCAGCTCTATACATTCTTCTTGTTTGCTTTTGAAACATGATTATAGCCTTCTTATATAAAGAGCTGCTTTCACATGAAGTGCAGAGATGATGCAGTAGTTGTGTGTGCCTGCAGGACATAACACTTGACAAGGAGATTTCCAGGAAAGAAAGCAGCACTGTGACTGAATTGTCTTTTGAAGATTTTTTTCCAAGTGCATCATCACAGGGATACAAATCTAGGCCCGAGCAAGGTATCACGACTGTGTTTTATGGGAGTGCTGGATTTAATTCAGAACCTGCAAATGTGGTGAAACAGAATATTTGTGGGGAAATTATTGAATTTCAAGTTCTTTCAGTCTCCATTTCTGTGATTGCTCCTGAAAAGCGAGTTTTATTTGTTTAGGGCTAAACTCAGTAGTGCTTGAGCTGTGTATCTTGAGTTTGACCATCAGTGAAGTGGTTGAGAGAAGGAAGAGGGTTTCAAGTTAGATTTTACCTGTGCACTGAAGGAGATAATATGTTTTATGGAACGGAATTAGTATTTAAAATGTATCCTTGTTACCTAGTGTGTCTTATCACTATCTGCTCTCCATGTAAAATGCTTGTATGTTTACACACACAAAGTGTTTTAAATTCATTATCACAACACTGGATTATTGTGGCAACCATCTGTCCAAAGGTGTGTCATTTAGCAGTTGGACAGATAGAGACAAGATCAGGTTCAAAGCAGGACAGGACTGCACATATTGAAACACACTGTGAGAAGAACACAGGAGGTGTTAAGACCACTGTAAGCTGACCAGAAGCTTTACCATCATCAGCCCTTCTCTCCATCAGCTGAGAAGGAACAAAGTAAACCAAAAAAATGAAAGAAAATCTTCCAGATTAAATAGACATATCAAAATAATGAGTTCTTAAATTTATATATTAAATAGATACTTAATGGTACCTAGAAGAAGCAATACCACAGTCTTATTTCAATGTCAAAATTTTCCAATGCTTTTACTAGCAGCCAAATTCATAAGCAACATGTAGACTGGTGTAAGTTAGCTGGAAACTTTAAAAATCAGTGCAGTAAATTAACAAACACCTGTAAATGGAAGTTTGTTTGTGGACAAGTTTTGTACATGACATAGGACTCTATATACTATGAAATTGTGTATCGTTATTCTAGCCAGACCATATAAAATAAAGTATTTTATGTGCTCTGGCACATAGATTTATAACGCATACTTGTTATCTAAACTCGGTATTGCTGTCCTTCAAATTTTTGTGTAATCAGTTCAAAAACCATTATAGGATTTAGGCTTTTGTTAAAAAAAATGAACTGTAATACAATTGTTTGGGGGACAGCACTAGAGACAGATTGCAATGGGCAGATGAATATTTTTGTCTGAACTGAGTAGTATAATAAGCAATTTTGGCATAGGGTCACTAGTTCTGCTTCTGACTTTTGCTTACTCCAATTAGTTATGTCTTGTGTGTATTCTTGAACCGCATATTGGCAAGTATATAGGATCACAGGGTACCTCAGCTTGGAAAGAACCTCAAGAGTGCTCCATTAGCTCAAAGCAGGGCCAGCTATGGGGGCAGGCCATGTTACTCAGGGCAATATCCAGTCACGTCTTGGAAACTCCCCAGAAGGGAGACTGCACAGCCTCTTTGGGCAACTTGATAAATTGCTGGGCTGTCCTCCTGGGAATACGTTTTCCTTGTAGCCAGGTTGAATGTCTCATGTTCCAGATTACTCCTGTTATCTCTCACACTGTGTACCCCTGAAGTCACCTCTGGGCACAACAAAATCCCACTTCCCCGTGTGTGTCTTCTCACAGGGTAAGTGCTCCATGACCTGATGGCCTGCTGAACTTGCTTCAGTTGACCAAGCCTTTCCTCTACTGGGAGTGTCAAAACTGGATACATTGTCTTGATGTGGTCTAAGGAGAGCCAAGCCCAGAGGTATAATCACTGGCATCTGCTGGCTCTGATATGGTTCAGGTGGCCCAGAATATCTTTGTCCTTATTTTCTGCCAGGGCACACTGCTGGCTCATGCCCAGCTTCCTGTCTGCCAAGACGCCCAGGTTTTTTTCAGCAGAGCTTCTCCCCAGCCAGGCAGCCCCCAGTCTGTGGTGTTTGTTACTTTCTTGTCCTAGCAGCCAGATTTTGCATTTGTCTTTTTAAAAATAAAAATTGGAATGTTCCTTGCAGTTCTTTTTCCAGTGACTGAGTACTCTTTCCATGGACTTGATACCTTAAGGAAGGAAGAAGTCTCTTTGATCTTCCTGACCACCACCTAGAGTGGCAATACTTTTCCATTAGATAACTACAATTGACAGAGGTAATAGACTTTTCATTAGGGATGATGATATTCATTGCTTCTGGTTTGTAATTTTGGGTAGTCCATCTCTGTGGAGGTGTTACAAGGCCTGTATTAAAAAAAGCACTTTAGCTTTTCTACTTTTTGACTTGTGGTATCTGAAGAATTGAGTAAGATACATTTCAAGTAAGGTAGGAAATGCCACTGGAGTGTATCACATCCACAACAAAGCAGTTTCACTAGGAAGAATGCATCTGATTAGGAGGTGAATAGCCTTTATCTGCCACCTGAGCTGCCTTTCCCTGTTTGGGGATATTTTTTTGCTGCAGCTGGAAGCTGTCTCATTGTATGTGGGTTGTGACAAGTAGTGTCAATGGACACTGAGCACCAGTCAATCAGTAGCTTACATCCAGTATATCTGTCAAGGACCCAAATCAAAGAAAGTATGCTGTGTTTGTAAGCAAAATTTACCTCCTTGCTGCACATTTTACCTTAAAGTTGATATTCCAGTAAATCCGGGTACTTCAATAGTACTTTTGAGTATTGTTCAAGTACCTATAATAAAAGCCTTTATTTGGCATACATACATGACTTCCCATTCATTAACTCAGTGCAGCTATCTAAGCAGCCATTGAAAAGGTAGCCTTCTGTTCCTCTAGCCAATTGTTTATCCAGGGCTGAGACTTATTTTTTTTATTGAATTGATCTTTCCTTGCTTATTCAAACCTACTGCTCATGGAAGCAGACTTATTTTTTGCATTATATCTACCAGTATCAACTTTCCTATCTCCTTAATAAAATTATAATGTTAAGATAACCAACTGGTTTGTTTATAGTGGTTGGCCTGTCTCAGAAATAAAATTCTGATTCAGTTTTGGAAGTGTAAGCCAGCCTGGCATAGAGCTGTTTGCTTCTTGGATCAGCATGTCTAGGTGTCTTGAATATGTGCAGTTTACTTGAAAAGTTGAACTGGTAAAATTAGGCACAAGCTTAACATATATATGTGTTCCCAATAATTCTTCAGATGCCTCTGGTGTATTGTTTCAGTTTCTGAATTTGCAATAATTCACTCATACTGCAAAATTAAACAAAAAAGTACAAGATTTTAAATCATTATTCCAACTGAGTACTACTTAAACAGTATAATAAAATTACAGAAGACAAAATTACTACTGTAAAGTAGTATTTTAATGTAGTTATTGGAGTGTTAGTATGAATAGCAGTTACATATTTGCACTCCATGCTACTGAAAATATTTTCTGTGAGTACTTAGTTCATTGTTTAAAGTATGATTATTTTTTTTTTTAAACCCACAAGTTATTTAAGTAAATATATGCTTTTGCTCCAAAACAGGCAACTCTCTAATAAAAATGCATGACTCAGTAACATATACTGGTTTTGAAAACTGTTTTTCAAAAATCTTGTTTCCAATTAAAAGGTGCTAATTTTATGCAAAGGATTTAACTGTTCTGCATCTACACTTGAGTGTCTCTTTTTTTCATGCATTGTCATTGGAATAGAGAATAGAAGTAGAGGATTGGTTTGGAACAAAAAGAAATTTTCATTTCCAAAAACAAAGGAAACTTGGAAGCATTTAAATCTGAATGCTGAGTCACAGGAATAAAATATCATAATTCAGAGAATAACTGGACATATGTTGTTGATAAAATGTTCCAAGAGACCATTTTGCCATCGCTGGCAGACATTTATTTTCTAGAATTTGTCTTACAGAACAGAAGTTGTATTTTGATAATAGATTAGATGCTTTCAAAATCAAAGAGCTGTCTGAAGTTTGTCTCATGTTTTGAAATATTAAATGCTACTAATCCACTCCTGAATTAACAGATTAAAACAGTGGCATGTGGATGATCAGTTATTGAGGTGTGTTTTTAATTCTATGTTAAATAGCCAATAGAAAATGTATATGAGAGAGCAGAGATGAGCAACACACTTGTCAAAAGTGCATTGACCGAGGATGCAGAGAAGACCAAAGTACTGAATGCCTTCTTTGCTTCAGTCTTTAAGACCAAGGCTGGCCCTCAGGAAGCCCAGTCCAGCAAGGATAATAGGATGTCCAGGACAGCAGAAGAGGAAGAGGTTAAAGACTTGTTGGCCAAGCTTAAGGCTCATAAGTCAATGGGTCCTGATGGGATGCATCCTAGAGTACTGAGGGAGCTGGCTGATGTGATTGCTAAGCCTCTCTCCATCATTTTTGAACAATCATGGAGGACAAGCGAAGTACCTGAGGACTGGAGAAAGGCCAATGTCACTTCAGACTTCAAAAAGGGCAAGAAGGATGACCCAGGAAACTACAGGCCAGTCAGCCTCACCTCCATCCCTGGAAAGGTGATGGAATAACGCATCCTGAATGTTGTCACTGAACATATGAAGGAAAAGATGATTATCAGGAGGAGTCAACATGGATTCACCAAGGGGAAATCCTATCTAACCAACCTGATGTCCTTCTATGAGTGCATAACCGTCTGGCTAGATGAGGGGAGAGCAGTGGATGTCATCTACCTTGACTTCAGCAAGGCTTTTGACACTGTCTCCCATAATATCCTCATCAGAAAACTCAAGCAGTGTGGCTTAAATGACTAGACAGTGAGGTGAATCGAGAGCTGGCTGAATGACAGAGCCCAGAGGGTGGTGATCGATGTCACAGAGTCGAGTTGGAGGCCTGTGGCCAGTGGAGTTCCACAGGGATTGGTTTTGGGGCCAGTCTTGTTCAACATCTTCATCAACGACCTGGATGAGGGGACAGAGTGTACCCTCAGCAAGTTGGCTGATGACACCAAACTGGGAGGACTGGCTGATTCCCCAGAGGCTGTGCTGCCATTCAGCAGGATCTCAACCGGCTTGAGAGTTGGACAGAGAGGAACCTCGTGAGGTTCAACAAAGACAAGTGCAGAGTTCTGCATCTGGGAAGGAACAATCCCATGTACCAGTACAGGCTGGGGATCGAACTGCTGAAGAGCAGCTCTGCAGAGAGAGACCTGGGAGTCCTGGCTGATGATAAACTAAACATGAGCCAGCAATGTGCCCTCGTGGCCAAGAAGGCCAATGGCATCCTGGGATGCATCAAGAAGAGTGTGGCCAGCAGGTCAAGGGAGGTTCTTCTCCCCCTCTACTCTGCCCTGGTGAGACCTCATCTGGAGTCCTGTGTCCAGTTCTGGGCTCTTCAGCTCAAGAGGGACAGGGAACTTCTGGACAGAGTCCAGTGCAGGGTCACCAAGATGATCAGGGGACTGGAACATCTTCCTTATGAGGAAAGGCTGTGGGAGCTGAGGCTGTTTAGTCTGGAGAAGAGGAGACTGAGGGGAGATCTTATTAACATTTACAAATATCTAAATGGTGGATGTCAGGAGGTTGGGACATCCCTTTTTTCTATAGTAGCTAGCAACAGGACAAGGGGTAATGGGATGAAGCTGGAACACAAAAAGTTCCACTTAAATATAAAAAAACCCTATCTCACTGTTCAGGTGATGGAGCCCTGGCACAGGCTGCCCAGAGGGGTTGTGGAGTGTCCTTCCTTGGGGGTCTTCAAGACCTGCCTGGACATATTCCTATGCGACCTGACCTACGTGAACGTGCAGGGGGGTTGGACTAGATGATCTCTGGAGGTCCCTTCCAACCCCTACCATTCTATGATGCTATGATCCTATGAAAAGATTGATTTCTACTATAGTAGTTCAAAATCCAAAAACATGGCAGTAGAATCTATTTTATTTTAAATAGCTTTACAGTGGGAGAAAAAAGGTGGAAGGGAAACAACAAAGGAGAAAATCAAGGAAGTCATGAGTATCTAGAGATTTGGGGTTTTAATCTTTGTAATTAAATGCAAAACCATCTGGAAAGCCATAGCCAAACCACAGACATAAAACCCAAATATGCTAGTTTTCAGAAGGACTGTGTTTTTTTTAAATGTAACAAATTGATTTTCATGTCTTACAAAACACCAAGCTTATTAGAAGAAACCCCTGGGGAAAATGTTACATAAAGTTTTAATTTTTAGTCCTTAAAGCCATCTTTACACACATTTCACTGACATAATCAAGAAGCATCAAAATTGATAACATGTTTTTAAGCTGTATTACATTACATTGTTTTATGCTGAAGCAGTAGCAAAGTCTGTCAGTTAGGACTGACATTGTTGCCTATGGAAATAATGGTGGTTATTCACTCTGTCCATGATACCAGTTAATTGCATGAAATCTCTGAGAAAGAGAAAATTAGCTGTTATTAAGAAAGATCTACATTGTCCTAGTATGATATATATCACAGAAGTTTCTTTTTTTTTAATTAATATTGCAATATTTTTTCTCACCAGTGAGCCAACTCCTGAGTAAGATTTACTTATTAATGTTTACAAACTTGGGTCCTCATAGTTCTGATTCATTGTTTTGTTTAAATTCAACTCAAGTTACCTCAGCGAAGAAGGCAGTCATAGAATCTTTTTTAAACTACTGCTTGTGTTTCTAGAAAGAATTACAATGTAAGCATGAGAAACTATGTTAGCATGCAGAGATGGATGCTAATACTCTATTTGCCCATCAAATTTAGAAGAAAGATGGAATTAAACCTTTGGATTAGCAACCCATCTCCATTGAACAGATATGTGGGCTTTAGTTCTGCCCCGGTATAATCTGATACCAAAATATAGTTTGACTTTTATTGTACAAGATCATATTTTTCTGTATTGTTGACAAGAGTAGTTAATTTATATTTGTTGGTCTCAGTGCATTGTGATACACTTAGAAGAGGAAATTAAATCCGTGTGCAAGGTGTGATATTATATGGCACATTTACGTGCTGTTTTTGCATGAGTTTTATTCCTTTTCATTAGACAGGGTAGACTTGCTTAAATGGATGAATGAGTTGTATACTAGAAGATATTTAATATAGTCCAAATCCTATTTGTTGTAGATATTTTAAGTTTTATAATAGAACAAAGAGGAGAGAAAAAAGGATTGCCTCAGAGGTTAATTTCAGAGGTTACCCTACTTGACTGGTTTTCAGTTTTGTCCATTCAATGGAGCATCTGCATTCTGCCAATTAAGTTACTTGGATGTGACAAAAGGAGGGAATTTAATGATGCATGCTTAGCTTTGTTCACCAAACTTGAGGTCTGATTTTCAGAAGTTCTGTCCAAATGAGGTTACTTACCTTTCAGTGCTAAAATTCTCACTTTTAATTCTTCTATAAATTCAGAATAATAATTCAATATCATCTTATAGGGGCACGTTGCAGATAAATCTATTACTTTTTTTTTACTAAGTGCTGAAATAACGTGAAGATGGGAGACATGGAGAAGTTCATCCAACATTAATCCTTGTGTCTTTAAGGGTTGAATAGCGTGCAATAAATACTCTGACATGTTAACATGCCTCATAAAGAACAGTAAGGATTAAACAAAATAATACCTGCTGGGTACTTAATTGACCAACATTCACACTGAGCAATAACTGAGGCTGGAGTTCTTTGGGAAAAACAGTTATGATCATATAATGAAAGGTAATTACAGTTCATGCACAACACGATGTATTATGTTTGCAGAGATACTGAATCACATGGCTAAGATAATTTTGCTACCCATAGGATCTGATCCTATGAGAACACAAATTAGCCTAAATAGACTCTATATCCCATACAATGACTTTCTTATATATTCCTATGAAATATTTTTAGTTGGTATGTATGTAATTCTGCCTGCTTCAAAATTCTTACATAGAGCATCTGCTAATCATTTAAACATCAAGGTGCACAGCATGCATGTAAAAACAAAGTCTCAGAAAATTTGACTTCAAAGATCACAATGACAGATCTTAGACTCATCCTTCATAACAAGTTCTCAAGAACGTGGTCATCCAGAAATGGATCTCTGTCTCAGCAAAAAAGAAAGTACCACATCTTTTAATGCCTAGGAAGATTTTCATCAGGTTCACAATCAAAATTCGTCTTATCTTAGAGTCAGGGTAATTTACAAGTTCTTCCATCTGTCTACAATTTTACAATGTTGTACATGATGAGATTGTATTCTTCAAAGTTGAAGAATTTTTGCCATTGGGCTAAAATACTGTTGGATTGAGATATCTTCCATGTCAGTAAGAACGCATAGGGCTAAGCCACCTTTGCTCTTAGACTTATTTTATAATACCAAAGGGAATATGCAGACCTTTCTTATCCCAGCTCTGCTAGATGATGAGCTATACTGTAAACAGAGGATTTGCAACCAGGCATTAATTTCTATTCCATTTTAATGTGATTGTGTCCTTAGAGAATACAATTTAAGTTTTAATTAGTTATTAACAGTAGCCACTGCAGTTAGATGATTCCATGAAGAAAAAGGAAAATAAATTACTTGCAACTAATCTATGCTCTATTTTAGCACCTTGAAAATGGATAATTGCCAGGAAAGAAGGGAGGAGGAAGGAGAAGCACTAGTTGAATATACACCTTTTTTTTTTCTCCTCCCAAATGTCAATAACAGCTTCTTAAAATTTATTGTCTAGATTTTTGCACTTAGAGTACTATGGTTGTTGAGGAAAGATTGTCCAGAAGAAGGTCAAATATATACAGCTAGATGTGGAAAATCATAGAAGGAGATGGAAGTTGGAGGATGTAATTTTTTTGTAGAAAACCACTCAGTCCAGAGGTTTTTGAAATCTCTCCTTTTTTCCCCAGGAATAATATCACAGTGAATGTTGTTTTGTGGCACTGATATAACACTGTTGAATTAGAAGACATGGCTTTATTTTAGTAATTTCTGAGAGACTGAGAAGCAGACTGTGTCATCCTTACCATAAAAAGTTACAGATTTAAAAAATTTGTTTCCATAAACCTGCAATGGAAAATATTGTCCTGAAGCCAACTGGTACTGTATATGCTGACAAAGGTGTTTTAGTCAATACTTTTTAAACTGTGTGATGGAAACTGCCTTTTCCCAGCCTTTGTAAAGAATAGCAGATACAGAATGATGTAAACACCTATAAGATTGCTGGAGGAAAAGAGAATTGGCTTCAACAGCTGAATTTGGGTAAAGTAGGAAGTCTACAAATGTGTCATTGATGTCATGCTGGGATGTGTTAGGGAAATAGTCCTTTACATTTCCTATGAAAAATATTTTGTCTTATTTATATTGACTTACAGTCAGCCTACAAAAAACATGCACCTTTCTAAAACTCCCACTGCATGCAAGTCCAGAGCAAAGTACAGAAACACCAAGCCATGCAAGTCAGTAGAGTCTAAGACATGCTTGAAGTAAGATGCACTGATTAAAACATGATCTAGAATCTACCACAGTAGTAGAATATTTATTCACAATTTGGTACTCTAAGCTCTTTGTTGTTAAATCTCTGAAAAAAAAAAAAACCCCAAACCCTCTTCAAAGCTTTGTTTGGTTTTGGTGCTAGCTTTTATAGGGGAAAAATAAAATTTCTTTAGCAGATTGCAGGTTCCAAGGTTGGAAAGTACCTTGGGATATGGTGAGTTTTATAAGCAATGAGTAACATAAGCTAGAAAGAAGGTGCTTCTGTAGTAGAAACTAAAACATTCACTGTTCAATCTGGTGTGAAACAGGACTTTGCTCCAGTTCACCACAGGAAACTCTTTCAGCTCAAATAAATAGGCATAATTCCTCCCCAGCTGAGTGCTTTGTAAAATACTTCTATTCTTTGATCATTATGCTAACAGATTTTGATGCTATTGAGCTGAATGATTGCATGCTGCATAACTGGTTTTACAGTGCTATGGTACCATTGCTTTCAATGGAGCTACGTGACATACCAGATTGTACTAGACTTCTGAGTTATCTCCTGTATTTTTCTCTTCCTGGTGGTACAGGAGTCAGGCCTTTTATTTGCTTCACTTTGTTGTGTATTAATATATAAAGTCCTTGGAATAAAAGACTTTCTGGAGGACTGGAATAAGGATATATATTTCTAGTCTGCTCTGTCAAACATCAGAAGTTACAAAAAGTCTCTTTAGTCTGTTATCTTTGTTATCTCCTGCAGCTGAAGGAATTAGGACTCTCTTTCAACTCAGTAAAGGTTCACCTTGTGGCCTTCTCTGCCATGGTCTTGACATGAGTTGTATCTCCAGATTTTTAGCCTTGTGCTTCTGGGTACATGATTCCTTCTTTATTCTTTGTAAAGAGGATCACTATGACCTTCAATAAAGAGATGGGAGAGTTTTCATCGCGTACGACTAGTCATCAAACCTCGTGAAGTTTCTCCACACTCTTCCAAATCCTTTACAAAGTTGTGTCAAGTCCATCGTAACACCCTGTAATTGAAGACAGACTACTTCATACCCAGTGAGTCTGCAGGACTCTTTTCTCCACAGGTATAGGCTCTTTAGGAAGTTCCTCAGACACATAGTCTACTTTCATTTTCGCTATACAAAGATACTGCAGCAAAATCATACCTTTGAGAGAACTGCCATCTTACTCATGAAGAAAGACCTAGTAGGAAGAAAAGAGTAATTTGATTACTATCTTATCCTACAGGGAACTGAAGAGTCAAACACATTCTGACAAGAATGTGCATTTCCTAAGATACCTATTCACATTGTTTTGAATTTTTTGCTGTTAATGGGGATTGCATTTTGTTTCATTATTTTGTTTGTATGAATTGAGATCAACTAGGAAAAAATCAATGAAGAGAGGAGAGATAGAGCTTCTTTGGTGTTAGAGTTTATTGCCCATTAAGTATTATCAACCAGCTAGTGAGGAGACAGAGAGTGCTAGAATCAGCACTAAGGATACACTGTAAGGCAGAACTTAATTTTCAGAGTGGAAATGCCATTACTGGGACTGTTTGAGTATAAAAATGGTCTTGCATGTGAATGGTAATGATTTAAACTTAAAGTACATTGAAGCAACTGGTAAAACTGTGATTTCTTTCACTGCAACTTGGTGGTATACTTTATAATTATTTCTTAAGTTTTATTGTTAGTGATATTTGACTGTTTAATTATATTAATTATTGGCCTTAAGAGACTCTAAAGAATTGCTCAATTTCTAATCTGAACTTAAGAAGTACTTAATAATACTGTGCTGAAAAGTAGAGATGAAAAGAAAAAGAGCATCTGCTTCTGATCTTCAAATTAAACTTTCTTTGCACAGAAAATGATTTTTTTTTTTAAGATTCAGTTCTTAATTAAATGATACAACAGAGAAAGGTATTTTATGGGCACTACATTTACATAGTTGTCTCATGTTATTGTTTTTACTTAAATTAGCCTTCTGTCACCACCCACTTCCCATCTCCACTGATATTTTTTAAGGGAAATTTTCTATTCAGTATCTTAATTAAAAACCAAGAAGGAAGGAGATGCAATTTTTTTTTTTGTTTAGTATTTTGGATATTTTTCAGATGTTCTAATAATAGTATTAGCTGTATCAAGTAGGAAGTACTGGACATGGGAATTCATGTGAAATTTAAGCCTTCTGAAAGTGCAAACAATGAGTACATTTGTCCTGATCATGTGAAGTTGGAATGTCTTAACGTGTTCATTTCTAATGGCTTAGAGTGGTGTTAAAATTTTAGATATATTGGGTGACCTTTGAGCATTAACTCTGGACTGAATTAATGTTCCATGCCTCAGTTCTTCATCGCTGAATTAAATGTAATAACTCCTTTCTTTCACCTTTTTGTTTTCCTCTTTGATATTCAGCTTAAATTTGGGGGTCTGGAACTCTCAGTGTGTATACTTGATCAGCAGGATGGAATCCTTGAGTTGTACTGTTAAACTATTACTTCATCAGCTCTCTGATTTTCTGTTGAATGTTAAGACTGTGATCCTCTTCAGTGCATTTTTAATAAAACACCATAGAGATTTTTTCATTTCCGTTTTGCCCATTCTGAAAGTTTTTCCTATATCTATATCTACTACTTTGAGTTTTTGAGTTAAAGCTTACACTACCCGAGAGGATTTAGTAACTTGTTATTTAAATCAATCTGCCATTACTCACCTAAGTTTATTTTCTCTTGAATTATTCTAACCCTTTCCCCTCCTCCAAAACAGAAGTAGCTTTTTTTTTTTTTTCACTGGCAAAGGTGTGACACTTTCTCATGGGAATATTTAAAGGTGTTAATTTTCAGAACCATAGAAAGATGCTTAGAGTTCCCATCATACAGAATATACAAAGATGGGTTTGTCATCAGCATGCATGCAGTCCTTAGACTATCAATTTTGAAGATTCAGGCACAGACAATAATTTCTGATCTAACTTATTACTCATCCCTGATTTCTAGCAGGCAAATAATCAGTGAAATATTTAAGGGTATAAAAAGAGTACCTGCATAAAAAAATAAAATGAATGCTAGTAGTGTGAAATGAAAGTGATTTGTTCATGCTCTTTCACAGTAAAATATGTGTTAATTTTTTCAGCTGAATTGCTGCAGTTATTTGAAAGCCAGATCACGTTTACCAGGGGCATTATTACAAAACTGGAATTAAAGCTTAGCTTGCTCAATCTATCTGTATCATAAAGCAGTAAAAAAATGCTGATGACAGTTGAACTATTGAAAGTTTATCAACTTTTATGGACTAATGGAATGTAGGTCAGCAGTACTTATGTTAGTAATAGTCTAATATACCGTTTTTAAACAAAGACATTGATTAAAAAAATATGCCAGTTCTCTAGAAAATAGTTCCTTCTCTTTTTTTCTTTTACTTTAATTCAGAAGCTCTGAGATGCAGTTTATTTATTGAGGAAGAATGTCAATAAATTTAACTTGGGCAATAGGTAATGAACATGCACAAATCCTTTTAATTAATTCTTGATTTTGTAGCATCAGAATAGCACAGTGTGTGTGGTAACTCCCTTTTCCTCTTTCTTTGTATTCATAAGTGTTCAATTACCTATCCACCTAGCTACATATTTTATAGTATAGTTCTAACATATTTACTTGATCTAAACTTTAAAGCTAATTGTTTTGCAATTAGATGTCATCGATTTGTCATTTTTGAGAAATGTAGATGTTTTTAGAGTTGTTTACATAACAGCCATAGCTAGAAGCTAAATGGTGATGTAGAAGACCAGAATATTAGAAATTTTTTATTCCAAGTTTACTGTTACCCCTTCTCTACAAAGGTATAATAAAAAGGCAAAATAAATTTGTATTTCTTTTGAATCTTTTAATTGAACTGTAGAAAAAAAAATCCAAAATCTAGAGACATGCTACAGAATGTATTTAAATGTTATACAGGGTAGGATTTATTTGTTGTTTTCAGTCTTGCTTAAATTTCAGAGGTGAATGTTGAAGCTTCATGTCTTCTGTTAAAAAGTATCCAGAGGGGGCTTTTTTAAAAATTTTTTTTATTCCTTTCCCAATTCTAAAACTGTGCAAGAAAACTGGAGACATTGGGCAGTTTTCATGATTAGCTGGTATGCCACTGTCATCCTCATGAAACAGATTGTCTTCCAGGGAAGACTGCTGTGCTTTCTGCACTATGTGGTGCTCAAAAGGTGCTCTCTATCTTAAGGGGAAACAGTACATTGACAGAGAGCCACGTATGGAACTCAAACGATGGTCTTTGAGGCACAGGTAACTTAAAAGATGTTATATTTTTCAGAAATGGCTCATGTGGGAGATTGTCATTGTAAATGTGTTCTAAACAGCCCATTTGGTGTGGTGAAAAAGAAAATTCTGTTGTTTCTGTCTTAATGCCTAACCTCATGCAAATACAGTTAAACCGTCTAGCTTTGTTAACCAGGCTTTAGGACAGGTTCCCAGAGAGGCTATGGAATCACTTAATGTGAACAAAGCCTTGGCCTTGGTCTGTCACCACTGATGTTTGCTCTGAATAGGATGGTGGACTGGAGCCCCCCGAGGTCCGTTCCAACCTGAGTTATTCTGCATGATATAGGAGATATTGGGGGGCTGGGGGTGTCAAACCTCTGCATTGGTGGACATATCCATGCATTTCCATTGGAGCGTCCTTGACATAGATGTAGTAGAAATAGATGTAATAGATGTAATGTAGTACAAATAGATGTAATAGATGTAATAGATGTTGCCTCATGACACCTAATGCAAGGATGTCCAAGTGTTTTGTCAATTGGTTCTTGAAATTCCAAGCAGTTGGGACAAGGAGAACTGGCAGCAAAGACTGAAATCCAGCTCTTGCCTCTCCAAGGGAATTTTGAAAACTTAAAATGTTTTAGTAATATTGGAAATGTGCGATAAATTATTTAAAAGGTTTCTTGAGGACATGGTTAGGAAATCATATCTCCATTGCTTTCCCATCCTGAACTGTGAAATTCGTCATGTTTGTTCCTCTGTTCTCTTTGTGATTTTACCAAATGCTGATAAATCCATGCAAAATTAACAAGTTTCATTGGAGAGTTTACCAACCACCTGAGAATAGCCTGATAACATGAATATTCTCAGATAACAGATGGAATAGAACCTATGTTTGTTCCACACCATATAAGCTTCACCCATTAGAAGATGGTGATGCTACTGTGTTTCAATTGAGGTCTGTCCTGGTCATGTCTAGCAACAGTTCATGCAATAGTAATCAGAACTGCCAAATTTTTGCATCCTGATGGAACTGAGGACAGAAATGACCATCGGTATCGTGTCAGGCAGGCTGCAGCAAACCCGAAACACAGATTTTATTATTAAAACCTGCAGTATCTAGGATTTTCAGAAACCATCAGAACAGACCAAACACGAGACGTATCTTGGTTAATATCCAAAGTGAGCACTGTGTAGGGCTGCGTCCTTGAAATCCTTCTTCTGTCATCTTATGTCTGACAGCTCTCAGTAGACCATTCTTTAAAAACTTATAAGTATGAGCTAATTAATAGTTCGTAAGAATAAAATCTTGTCATTTTACTGACACAAAGGAATTTATTACTGCTTTCAGACCTCACAGCTGTGGTTTCTGATCTGGCTAGTGTGCTCTTTTTTTTCTTTTCCAAGGATGGTAGTGATTTCTCATTTTGGTAAACAAACTTTTGGTAACATATAATTAAAATAACCTTTACTACAAACATTTTGCACCATATTTCATTTGTTTTCTTTCTTCACAGAAAAAACAATTTTTTACTATCAAATTTGACTTTAGTTTAATTTTCCCATGTCCACCTCGGAAATAACTTTATTGTGAAGATTTTAGTAGTATGTCTTTTTTTTTTCTACTAATAATCTTTTACTATTGAATGCAGCTTCCAAGGATGTTAACCATAAGCTTCAAGAAAATACCTACCTGTGCTGCTTCAAAGGAAATAATAGTACTGATGACAATATTAGTTTCATCTGTGTAATACACATGCAGTTAAGCACATATTTTTTTACCATTTGAAAAGTCATCATCAGTTTGTGTACTCATGTACATGAGCTAACTTTACTCCTGTACTAAACAATGCATGTGCCTTGCTTGGCATGGAGAGCAAGGATCTTTAGGCAGCAGTATAGCTGAACGTGAGGATAAGTATATGGTTCCTCAAATCATAGCATATCTGTCGTGGGCAAAGATGTATTGACTCAGGGATATTTTTTTAAATAGTTCACAATAAACACATACTTGTTTACTGATTCATATATTGAGGAAAAAAAGAAAAGAAAATACAAACAAGTTAAATCTTATGGAAATAGCCTTCCTCAACCTTCCCCAGGGTCAACTTCATCCAAACAGCTTTTCAGCCCCCTTCCTATTGTCGTTTCTACTATGCATTTTACACAATTCATCTGAATTGGAGGGGCTACTGTTAGGTGCTATTAGGCTGAAGCTACCTCTTCTCCATGCAGAACAAGCCCCTTTCTCTCAGTGTTTCCTCACAGGGCAAGTGCTGCAGCTCCTGGCTATCCTGATGGTCATCTGCTGAATTTGCTTCGCCTTTTCAGATGGTTGGGAGTTGTAGACTGTGTAATGCGGAAGCACATACCACAGCTGTTGAATTCAGCTTTGCTGCTAATTCAATATAAAATTGTTTTCTTTATCATATTAGCAAATATTTTGTGTTCCTCATTAGATGTGACCTGATGTTTACTGCTTCTCATGGTTAACCTTTTGAGGTCAGCCAGGAAATGTTGCTAGGGCAGAAAGAACTTTACATTCCATTCACTGTTCTAATTTCTAGTGCTGTAAGGATAGGAGTACAGTGGAATGAAAAAGATGAGAAAGGAGGACCTTTTAAGTAAAAAAAACTGTTATTGCACTTAAATAAATGCATGTTACAAAAACTACCCTTTCTTCTTCCCTCTGATAATAAATGGATACCTCTTTTCTCTGTAACTTCCCAATCTGTGGAATAGCTTTTTTGTCAATATTTTAAATCCTTGGAGAAAGATAATAAAAGGGGTCAACTTATAGCTCTAAATTACAAAAATAACAAGCTGTTAATTTAAAACCACATAATATGGCAGTATGAATCAAGAGAAGAAATCCCCTCTTCTTATAATATATTCATTTTGGATGTTTGCTTTATTCTACATTTTGATTCCTATTCATCATCTCCTGCATATTCACAGGTCTGAGAACTGAACCCATGTGGCAGAAAATGCCTTAATATTTTTCTTTATTCTGTGTTGCTCATAGCTAGGGGAAGGAAATGAAAAATCAGGAAAACTCAGGCAGCCACAAGTAAGCAAAAGTCCTGATTCTTCAAAGACAGAGGGTTTCTTCCTGACTTCAAAGGATGCTTTGTGAGGCTGGTGTTCAGCATGAGACAGAAGTTTCAGAATTGTTGTTGTTGATGTCTTCTGGAAGATTTTCTTGTGTAAATATCTGAAAACTACGCCTGAACTATCTTACTGATGTAAGATACTTCACCATTAGTTTGACTGGAAATAAGTGAGAGTTGGTTCTGTGAAAGCCATTAAGTGTATAAACCCGTTGCCATGACCTCCAAACATCATATTTTGCTGGTGCACAATCTAGGAAATCTTAAACTTTCTACAAGCTCCCTGGATGGTTTGTTACCTGATCACTGTAAGAAACAGAGGTGGTTAGATTAATGTTGCCAGCTCAGTTGGTACCTGCTGGGATAGTTAAACCATTTTGTTTGTCCTTCTCCTTGACTTTTAGACTCAACATTAACAATATTCGTTGAATAGTTGGTATTAACATGGTTTACTATTTATTTATAGACATTATACTTTACCCAGTATCATTAAAATTTGAGAAAAAGGCCGGGGAGAATAGAGACAGCTAATTGTAGGAAAGGGTGTAGATAGATGGTAAAGGGGCCATCCAGGTTGCTGGATGCGAGTCCAGAGAGAAGGTTGTCAGGGGCTAAAGTCTAATACTTGGAAGACAATTTTGTTTATATTTTTAATTGGTTTTACTACCTTAGAAATATGTTCTCAGCCTGTCTGCATATGAAATCTGCAAAGGTCTTGTTTGTTTGTGTTTCCACTGGTTATGGAAAGGGCAATAGAAACCAGATAGATGAATTTTCTCAAGCTGTCCTAGATTCTTGTGTTAAAGCAAGCTGGCTATTAGAAAAGCTGGGTATTAGAAATCCTCAGTGAAATTTCACAAAACCAGAGCAGTGCATGGATTGAGAAGTATCTGAGGATTTCAATGCTTTCAAGGAGTGCCTTCCAGACCTCACTGGGTTCTTGCAAGTAGGCAAATGTTGCCTGTTTGGATTCTAAGTTGCATAGCTCCAGCTGTTTGCCTATAATAACTTAATAACATTTTCTCGCCTTTTATTCCCACCTCAATCATTGTGTATTTGTTTATATTTTACAGTAGTTGCTGCACAAATTGTTTTTTTAGAAGTTTAAGCTTTTCATTCTGTGCTGCATTTTTATGCTTGCGTAAGTTCTTTCCTTTAGTGTGATTTATAGGTATGAATCAATGAAATGTAGGTAACTCAAGATTGTATGACTTACGTGTTAACAGAACTTGCTTGTGGTTTATTGGTGTAATTCAGACAAGGTACTAAAGATCAATTTCTTATGGATTTATTTATATTAGCTAAGTATTTATCCAGCAGTCAATTCCAACCAGTTTGATTCCATCTTTACACCTGCTTAATGACAGGTACTGGCTTAAGATACATAGCAGTAAACCTCTCCGAAGCAGTAGCACTGTTAAGCAATAGCTTAAGTTGGTATGTTAAAGGTAATATAAAAAAAAATGAAACAAGGAGAAAAGATAAAATAAGAAATGAAAAAACAACCCAGAAGCAATGTAAGTGTAATGGGAGTTAGCTGGCATGATATTTGTACATTGATGAAGGTGTAATGTCCCATGGATCAGGCACATCTCAGAAGTTACGTGCATCAATGCAAAGAATTTAAGTATTATTTTCCTAATGTTAAGGAATGAGACTAGAAAGCCTTTAAAGAGCAATGAAAAAGGACCAAACTACCTACTCAGAAGAGCCTCAACATTAAAATATCCAGCTCAGAACCACTATGGGTGCAAAACGGGTTTTATTAACTATTTGGCTTTTGTAACCTTCTTTCATGCATGTTATCCAATGAAGAATGATGTCTTTTCTGTTATCCTTGTATTCTTCTTTCTAAAATGAAGATCATCATACAGGGCCAGACAGAATTAAATGCTTCTCTAGATACTTTTTCCTGGGAAAGAGCTTTCTGTTCAGAAGCAGCTAAGATATGCTGTTGCTTTTTGTTTTGGTGGGGAAAAAAATCTGTCTTGAAAACCTTGCCATATGAATGACATAAAACTGGCAGCAACTAGGGCCAGTGAATTTTTAAGCATTTTGTTCTTAGTTGGTATTTAACTGCCTGTGATCCAACAGAAAGTGTTTACTTGTTACTGTTTCTTATATCCAAGATGCTCCTGTGAAACATGAAACATTTCCCAAACTTGGTTATTTGGTTAGTTTGGAGAAAGGCAGGTCGTGCTACTCTTACTAACATCAGTAATTTAAAATAAGGAAATAAATCAGTAATTTCCAAATATCTCAGAAAAATTACTTCGAAATTTGCAAGGCACAAGTGCCTTCCAAATGTCTTTATGTTTGTGAAGATATTTCTTAGAGAGACTAAAATGAATTATAATTTCCTTTCACTGCTATTAATACAAATAGTCTCTTTCTCTTACCTTTTTTCTCTGTTTTTCTCATAAGTTGTAAAGTCTTATTATGGCATGAACTATGTTTTCTAAAGATTTTGCTAGTGCCATGAGTGTCACGAGATTTTCTAGGCCATTATGTCAAATATTTGTGATCAATATATTAATATTTTCTGTGTTCTTCCGAGCATGGGTAATGGAAGTGAATTTATTCCAAATGCAGTCCAATTTTCATTCATCTTTACTCAAATGATTAGTTCCAAAAGTGAGGTGAAGAAAGGTTTGCAGCATTTGCTAGTTTCAGTGTATCTTTTATTTCTACAAAGAAAACACAATTCAGCATCTCCAGAGGCAGAAATTAATGTAAACATTCTTCAGAAAATAACTTAACTGAAGATGTTTGCGATTCAATTATAGCTGTTTAAAAATAAGTAGCAAATCAAAAAAGCTCATTATGTAAAGAAAAAAAAGATTTTTTTTTAACAGTAGTATCATGTAAAACATCAGTGACTTGATCATTTTTTTCAGAATGCATGGCTCCAAAAGCAGTGTCATTTGTCATCTAGTGGAACCTTTGGATTTCATGTTTTGGTGCTAATGTAAAAAGTGGTGCTAGCAGAAAACAGATTTCCTTTATATTTGCTTACTGTAAGAAGCTGATCATGGGAGGACAAAAAAAGCTTTCCCCTACTTCAGTTCCTTCTAAGACATGGCAAAATTCTAGGCTTTGCAATTGCAAATGATTTCCTAGCACCTATTCCTGTACTGTAAAATTAAGTTTGACCTAATGAGTGTGAGGCTGAAGATGTCTCTTGCTCTGTTCTCACTCAGTCATGCCAACTGAATTAACCTGTAAAATTGTTTGTGACAAGGTGCGCTGTTTGAAGTAATGTAGTAACAGCATGATAGATCCTCTGCTGGGGAAATCTGTGAGGGAAAGGGGAAGTCTGTGAGAGTGTGCATTACTTCAAGGCCAGTGGAGCCCTGCACTTGAAACCCTTCATGGTTTATAGCATCTCTGTTGTAATTTCCTTAATATTCAGGAAAGTTAACTGTATTTATCAAAGTTTTCATACAGTCAGAAGAATTGAGCAACAAACTACAGTATTTTTTTTAGCATTTTTTTAAAAAGTCAGTAAGTAAATGGCATTTTTCTGTCTCTTTTTTAGCATCTTCTAGTTGCTTGGTGCTTGAGAAGTTAATAGCAGGAAGAATGAACCCTGTATATGGGAAATGAAGAAGTAAAGCAGTAAGGAGACCACTTTTTGAAGTAGTAAGGTGCTTCACTGTGTCAGCCAACACGTGGTACTGCACACTGACTACAACTGGATTATAAAAGTACTGTCTCTTGGTAAAGCTGAAAGCTCACAGAAATAATAGGAGGACAATTCCTATAAAATTGATCAAATGATATATGACCATATCTTGTTACATATTACAACATCAGTTCATATACTCCAAAAACCAGTAAAAAAATTAAGGAAGCTTCTCTGGTATTTGTATGTAATTGTTCGTATCTGTTGACAGTGCTCAGAGGAAGGTATTACTTAGAAGAACTGCTTTAGAAACCAAATAATTAAGAGATTTTAGTTCATATACTGTGAATGCTCACAGTTGTCTTACTAATTTGCTCGTATGTACTTGTTCAAGCTTACAGTCTATGGCAGTAAAAATGTCTTTTGGTAGTATGAGTTTAGAGCTTCTGATTGTTCTGGTAGTAAGTATAATAAATGTTTATTAACACATAAAATCACAACATTATTTTCACTTGTAGATTTTAGAGAGTCCTAATGGAATGTATGGGGTTTTTTATCTTTCTGCAGGTAAGCAAAATAAGGGATAAAAAGGAAACTTGGACCTGTTTAGCATCACAGAACAGAACACTAGCAAAGCCAGCAATACTATGAAGTCCTTTATATTATGGAGAGAGTAGGTCAGCTAAGTAGGTATTGCTGTCAGATGTCATCGACACATAGTATATTGACATTTCTTGCTCTGTCAGAAAAGACCAAGTATGCTTATTAAGCACAGCTTAAGTTTATCAAAACAATCTGTTACAATTTTTTTTCGTGATCTGATGGCCCATCAGATACTCTTTTAGTTGTTAGATTTATGTTTATGGTGACCCACCAGGTAGCTTTTTAGTTGAAGAAAGGCAAAAAACTAGGGAATGTTGAACAAATTACAATTCTTGGTCTGACCATAATCTAATGGTATGAAGCAGAAATACTATTAAAGTAAATTAATCTAATATCTATCAAAAACTTTAAAGAATATTTGCCCTTCTCAAGGTTTGTTGTGACAAATAATATTCCATTTGTGTACTATGAATCCCTGGAGAAAATATTCTGGCTCATGTAATGTCTTAAGCTGGCCAACTGAATTTTGGTTTAGGAAAAATAATTTGTCTTACTCTATCTATCACCAAAATAGACCAAATACACATACTAACAGCAGATGCATTACAGCAGTTAAATACAATGATATTACATATTAACTTGTAAGTGTAGTCTAAGGAAACAGATGAAGCCCACTTGGCATGTGCATTATTTCTTTGTGTTTCCACACACTTCTTCAAAGTAAATAAATATTGAATTGTGGAAATGGTCTTTATATAATCAATGAACAGACAGGTTCTGTCACATTCATTTTTGTGGTTATAGTAACATGAAATTCCCTATATTCATCATTATTCCGTAGACATTCTTTTGTTTTTCTCTCACACAGCAATTCATTAGGAAAAAAACCTTCACTTCCACTTCTAATTAATCAAATCTTCTTGGCTCTTGAGCCTTTCATTATCAGGAATAACTTTCTTTTTATTTTCTTTTTTCAATTCAGTAGTTTGTATGCTGCTGCCCTCCCGCCTTTACAGAACATTGTTTCTGCTAAATGACAATTAGCAGACATAAAGTCTGCATTGACATTGATAAAATCATGTCACCAGACATAATACAGGATTAATTAGAGTTTGGCTTGTAGAAAATCAGTTTGTATACTCTTTGTTGTTATTAATGAGAACTACTTAGGGCTGTGAGTAAACACATCCCATTTGGAAGTGGTTTATACTGCCACACTTTTGTCTGTATATGTTATCATTTATGCACACAAACTTTGGAAACTTGACCCATTTGGCCATAGGAAAAGGCAGTTACAGAACCCCCACACAGTCATTGCCTATCCTTGTCTTGCAGTACCAAGCAAATTAAACTGTTAGAATAACCATCCAGAAATGAGGCAAACCTCCTATCTTTTCAGTCTTTGAGTCTAGATTGTATCCCTTTATTACAAAGAATATGCTGTGGTTTATGTAAAAGCTTACAGGTGTAATGCAGAAATTGTTGTGTGATGTTCTGTGACCTGTGTTATGTAGGAGGTCAGAGTAGATCGACACAGTAGTTCCTCCCAGACTCAGATTAAATTAATCTTTCCTATTTGACCTGGGATATTTGAAACAGTAACAGGTGATGGTAGGGTGAGTTTCAATAGAGCTGTTACCAACAATCTGATAAAAAGAAGCCCGGCTTTTGGGTTTTTTCCAGTCTAAATCTCTCTCTCTCTCTCTCTCTCTCAGGAGCACTGGAATTCATGATCGCTCAAAGGGAATTGATACTCTTTAGAAGTGGTGTGTGAAGAGAAGGAAAGACAAAGGGAATTACTTTTGTGTATTCCCCTCAAGATCAGAATCTTCTAATTTAGCAGTCATAGTAAAACAAAGCAGAAGAAATCAAAGACAACAAAGAAAAACAAATCCATGGAGTTCTCTGTCTCTGACAGTACTTTTACCAGTGAGACTGTCACAACAGTGAAATACAGGAGCACTAGAACTTTAGGGAAAAGAAAGGACTGTTTGACAACAAATCACTGACATTCTGTGGGAAAAAGAATCCCGAGTTTAGAATTTCCTGGGAAAGTTACTGTAAACAAAGTTGGGTGAAGAAGTGGGTGGTAAGTGAATGTCTGCTCCTACACCTAATAGACCTTGAGAAATAAGCCTAGCTGTTCTAATATGGCAGGGAGAATTCATTCATGCAGCTTTTAGCTCTGCAAATTCCTTTAGGGTAATATGAATAAAAGTGATAGCCCAAATTTAATAGAAAGGAAAAGACCACAGGGTGACATTTTTAGGACTGTAATATAGATAAAGACCCATGTTTATTTAATATTAATTTCAGTTCTGCTGGTTTGCACAGTTGGTGCAGTAGTTTACCTAGTGTACTCCCTACACAGCGCTTGTGTTTCAACTTTAACTCTTCCTGGGGGAATGGAGCTTATTGATGGCAAGCTTCCAATGGTGTAAACAAATCACGTAGAAATAGCATTTATTACACATCCAGGAAATATGGCCTGTGGTATTACAGTGTAGTTTAAAAGAAGGTAATAATAACTGAAAACTGCCCATCAGAATTTACTCCAGAGTCTTAATGGAGGATAAATGTTTTGTATCCCAGAGATGTAACTCGCACTTTCCTGTTCAGTTTATGTATGTAGCAGTTTAGATATGGGTGAGAGTGGGTTTGTTGGGATGGAGAAGCAGGGAGAGTAATTGGAGTTTTAAAAAACATTTTATGTAATTAAGTTGTTCTGTTACAGCAAACTACCTTTAAATAGATTTACAATCTGAAAATGTCTAATTCTAGTAATATGTTGGATAATTGTTGTACTCCTTGAGGAAACTTAAACACACTTTATGCTTAAATATATACGTTTTTTAAAAGCATTGGACAGAGTCCTCCTTACATAAGTGGTTCTACAAGGGGTCTGTAAAGATGCATCACAAGCTCCTTCCTTATATAGCAATCGCCTGAATGCTGGATTGAGATGTCTTGGCCCAAAATTGAGACCATCCTCCAGCACCAGCTCTGCTGCCCACAAGTGGCCCTTGAGCTCTGGCATTCCAGGATTTATACATAAGACAAAGCTATGGCTTTTTCTTATCTTACCAGGAAGGAAAACTTCACTCCCTTACAGGGAGTCCTATCTCTGTCATTCCAACTTCCAGCTGGTTCAACCACTTCTGTAGTTGGGCCTTTTTGCCCTCCATGCCAGATGATGTCTTTGGCCATATATTAGCACTGCTGAGCAGTTAACAATTTGAATTTCCACCTCAAATACTTCAGCAGTGACACTGCCTGTATGTATAGAAAGTCTTTAGCTAACTTAAGTGAAAAAGGAAAAAGAAGTAAAGCTAGTACGTTGAACCTAAAGATAACCAGCTAGCTCAGGATTTGAGGCTTATGGATATGTCTCCTTTCTGTGCTTTCTGTAGTTGGTAATGTTTACAGTTTTTGCTAAGAATCATTTCCCTTTTGTGCTTTTTAAGTATATTTGGACACATGCATCCATGATGTCTTGAGGAGGGAGAAAATTTGTTCAAATTTACTTGTAGTAATATCAGGCTTTTATTTTAAACTGACATTTGCTCTGTGTTTTATGCTTATAGAAAGATGCTTGTGAATCTTCATATTTCTAGAGAAGACCTTGTTTGCCTTTGCAGCTGTGGATTGTGATCTAGTTGTATATCGGAGTCTAAACTCTGCTGGAAGCCTGTTTGCAGAAGTTAAATGTTAGGGAGCTGTCATTCTGAGAAGCTAAGAGTGATATATATGGGATGTACCAACGTCAGAATGACATCACTGTTTATCCTTGAAAACTAGATCAGTTTCCTAGAAATCAGGACAATAGGAAACAGGGGTCTATGAAAAGGAGAAATAGGGATGATCAATTGTATATCTAAAAATTAAAACATCTATCTTCCTTGTGACCTGTCTCCTCAGATCTTGGAAACTGCTTAGATATATTTTCCTTTTCTTTCTGCTCATGTCCAACAAAATGAGTTTCCTTGAAATCAGCCATGTTTTCTCCTCCTCTTCATGATTAACTGTGGCAGAATCAGTCATAGCCCCTAGAACTGTTTTCAAATCAATATGGAGTTGACAGTAACGTCTGGAATATGATGGGGAAAAAAAAGGCAACACTAGCAAGACCTCTACCTTACCATCCTATGTAATTCTGTATGTAATACCAGTAGTGACAACAGCACATTTTTGAGCTGCCAGAGCAGTTACAGCTTTTAAGAGCTAAAGATTTAACCCCTAATAGCAATACAAACTTGCAGGGTTTCATTCAGTAATGCAAGATGCACCAATGCATTGTGGTCTATGGTCAATATGAAGCTCCTTTGTCGGGAGGTTTAAAGCTTGAAGATTGAAACTTTCCAAGTGTTGTGGGCTCCCCCCAATAGGCAGCTTAATGCCACACAGCCACTCACTCCCTCACCCCTATGGGATGGGGAAAGAATTGGAAAGGGAAAAGAGAGAAAAAGCCTGGGTTGAGATAAAGAGAGTTGAATAGGTATAGCAGAAGTTGCACACACAAGCAAAGTAAAGTAAGGAATTCACACATTACTTCTCATGGGCAGGCAGGTTTTCAGTCATCTCCAGAAAAGCAGGAGTTACTGGGGAAGACAAATACTGTCATTTCAAATATCTCCCCCTTCCTCCTTCTTCTCTCAGCTTTATAGGCTGAGCATGATGTTGTATGGGATATCCTTTGGGTCAATTGGGGTCAGATTTCCTGGCTGTGTGCCTATTTGCTTCTGGGGCATTGTGAGAAGCAGCTAAGACTTTGTGTTAACACTGTGCTGCAATGACTAAAAGACTGCTTTCATCACAGATCCAAAACAGCACCATACAAGCTGCTATGCAGAAAATTAACCCTGTCTCCACCAAAACCAGTATACCAAGAAAGAAGAGACAGATAGTCTGAAGAAACATGCAGCAGGAAATTTTACTCGCTAAATCCATGAGTTTCTCTTTGGATCTCTATGTTGAAATTTTCTACGTACAGCTCTTAAAATTAGTGATGTATGTAAATCTATTTGGGATTTCAAGGCATTTTCATCTTTTTCCTTCATCTTCTTACTCCTCATAATACTCAACTCCTCTTTGTGAAAAGGTCATTCCTTTAGACTTTATTGCTTTAGTACTGATACACCATGTGCTGCCTTGACTGCAGGAAGGTAATGTGGGAAAGTTCTTCCTGTGATTATCAGAAAGACCAGCAACCTTTAAAAATGTCCTGTGAAATACTTTTTGGTTTTTTTAATGAACATTGTGTATTAACAGCCTGTGCCTGCTTGTGTATTCTGATAAAATATGGAGTCTTGAGGCTCCCTCTCTTAAAGTTTTAATAGGAATTATTGACTCTGAGGCTATACACATTTTTTTCTTCAGCTATCCCAACTTTTATTATCATCAGCTTTTGTCACAGAAAGAAGCTAATCAGAGCAGATATGTTTGCATCTACTGACTAAACTCTTTATTGTCTCCTTCTTCTCCCTGCTTCATTGCTTTTGTTCATGTTCATAGAATCATATGATACATAGAATTCTATGATACTGCCTAAACTCTTTACCATCTCCTTCCTCTTCCCACTTCATTGCTGTTGTTCATGTTGGACACCAATTTTTTTTTTTTTAATTAATAGGGAGCCCTTCAAGTCTTTTTCCAGCAGGAATAGGAAAGGGCCCCCAACACCAGGTAAGTTGAGATGCAGACTTTATGGTTACTCTTCAAAGTAGATATGACTGTGAAATCACAGCAAGGTCCACAGCTCCTGCTTTAAGGTGATTTTTTTACTTTCAAATTTTAATCCTTGTTTCAAGTGGAGCACTGTCCCCCCTGAGGGGAAGAACCCATTTTGTTCTCAAGCACTCGAAGCACTGAACTCTGCAGAGCAGTACTGTACATGTGTTGAGACCATTGGGAATATTCCAAGACGCTCTCCCAGAAGAGTCCTCCCTACAGCTTTGGTTTCTTTGCTATTCAATTTCTCTGCCCTAGCCCCTTCTCAGCATATGCTACAGAAATTTTCCAAGTCTAAATAAATTGCTGTCATCAGTCCTCAGCATCAAATACCTCAGCAGTGAGACAGCTCTGCTAGAGAGCTGAAAACTGTTAATCCTGCATACAGATTCACCATCCATAATTCCAGTCAAATGCCTTTTCAAGGATAGACTGACAGATTTAAGTCCTAATAGCAGTCTATAAATTCTGCAAGACAAGCTTTTAATATCCTAGTCTATGGCTATACTTTCTAGTTCTTGAGAATACTTCAATCTATTCCTCCTTCTCCATCCTCGTTTTAAGACACTATCGCAGAATCTCGAAATCATGTCATCCAGTGCTATAAAATTAATCCCCTATATGCTTTGATGTAAATGAGATTCTCAGAAACTTGTCCCCAGTTAAAAGAATGAAGGCTAGAAAATGTTTCAAATTTTTTGATCAAACCCTTCTCATTTGGAATGGTGCCTCTGTGAGCAATAATTCTGTTGAAGAAGGAAGTAATTTTCATTTTTCCACTGTAGGACATATACATCTATATCTGCAGGAGATTGTTGCATTAGTGCTCAGTAGACAGGAAAAAGTATCAGTCAGTTCGGAGCCCTGCTTTTCATTTTTCCATAGCCCAGTTACAAACATTTTGCTTCCTATTGACAAATACCTTGAGTTGCACAGGATCTTTGTGCCATCATTTGATAACAAAGCGTTGTTTCTGCCTAAGTGATGAAATCAGTATAATGTGAGTTGAAATAAGATTATTGGACATCTGCATAAATATGCTAAAATTATACTGTACTCTTGTCTTAGCTGTAACTTGTCTTGTCTGTAACTTACAGGAGTATTCACCTCTCAGTGTCTTTCCCAGGCCTTCCCAAAACTCATCAGGTATTCAGCACAAAGCACAAATTAAAACTTCTTGATTTGCTGGGAAATAGGATTCAACACATACTAGATGCTAGAGGAGAAGCTTGCTAGCATCCCCAATTATCTGCTGACAGGCTGTTCCTACTCAAATTTCAGGCACGTGTACTGTATTATGTCTTTAATGGTGGGAAAATTCCAGACATCATCTACAAATGATGTCTTTTCTTTTTCTTCTTCTATCCAAACTGAAATCTCAGAAATATTGCTTGTATGTGTGCTTGTAGAACACATTGCATGTAGGGTAGAATACCTTGTGTGAAGCCCAGATGCGTCTTCTTCAAGAACTCCTCATAGGTTTTGGAGGGGGTACTGTTAGGTGCCTTTGCAGACACCTTTTCTTCAAGAAGACTACTTCCCTCAGTCTTTTCTTACAGAGCAACTGCCCCAGCCCCTCACCATCTCGGTGGGCATCCACTGAGCTCCTTCAGCTGATCTAGATTCTTATTGACTATGGAGCCCGCAGCAGATGTGGTCTACTGGGTGCCAAATAAAGAGGATAATTACAGTCTACTGTCTCTGATGTGATTCCTACAGTCCCCACAACTTTTGGCATTCTTTGCTCCAAGGTGTAGTGCTGGCTCATGCCCAGTGTGCTGTCTGTCAGGATGCTCAGGTCCTTTCAGGCAGAGTTGCTTCTCAGCCAGGCAGCTCCCCAGCTTGTTCCTTACCACCTACAAGACTTTGCATATGTTCTTACTGAATAGCTTATGGTTTCTCTTAGCCTATTGCACTGTTTACCACAGAAGTATGAGCTTCCTATAATTTCAATTAAAAAAACATCTTTATCTAATGAGTTCTGCAGGAGCAAAATAAAAATTATTCTGAAAATATGAGGAAAATAATGAAATAAGAGAGTATAAAATTTGCATTTTATGAAAATAGAATTTATTTTTACCTTCATTTAAATTACTTTTCCTTCCCAAACATTTTCTTGTCTAGCAGCTTTGCCAGTGTACCATTCAATTGCTACTTTTAGCACTAAACTCTTGTTCAGCTACATCTAATTCTGGTAAACGTTACGCATATGAATAACATTTAAAATGTAAAATGACCAAGAGAAAGTGTGGGATTATGTTAGTCCTGATGAACTTCATTACAAAAAGGTGGGGGAGAATGGAAATAGGCTTTAATTCCCTCTCAATCATAACACTATTCAAAGTGAAGACTGAGCTTTAAGAATCTCATGGTCATTTTCTCTTTGTAGTCTACCCTTCCTTTTGGCAGCTTCTTTCCAGTCCCATTCCAAATGGAGCTG
Source organism: Colius striatus (assembly GCF_028858725.1). Taxonomy (NCBI): domain Eukaryota; kingdom Metazoa; phylum Chordata; class Aves; order Coliiformes; family Coliidae; genus Colius; species Colius striatus. The sequence continues at coordinate 12,885,765 of NC_084766.1, forward strand.
TAGGTTTTCTCTTATTTCCAAACCTACCCCTAGCTCTAACCCTGATCCCAATCCTAAGTGTAGGCTCATCTTTTGACTGTTTGCTCTGTAATGGGAAACACAGATAAGAAACTATACCTAAAATCTTCCTGTGAACTTAGTCCTTCATCACCATCTAGCAATGCACTGCCTTTTTGCTCGCTATTGCAACACAAGGACTGAGTCTAAACTCATCTGTATACTCATTTGCCTCACTTCAAGGTACTTCTGCACCAATGCCCCAACAAGCTTCTTAGATGCAAAAAGTTAAGTTTGCTTCAACACTACAAAGTTACCTTAGAAGTGATGTTCCTGTATTGATTACCACTTAGTGACTACAGACTAAACAAGCTTTGAGTAGATGTATGGCTTTGTTTTTGTTTTTCCAATCGTGCCAACACCAGAATCTAAGTGTAAGATCTGTATATCAGTCTATGTTCTTCTGAACATCTGCAAAAACTGCAAATATTTTGCTCTGGCTGCTTCAACATGCAGCAATTTATGTCTCCAAAGATGGAAACGTGATGTAGCCTGGCCATGCCCACATCAGCACTCACAGAAGAGCACCAATTTCTTCCTCCTGTAAAAACAAAGATATATTAGTTAGAATTATCTGTTTGAAAAGTGTTAGGGTGCAAAGTCTTAGGCAAATAATTAAATGTATTTCTCTGAATATTAATTTGGATTTTTAACCTAATTAATGTTGAGTGCTTTAAAATAATTCTGTATATATTATTCATGTCTATCTGGGGAATGAATCTCTCTTGAATTCTCACAAGTAGCCTTAGCAGGATACAACTGTGAACAACAAAATGTGTATATCAAAATTCCCATTGCTCTTGATATCTAAGCTATTTAACACAGAATAGAATACCATTTATTTCACAAGTGATTATAATGAACCTGTTCATCAAAATTTAAGCAAATAGATCTTGATTAATAAATCTATTCAATAGTTTTTCACTCTTCGTCCTGTCAGTTACTAACATTTCCAGTAAGAATTATGCATATGCAAAATAATCTTGCTACTAAGAGATTATAGAGTTATCTGCTTTATAGAGTTGCATAATTTTAATGAAAGAATAATTTTTTAGTCATTGACTGTTTGAACAGTGTTTTGCTGAACGACTGTGCTCATTATCAAGGACTTTGCTTAGTAAAGAAAACTTCTCATCTGTTCTACTGCAATATTCTTTATCTTCTATTCAAAAGAGAAAACTCTTTGGTGTATTACATACAGAATAGTTCAGCAAGAAATGAGATATTTATGAGGTATCATGAAGAATACAGATGGTTTTTATACACGATTGTACAAAAAAAGATTAATAATTTTCAGGAAATTACCTACAATTAAGGAAAACTACAAAAAAAAACATGCTTGAGGTGAATTGTTGAAGAAAATAACACAACAAAAAAGATGACTGTATTTTTTGTTCACGAAACTGCTACTTAAAATAAAACGTTTATTCTAAAATTCAAAATTAAATTAATGGTGTCTGAATGTTCACTGTAGCGATAAATTGCAAAATTCCTTATAATTCATAGTTAAGAAAACAATTTGCTTTTGAAGTATGGTAGAGAATAGGCAGCTACAATGAAATTAATGAGTACATGCATAACATAGCGATAATGTTTTAATACATACCCATCAGTACAGAGCAAGGCTTTTATGTGATAGGAACCAAAGTTTTAGGGACAGATATTACAGTTGTTCTCTCTGTGTTACAGAAATTCTAGTCTTTTTATGAACTTTTTATTCTTCTACTGTCTCATCATACCAGCTCTGATTGCATATAATTTACTACAGTCATCTTAGAGAGTAATGTTTTCTGATAAAGAAAAATTTCATGTAACTTTTTTGGTATTTTATGGTTATATGGAGTTTAGGAACTGTATCTCAAACAGCAATGAATGAGCTGATAGAAACCTTATGGAATTCAGCATGGGCAAAGGCAAACACCTAACAAACTGAAAGTTCAGAAGGTCACCAGGATGGTCAGGGCCTGGAACACTTGTCCTGTGAGTTGACAGCAGTCCATCCAATACAAGGTCATGAAGAACATGGAGCCAGGCTCTGCTCACATGATGGGAGGGTGAGAGGTAACAGGAGTAAGCTGGAATAAGAGAGATTCAGTCTCTCTACAAGGAAAATGTGTATCCCCAGGAGGACAGCCCAGCAGTGGATCAGGTTGCCCAAAGAGGCTTTGCAGTCCTCCTTCAGGGGAATTTCCAAGATGTGATGTCCCTGAGCAACCTGGTCTACTCCCATAGCTGGCCTTGCCTTGAGTAGGAGGTGGACTGGAGCACTCTTGAAGTTCTTTCCAACCTAAGTTATCCTGTGATCCTTAGTCATTGGTAGTTTCTGAGCTTAAGGGACTTGTTATTACTTTTCAGTCTTTTAGTGCATCAGAATATCTGACTATGACACTACTTATACTGCTATCAAAACATAGATGTATTTTCCAGAATATTTAGCTGACAGTTCTTCCTCTTTGCTTCTGTTCCCTTCTAAATGACTGTCTTAAATTTTTTATACAAATCTCCATAGTTTTACTCTATGGAGTCTAATACCTCTTTAACTTTACATTTGCATCTAGAGACGTATTTTTTTATATGCAGAAGCTAGGATTTGTAAAAACAGAACAACAAAAACTAACCCTCAAAATGTATACCCTTTTTTTTTTGACTTTTTAAAAGTACAGCAGTAGGAATTAGCTGGCTGACAGGACCAGCACCTGGCAATAATTAAGGAAGTTTTTTTAAGGCTTTTGTAAGGTTTTATTTAGATTAGAGTTTTCACTTAGAGGAGTCTATAGTTTACCTCTTTCCAACAAAAAAATCAAAGGGAAATAAACAGTTTAAAACATGATCTTAGAAACTGATTTCCACAACTAATGCTACAGGTGCATCTGTAAATAGAAAAAAAAATCATTTCAAAGGATTGATGTTTCAGTGAAAGCAGACTTTTGGAGGCATTGTGATAAAAAGACTTGCTGTCTGCACATCAGTCTGCCTTATGTTGTGTACTGCAGAAACTGCCTCATACAGCCTTACTCTTTTTTTTGCTAGAACAGCTTTGTTTCTTTGTTGTGCTGTTTTGTGTGCTTATGTATAAATATGCCTGTACTTTTCTGTTTGCTATTTTGCTCTCTGTTAGGTGGTTGAATATTCCTACAGCTCTTGGTGTTTGAGATTACAGATACAGTGTTACGGTAATTCAACGTATTTTTGCTTGTATTCATTGCTATTTCAAAAAAATATTAAAAATATATGCAGCAAAATTCTAAAATTGAGGATCTGTCAGATCTCTTAGTAAGAATTATCTTGTATTTTACTATTTTTTAACTTATTTTCTAGTGATAGTTACTGTTCTCGTTCTTTCAATTGAGACTATCCTGGAAAATTTTAGTAGTCATTTGCTTATAATATTTTTCAATTCAAACATAGCAATTACAACTTAATTCCATGAAATTTCAGCTGCCTGTTTGTCCTGCGGGAAACCACTCTGTGACATATTACACATATACTCACCAGCTCTTTGATGTCACTACCAATATGGGTCCTGGATATGCTTTCTCTAGACCTGTTGTGTGATTTGACTGTTCCAAAGTGCCCTTTGTTTGTTTCAGTATTTTCCTTATCATCATGATTATACCTGTACTTTTTGGACTTTCCAAGAGCACCGCTGAGATCCCTGAAAGCTCATTTTTACTGAAAGTATGAGTAGAAAGCATTGACCTTTTCCCTCCATTTTATAGTGTCATTACTTGTTAGTTTTCATTTCTAGTGTCTATAGTCTTCAGCTCACCCCAGATGCTTAAAGCTATAGTGTGTGATGCTTTTGTCAGGGTCACGTACATTTATTGCTTGTTTGAGGTTAATGGACCTGAATACTGCAAGCTTGATAAGATACCCTTGAGAATGTGCTTCCCATTCCTAAATAGTCATCTACTTTCTTCAACACATTGAGCGAAGGACAACGGAGGAAAATAATGGCATATGTTATCTGGGAAATACAGTCTAAATTGACATGAGGAAAAGGGAATTGACCAAGGCGATAGACTATATCTCTAACAGAGCGAGGCTTGCATCTGCCTCACCTTCCTAGTGAATGCATTGTCCTTTTAATCCCAACAGAGATTGTAATCTTAGATTCTCTATACCAACTGGACTTCTATTTCATTAATCTCGTCTTTACTACCAGCCAATTCTATAATGTAAATCAGAGGAGGAGATTAAGCACATTTAGGACAGAGATAGATCAGTGGACTTGTGTATAAAGTGCTTTCTTAGATGTCTAAGCAAACACATAGGCACATCTTGTCACCAAATTAAGCAAATAGAAAGATAATTTGATTAAAGTGATACATCCCAGGAACTCCTAATGTGATCTAAAACCAGTATGGAATTATATCTTGAGATACTTGCCTGTTAAAAAGGTTAAAATTATGGTTTCTTTGTCAGTGTTTCTTTTTTCACTGCTAACTGTTTTTTTAAATATTTTCAGAACACATAGTCATACCTGCCAAACAAACACTGCTGTACAACATTTAGGATTACTTCCTCACACTGACTTGAAGGATTATAACTTTCCTTTGCAAAGCAGTAACTCTATTTTTGCTTGTAATTTTGTAGAAAGGCTGTCTGCAGCAATTGCATTTTTCTTTAGCTCTAAGACAGCGTCGTTAACGTTATCTAATACTGTTAACAAAAAAACCTTGAAATAACAGTGTTCTTCTCAATTTTTAAGTAGTGACAAAAATACAGTTAAAAGCTGTATTCATAAATTTTTGAAGGAACTTATATAATGCTCAGTAGCATTACAGAAGAATGGCAATTCAGAACACCCTTTCCTTTGGAGTGTTCTGAACCTACACTATAAAACAGGAGATCATCTGATGCTGTTTCTATAGGAGGAAAAAAAACCCCAAACCATGAAATTGAGTCACTCAGAAGTAATTTTCATCCTATTATCTGTGGTGATTAAAGACAGTAAAGGCAAAGGGGAAAGAAGTGACTGCTGTTTGTCAAAAGTAGCACTAAAACTATGACTGGTATGATGTGGTATGGTTTCAGTGCTAACATCCTAACAGAAAGTAAATTTTATGTAGAATTGGCTACATGTAAGAATTTGAGACAGCATAGAGAATTCTGTGGCCACTGAGGAAGCCAAGAAGCAATCCCCTTTCTCCTCTAGGTAACTTTGTGGGTCAATTCTCACTTTTTGTATGAGTTTAGGTTCTGTCAGGTGCTGTTAAGTCTCAGAAGTGAAGGTTAATGTCTTTAAAAACTTTCTGTTGTAAATAGGAACATTTTGGCTTAGGCATGTGTTACATGTCACTGAAAGTAAATTACCCTGAATTAGCCACAAATACTGTCAGATAACACATGGAAGTTGTGGCCCAAAACTACTCTACAATATGTTGATTACTTAAATATCTAAAACTGCCTTTTATTTGTGTATGTGTGTCAGATTGATGCCAAAAAATGTACTGTGAGGAAGCTGTTACTAGAAAATGCATGGATACAGCACATGCAAAATTTGGATGTCTCCAGTGTTAATCACCGATACAGAACTATGTACTCTATATATACACTATATAGAAAGATTTAGTAAATCATTTTTAATGCTATATGATTAAGGTTATATTGGTAATTAATTTGATAAATAAGGCATATTCCTTGCCACTTGTTTGCGACGTTATCAAAAAGCTTAATTTTTATTCCAAACCAACAAAAAATCATTTTATAACCATATAAATCAGTAACTACTTATTTTTTCTAATTTTACTCTCTCTTTAATAAAAACTTATGGAAGGATGCATTTTGTCACCTGGCTAGTGGCTCGATGTTTCCTTCTTGAATTAGAGTTAGAATTAAAACAAAGAATTACAGAAAAAATCTTTTGGCTTCTTGTGAGCTTTCCATATCATGTGAATTTACTGCTGCCAATACATTAACCTTTCCTTTATCCAGAACATGGTAACTTGGTATACAGAGTTTTTTGTAGTCATGGTAATTTGTCCAAACTTTGTTAGATCTGAACATTCAAGATAAGAGTTAAAGATAGATAACATATCTGAACTCTTTAGGGACGTTTCACTTTTTCCTTGTTCAAGCTATTAGTGTGTCATGGTTTGACACAACAACTGTTTCTGATGATGGGGAAGCGACTGTAAAGATGGCTCCTGTAAGAAGTTGTGCAAAACTCTCCCCAGCTCTGAGCCAGACCCACTTCTGAGGCTGTGCCAGTTAGACGTCTCTACAATCACTTTTTAAGAAGAAGCCAGAAGAGGAGGCTTCTTCCTCCTTCTTCTTCCTGTTTCTTCCTTCTTCTGCCTCTTCTTCTTTTCCAGCTGGTGGTGGTTCAAGGAGTGGAAAGAGAGAGAGAAACAACCAGGTGGACTCCAAGGTCAGTGAGGGAAGAGAGGAGGAGATGTGCTGGAACAGAGACTCCCCTGCATCCTGAGGAGAGGACTGGTGAAGCTGAGATTTGTTTGCGTTTTGTTGAAGACTCCATATCAGGAACAGCTGTCTCTTTATGACAGACCCCATGCCAGGGGCAGTGACTATGCCCAGAGGAGACCATGTCCCATGTGAGGGACCCCATATTCACAGAAGCTGTAGCTGTGAGGAAGAACCCTCACCAAAGAAGCTCATTAAAATGATACCTAGAAGAGGCTGTGTCCTGTGGGAGGGACCCTGTATCTGCAGAAGCTGCAGCTGCTGGGAACAACCCACACCAGAGAAGTTCATTAAGGACTGTGTCCCAGGGGAGAGACCCCGTATTGGAGCAGGGAAGAATGCCAACAGTCATCCTCATCTGAGAAGAGAGAAGCAGCAGAGCTCATCTGTGAGAAACTCACCACATACTCCATTCCCTGCCCCCCTGAGCCATTGAGGGGGAGGAGGTGGAGATATCGGGAGCAGTGAGCTGGGCCCAGGGAAGAAAGGAAGGATGGAGGAGGGAGATCTTAAAGTGCTGGTTGGAATTTTCTCAATTATCCTACTTCCTTTTTGTTCTTTGTTCTGTTCAGTTTCTTGTAGGTAGTTGAATAAACTTGCTTTCCTCTGTAAGTTGAGCAGTGGAGTCTGTTTTGCCCAGAAGCATAATTTGCAGCAAACCCTCCCTGCCCTTGTCTCGATCCACAACAATCTTGGTTATATTTTCTTTCTCCCATTTCACTGGGGCCTCTGTCATCATAATGAAGGTGAGGGTGGATGCGGGACACCGAACAAGAGATTGTTTTGGTGCTTCATTGCTGGCTGGGCTAAGCCACAACATAATGTTATCTAAATATAGAAATAATTTGATCTGAAATAGCTATATTTCTTTCAATTCTAGTAAGTAGTTACTAGAGCTCTCATGCATCAAAGTAAAATGGTCAATCATTGTAAAAAAAATTGAGACTAAAGAGTAAGAAAGCATCATTAAAAAAATCTTAAATGCCAAATATCTATTAAGAATTTTTAGTTCCTGAGAATTCTCATTCTTCTCTGATGTTGGTCAATGGTTTTAAAGATTATACATATTTTACTAAAAAATATAATCTTGAATTTCATTCTGTTTTCTATTAATATGGACTGTGACTCTGCGCTGGTGCATTAATATTTCCAGTGAAGCAAGCAAATTTCATGCACTAACTTCACCCTCAGAAAGAGTAATTTCAGTAAAGATACTAGGGAATGTGTAACTTTGTTTGCATTGAAGATCACTGGCACATGCTGAAGGGAGGTTGGAGCTGACTATGTTAAGCTGGCATTGCTCTACAGTTAATAAGCCCTCATGAGGAACGAGAGTGGTGAGCACAGAGACAGCACAACTAACATGTTAACCTTGTGCTGTGCAGATGTACCAGTCAGCACTAGCCTGAGCTCTCTACACTACCATGTGTGCTGCAGATGTACACTCAGGTTTGATTTGCTTTTTTGAAGTGAATTCCTAGTGGCTTTGGATTACTAAGAGACTTCAAGAAATTGTGACTGATACATCTAAATCTGGAATAACAGCTTGAAGGCCCATGACCTGATTGTCCTTTTCATTTCAGAATGGTGCTAGCTCAGCTCCGGTGACACAGTACAATATAGTGTCATTCCTTACAAAAGAAAATAATGTGTGAAAAAATCTCATGCTTACATGATGCTTGTTCTGGAATGATAGAGGTCTTAGCACTGACCCAGCTCAGATAAATCTTGACAGTGAGGTAAGGTTAGATGGAGGAGTGCTGATTTCTTTAATACTCCTGTTCAGTCTAGTATTGGTGATGCTCCTGTATCAAGATGTATCACAAAAAATATTTCACATTTAAAATACTGTGTACAACCAAAACTGAGAGACTACAAGTAGCTATTATACAAGAAATTTGTATTAATAATTGTAGTAGTGTACATGCCTGATCGATGTAATACAAGTTTGGCAGAAAAGGTGATGGGTATAGCAGTTTGAGAGAAATACTAACAATGCAAGCAAGTTAGGTTTCAAAAGTTAGAAATGTGTGGGCAGGACAGGAATTAACAAGTATTTAATTTTTAAAATCATGAATCTTTAGTCTTTCTAAAGAGACAGATTTCTAAAGAGATCCTTTCAGCCCCTCCAAGTGACTTTCTCACCAAAGGCAGCAGAGGATGTATCTCGGGAATTAGGTCTACCACAAGTTACAGTTCTGATGCAGAAATAGTGAGTGAAATTCTGTAGCCGGCTTATGAAGAGAGTCAGGCTGAATACATAGACATCCAATTTTGAAATCTTCTATGTGAAACTGTTTATAGCAGTTAAGGTTTGGTTACAGGCACAGGCCAAGGTTGTTAAGGTTTTGAGTACAGTGAAATTTCAGTAAGCTAAGTAGAATATGGCTGTAAACTATGTTATGGAAGCCATAGCAGTATAGCATGGCTTGGGACTGAGAGATGCAAAGCTTATCGCTGTAATATAGCTTCTTAATCATAAATACTGTGGGGGTTTTATTGAGTTATTAGAAACAACAATAAAAAGCCAAGCTGTTCTAATAGATACACATCATACAAACCGTTGTGAAATTAAGACAATTATTACTTGTTTGCCATAGAGTAAATCATGTTGTGATGCTTAGCAAAGTGCTACAGTTCTGCAGTATTGTCGTAAGTGAGGACCATGTAACATGATAGCATAGCTTGTAGAAACAAAGCTTATATTAAGAACACCTCAATTAGAGTTCTTTAGATACTAGCTGATGTTTTTTTGGTTTTCAGTTTCATTTTTTCCAGGAAAAGTTGTTGGATTTAAATTTCTCAATGAGTTGCTGACTGTTTCCAATATTCATCCATAACTCAACAATATGAGAGTTTGTAGTATGTGAAATGTATCCATCACTGAGTTATCCATAAACAAACTCAACATAAAGGCTTCTTCAGAGAATCCTATGACCCATGTCCTCTACCTGTAAAAATAGTATGGCTCTGCTGCAGTTGCCTCAGTTTACCTCAGCACCTGACTGTCTTCCACTTCATCTACTGACACAAATAAGTGCCTTCTCAGTTGTTTCATATCAAGTTGCTGAATGTTAGAAATAAAAATTGAAACAAGACAAAAACAAGCCAATATTGTTATTTATTGCGTAGCACTGACTTTTTAAAAACAAATGACTACATAACAATATTTGAGATATCAGTTATGTTTCTGGATATTGTAAAACCCACAGCACCTGAGTTACCACCATGGGTAGCAGCCAATCCTGTGAAAGGACAAGCAGCCTGCCTCCTCCCAAAGCCTAACATTGCTTCATCAACTCTTCCACCCTTGTCAGAGTAGCAAACAGGAACCAACTGTGTGAGGATGTTTAGAGAGGTTGTGATAGAAACCAAGAAAAGAACAAAGCACACTGGGCACAGAGAGCAGAAAGAGGATCAGGAAGAGCACCAAAGCTACCTCTGCCTTTGAAATGCTTATATAGGGCAGAATTGGAGTGCCACAAGGGTAGTGCTGCAGACTGCTGCCTGGATTGCTTGTGGCAAAAGTCACTCACAGGAAAAGGAAGGAACAACCCCTGTTGTAAATACAGTTTTTTGTGGATTGGGACCTGTAAGAGCAGAGATAAGCCTATGGAAAACAAGGTAAGAAAACTAGAAATAAAACAATACAAACATAGAGGTGTAAGAACATGAAGTAGCCTAAATTTTTTTTGAACTTTTGTGTCAAAGGGTTTGAAAGTTCTAGTGAGATATATGAGGGATGCTCCTTTACAGGTGTAGAATTAGTCGTGGTTGGAAAGAAATAAGTCAGAGCAGAAGAAATGGTTTTGTCACCATGACTGTTTACAGCATGGATTTTTGCTGATACTGCTGTGGCAGGTGCATATCATTTCCCATTATGCACTAGACCTGACAGAGCTAGCAAAAACTTGAAGTGTTATTTTAGCTTTTCTGGTTACTACCACCTGGTAAAGAATGGCAAGTGATTCTGTCTTCTTCTAGAGTAAGCTCGTGGTGAGTCAGAATGTGGAAACTGAAAATCTTATTTCTGCTGCGCTGAGGAGAAATACGTTACCACAGGAGTACTGTGAGATGTAATGTGTCTTCACAGGTCACTTGTATTTTGAACCAAATTAATCTGGCCATAGTTACTTCCATGTGGTTTCTTCCATCCCCTGCAGCTAGGGCTAGTCATCTTACTTCTTGAATGAGTCTGCTGTACAAGTGCTCCTGATGTTAGAGCTGTACAGAAGTGACTGGTGCTGTACTATCTGCAGAGAATATCTTCTTTAATCTGTCTTGCATTTGTTTCCTGAAAGCAATATACAACTGGAGAAAGATTGGAGCTTTTCTGAATACAGATTTGATAACCAAAACTATGCCTCTATCAAGGGTTTCTGTTGGCACAAAGCAGCACCTCCATTACAGACTTTATGCACTGCACCAAAATGCAAGTCTGTGTAAGAGGTGAGGGACGAAGCCAGAAAGTTACATAACATACAGCAATACTAAATATCACCTCATATTCTGCTCTGTGCTTCTGTCTGTATGTCCAAAGTAACACTGCTTTTCCTTTTGCATATGCAAGCCCTGGGCTTGCAGATGGACATCTGAGAGACTCAGAATGGGTAAAACTATGAAAATAGATTTACGGAGTAGTAATTAGACTTTGAAGTTGTATGGATTGAAACAGTAGGTACCAGAGCTGCATTCAAGTAATACTACAGTCAGAAGAATGACTTTACAGCAGAAATAATTATTTGAAATTAAAAATTGCTGCTGTGTATGTACACTGTGTTACATGAAACTTCATATTTTCTGGTATTTTCTTGTCTTTTCGATGTTCTAGTTATAGGTAGTTTGAAGTTTTTATATTTCTAAAACTGCCATTTAATGTAGAGCTCAAAGACTAACCAAAATTATCTTAAACTGTATTATGGGCAGAGTACACTTCCAAGTAATTTTTATATAGATGAGCTCAATAAAAATGGCTCTTAACACTTTAAAAATAAATGCATGTTCCACAATAATTCGTTATTTCTGTCAGGACTTAGTCATAGTAGCTAGATAAGGTAAAGAAGCACTTCTAGAGAAAGTAATTTATCATGGTTCGTATGTCTTTGTTTCATATGACAACTACTAAAATTTCCTAAGCTCATAATTAATAATGCTGGCTCTGAGAAAGTGGGATAGAGATGATCAGTAGAGTTAGCATTTTACTGTGTTGAAACCAAGTAAGATTGGTAGGAGAAAAGCTACCTGAGGAAGAGTTATTTGAAAAATGAGGCACTGCAGAGACATTTTTATATTTTTCTCAATAAAAACAAAACTTGAAGATGACAGGTGAGAATAGACCTATTAGAGCTAAGAAAGACTTGTTCCAAGAATGGCTAGGCAGAGGGGAAAGAGAGAATGTGGATAGTGTAAGTCTTAGCAGTTTAGAATCAGTAAGTTAGTATTTTAGTACTTTAGAATTTTATTTATGTTATCCTCAACCTCTTTATCGCCGTCTATAAAAGATACATGAAAGGTTTTACTGGTTTGTCTAAATTTAAGAGACAACAGGACATAATCATTTTGTAACTTGGTAATGTGTGTGTGATCTTTTATTGTAGAGAAAAGAATCATTGACTTACAATTTCTTTTACAAGAAACACTTGTTTCATTAACAGTCTGCCTTCGTAGACCTTGTATTCCATCCAGCTATCTAGAACAGTGTTGAGAAAGCTTAGTTCAGTTTTAAGCTAGGATTTCTGAAATACTGATTACTTGTACAAGTATGTTAGATTTTTTCAGATATATTTTATTCTCCAAGATAATACAAAAGTTGTCTACAGCTACTGCACTAGTTAGGATGAAACAGAGCAATCATCTCAGAGATTAACAACATGCCATTTGTCGCAATGTGTACTGTATCGCAGTTCTTTTTTTCTTTTGTGCTTGGCAGGGCTACTACTCTCTTTCGACAGTAGAATGCCAGTATACAATAAAGAATGTTTAGTTTCTCCAATATATTAGTATTTCTAGAGAGAAAGATTGCAATTCTTTTCAAACTATTTTACTGTAGAGAAAATGATGCTTGTAATCAAAGATAAGCTATATAGCTACAACAGGGCAGGATATTCCTTTCACTCCCACTGCAATTAAATCAAAGAGGAAACCAAATTACAGAGTGAGGCAAATTTCATATCAGAGTAATAAGCAAAGATATATAATAGTTTCCCTGATTTTTCTGATTTTTTTTTCTTGCCTTTGTTTTTCAGAGATAGAACAGGAGAGGGAAAATACTCTTCCTTTGTATCAGTGCTGAAGTGCTCTGTTTGCTGGTTCATATAGAACTCCTTCATCTTGGTCAGCCCAAATTATGAGTCAATAATGTGTAGGAAAGAGGGGGAGAGAAGGTGGCAAAGTTTTTCAAGTTGCCTTGCATTTGAACTCACTTTGAGATGGGATGTTAAGTAGCAGATGCTGAGGCTGGACCCTGCAAATGGTGTTAGCAGTACCCAGGGAAGGGGAGTCAACATTCCACTTGAATACTGTCTTCTTAATAGGTATCATTCAGCTAATGAATAGTACCAATGTTCACTCTTCTACCAAATTACTAATTAAATCTCCTACACACCCATAATTAATACAAAATTGCAGTCCAGAATCAGATGGATTCTATTAGTGCCGTCTAAATTACATCTAACAAAGAAAACACATTGGGTATTAAAACAGCATTTACTGTACCAACCACTCATTTATCTTTAAGTTTTATTCACTGTCTTTCCCGCTTTTGTTTGTTTTCTTATGTATTCCTAAAATCTGGTTGGTTAAAGCTGAAATTTGAAAAATTGAGAGTATTCATAGTGGTTTTGGTTTATTCCCTAATTTAAGCTACACAGTAATTTAAATTTCAGCTCATAGTACTGAAGACAAGTATATCATAATTTCAGGGAACAAATGTTTTCTGTGTTATTTCCATTATGTGATATATTAGTCAGATTAAGAGACTTCTTCATAGTTTCTGAATGAGAAAAATTTGAAGATACTGGCCTGTCACTGTAGTTCCTGCCATAAAAGCCCCAGGGAAAACTCAAGGCTTTTAGTAGCTGCAGCAATGAGCAGAAATAGTTCAGAAGTGAATTGTTTATGAAACTTTCATTTCTTAGACACCATTACTCATCTTTTGTTAATAGATAAAAATGTATCTACTGTGACCAAGTTTTCTCCCCAGACAAAGATTATAGTCACTTTTATCTGTTTATTTTATTGCTAATGTGATTAACAACAGACAAGCCACTGGAGTTACAAATGGAAAACACTGGAGTTACAAATGGAAAACAAAGTCTTCCAAAACTTTTGTCTTCTTTTGAAAAGTGTAGGGTAACTGTTAATCATAGAATGGTTTTGGTTGCAAGGCACCTTTAAAGGTCATCTAGTCCAGACCCCAGCAGTGAGCAGGGACATCTTCACCTAGACCCTGTTCAACCTGGCTTTAAATGTTTACAGGGATGAGGCATCTACCCCTCTCTGGGTAATCCGTGCCAACGTTTCAGGTAATACAGGCTGTGTCAAACCACCACAAGGATTAAGGGGTTGAGAGCAGCCCTGCAGAGAAGGAACAAGGGATACTGTTGGATGAAAAGCTGGACATGAGCCAGCAATGTGCGCTTGCAGCCCAGAAGGACAACAGTATCCTGGGCTGCAGCAAAAGAAACATGGCCAGCAAGAACAGAGAGGTGATTCTCCCCCTCTGCTCTGCTCTGGTGAGATTCCACCTGCAGCACTCCAGTTCTGGAGTCTTCAGCACAGAGAAAACACAGACTTGTTGGAGCAGGTCCAGAGAAGGATCATAGAAATGATGAGAAGGATGGAACCTGGCCAGTGAAGGAGTTGTTCCTGTTCAGCCTGGAGAAGAGAAGACTCTGGGGAGATGTTACTAAATGGGCAACAACTTTAGGCGAGGGTGGGCATAACAACACGTAGTTTATTTTTTATTACAAGGAGGATTTTTTTCTGGCTATCCATTAACAGCAGTTATTAAAATTACATTCTTTCACTATGAAATTTATTTTGCTTGCAAATGCAGTGAGTAGGAGTGTTTTTTCTGAATAAGCAGTGAAGTGATTTGGAACCATTTGTATGAAGTATAAATGAGTAAGAGGAAATAGCTTATACGTGTATTTGCAAGGCTGCTGGTGAGTATGTAAAAGTGATTTTCATACCATCTGTTCTGAATTCATCAACTATTTATTGGGAAATTAATTGTATAGGAGAACATTTCAAATGGAGATACAATACCATTCTTTATTGAGGTCAGGTTTCAGTTAAAGGATGTGTTACTCTGTAAAACTGGCAAACTATCATTGAGACTTAACAGGTGTTTTAAACTTGGGTAGAAACAGTATATTCTACTGATGTGCATTGTTAAAGAACACAGCAAAGCTTTTCCCACACCATCAGCACAGTCTCTGTAACACTTTGTAGTCCAGATAGCTACTGACATAGATTAGAACTTTACTGTAACCTCAAAAGCACAGTTTTCTGTTCTGTACTTGAGGAACTGACTAGTATGCTCTTGTGTGGTGATTTAGCCCAATGTCCACCAAGTCATAAAACCACTCCCACTCCTAAACTGGACAGGAGAAAAAGAGAGAAATATAACAAATGGCTTGTAAGTTGAGATAAGGATGGAGAGATCACTTGGCAATTACCATCACAGGCAAAACAGACTCAACTTATGGAGAAAAAGGTTTAATTTATTAAAGAGACAATAAGAGTAGGGAGATGAGAAATAAAACCATCTTAAAAACACCTCCTCCCAACCCCTCCTCTTCCTAGGACTCCCTTTCCTTCCCCTCCAGCTGTGCAGGGGATGGGAGATGGGGGTTGTGGTCAGTTCATTACAGATGGACTTTGCCGCTGCTGCTTCTTAGGGAGAGGCCTCCTCACACTTCCCATTGCTACAGTGTGGGGTCCCTCCCACAGGAGACAGTGGCTCACAAACTGCTCCAGCATGGGGCCTCCCATGGGGGCAGCTCCTCACACCCTGCCCCCACGTAGGTCATACACCAGTTGAACAGTCCTTCAGGGACAAACTGCTCCAGCCTTGGTCCCTCACGGGATCACAAGTCCTGATAGCAAACCTGCTCTGGTGTGGGCAGCTCCCCCATGGACTCCCAGGTCCTGGCAGGAACTTGCTCCAAGATGAACTTCTTATGGAGTTACAGCCTCCTTCAGGCATCCACCCACTCTGGCGTAGGGTCCTCCAAGGGCTGTGAGTGGGTCTCTGCTTCCTGGTGGCCTCCATGGACTGCAGGGGGACAACCTGGTCCTCACTACATAACTCAGGGGAGCCTTTTCATTGCCTAGGCACCCTCCTCTCCCTCCTTCTCCACTGACCTTGGTGCCTGCAGAGATGTTTTCACATTCTCTCTCCCTATTGCTGCTGCAGTTTTGCAACTGCATAACAACTTTGTTATTAACAGAGGTGTTACCTCCATCACTGATGGGCCAGGCCTGGGTCAGGTGCAGGGTCCAGTTTAGAACTGACTGGCCCTAACCCTGTGAGCTACACGGGAAGCTTCTGGCAACTCGTTTTGTTTAAAGAAGCCACCCCTGTTGCCCCCATGCTACCAAAAAACCTGGCCCTGGCAAAACCACTACATCTTGTCTCATTTGTGCTTCATAAAATTGCACCAAATATTCAGTACCATTTGTTATTTTGCATGGAGGTAGTTCAAAGTTTCCCACTAAATGATAAAGAAACAGTATAGGACTTGCATCCTGTGTTTGGTCTTAATCTCTATTTAAGTTGAAGCTCCCAAATATACTAAGGAAATGCAAATAGGCAGCTAGATGAAATTAATTGTTAACAATTGTCTTATAATTAGAAAAAGAGTTGAATTCTATTATAAGCAACTTGAGTTTATCCATATTTTCTCTTTCAGAAAATAATCTGAAAAAAATCAGGTAATCAAAAGTTAATTATAAATGCATCAAATCATCAAAGCTTCTAATGAAGGAAGGGTCATTCCAAAGGGCCGTGGCAGCAATTTCTGTGGTAAGGTTGTAGCATGTGACCAGCAGAGGTCTGAGCTGGCACTGGCAGCTTTGGGATGGTGGCTCATTTCCTTAAAGTACAAGGAAGTGAAGTGTGTATTCCTTTCTTTGGCTTCCTGAGGTACAGAGTCAAGGAGCATACACTAAGGTAACTTCATGGCGATTTGATGGAGATTCATGAAACCAGATAGATTAAACTGGGAACAACCATTCACACTCTTATTTCAGTACAAGAATGAAGTAGATCAAATGAAGGTAGTAAAAGCCAGTCTCAGAACAAAGGGAAGGACAGGTTTCCCTATACAGGAGTTAATTGGGCTGTGGAATCTCCCAGTAAAAAAGCTGTGAATGTTGGCACTGTGGATGAATTCAAGAAACAAGCTAATGGAAGAGATATCATTTAAGGGATGCCAAAATTATAGAATTGTCATCCAAGTCAGGAAGCCCCAGGGCCAAAATTGGTTTACAGTTAGAAGAGTTCTACTTTAAAAAGCTGAATGAGTTAGAAGAGTTTTCCTTTGGAAGTGCTTGTTGCCACTTTTGGAGGTAGGACATTGACTCTTTTCAATATATCAATTGTCCAATATAGTACTGTTCTTCTGATACAGTTTTGTTTTCAGTTTGCAGCTTGTACTCTCAGAGGAGTTTGGGTTGCTTCTGTAGCCCAGCTTATGTAAGATGTATTATAAAAGCAAGTTCCTAGGTCATGAAGTACTTGACCAAGGAGGAGGAGGGAACTTACTGCTGTGATTTTTAAGCAGATGTGTTCTGATCTGGCTTTTTCTGATCATTTTATAACCATGATTTATTGGCGTCTTGTAGCCTCACTCACTCAACTGACCTGCTTAAAATAGGTACTGAATTTCAGTCAAATTGTGTGAAGTGAGAGTATTTCAACAGCAGTTCTAGACTTGTAGCATCTTTACACAGTTAGTTCTGCAATTTTGCTTAGGTATTGTTTTTACTGCTTTATTTCCTCCCATCTCTCCTTATTTAAAGATTTGAATGAATGATTTATGAGACCAGAATGTTATCCATAGGTCCTGTGATACAGAACAGATCTGAGTTTTGCTTCAACAGCCGCCTTGGTTTGATTTGTGTCTTAATAAAGAGTAGCTTTGGAGGTTGGAAGGCTTTGGTGGTATAAGTCTACTCGCTTTCCTGGTGTATACTTATTTTGGAGGGCAAGCATTCAGGTCAGGGAATTTGTCTAAAATGCATATACAAGGCATTTCCTGCTTTTATGTTGGTGTTTGTATATTCGGAAAGTAACTTGTTCATGCATGATGTTGGAGTGCTTTTTGCAAAGGTTAATGAAGTCGTTCTCCCAACACATCTAAGAGTTCACATTAGCCCTACTTTTAAATTCTGAACCAGAGGACATGTAGGTTAAACAGCTCACACAAAGTCATGCGTGAATTCTGTGGCAGATCTAAGAGATTTTGGCTCCCAAGATAACTACAAAGCTTTATTTCAGTTCTGAGCAGTTTGTACATAAATTTTAGTGAACGCAATTAATACTTACCTAAACTATTTTGAATAAAAGTGGTAGTTTGTCCAGTTAAATACTCTAAATGAGCCTATAGGCATGTGGTTTCTTAAACATAATAATAAAAATTTTCTTTACCTATTTTAAAATAAAATTAATTCTATGAAGTAGAAAAAAAGAGATGCTTTCTATGTACTTTAGTTCACTATCACTGGACATTTTAGATATGGGGCACTGAAAGGCTTGAAGTCCTATTAAATTCAGTTGTTCATTGGCCTAACAATCCTGAGAAGCAAAGGCTTAGAGTCTGCTTTTACTGAAGAAACAAATTTAACTTTGGTCATGAACTGTGAGAAGTAATTTACTTAATTAAGCTCCACACCTCTCACAGGCAACTTTGCACATCTGGTTGAATGAGTCCAAGGTTTATGGTAATGTTTGGATATCTAGACATAGGAAAGAGAAAGGATAGGAAATCTGGTGGACAATGTATGTGGTATGACTAAGGCTAGCTTAACATAGAGGGACTAGCAAAGAAAAATGTTGAAGAACTTGACTGAATCCAAATGCAACCATAGAACAGATAATTTTGTCAAGATGTTTTAAACAACTGCTTGAGAGGAAATTGAAAGGCCAAGTCCTCAGAAATACTGACCCACCTCAGACAGAAGTGAGAAAGATGAACATTTTTGTCGAATTTTTTGTGGTTGTCTGATAGGTCAGTAATAGAAGAGATGCAGCTTCATGGGAAGATATGTTTGCCGCTTTCCTTTGCTATTTTCTTAACAGCTACAGCTCTTTGAATTCAGTGAAACATTCCAGCCCTAATGAAATTGCAGCTTGGTGCTGAAATTTCTCACGAGGGTGTCTTGGAGTCTCATGGTCCTTTTCTTCATTCTTTATGGTCAGTTAAAGGTGGCCTCTTTGTTCACTGTTGACTCTGCCACGTGAACTAGAGATTCAAGTCAACAACTCACCTTCTTTACCTGTGTTTTTTCTAGTATCCCCAGTTCACTTCTCAAACTATTACTCAATTGAATTTTAGTATAAAAACTCATCAGGTTACTGTATCCCTAAACCTTATAGCATCTGAGTTTGAGAAAAAAACAACAATTCACATAGCATATTTGATGCGTTCCAGTTTTCTCTGTAGCATAAAGCCATTTAGGCATAGGCATGGAAGCTTTTCGTTTCCATGGCAGAAAGGCCATTAACTAGACTCAAGAGTCTGTTGCACTGAAGAGGAGAACTCCATTAAGGTGTGCCCATGACCTGAACATTCTTCATGAGAACAGAGGCAACCTTAGAGTATCTCTAATGAATTTCTTTGTTCCTAAGAGTTGTCTGAAGTTTTGTATATCCTTTTGCTAAGTAGTATGCCTTGTGGAAACAACTCAGGCCTGATACATCTCTCTGAAAGGTGACTTTTCAGTTGCTGCTCTTCTAGGAAATCTTCATGTTTGTAGTCTACACAGTTAGGTTTTTACTAGGAATAGTCACCCAGATGTTCATGAGAACAAATATTGGGGCAGGGTGGGAGGGGAAGAGGTAGATTACTTTGATTTACCGTTTTGTTTGTTTGAGTATTCCTATCTCAACATGGTTTTTCTTGTTGTTTTGGGGTTGTTTTTTTTTGTCCTGGTGTCTTTCTCTTAGGCCTTGGAGTTCTACCAGGATGTAATCTGGGGTCTGGGATTGAGCTCTACTCATAGGAGAGTACTTCACTACACCACTTCTTATAGTAAGGTGGACACACTGTTCAGACACTTTTAGGGCTAAAATGTCTCTAGGTTGTTTTGCTCTTGACTACCTATGCTATAGCATGAATGTTGTGACTAAATATACATCTCAAAGATTTTGATTGCTATGAAATTCTTAGTTGGTATTTTTATTTTCATTCTAGCAATTGTGACTTTGTGGACATGATATGTATTCTTTAGGTGATTGTTCTAATACAATACATAAATCTGGTTAAGATAAAAGGTCATTTGTCTTGTTAGAATAATTTTTCCTTCCACAAGTCAAATTTCTGAATTCTCAGAAGCAGAGAAGTTTTAGTAAGCAAGATGAAGGCAAATTTGTTTTAGAAGAGTAGGTAAAAAATAGAAGCAATTAATATGACTTGTTACTCTCACACAATTTTCCCTTATTCATTTAAACAATGAAAAATAAATATTCATAATAGTAAAAAAATATTCTCAATTCACTTTTTTTCATTTATAAAACTTGTAATTCTTTTATTCTCCTGGTATTTGGTCTTCTGTCTCACACCTGCCTTATTACATTTGCTCATTTTAATTTTAGGGAATGAAGACACTCTTTTTATTGTCCATTTTTTTATCAGAGCAGTTTCTTTGATTGTTGCTGCGAGATATTTAAGTAATATGGCTTTCATCTGAAATAACTGACAGTTTGCATCAATCTCTGGTTGAGGGAGAAATGAAGTTTTACA
Organism: Colius striatus; assembly: GCF_028858725.1. Taxonomy (NCBI): domain Eukaryota; kingdom Metazoa; phylum Chordata; class Aves; order Coliiformes; family Coliidae; genus Colius; species Colius striatus. Next base: position 12,906,218 of record NC_084766.1, read on the forward strand.
TGCATATTGCACATAAATTTTGTGTAGCGTAAAACTCTTTGCCTGTATGCTACTTTTTTTTTTTAGCTATTTTCTGTTATTACTTTGATACAGCCATACTTCCTGGAATGTAATCAGGATCTACTAGACATTCACTCTCCATCCATCATTTGCTCATGTGGTTGAATGTTCATGGAGTCTGTTTGAGGCAGTTTGGGGAGTACCTAGTGTGAAGTATGTTGGACAGAGCATTGGAACAGACTGCCTAGATGCATCATGGAGTCTCCTTCTCTGGAGACATTCAAAACCCACCTGGACAAGTTCCTGTGTGACCTACTCTAGGTGGCCTGCTCTGGCAGGGGGTTTGGACTAGATGATCTTTCATGGTCCCTTCTAGCCCTTGAGATTCTGTGATTTGGTGAATGTCTTGTATTGAACAGATAATAGAAGCATTCTTTAAAATTGTTGCAATTTCATAACCTTGTCTGCGCTGTCTTCTTCACTTTTCTGCTTGCCTCTGATCCCTAAACAAGAATATATTTAAAATTACCAATATGGGAGGAGACTCACAGGATTTAATGAGACTATTAACAAACTTGAATCTAGATAATGGCTTAAATACATCTCTGAATTCAGATCTAACAAAATAAATAGACATACAGCTATAAGGAATTACTGATATAAGCTTAGCTTGAGACTCTTCCTGTATGTACTCTTTTCATATTATTCCACTCAAGCATGATATTGAAGGTGTGCTGAAAAATGTTTGTGATATTTATGCTATAACAAATAAGAAACTGTAATTCTAAGAGAGGTGACTAAGTTTGGCATAGTTTATGGGCAAATTCCTGGCATACATTATATTTTGTCACACTGATATATAAAAAAGAGTAACTAATCTTGCTTCACTGGAGCTGTGCCAAATAATGATTGAAATGAAATTAAAACTTATTTGCCCAGTTATAAATAAATTGAATAGCCACGCTAAGTGTAAAGAATTTCTAAAACTCAGCCAAATTAGTAGTCTAATAGAAAGTTGTGCATGAATATTAACAAGAATTCTGTCTGTAGTACAGTTGGAACAGTGCTTGCTACAAGTACCTGGCACAATTCTGTTATGCCTGAACATAATGAAGGGAAAGCAGCCTTGAAAGTACCACTTGTAATGGAGGAACTATGAACTGCTTTGGACCTACTTATGATCACTATAAAACACTATCGATTTAATCGAATTGAATGTCATTTAGGACTTTGCGTAAGGATAAGTCATGGAAACACATTTTCTGTCATGTAGTCATACATTTATATATATATTATATGTATAAATTTTAAATATATATGGATAAATAATGAGTGTTTACATGCATTAATGAAAAATTTTATATGGGACGTATTCATAGTCAAAAGCAAAAACTGTATGCATTGCAAATTTTTAGTTGGTTTCTTTTACAAAGACTGAACTTTGACATGGTGAAGCACACAAAATTTACTTTTTCTTCTATCTTTATATTCATGTGGACAGTGATTGTTTTGTTACACTGACACGTTCAAATTTAAGTGAAAGACATTGGCTGTCTAGTGCTATCACTGGAAAGAATAAAACTATAATTAAATTATTTAACTGAGCTTTAAAGGCAAAATATAATATGTGAAACATCATAAAATTCATCCTTCCAATGAAATAACAGTGTTCAACTAATCATTCTTCAGTAACTTGTAGGATACTTAAAAATTTCAAGGATCATAAAGTGCTGAGATCTAAAAAGTCAAATGAGGTTCAGTCCTAGCAGTAAGAGTGAGATTAGTTGAAGCTGAGTGGCAGGCTTTAGAGTGTAACTACTTTCAGAAAACCCAGACTACCATTACACTGGTTTATTGCATGTACTATTTTTTTTGTATTTTAAAACTGAAATTTGTCAATGTGAAGTTTATCAATCCAATGAAAAAATAACAGGGAAAAGCTAGGTAAAAGATAAAGCCAAAAGCAGTGCCTGTAAAAGAGTGCATCAACAGAAAAATGACAGAGAGGTTTCCTGTCCACGTTGGCTTACGACTGCCAAGAAGCAAACTACATTAACCCAATTAGACCTCCATTGGTTTTGTGCTGGGTAGGTCCATAACAGTACAGATACCTCTGTATAGAAGTGGAGCCATGAAATCAAGTCAACTGGATGACCTGGTTATGTTGTTTACTAATCTGACTAAGAAGATTAAAGAAAAGATAGAGATAGTTCCTATTTAAGACCTTACAATTTTGTGAGGCTTCTACCTACGCTTCTATTTGAGGAATTTTCTTAGCCATATGAATTCTTCTTTATGTCTTGATAAATCAGTTGTTTCCACACTTTTCTCCTTTACCAGTCTTTCTGCTTGCTTGATTTGCAGTTAAATGCAGCAGTGTGTATCTTTTACTGTGCTGTTCTTGATCTTCCTCTCTTCTTTCTCTTTTCAGTATGTTCTTGAATGGTTATCTTCTTTGGGATGTTGCTTTTCTCCCCTCCAGATCACGTTACCATATTTTGTGATTGCCCTCCCCCAAATACATGTCTGCTCTTTTTCTGTAAAACAAGCAACATTCAAAATGCAATCTGTGAAGCAGCTCTCTTTCTCAGCCTCCAACTCTCATAGGTATATGTTGTCTTTTAGCAAACTGTTGTCTTAAAAAGCAAGGATTTCTGTTTTTCATGCTGACCTTTTATCTTTTTTCCTGGATTGTTGATTCATTTCTGTGTTTTGGTTCTGTAGTACTAAATTTCCTTCAAGTATTTTTTTTTTTTGGCAGTTATTTTGGGTAGTACTCAATCCTATAAACCCTTCAACTCACTGATGTTCTTTCTCCTCCATTAGAACCATAGAGTGATCTCTTAAAGAGATTGTCTCAGAATCTGTACTCCTAGTGTGTTTATCATATAGACATGTTCTGTGAATCCACAGACCAACTGGTAATCAATGTTATACAGTCTACATACCTAAAGGCATAGATGTCCTCTCAAATCTTTTAAATCTTTCCTCTGTGCCTCTCCTATTATGCTGGATAAGATGACAAAACTCAGTTTTTCATGTACACTTTTCTTGTCTGAGAGCCACTTTTACATTATTCTTACTTCTCACACAGTAAATTTATGGTTGTGGTAAGCTTTACGCAGTAGCTCATCTAAGTGTGGTACAAAACCCATTTCAAGCATCATCAGCCATAACTAATCATTTCACACCAATTCCAATGCTTTAGTGAAGTCAACAAGCAAGAGAGATGATTACTAAAATACCTGAACATGACTGATCATGGTCTTGAAGTTTGTCCCTTGTGCCTCTTCCACATGGATGTCCTTCCAACTCACACTGATATTCTGAGGATTTTTTTAGTGATCCTTGAGACCTTTCCAGAATAACGACTTGGCTTTCGTGCAGTGTCAGTGAGATTGATTTGTAGTTGAGTGCTTATTCCACTACTCTTTCTTAGATTCCTGAATGTACATTGATCTTTTCCAAGAATCCAGTTTCTTATAGCTTCGTGAGCAACTTTTCTACTGTCACTGTTCAAGAAGCTTTAGTGGTATGTCATCCTGTCTCTGAACTTTTCCATTCTTCGTTCTTTTAGCAGTATGTGCTGATTTAGACTATAATGGTGGTGGTTCTGTTTTATCTGCTCAGTCAATATCATTCATCTGTTCCTTATGCTTACATAGTTTCTGTTAGTGTTCTTTCTGTCTGTAATTATTTGCTTTTCTTCTGCCAGGATTCTGTCACATTTGACTGACTACCTGTGACGGGTGCTTTAAGTGACACTGCTACAGAGCATACTTGAGTCAACTGTTACCCCATCTTTTGGTTTTTGTGGTTTTTTTGTACATCTTTTGATCTCCTCATTGCAGTTTAAAAAAGAATTATTGAATTTTTATAAGTTTCTAATTACATTGTACGTTTTCTATCCTAAATAACCTTTATTAGCTTATCTAAGAACTCTCTTAGTAGTAGTCTATTATCACGTATTTCAAGAACATAAGTAATACTTGTTTTAGTAAAATATGCTCTCTTTATGTTTGGATCTTGCTGCTCTTTCCATTCAACAGTGCATAAAAACAAGTTTTAGTATCTGCAGTATGTGTTCTGTTACAAAGTTGAAACTCAACAAATCCTGGGCTTCTCTTCCTTTTGCTTTCTAACTCTCAAGTACAGCTATTGAATCACAAATTGTCAGAATAAATTCTCCCTTGGTGCTGTAGTGGCCTCCACCTGACTGACTATGTACAGCCCCTCTGAGTTCCTTGCTGTAGGCTTGGCAATGTCAGGGTATACACAATTTGCTTGGATGGACTTTCATTACAGAATCCCACTATCTGCTAGCCCTTCCTTTTAATTTTCTGTTATTCTTGCCTTTTTTTTCCTCCTTCATTTGTCCTAACTTTGGCATTCATCACAATAAAATATAAGTAACTCTCCCTTTGAAAATATAACTGCTTTGAAGTCATTCATAATGCAGAAGTAGCTATGTAGGTTATTATTCCCCCCCAGTGGTATAAAATACCACTGAACTCTTCACTTAAGTGTTTAAATTATTTTGACCTAACTCATGGCCACAATTTCCAGCACAAGTTACATCATAAAAGGCTTTCTTAAAGTCTAACCCTTCTCTTCTGTCACTATCCTGATGATTTCATAGTTTAATGAGAGAAGAGGATTGAGAAGGATCTCGGTGATTTCTACTCTGATTTGAGTACATCAGATAAAGTAATTCAGACTGCCCCAAGAGAAATTAATTTGCTTTCCATTGCTAAGCTTATTGAAAAGGCTAAGAACCTGCTTCTGTTTGTGAAATCAGAAGTTATTTCTTCCATTCATAGATGTAATTTACAGGATTTTTCCTCCATTAATGGGACATACTCAGCACTGTTGTACTCTGGAACAGGGATGTTTTTATAAGCAAGCATTGTTGTAAATGTTTAAAATACGTAGTTCTATCCATGATATCATAAATCAAGCTATTGGGCTAATGGTCTCAAGCAAGACTTTTGTTGCACGTTCAATATGCTACTTCTTTCAGTAGCTTCTGTCTCTTATTTTCTCAGTATAAAGCCAGGATATTCTATGTGTAGATTACACAAATTAAAGCTCTAAAAAGGTAGCTTTTTAATATCAGCAATGATAATAAAAATTATGCCTTGAGTAAATGAAAATGGAAAACACATTCTGTACATTTCAAATATCTAAAAAACAGATGAATGAAATCTCAGACATTCTGAGAAGGAATATTTTGCTTTGGGGCTGTGTATATGAAAGATTAAGTTCAAAAGAAAACATTTTCAGACTGTCCTGAATCAGAAGAGATGGTAAAAAATATTTTAAAACTGTATTGATAGCTTTGTTGGATTTAGTATATGTACACATATAGGTGTATATAGGCATTGAGTTCAAAATCTTTTCCAGACATCATTCTGCAGTCTTCTAAACATTGATTTTTTTTTTATTATTATTATTTTTTTTTCCCCCTCAAAGAAAGTATTATTCAAGGAATGTAAGAGTTTTCTCTTGAAACATTATCTTCTGAATGTAAGAGAAGAAAGAGTTTAAGTACTGGAAGTATGCTCTTATTTTCTTATGTTTGCTATTTCTGAATTAGCAGCCATCTACATTAGAATTTATCTCACCTTCTGCACAATAGACTAGTGTGTGAAGCAGAGAACCAACATATGATTTGGCTTTCTTCAGGCACGAGGGGCACAAATGAGGAGAGCTGAGAGAGTTAAGAAGAGCAGAGCATCCCATATCACTGGGGTTAGCATCACAGATTACTGCAGGTCAAATGAAAAGCGAGGTTGTCTGTCCTCAGTAACTGCCATCTGGCTGACTTTGGATCCAGATGTCACATTTCTTTTTAGTTTGAGAATGCAACAACTGTTTCAAGGTTTCTTTGGGGAAAAATTCAGCATGTGTGGAGAAGGCAGATGTGAAGTAGACATAAAGATTTTTTGGAGAGTAATTAGAAAAGATTGGATATTCCGTTTTATACTCTTCAGAGATTTTTTTCCACCTGGTTTACTGTTGTTACAAATGTCAGGAATATCCTTGAAATGTTAAATAAGACAAAAATGTTTATGCCTTTTTAGTATCTATGTAAAGTGTTTGGATAAAAGCTCTTGAGTGCTTTTCTCTTAAAAAAAAATTGCAGCAGTCTTTCTACAGGACTCAAAAAGCAATAGTTAATAAACCACTTACTCCAACAACATGTTTTCATTTTAAAGAGTATTTACATCACAAATATTCACTGAATTATTGATGTCGATATAATACTTAATGTGACCAGTATCTAAAAACTAAAATTGGTATTACTCAAATTCATCATGAGATAATTCTCCTGGTTTGAGAAGAAGCCTCTAGGAAACTGCATTATTCTTCTGAATTCATTGCCCATCAGAATTTACTCTGCCTACAACAGAAAATGCCACCACACTGACTTAAGTGGGGTTTATACTGCTTTGTTTTTTTCTTCTCTACTTGCTTGTGTTGATGATATATAAATAGATAACACAGACTTTGAAAAATAGTGCTATCTAGTGTGATACCTTCTCTCCCTCAAAAGAAGGACTCTGAGACTTGCAGAATAGATCACCAGTTTTAGATAGAATTTAGCTTGGATGATTTTGAAAGTTGGACCCAAATCCAACTTCTGGCTTCCTAAGTCAGCCTGAATCTGTATTCAATTAGAAAGATGAACAAATGCTAGTTAAATATTTACACACTGAATATTTTAGTAGCACTAACTGCTTCTCTTACAGAAATCAAATTACACTAGCTTTTGAAGTCTAGGTTAAATTAATTTCAGAAGTAGAGGAATCATAATGATAATTTCATAGCAGCATTGCAGTCTGGAGGGAAAGACATGTATTTCTCCTTTGGTCAGCCTGGGGCTAAACCTGGAGTTATCCCACCATCACTGATTGTTGTCATAAATTCTCTTTCAAGTTCTTGTTTATGTGTACATCACACTTTGGGAACATCTATGCAAAAGCTGTTGGCTGCAATTTTTTACTTCATTTGGGTGCACAGCACTTCTTTCTGAGCCTCCTCCCATGGGCAGCATTTGGTCATTAAGTGGGCAGAAAATATCAAACTTTGGTTTCATCTGCTATCATTTCACTTGTTCATTGCATTTGAGTCCAACTGCTCAATTTTGGTTTAAATTTTTACTGAATTTAAGCCTTCTTTTAGAATGCTCAAGAGCAGCATATAGTAGTGGACTGCATTCTTTCATGGTGCCTAGCTTCAGCAGGGGGGTTGGGCTGGATGATCTCCAAAGGTCCTTTCCAATCCCTACCGTTCTATGATTCCAGGTCATGGTTTCTTCTAGCTCTCATGGATGATATTAACCTCTCCCACTAGTTCCAAGATCTGTGTCTTGGAAGTATCTGATGGGCATACATTCTGCTTGTGCTCTCTAGAAGGAAGCACTGTAGCTTTGTAGTTTCTCTCTTGAGCCTTCAAACCTTAGGAACCTCAAACTGATGAGAGGATTTTGAGAATTTTGAAAGCTTCTTCAGTGTGAAAATACCCAGCCTCCAGCCCTCCTTCCAGTTGCCTCTGGACTTTCTCTTTCCCCTGTTAGCAGATGCTTTTGTGAGAGCTTGCTATAGGAGGCTCAGTACTAAAGCATTGAAGTCCTAAAATAGAAAAGGGGCTTTCTGAGGTTTTTTTGAATTCTACCAAGAGGAGAGGATGGACAGCAATTCTGACTGAAAATCATCTGAGTCATTTTTATGTGAAAACTGAATTTAGAGTATCAGCTTTTGACCACAATATCTTCTTACAGGTTTGTGTCTCTCACCCCATACTATGTTTACAACTCCATGTTGCTAATTTTTCCTTATCAGAAAAATTGTTTCTAGATCAATCAGGATCATTACTCATTCAAGCTTCTGCTTTTTTGGTCTGTACATTATTTCAACTAGTGCCAGTTCTTATATGCATAAGTTAACAGGGCTTAAAGACTTTCCCTTATGTACATAACCAGCCCCTATAAGGTAAGAAGTTCTGTAATTCCTAACTCCTTATTCTTGCAAGACCACATTAAGGTTGTTGCACAGCCCGTTGGTAGCTAGTGCAACTGATGTTAATTTTTGAGCAAAAAAAGTGATGTTTGTGAGTTACAGCTGGTAACTGCTGTGCAGCCTTTTTAAGATGCAGAAAAACTCTAGTGAAGTTTGAATTATTGTTCAATTTTGTGTGCGAAAAATTTGTTTGGTTTTAGTGATTGTGTCTTGGTTTATCAGGTAGTTTTCAAAATCTGATTGGTTTGCCTTGTGTCTTCTGAAACTTACTATCCTAGCAAGTCTACCCTTGGACACATATGAATCCTAGTTCACTGATTTTACTACTTCACACTGACCAGTGCAGCCTAAAGTGACAAATATTGGCCTCCTGCAAAGGCTGCACTTTAACTCAAGACTCAGTTGTGTGTTAGCAGCTCAGATTAAGACATCAAAAGGAATGCAGAAGCTAGTCAGAAACAGCAGTAGTGACATGAATTGAACTCACAGATAATGCTGCTGTCTCAAGATGTGCAGTTACTTAACTGATAAGCCCAGCTCATGCACTGTCCAGATTCCATAGCTAGGTCCCTCAGAGGGTGGGAAGAGGTTTGCTGCAGGAGGTGCAGAGCTGGAGCCCCACCCCAGCCTGTGGGTATCAGGTGCCCTACTGTCAGAGTACCGGTCTCTGATGCAGTTATGTCATCTCTTGATTTGTGGTAGCTAGCCAGTGCTTCCACTACCTCCAACCTTCTCATCTAATCTGCTTTTCCATGAAACTCCAGAAAACATCAGCCTTGGTATGATTTCTTTTCCCTTGCTCTAGTCTCCCTTCCACCGAGTCTTACACTTGTGGCCTCCCTGAGGCCTCAGGAGTTGTAATACATGCTTTTGTAGAAACATCTACACATTCTTACATACTGTCCTAGAATCTATATGTTAACACACTTAAGGATGTTTTGGCCAAATCCTTCTACACTATCATGCCTAGAAAATTTTAAACTGACTGCAAGATAATTACGTGGATTTAGGCACTGCATATTTATTTAGAAAGTAATGCATAAACCAGTTCTTAGAGTGAAAAATAAAAGCAATGTGCTACCTCTCTATTTGGCAACTTTAAATATTTAACAGATCTTGTTACATATATCCATTGAATTGTTTTCTTCCATTAGTTTTGTATGTGATGAAGAGATATACGTAAAATTATTAGGAGCACTTGACATACAGAAGCCAGTAGACAGACAAAACCAACTTGTTGGAAGGTTACCATAGGATCTTAATGTTTGTTGGCATCTCTTGTAGAAAGTTCAAATCCAGATCACATCATCAAACTAACAAAACATAGATTTCAAATACATACTTTCCCAATTTATAAATACATAACATTACTTTGATAGAGCAATCAGTGAAATAAGGACAGCTCCAGGGAGCCTTTCTGTATAGAACTACTAGAAACAAGGGGATCTGTTTAATTGCATTATTTTTATGTTCTATTTTCAAACTGACTTAACCTCTCCAAAAATCTAGCTGCATCGATCTGGTTGATCAGTCACTCATATTTCACTCCTCACTGTCCTGTGTCTTTCCACAGTTTTAATTCCACATGTGGTTGTCTTACACTTTTCAGTTTTAGCATCTGTTGTGGAATCGTGGAAATCATGGAAAACACATGGACACACATAATCACGTTTTTACTCTTTTTCCTGTAAAAGTTTTCACAAAACTTTTGTCTTCTGAAACTTATCAATCATTCATCCATAGTGTGGTAATGACAGCCACACATCTGTTGAACACTGAGCTTGGACAGAAAAATGTCAATCATTAAGCTTCAGAATCCAGTTACATTTTGTGAGCCTTGAAGTGCTGTCTTGGAATCTCCCAAAAATGTAGTAAGAAAGTTACAGTATATATAATCAACACAATAAGAAATATCAGATGAAACAGTTGTTTCATGGTCTGTATTTACTACTGGATATTAATTCCAGTATTGGTTTGATTTGCTTTGGGTTTTTTTTTTTTTTTACTGCCTCACTGGTATCTCTGATGTATTTTTATGAAGACAAAGACATAGGATCATACTTTTGTCTGAGCTTCAGTATCAGTTTGTGCTTCTATAAATACTTGCCCTTGGTTAGTGGTTTTGTTTACAGATCAAACACATTGCAAGCTATTTTAGTGCTACAGAAAAGAAACTAATGTGTTTTTTTTTCTATTCATGCAACTGCCATCCTCATATGACTAGTTAATTATTTGGTATTTCCTTCTCCATTTGATGTGATATAAAGCAAAATAGCTCCAATTACATACATACACAGTTAGAGGATTTTTAAAAAGCTCGTTATGTATCACCCATGTGCATATTTTGCAACAACTGAACACAGTCATGCCTTCTAAGCAGTAAGTCAATCCTTTCATGATCTCATTGGTGACTCTTTAATCCAAAAAAGTCTTGAGTATGTAGTCCACAGATTAGCGACATGCTATAAAACAAAATGAACTTTGCCTAACAATGGTGGCCAACAATGAAAGTATTTATGACCGAGGTTTTTTTGTACTGCTGTGAATTTTTCTACCAGACTCTAAACAACTGGAAGCATAACTCCAAACTATAACTGCATTATTGCAGTATACACCATTGCTACAATTTTATTCTTACTAATATCTCAAGTAAAATGTAATACAATTAATATTAACGTTAAATAATTTTCTTTGAAATACTGTGACACAAGGTCTAACCCTTATAGTTCGAACTGAACAGAGCTTTTTAGTAAGCTAATTGAATTTTTTTGTTGTTTTGATTTTTCTTTATAAATTGTAGTGACTGAATAAGTAGTTCTTATGGTGTCTCTAGTGGCTAGAGGTTCTAAGATGGAACTTCCACCCGAGTTTCTATAAATCAGCCCACTAAAATGTGACTTTTTTCTTGTTTGATGATGATTTTTCTGTCGACAACCAAATCTACTGCTGAGACTTAGAGTGAAGGTAAAAAAATGAAGTAGCTTGGTCTGTATTTCCTATGTTATTTTCATTTTGGTAGATTTTTCAGAAAGTAACTGAACAAATACATGAACTATCTACCCTTCTATGTGTGACTAACAAATATATAACTTTAAGAAAGAGACACTAATCAATCCACTTTTCTGGGCTGTCTTCAGACAGTACAACAGCCAATCCGTGCACTGAGAAATATTTCCTATGTAAGACTTGTACCAACTTCCATAGCTCCGGAATAGTATTAGAATTCCCTGAAGCCTTTGGCATAATTGAGAGCAAGTTAAACTTTGACAGCGGAAAAATTCCCTTGTTGCCTTTGAAGAAGTGAAAAATCTTAAGGAAAACTGGTAAACTTCATAATGTCTCAAAACATGGCTGCCTTAGGTGTAAGTTGTTGTGACATTAAGAAATTTTCTGACTATTTGACCTGTGTCCTTGCTTCTGGAGAAAAAAAACCCAAAAAACAATAACCTTTGAGAAAGTTCCCTGTGCCAGGAGAATGTTTTGTAGCTGTAGTTTGTGCTCCCAGGTGAGAAAACCAAGAGAGGTCTGTGGTTCAGGCAGAACTTTCATACTGTTACCATTTTATAGCTATTTTATTTAACTTTCTTACTGTTTATATTTTTAAGCAAGAGTTCAGCCTTCTTCCTGTCTTCAGCTTTAGTGTATGAATCCTTAGCCATGTGTGTATGAGAAGTAGTACTTGGATACAGGAAAAACAGGAAAAAGTTCTCATTGAGTATGTGTCATAAAAGTTAAAAATTACAAAGATTATAAAATTTTTGCTTCATAGAGACTTCTTTTAATATTTCTTTTTGCTCCTGCTTGAGAGAAGAACATCAGACCAGAGAGAAAAGACTTTAGGTCTTTTAGAGAGGAGCTGTTTTTGACATTGTCACTGTAGTGAGTTTGCCTAGGCCAGGTTTTGGTAGTGGCTGAGAGGCTACAGGAGTGGCTTCTTTATAAAAGCTAGAAGCTTCCCCTGTATCCGACAAGGCCAGTGCCAGTCAGCTCTGAGATGGACCCACCACTGACCCAAGGTCAAGCCAATCAGCGATGGAGGTAATGCCTCTGAGATTAACATTGGATAAGTGATTGAAGTTGGTGCACAGATGCTAAACTGCAGCAGGAGTGAGAGAGAATGTGAGAATATCTCCACAGACACCAAGGTCAGTGGAGAAGGAGGGAGAGGAGATGCCCAGGCACTGGACAAAAGATTCCCCTGTGACCTGTGGTGTAACCCATAGTGAGGCAGCTGTGCCCCTGCAGTCCATGGAGGCCACCAGGAAGCAGAGATCCACTTGCGGCCCGTGGAGGACTCCATGCCGGAGCGGGTAGATGCCTGAAGGAGGCTGTGACTCCATGGGAAACTCACTCTGGAGCGAGTTTCTGGCAGGACATGGGAGCCCATGGAGAGACGAGCCTGCACTGGATGAAGTTTGCTGCAGGACTTGTGACCCACACTGGAGCAGTCTGTTCCTGAAAGACCCTTTCACCTGTGGGTGAGACCACCCTGGAGTAGTTCACGAAGAACTGTAGCCTCAGGGAAGGACCCATGTTGAAGAAGTTGCAGAAGACAGTGGAGGACTGTCTCCTGTGGGAGGGACCCCACACTGTAGCAGTGGGAAGCATGAGGAGTGCTCACCCTGAGACAAAGCAGCAGCAAAGACCATCTGTGATGAACTGTAACCCCCATTCCCTGTCCCTCTGTGCTGCTGGTGGGAGGAGGTAGAGACCCGGAGGGAAAGGAGGGGTGGACAAGAAGGTATTTTAAGGTTCAGGGTTTTTATTTTGCATTTCCTTACTCCCTTTTGATTATTAATAAACCAAACCAATTCTCCACAAGTTGCATCTGTTTTGTCCATGATGGCAATTGCTGAGTAATCTCTCTGTCCTTAACTTGTGAACCTCTCATATTTCTCTCTCCCCTGTCCATTTAAGAAGAGGGAATGATAGAACAGCCTTTGTAGTCACCTGGCACCCAGCCATGGTTAAACTACCACAGTGACTTAGACCTTACTTTCAGTTTTAAGATATTTAAAATACAAACTGAGATATGACCAACACAAGTTAACTTCTTTAGCTGAGTTTATAACCAACCAACTAGGTGGTCACCTTTAGTGCTTTCAAAGATTGATTAGTCATATTATTAATCTTTCGATCTAATTTATTTAATTCAACCAACACTGAGGGTAACCTATTGATGTCTTAATTTGACCTTTATTTGATTTTGGTTTCAGTGTTAAATAGTGTTATTCTTCATTGCAGTCTATTAGTATTACTCAAGTGACTCTCTTTGGGTGATACACAGAATCACACATTTTCATTTGCTCATTTTTTTTGTATAAAAAAAAACAAAGGCCAAGTGCACCAACCAGCTGCTTTCCTTTATATTAAGCTCCATGACTCCAGACTGTTTGGAAAATTTGGTTAGTAACATACCTGTGTCCTGGTAATTAGCCTTTGGCTCTTGCACAGGACAACTCAGTGTTTTATTAACTAGGAAGAAAGAGCTGAGGAAGAAACTTAACTTTCTCTGAGCAGGGAAAAAAAAGGAGTGAGCAAGGAGTTTTAAGAATAAACTTAAGACTGTTTTATGAGGAGATAACTTACTAAGATTTTCAAAACCTCAGTATCATTAACATTTACATACATTGTATATAATTTCTTTCATGCACATTTGCCTAATAATAACTATGGTAGGTACTGTGAATTCCAACAAATCCCTCTGTTTCTCCCCCCCCATGGAAAAAAAAAAAAAAAAGAGAAGGGAATCTATAACTGCAAAGAATAATGTCCATTACTTGATTAGTTATTGAACATTATCTCACAGCTGCAGTTTTTGACAACTAGCATTAGCCCTTACTGAAATCCTTGAGGAAGACAGTGAATCTAAAACAAGTTACCAGTCTCTTCTTTATATAGGTTCAATATGAAGGTAACCTGTCCCTGTCACTGAAGAACAAAACTCAGGTAGATATGAATATCTATGTTACTTAAAACCATGACACATTTCCCTTGATTATCAGAATTTTTCCAGTTGTTGCAATTCTTTGTATCTACGTTTTCTGCAAGGACAGCTTAGCTTTACTGTAGTTGGTAGACATTACTGTTTGACCATAAATGTTTCTATATTTAATCAGATGTAGAGGGTCATCTGACTGAGCTTGTGAAACTGTGTGGTAGCAAATTCAAAGGGAATTTGTGTAGGAGCAGGACACATATAATGGGCTTCTTTGCTGGAAAAGGGGAAGGTATCTCTGAAAGAGGCAGATTCTGAACCTGGAGTTTTCTCACCCCTTATGTTAACATCTATGAGGCAATCTATTTTCCGTTAACATTTCTCCCTTTTAACCCACTTAGTTTTTTAAATTTCCATAACATCTTGTTGCACTAAATTCCAACGTTAATATGCTCAATGAAAACCCTTTCCTTTTTGCTTTGAACCTGTTGCTTGGTGGTGGTGTTATAAAAGATTTTATAAATATTGTACCATTTATAATATACACTATAATAGAAAATATAAATAGATCATATCATATATAGAGGTGTCCAAAATTAGATATCTAAATTTGTCTTTAAAATCACTTACATATTGCCTTAGCATTTCTTTCAGAAGTGCCTCCATTATTTTGACAAATGACAGGTCAAGGGTTCATTTCTGTTTCTAAAATTACTTGTAGCAAAACAAATGTAATTGAGTTTTATTCAATTGAAAATTCATTTTCACTTTCTTCCTCTGCAAAAAGAAATATTATTTTTGAAATTGGGGATGGCCATTTCCTATGCATTAATTTTTATAGGAATAAATACAAATGAAGCAATTAATTTAAATGATCCTTCATCCGTTAACATTATTTCTGCCAATTTTCAATAGCTGATGCTGGTGTAAATGTAACTTGATTCCTGAGCAATTAAGCAATACATTTCATAGTGGCAAAATGATTAATTGGAATCTTTTGTTGGGAAACTAAAATAACAGCTAAAACTGTGTGCATGTGTGCAAAATTTAAATGAAATTCTGTAGTTTTGATGAATTCTCAGGCTGGACAATAAATAGCTCAAGCAATTCATAATGAAATAAAGAATCTCTCCCTTTTGGGTGAAAGTTGTCATTGGTGTCGTTGCTAAAAGCAATAGCGATGGTGATCACAAGGGAAGTAACCCAGGAACTTTACTGGATGTGAAGGCGAATGAACAGTTCTCTCGTGCAGTGGTGATTGCAGACAGAGCTGCAGTGTGCTGAAGAGGAGGAATGAGGATGCTTTTGTTCCTATTATTTGTGATCAGACAAAGTCCAGCCATTTTTAAGGAACTCTCAATTCACCATGAAGTCAAATTGTAAAATTATTTTTCACTTGAAACCTGTGGCTGCAAATCTGCAGCCGTTTACGTGTTAAAAAACATTGACATATGTAATTAGTCTCCATTGAAGGCAGTAGTCAATCTGCTCTAAATGTGGTTAGGTAATCAAATCAAGTATACTCATAAACTGTGAAGACCTTGTTTTATCTATGATGAATGATTGTCACTGTCCTAAATATAGAGGAAAAAGAGATTGCCCAGCTGTTGACCCTGAAATTCCTAAAATATGCTGGATTTAAAGCTTCTAGAATATGTAGTTGCAGTTACATCTGAAAATGTTAACTTCCAGGGTCATCTAAAGAAATGAAGAGCAAAAGGGAATCCAAATAGTCTGAGGAAAAGCAATACAGGAAATAAGGAGCATGTTGCTAATCACAGGGAATGTAGAAAAAGAAAGTAAAGTGAGGGAAAAGTGTAGGGAAGGGGTGAAAAACAGAAGTGGTAAAGCTAAGATGGCTGTGTATGAGATTTATATTAGCAGCTGAAAGATGAGCATGATACAAAAAAAGATTTGTCAAAAATTACATCTGTTACTATCTCTTACTGCAGATGTTTTTTAGAATACTGCTTTTCAGGTGAAATCTTCTGCGTTGTTGCTAATGCAGCTCTGTCATGAGACAGCAGGAAAGGACTATAACTTTTTCTGTGAGCTGCAGAAAAAGAAGACAAAAGCTTCCATCAAAGGAGGTAAATGAAGGAAGAATATCAAAAAATCTTTATCAGTATCTGATATTTACAGATATTCAGTCTTGGGTCATGGATTTAAATAGACATTGGATTTATTAGTTGATAAGAGTGGGTGGAGAAGGCAACATTCAGGCACTAAAAAGAGATATGGTTCCATTACAGAGTCTACAAGCTGAAAATTTAAACTGGCAATCTATTCAGGGTAAACACTTGACTAATTATTCCTGCTCGTTACAGATACTAGTATTTTATTTTACCATTTCAGTTTTTTGTATTCTTCTCCTTTTAAAGTGCTATTTTCCTTAAATAAAATGAGAGGAAAAGGAATTCTTCTAATTATCTCCCTAATATCCCTCCACAGTTACTTGCTTTCCTACTTAGATCTTTAATCAATGGCCCAGAAGTCTGTTTGTCTTCTTTAAGTGAGTGTCTGATCTTTTCCCTCTGGTTCCTTAACCCAATCCTCTCACTGTGGCTTGACGACTTATTGTACCTCTGCATGCCTTCCTTTCCAGTTGCCCAACTATTTCCTCCAGAGTTTCTTTACACTATTGTGTATAGTGTAGGTCCTTTGTTTGGAGAGTTTTTGCTTGTTTTGGTTTAATTTCCTCACCTTTCCCTGTTATAACAAAGTCTCAACAGCATGTTAAACAAGTTCAACCTTGTGTGTACAGATTCAATGTGTCAATATAGTCTATGTCTACAAATTACTAAATATCTTTCCTTGTCCCTCTTTTAATAATAAGAGAAAAGGTTACCATTGGAGATGTATTTACTTCTCTTGACAGCGGGGAGACAAACTTTCAGAGTTATGTACTGACAGACTTCATTGGGATTCAGTAAATCCAGTGGAGCAATAACTAACCAATAGTTGTTTAAGTTATTGCAAATGAATGAAACACACAGCATGTCTGTGTACATAAATTGTTCTGGAGTAGAAATCCCTTTGTGCATCTTCCACTGCCATTTTCATCCCCACTGTGCTTCACAGATCTTTCAGTCAATGTCCTGTGCACACAGAAACCCATGCAGAATTCCATGCTCGATTATAGTAAGTTTTGTGATGACTCTTAACACGTAGGTTGCTCTTGGAGTTTTGAGAGTTGTGGTTTTTACTTCATAGCTTTGACTTTCATTCTTATTTTCAGTTAAAGTATTCAAGGTACAGTGAATGTACTATGTGTGCTACTTGCAGAATCTCTTGAACTTTTAAAATGCACAGCAGTGCATATGTAATACAGACTTATATGCATTATTTCTAGCTTTCTGGAAATACATTTCTACATTTCTGCTTTGCTCTGTGGAACCAATTATTTAATATACCATGAAATGTTGCAGGAAAACCTGATGCAAGCATTCTGTGATTTCATTGCTAATGTATTCATTCTGATATATATTAATCTCTTCTTCTACAAGCATTAGAGGCTTTCAGAGGTAATTTGGCTTTTACATTTCTTTAACTTTAAACATTTTTAAAAAGGAATTCTTCCTGATAGAGCTGATCTGAATATACAGCAAGAGATTGATTTATGTGCTACTTTAGTACTTTGAAAAATAATTTTAAGTTACACACGTGGTTATGAAATTTTATTCTTTGCTACACATAATACTAAAAATCCAGCAAAATATTGGGTATCTGCTTTTATGTATAAGGAACCTAGAAATCTTTCTTGAGTTTATGTCATTGAATACCCAGAGATTTCAGTTTATGGCTATGTAGGTTCATGGTAGAACCTGAACAGTGCTGAAATATTTCACTGTGAGTATTGGTGAAGAAGTTGCTCTGTTAAGACTTTCTTTATTAAGTAAACAGGTAGTCTATATCTAAGGAGCTATATTCCTTTATATACTTCCTTATGGAAGTATATATCAGAAACAAATTAGTTTCCATTCTTTAACAATAACTGAGTCAAACAGGTGAGGTTTAAACTTGGTATTTGACTTACTAAAATTCTTTCAGTTATATTCAAAGAGTAATACATCAGGAAGATGTATTTTTAAAATGGGGTTATTTGGGCTATTTCTAGAGAGCTGTTAATAAGTTAGAAGTTGACTCAACAAGCCATTGTAAATAATCATCCACAGCGATCCTGCAGGACTAGATTAGGGTCATGTTTTTTACTGGTTACCATGATGCTTCAGAGTTAGGCCTTCTTTTCCCAAATCTGAAGTTGCCTTCTTATATTGTCCACCTTCGATTTCAGCAAACTCTGCTTGTGCTGCCTTTAGCTATGTTCACTCTTTATTTCCATTCAATAAGTAGTATTAAAAAGTTTTGGGAAGGGCACGCTTTTAGTAGGGGAATAGTTAAAGAGTAGTAATACTTTTCTCCTTTGAAAATCTCCTAAGTGCAGTCCATTTATTAGCCTTGCAAAAATCACTCTTTCATGATGCAGACAACTTATGCACACTTTTATAAAATCATGCACGCAACTTAACGCTTTCATTGTCTGAGGTTTCCATCTGTTACGCTTATCTGTTTAAGCTATTCTGCTTTCCAGAGTAAAATGTATGTATTCATTGGATCACAGAGGAAAATAATTTGAATAAAAGCATACCCCAGAGAGCTAAAGCATCAAAGTCATGCCACTGTTACAGTATTCAGATCTGTTTGTTTATTTTAACACAATATGGAAGGGCTTGGAGAAAACAGAGTAGTGTGATCATCAAATCCAGCACAAGAGAGCTATGTCCTGTATTTTGGAGTAGTGTTTGAATTGTGACATTATCTTTTTCCTTTGCCCACCAAAACAAGTTTTGAAGATGAAGGAAAAAAGCAAACCAATACCAGTTTTGTATCTCCTTAAGGCTGTAGTATCTTATATTTTAATGCAGTCGTGTCGTAGGTGACACCACATTTCTCAGAGCACTTAAGTCATGTAGGAAACCTCTACTAGTGGAGGCTTTTAGGAGATTTGTATGTCTGAATAGTGGAGGCAACAGCAATATGCAAGTTCAGAATATAAGAAGATTGTCAGATGCATCAAGCCTTTTGTATGTCTAGCACAAAACTATTTACTACATTCAGTAAGATGACTAATAAATAGCATGGGATTCAGCAGAAATGGCTCTATTGCTTTTATAACAGAAGGGATGCGCCCAGCGTTTATGTTGATTATGCTGGGTTACAAAGAGCTTAAGTTGTCCCTAAGGTGGATAATTTTAGTTAGATGCTATGAAGACTCCTAGGGTTACCTATGGGCAATTCTTTACTGGAAATGGAGAACTAGACAAATTCTGGAGATCAGTCTGATGTGATTCATACTCATGTCTTAGAATGCACACTGAGATAAAGAGAACAGATAATTCTTTTTTGTAAGATTAACATGAACAGAATTTTTAGTTTTGATTTCAATACTTGTTTAGATTATTGTTTTACATTAGGTTTTTCATTAAAATTCTACACTTTAAAAGAGTTTGAGATCAATTGTTTTACCCTATCTCACACAGTAAAGAGTGTAAGAGACTTTTCTGTTTCTTGATAATTCAAAACATGCATATAAAGTTGGAATAGTCTGTTCTTTAATCATAGCTTCAGCATTCAAATTGCTTTATTAAATATTTCTTATAGTCAAAGTTTTGAAGAACAGTTTTCAGCTGCAACTACTGGATCAGTGCATGATGGAATAAATAAATATGTAGATATTTCAGAAAAAAAAAAAGTGACACTACTTTTTGCAGTTATAAATCTGTGTTCTGTACTTTCTCCATCTTCTCTCATACATTATCACCAAAAGTCAGCTTATTAGGATCTACTGGCATATGAGAGTTTCCCTTTACAAGACTTCTTTTCAGTGTATTGTCTCCATAGAGGAATCTGGTATTTGATGACCTTCTGAACCAGCAATTCTGTTTTCTGAAGCAGAAAATTAAGTTCTCCCTTCTTTACTCTGATGAAAATGTGTGTCTCATATTCACGCTAGACTGTCCTGTCATACAGGCAGCAGAAAATGTGAAATAGCATGTCCAAGCAGCTAGGCTGGCAGCATACAGTTTTCCAGCAGAATCTATATCAGATCTCTCAGATTCTAATTCTTATTCATACTAAGATACCTTTAAAGTGCTCTGGGAGTGCAAAGAGCTTTCCCATGTATGAAAGTGTAATTTATACTCTTTGTACAGCCAAGAGACCATAGTGTTAAATAATCAGATTCCATATCTGTTCTCCCAAAACAATATAGTATCCAGATTTCAGCGAGATATTTGATTTTTCAAGTAAGAACAAAGAAATGTCTTAGATACTTCAGGTAACAAAAATAAAATAAAACGAATGCTGATCCTGGATATTAAATGCACTGATGCTTGAGGAAAAGCTGAAAAAGGGAGACAGTGACAAAACTTCTCCCAGAGTGTCAGGTTGTGTATGATCACTGAAGTTGGTGAACAGGTGTCTTCAGTTATGTTCACTGGGGCAGCTGGTTCAAAGGCACCCTGACAGAAACATCCAGCCTCTTCCACGGGGATTCCCGCTCAGAGGATATGTGTTGCCTTCAGGATCTTGACAATTCAGTTTTTCAGGTTATTCTGCATTTTGTTTTAGTGCTGTTGGTAGTGCTTCTCTAGATCATGTGTCAAAATAGGGTAAATACTGGATCACCCCCAGTGGTGTTTGTGTGGGTTCCTTCCTATAGCTATACTGTAAACCTGCCCAATAATGTAATTTATTTCTCCCGGTGAATGTTATTCAACTATTGTAATTTAGGATGGAATAACTGAAAGAATAGTGTATTGTGCCCTGGAATGTGCAGTTACTACACTAGGTGTATCTCATGTGAAAGACCTAAGGCTACTTGTAATATTTATTTAAATGCACCATGTCCCAGTTTGCTTCTCAGTAGGGGACACAGCCTTTCTTGGGTCTTACTTAGCTGAAGTAAATAAAACAGATTATGCTTACATGAGGATGAACTTCGAAATAATATATATGTTTGTACTCACAGAAAACAGGAAAATTAGAACATTATCTTTTTCCCATCCTGAACAGAAATGGAAGGAAAGTTAATCAAATGAGCAGGAATGGCATAGAGGAGCACTACACTCATATTAGAGATCGACTGAATCTTGTTATTCATGCTCTGTTGTAGCAGATGGCTTAATGTATTAAAAGGGACAAGAGAGCATTACAGACAGCATGGCATCGTAGCTGTACAAATGGAGACAGTTCAGGCAGTAACTCATTGCAGTTTGGGGAGCAACTGAGAAAAGAGAATGACTGTCACAGTTAATTAGAAAAGTAGCTGGACTATACAGAGACAAATCTCAGGGACAGTTCTTGTTACTGGATCAAGTATTAACTACTTTGTACAGTCCATACAGTGCTTTTCAGCTCCTTAGTTTACTGACTGTATATATGATATGACTTTTTACTAATCTGATAGTCAGAAAGAGTAAACAGCTCTTTAAGCAGGTAGAGATCAGACAAAGGGAGGAAGACATTGAAACTGGACCATTTCCCTCTACTTTGTCTGACTGCTGCTCTCACCTTTTGGATTTCTGTTTCAGTGCTTAAATGAAAGATGATTTCTTTAAATCACTGTATAACTCAATGGCAGAGCATTTTTGAAGTCTTACAGCTGCTAGGGAAAACAAGGGACTTTTCTTTTTCTTCCCTAAGTTTCAGAAAATAGTTTCTCATTTTTGGCAGTAAACTTTAATCATATTCAGTAGTGATTTCCTCTTCTTTGGAGTTCAAGTAAATTAACAGGTTTGAGATGTCAGAGACATTCTTTCAGGTATCTATAGTGCAGTGATTATATTAATGGATTTTTCAGTACTCTCTGATCAGTTTTCGGTTCACACTCAGTATGGAGTGGCTTTGGGCCAATTAGTGATTCCCAGCAGATAAATCCCCTTCTACTGAGTATCACTGCATACATAGTGACAGTGAGCATGGCATGGTGTTTCCCTGCCACGTTTGCCCAGCCATACCCCATTGCAGGCAGGTTACCAGATGAAGCCAAGGACTGAATTAGGGCAAGACAATAGAGCTGAGCTCTGCTGCAGTCACTAGCAACTCCCTTCCCTGCAACATGGGTGCATTGAACACAGGGAGACAGCTGCTCTCAAGCTGAGGACCTCAGGTAGCCAGGCTGGCTGTGGGGTTAATCTCCCTGGGCACGCTCTGTGCTCGCTGGGCAGAGGTGAGACTGCTGCCACAAGGTACCTCAAAGCATTCAGCTGTGGCAGCTGCTCTCCATTGCCCACAGGAGCAATGTGGGGAGTGACTTTGTACAGTTGTTTTGTTTAGGTGCCTAAGTTTGGAACAATGTGAATACTTTCCAGGTTTTCATGTTCTGTCCAGGACTTGTTGAATCTTGAGGGATCACTTGCAGATGTAATCTTGGTGACTGCTGGATTCTGTAAGATCTGTTGAACTAAAGTGTATATGGTAACAGGGCAGTGTGTTCTGCTCAGCCCTCTTGTCTAAAATGGAAGTCTTTCAGGATACAGTCCTACAACAGTATGTCCTGTACCCTATGGCAAAGGGGTGACGGGACTACATGGGTGTGAACCAGGGCATCTATTTTAATGGTTTTACTGAGTAATTAACTTTGTACGATTTAAAAACTTTTTGGCTTTTTAAGGTGATGATCTATGGGATAAAAACACCAAGTAAAAAGTGATTGCAATGTCAGAATCGATTGCTATTCTGCTTTACTTCTTTACATTTGATTTTAATTGCTTTATAGAAGTTAATTACATACATTTTATAATTACATGTGTGTAGTTTGTAATAATTCTCAGAAAAGCCAAGCAACTATCCTAAGGTCACATGTAAGAAACTGAGACAAGAATCACAGAATGGTAGAATCTCAAATTATTATTCTGGACAAAAAAAAAATAAGGAGTTTCAGTGCAAAACTTTTCAAAATATCAAAACTTATCTAAAATATGTGCATACTAAAAATTATCCATAAAATCTACCACAGATGTTAGGTCTAGTTATTCTTTGTACAGACGTATTAACTGTACAATATGAAAATATGTGGATGTGGAAAGAACACACAAAAATACAAAGACACATTCATTCAAATGTCATACTCCTCCAAGAGTATTTAACAGAATAGGGTGAATAAAAACTGCAGGCTTGCTACTATACTGCCATACTATTACAAAAATCAATTTCTTTTGCTGTGGAGATATCAGATGCCTACTAAATGTGGTACTTAGTGATCCTGCTAAGATAGAGAAAATGCATTTTTAGCAGAAAAATCAATGTTTTTAATTCATTTCAATTTCTCATTTTACAAATTTCATTACATACAATTCTATTATAAAAATCTACTCTCTCAATATACCAAATAATTTGAGGGAGAAAGTTCCAGTGGTTTTAATAGTTCATTTAGCTGAGTCTTCAAATGTTTCAGCTTTCTTCAATAAAATATAACAAAATCATGGAAGACGATATTATCAGCCCAGATAAAGCCTTATGTGCAAAAGATTAATCCAAAGAATTAATTCTTGTCTGTACTTTGAATTGGTTTAGTATGAATTTATATAGCACCACCAAAACACAACAACGTAAATATTTGCTGGAGTTTATACTGTTATACTTACAGCCTAGCTGTTCATAATCAGCTCCTCTGAATAATGCATGTTACACTACAGAAAAATCACTCCTCGGGAAGTGAGAGTGTCATGGTTTAGGCCCATCAGGGAACAAAAGACCACGATTAGATTCAAGTAAGAAAGATCTAAGGATTGCCAAAGGGCAGGGAGAGCTTAATTGCCCCTTATGGACAAAACAGACCAGGCTTCTGGGCTTGGGGACGAAAACAGAAAGTAATTTAATGCAACACCACCTAAAGCATAACCATAAACCCACAAAACATAACAAGCACAAAACAACACAAAGTGGTACAACAATGAAGAGTCCGACCAACCCTTTAAGACCATCTTCTCCACACCCCTCCCCTCTTCCTGGGCTCAGAGTCCTGATCCTGATGTTTTTACCTTCTTCCCACTCTGAACGGCCCAGGGGGGCAGGGAGTGGGGTTTTCAGTCAGTCTATTCCTGATGGCTTCTGCCAATTGTCTCTCCTCAGGGCAGGTGGGCTCCACACCAGTCCTCCCTGCAAGTCCATGTGGTACCTCACACACACACAGCCCTGCACGGGCTGCTCTGACGTGCATTTATCCCAAAGGCTGCAGCTCCTTTCTGCCTCTCGTGTGGGGCTGCTCTGGGGCCCACAGGCTCCAGCACGGCCTGTGCCATGGCCGCCTCCTCACACAGTCCCTCGCCCGTCTGGGTGCTCTCACACAGAGCTGCTGGTGGCTCTCAGTCCTACCATGGCCCTGCATGGGTTGCAGGGGTACAGCTGTGTTCTCAGCACGGCTTGCAGAGGGGTCTCTGGTCTGGTGCTTCTCCTTCCTTCCTCCTTCCCTGACTGTGGGGTCCATGTGGTCGCCTCCATCTTGTATCACTCTCACACCTCCTGCCAGCACTTCAAATTCCCGTCCCTAAATAGTGATGGCAGAGGCGCCAGATTGGCCCAGCTGGGCTGGAGGTGGGGCTGAACCCAGGAGCTGGGGGAGATTCCACAAACTCTTTACTGGGTCTTTACTGCAACCCCCTGCCCCTGTTACCAAGCAAAAGCTGCTCCTTGCTAAACCATGACAGAGAGATGGCTTGCTGCTTAAGCAGCCCAGCAAAATCTGAAGTAAAATTGTCTTGATTTTGAAATAGGATACATAAATATTGGTTTTGCTTTGTTTTTGTGCATTTGATATGTATCCTTGTTAGGGTCTCTATTTTACTTTCCTGCAATGAAACGTTCACAGTTATCCATATCACGTTCAATTATTGTCTTCCTTAGAGATGATGTAAAGTTATTTTGGAGTGCTTGTTGCCCTCAGAGTTGGGGACACCGACCCCACTGGTGACCACTCCATGTCATAACCCATTCAGTGCCTTTGCTGCTTCTGGACAGTAACAGTAACAGTTTGAAAGCTCCTTTCAGATGAAATAATCTTTCTAAACATGCTAGATCCAGTATAACCTTATATTTCTCCAAGTCTGTTAGAGGAATGGCTTTCCTTTCATAAAATAAACTGGGTCTGCTCACAGTAGGCTGCTTGGAACAAGAGATCTCAAAAAGATTGCCTACAACCAATTACCATTTTGATGGAGAGTAGTAGGCAATGTACTTTTTTTTCTATGCCAGATGTTTCTTGCAATTGCCCTGCAGTGTTGCGTATCCATTACATTCCTTACTTACATGCCTAAAAGAGAAGTCAAATGGCTCCCATTGAGATCCATAAAGAATTAAATATATATATATATATATATATAAATCTGACGGTCATGGGGCATCTGGGAAGAGCTAGATTTCAGGTGATCACAGAATATTTAACCCAGTGTCTGTAAAACTCAGACACAGCTACAGAAGTAAGCAGTGACTGACTGCCACAGGTAGCTAAGGCGTTTTTTTGGTTCTTCATATTATCCCCTCTTTTACTGTAAATCTCAGGAGATGATTCATTTGAGACCCTGTCAGACTAGTTTATGTACCAAAGGATTGCAATGCACTGGCTCAGGAATCTGATGAAGAATGCCTGTTTTTAGAGGAGAAAAACTTGAGTTTTGCTGCTTCTGACTAAAAGTCCTATTTTGTTTAAACCAGAATTTTTCCATGTTCTATAAATGTGTTTGGATTTAGTGTGAGAAAAAATGTCAGTAAGAGACTGCTGTTTTAGTTTTTTCTATGTAGCGTTTATCCTAAGTGAAAGATGTTTCAGCAAGGAGGTGCACAAGAAGCTGGGAGGGAGCAGGGCCAAGACAGCTGACCCAAACCAAAGGGCCATTCCATACAATAGGACATGAAGCCTCATATAGAAATTGAGGGTAGTTGTCTGGGAGGGGGCAGATCACTATTTGGAGAGGATCTGTGGGCAGTGAGCAATTGCATTGGATATCACTTGTCTTCTTTGGGTTTTGTTTCAATTATTTTCTTTTTTCATTGCTATTATTTTTATATTTAATTATTTTTATTTTATTTTAGTTATTACACTGTTCTTGTCTCAACCCATGAGATTTACTGGTTTTTTTCCCCTCGA
Organism: Colius striatus; assembly: GCF_028858725.1. Taxonomy (NCBI): domain Eukaryota; kingdom Metazoa; phylum Chordata; class Aves; order Coliiformes; family Coliidae; genus Colius; species Colius striatus. The sequence goes on from NC_084766.1 coordinate 12,932,322, forward strand.
TTCTCCTCCCCATCCCACCAGTTTCAGGAGAAGGACTGAGTGAGCAGCTGCATAGTGCTTAGTTGCTGGCTAGGGTTACACCATGACACGAGCTCAGTGAAAACAGAGCTCATCATTAACCAAAAATTATCATTTCAATCTTTAAAATATTTTACCAAATGCTAATAACCCTTTCACACTCTTCAGAGGTTTGTAAAGAAACTTATTCTGTGCTCTGTTTTTAACTGCTGGGGTTTTAGGTTCCAGTTTACTGACTAGATGCAGTTGCTATACTTTTGCCATAAACTGCAGCTGAGTTCTGTCAGATTATTTCAAAAGCAGAAAATTCAGACTTAATATGGAAATGCTGCACCTTTCTGAGGTTAAACATTCGCATACTTCCTACATACTAGCTATGAATTCTAGTAACTTTTCTTTATCAATAGTGAAACATTATGTAATTATATAAATCCAGTTTATTGATTGTATATTTTATAGTATATAAAATAATTACATTCATTGTATGTTACTAATGTTTTCCTAGAGTATTATAGTAATAATTACTAATATGTATTATACTGTATATAAAATATTTTAAAAGAGTGAAAAAAAAGGTCATTTTTCTGGCAAGGCCAAGTGAAGATCAGCTAAGCATTAAGATAGTCAGATTAGGAGCAAGTGGCTTGCAGTGCGTGTATGTGCTCTTCCTCTATTTGTGTATACTTCTATATGAATGTTGTCACATATGTAGTCCATATGTAAAGCAGCTGTTTGCCAGGAGTGAAATGTCAGTCAGAAACTACTTACATATTTACATACTATTTCACATTTACACTTTCTGTAATAACCTCTGCAACTTTTGGCTAATAGATGCTTCTCTTACTGTACTTTGCTGATTCCTGAGATCGGTTGTTACCTAGATGTGCCAGCAGCATGGCTTCAATTCAGCAAGGCACTTAGAATCTTAAGACAGGTCTGCTGAACAGATCATTTAAGCATGGGCTTAATTATATTGTTTGCAATACTGGCAGATCCATCAGAGTTCTTTTCAGTGAGAACCATTGCTTGTGCTCACTGTGACAGGACGTGATAAGGTACATTATGTCAGTATGTATTGGAAAGTAAAGTATGTTACTGTTATTCTGACCGAATACCAGTAGCTGTCATCTCAGTGGCTGTAAAAAAGGCTACATTACTGTTTAAAAAACAACCAAACAAGTATTTCAGTGGAGGATTTCACACACACATTCAACATTTGCATGTTATAGGGAATGCTACATCTGAAATGAGTAATTCCATTTTTCATTACAACAAACTATGCAAATCTGTCAAAAAATAACAAACAAAGTCTATTACATGCTACCTGTAACTTGGCCTGGTTTAAATAAGTCTGTATCCATTATCTAGGTAGCATATTTTATGTTCTTTTTGACTATTTGAGGTCTGTTTATGTAAAAGTCAAATAACAATGATAATAAGGCTTAATTAATTCCCAAAAGAAATACTAAATTGTAGTCTTTAGTTTTCTAGTAAGTTTTCTGGTCCTCTTGCATTGGAAATAAACTTGTAACCTTAAAATTCTGTGCCAAAGTGTTGGTCTTGTAACTGGATGTAGTTGGATAACCATTCTTCTTTAGACAAAGCTCTGTTTAATGAAGAAGAGATTGCAGTATCAGGGAATAAAGTTTCTGGATTAGGAATTCAGTTTTGGCCAGAAAAGAGGCTTTAAAAAAAAAAAACAAAACAAACCACTACCTCTTGCTAATTGTTACATTTAAAATATGGCTAAACATGCTCTTGTCAACAGACATACTCTTTTATGTGATGAGTAGCCAATCAAAATGAAATCACAGAAATCCCTTCCTAGAATGAGATCATCTATTAATGCATAAGTTGTGGGGGATGCATTCCATGTAATGTTGAATAATTAAGAAAAACATAGGAAAAGCTGCTCACTTTCTCTTCTTTGATACCTTGAAAAATCAAACTACATTTATTTTAGCACATTTAGGCCCTCAGAATTCACTTAGTAGTGAAAAAAGATGAATGTATGACTGCCTGGAAGCTGAAATACAATGTTTCTGAAAAAAAATACTGCAAGGGCTCTTGGGATGAGTTTTCTTTGTATTCCTTCTTTTCCTGCATATTTTCTGATCTGTGCTTACACTGGACTCTTATTCTTGGCTGTCAGCTTTGGTCCTCAGCTGTTGGTGATGCAGAAAATTAATGGAGTCTTCAGCCCAGGCATTATGGTAATAGAGTGCTTGAGGCTGTGCCATCAGCACACACATGACTCAATACTTCATCCTACCAACAAGTTCTTTGCCCTTTGGATTGCTATATTAATAACCTTCATGTGTTTAGTATTTTGGTATTTTAAAGTTGGCCCCACATGCCTAAATAAAGACAAGTTGTTTGAAATGTAGCAAGAAAAAAGAGCAAGGAAGACATATTTTCTTTTGGGGAGCATATCTTTTACTGGTGCCATGCTTTCCACCCTTTCAAAGGCAAACTTCAAGGTGACTGATCAGTCTTAGCCAGGCTGAATGAGGGATAACAGTTTGAGAACTGCTACAGAGGAAGGACTACAGGAACTACTGTCAAGGGGATATTTTACCACTGAGCTGACAATGGCTGCACTGATTTAGTTTGGCTGCTGAGCTTGCCGTGCACTATTTCTCCTTGTTCTTTGTAGTAGTGTCTTGAGAAAAAGATGAAATGAAACAGGATCATGGGGGTGAAGGTGTTGAAAACCAGTGTGCTGACTGTCTGTTTAAAGTTGCAGTGTCTGGAACAGAAGACAGGAAGCTAACACTGAGGGAGAGGGCGGGCACAGATATCAAAATGGTATGAAAATAGAACAGATGGAAATAAATGGTGGATCAGATGGAAATAGAACAGGTGGGTCACTTGATCACTGCATATAAATAATACTAAGAAGTTGTGGCAATGAGAGTCAGTGGTTCCTTTTCTCCTATCTTGGCTAACCTTGCAGACAAGCCAGGAACCTCTATGGAGCCATTGAGGACCCACTCCTAATTAAAATCCTGAATATCGTATGAGCGGTGGCTCCTCTGAAGGACACAGAGTCTGCACAGAACAATAATAAAAGGTGTTAGTCCAAGCAAGCCTATTCCCACACCTGACATTAAAAGGCAAAATACAAAAAGCCGTGAAGACAGCCCCATCCCAAATGTGCAGGACCTCAGCTGCTGATACTGAAACAAGCAGACTGCCATGACAGCTTTAGTCTTAATGTGTTACTAGGTATACATACATACAACATTACAGCCATGGTGCTGTTCCAGTTCCTCTACAAGAGGGCTTAGTTATGACAGTGTAGCAGTCACTATTGTGCAAAGGATTATGGTACAAACAGCACAATGTTTTTGCATACAAAATATTTACACAAGTAGCAGTAGGAATGGTTTGCTGCCTGCTTCTCTTGGTTGCTGCCTATCCAAGCTCTGAGAGAAATCACTAAGGGTTTGGGCTTTGTAGCTTGCTTGGTGAGGTCCTTAGTACTTCAAATAAAAATTAGAAGTACTACAAAATAATTAATCAGTGCAACTTACTGTTAGGAAGATTTCCAGTATGTGCATCACTTTCTGTAAAATAATAGCTGGGTGAATGATGCAAAATTTATACTTAGATAATCTGCAATTAGGAGCAATTTAGGACAGAGACAATAGAGGGACTAAACTGACTGGGTTCATAGCAAGAGTGGAAAGCATCCTTGCTAGTTTTTTTTCTTCATCTTTGTAAAGCCTTGACTCCATGGAAATGCTGCATTCCTGGAGAAATCATTACTTTGAATGATGGTCTTTCTCCAGCAGATGTGTGGAAAAAACACCAAAAAAAGTTGTCTCCTTTCTCCGATCCCCTCAGCCCTTTAGGCTAGTTGGGCAGAGCTACATCTGTATTTTGAAAGTATGGGAGCAATTTCCTATGGTGTTTCCATCTAATAAGGGAGCTCTTGGAACTAAGCAGACAAAACACCTACCAGCAGGCTTGCTGGAGCAGTTACCTCCAGCTCCCTTAACATCCTGCTCCCCTGCCTCCTTGAAAGAGCAGTGCCAAAAAGTCACAGTCTGCCCCACAGTTAATGAGCTACATGACTGTTTTCTGTTGCTCTTAAATCATTTGACATCTTCTATGAAAAATAACAAGAGATCTAGATTAGAAAATTCAATGGCTCTAAATTAGCTGATAGAAGACTGAGAGCCCAGAGGAAACAATATCCTGCATGACAGGGCATCTCTGCAGGCACCAGCCTGCATAAACATGGACATTTACACCATCAGGATGTAGAATATGAATATTTCCTATTCTGTAAAAAGCTCCTTAAAAGTAAAATTGATAGATCCATCTAGGCATTGCAGGCTTTCATCTTAACTCCTACTTGTGTGCTGCAGTCAAAAATTAGCTCCTCAGCTTTCAATTCCTTGGACTGTAGGAGCAAGTTTCTCCTATTGATGTTAGAGAACAGCAGCTCGAAGCATTTTCCTGGCTTTTAACCAACTGTTTAGCTATTTCTGCTTTGGATATATATTTGTTTCTCTTTATCCTGAGAAAGTTTCCACAGAGTTGTAGTTTTTTAATTGTAAGGTAATATTTTTCATTGCAGCAATACCACTTTCAGTGTACAACACAAAACCTGTCAGATTTTAACAGTGCTAGAGTATTCTCTTCACTTTAAGAAGTAGAATCATAGAATGGTAGGGGTTGGAAGGGACCTTTAGAGATCATCTAGTCCAAGCCACCTGCAGGTTCACCTAGATCAGGCTGCATAGGAACATGTCCTGGTAGGTCATGAAGACCTCCAAGGAAGGAGACTCCACAACCCCTCTGGGCAGCCTGTGCCAGGGCTCCCTCACCTGAACAGTGAAATAGTTTTTTTTCTTATATTTAAGTGGAACTTTTTGTTGTCCAGCTTCATCCCATTACCCCTTGTCCTGTTGCTAGCTGCAATACAAAAAAGGGATGTCCCAACCTCCTGACACCCACCCTTTAGATATTTATACATGTTAATAAGATCTCCCCTCAATCTCCTCTTCTCCAGACTAAACAGCCCCAGTTCCCGCAACCTTTCCTCATATGAAAGATGTTCCAGTACCCTGATCATCTTGGTGGCCCTGTGCTGGACTCTCTCCAGCACTTCCCTGTCCCTCTTGAGCTGAGGAGCCCAGAACTGGACACAGGACTCCAGATGAGGCCTCACCAGGGTAGAGTAGAGGGGGAGAAGCACCTTCCTTGACCTGCTGGCCACACTCTTCTTGATGCATCCCAGGATGCCATTGGATGCATCAAGATGCATCCCAGGATGCCACAAGGGCACATTGCTGGCTCATGTTTACCTTATTGTCAATCAGGACTCCCAGGTCACTCTCTGCAGAGCTGCTCTTCAGCAGTTCGACCTCCAGCCTGTACTGGTGGAGGGGGTTGTTCCTTCCCAGATGCAGGACTCCACACTTGTCCTTGTTGAACCTCACGAGGTTCCTCTCTGCCCAACTCTCAAGCCAGTCGAGATCCCGCTGAATGGCAGCACAGCCTCTGGGGAATCAGCCAGTCCTCCCAGTTTGATGTCATCAGCCAACTTGCTGAGGGTACACTCTGTCCCCTCATCCAGGTCGTTGATGAAGATGCTGAACAAGACTGGCTCCAAAACCCATCCCTGTGGGGAACCCATCCACTGGCCACAGGCCTCCAACTCGATTCTGTGCCATTGATCACCACCCTCTGGGCTCTGTCATTCAGCCAGCTCTTGATCCACCTCACCCTTCACTCATCTAACCCACACTGCCTGAGCTTTCTGATGAGGGATGTTATGGGAGACAGTGTCAAAAGCCTTGCTGAAGTCAAGTAGTTCTGAAAAAAAAAAAAAAACACCAAGCCCAGTAACCATCTTAGGAGAAATGATCTCACAGGGAAAACAAAAAATTAAGTTTTTTCATCATCTTTCTGCTTGATATTTAATTATTATTTAATTACTCTACTAAATATGCTCTTAAATTGCACTCCATTGGACAATTTCAGATGATTGCATTTGCTACGTTAACTTTTTCTTTCCAGCACCCCAGTGATTTTAGTGGATTATTAAAGAGGAAGTGGTTTATTAATAGTTGTGTGTAACCAGAGCCACCCCAGTGCTACAGGCAAAAGGAGATTCTGTAGAATAGGAATAGAGGCAGGAACCCAGAGCAAGGCTGAGGAGAGTCCCTTGTGCCTCAAGTGACTGTCAAGAGCTGCTGGCAGGGACTGGGAAGATGAGGGAGGTGAATTGTGCTTTACAAGGCTGTTCCAATTCAGGGAGTTGCAAGGCTGTGAGGCAGAGAACAAGCACCATTCACTCACTGAATCCAGGATGATGATGCACCATTTTATGAAGCCTTTTTTATCTCTGGAGTTTCAACAAAATCCATATCCTCTGCCAAAAATACCACATCTGCTTACCTCCCTTGGTTCTCCTCTCACTCAAGCCCAAGACTTCTTTCCTCCACTGCACATATTGCCTCTCTGTCTCTTCCAGTGTAGGACATTTGTTTTGTTTTGGTTTTAAATCCAACCTGAGGGAATAGGGTTTTATTTATCTTCTTATTTCCTGAGCCAAATATACAGGCAAATCCCCAAAGTATAACCAAGCACAATATACAAAGGATAAGAAGTACTTGGAAGCAAAGAAAGGCAGGTACGACCACACAGAGTTTTGCTGTCTACTATTGGTAAAGATTTACATATATCTCCTTCAAAAGCTCATTAACTCGTTGTATATACACATTTTCACTAAATGCTTCAACCATGGACAGAAAATAAACCACAGAAAATGCTTTTTCAAAATTGCTGCAGACCTTTTAGAACCATCTGGAACACCAGACCTGCATGATACAACATCAAGATGACATCAATCATCTTGTTCAGTTGAGATGCTGCTATAGAGCTACCCAAGTGATACTGGCTTAAGCTGGGGGAAAATGTACATTGTTCTAGGTGCAGAGGGGTTACCATATCTGTTTCCCACCTTACCCTCCAAAAAACAGCACCAATTAGTTATCTCAGAACACTGTTTGTTGGGCAAAAGAGCAGGGCTACAGAGGTGAGCAGAGGTAGAGGGACACACGGTTTTAGCTTTTCCTGAAGGCCCAAGAGATGAGAGGCCTTTCATTACTTGACAAGAGCAGCTTGCTAAGTAAGGCCAGTAATGAAGTAACTGGGACAAACTGTGAACTATGCTCAGCAGAGTCTGCAGTGACAGAAAGCGCTGTTTGCAAATTAGCATCACTAAATATTAAAGGAAACTACAGTAGCATTGAGAGCAGAGTGACATGAGCAAGTTGTTTATTGAAAAAATTCAACAGCTTGGAGATTCATGGAATTAGCATCCATATGTCCTCTTGTACTAAAGTGCTTCAACAATTAGAAGTAGAGATGTCTCATTTTTAGTGCTCCACTGAATTGTTTGAAACAAAACTTCCTTCAGTTGTCCTTCATACTTTGCTCTGTAACACAGTAATTGGAGAGAACAAGGCAAGGTAATGAAGAACCTGAGCTGCTGAGGTAAGAAAGCCTTGCAAAATTGCAGCCAAGAGTATAGCTTTCAAGGGAGATGCTGCTATGCTGCGGACACTGCAAACACTGAGGCAAACAACAGAGTGAGAAATTATACTCTGAAAACTGGGACTGGGAAGGAGTGAGTAGATTGCAGGATGAATCGAGTAGCTGTCTTTGAGTAAAACTTAGTGAGTAGCACATCCTCCTACGGCATTATTAATAGTGGCATAGAAGTGGTGGTCCCTGCTTGGCAGACCTCCTGAGGGAAATAACGAGCTAATACAATAGGCTCTTTACATCCCCAGGACTTGTTTCTTATTCCTCCGCCTCCTTAGCCAGGAATAAACTTTACCTTGTTATGTTTTTGCTTGGATTTGAACTTTAGCAAAAAAACCCAAAAGAAGTCTAGATATAATTAACTTATTATTCTTTTGGCTCTTTTCAGAAACCAGCAGTGGATTTTTTCTTGTTCATTTAGAGGGTTGGTTTTTGACTGATAAATTCTTTTGCAATAGAAATTGTAATGAAAGTTGAGATATAACTGGCTGTCAGGTATGGCCAAGATAAGAGAGTAGTGACCAGCCTTAAGGCAACTTAAATTAACAATAAACTGTACTTTAGTGATACTAATGCTAGAAAAACTTTAACCAGACTAATAGAGTACATTGACTGTTCCAGAAGGTTGGCATTCCTATAAGCAAAACTGTCAGGCTTTTGAAGTGGGTGTTCACTGGTATTAGAGACCAATAAGGAGATACACACAAAATAAATATCTCACAAGACTGAAGGTTGTCTTCTCTGTGGTGTATGTGCTTTTTATTAATAATGTGGTAACAAGATATTAGTTACAAACATTTGACATCAAGGTGACTATACCAAACATGTAACCCAGAGATATAAGAGAGTAACATCCCCAGAAAAAAAGGTTATATCAATTCACCTGCTGGCTTCTGGGCCTGAACCTTGCTGGGGGAGTAGGTAGTCTGAGGAGGTGGGCCAGAACCTGAAATGCTCCATGGAGACTTTGGCTTTAAAGTGTGATAAGAATATACACCCTCCTAAACTTTATACCACGCAAAATCTCTATCTCACCTCTGCTTAGTCTGCCAGCAGGCCTACTGAAAGTAGATTTTATGACCTGCTCTGTATTACCTGTGCCCACTCCAGTTGACTGTAATCTGCTTCCCACTCTGTTAGCTCTAAAAGGACTTAGAAGAGACCTGTTTACTAAGATCTTGATGCAAACTTGCTGGATAAAATTTGACTCATTTAGAAAAAAATTTTTCTTCCAAATCTCTGCTTTGTTTCATTTAATAGATAGTAAAGTTAGGGAAGGTGTAATAGTGATCTGTACAATTTTTAATTCATCATCACTATATGTTTCATGGGGTTTCATAACTTAACAGCCTAGAAATTATACTGCTTCACTGTCCTGAGCTTAGAAACAGTGGTTCCCCAAGAGGAAAAAAAAAAAACAAAACAGTTTATAGTAACTTTTGCTGCCCACATTGTGCTAAGTAGATGGACTGCTGTGCAAAATGTGGTAATAAATGACACAGAGCAGCAGCCCAAAGTCTGGAGCCACCTCTTAATGACAGTCAATGCATCATGATGTTCTGACATTTGAGGGAGCTCTTTTATCTCAGTAAATACAAAAAACATACCAAAAGATCTACTTAATTGCCAAGCAAAGACATCTTGAGTGACAGTGTAGTCTGGGAAAACTTGGTAACATGACAGGGAAGATAAGTTAGATTCTTAAAAAAAAAATATCTGCCCAGGTGGATTTTGGATTCAAATAGATTTAGAAAAAAATTCCTTCTCTTAAGTATCTTCCAGAACCCTGACTGCACTGATCTGCAACACATGCTTTGAGATATAGCACAGCCATTTAGTAGGTTGCTTGCTGGCACTGTCCTGCATTTAGGACTCCACCATCATAAGAGAAGTAATTTAGATCACGACAGTTACTTTGCAAAAAATGTCACCATTCCCAAGATTCAGGGATATGTGTATTTCTCATGCTGGTCTCAGAATAAAAAATTCTTTCATATTTATTCTTTTGTGAAGTGATTAGAAAAGTTGTTTATTGTCAGTGTCTGATTTATCTGAACTTCCAAATGCAAAAGGAGATTTATTAGAGCTTACAGAATAGACTAGGAAGCAGAACACAGGTTAATGTTTCAAAAGTCCTTTTAAAGAGCTATTATTACTGCTATGTTGCAGTCAATGCTTTTTGTATTGCATTCTTATATTCATGTTGTAATTCTTTTTGTGTTTCATCAAACATTTGCAAACTTACATTTCCAAGGCTAAGCCTTGAATGAGAGGAGCTACTTCCCTCTAGATAGGAGTTGAGGGCCTATGCTCTCAGATAGCATCAAGCAGTCCAGCTGATTTGACCACATTGTAATGATGCTGATAAAGGATCTGGCCCAGCAGCACAGTGTTTAAAAAGCTGTATGTCATAAAATACCTGTAGTTTAGTATTGGCCACATTCCTCCCTGGTGAAGGAACATCCAAGCCTAGTGAAGGCAGCATTTTGGGTAGGTTGGCACATTGCATCATCCTTTCAGATACAGCACGTCTCACAGTGTATCATGCAAAGTGCCCAGCGGAAAACGTGCCAGTGTAACATGACAGTTTGTCACTGCAGAAGAATGGGGTGAGGTTGTTTTCATCTGTGTGCTTCTAAGTAATCCAACAGCATTTCCAAATAATTTAAGCAGGCGTTATCTTGCAGATGTAGAGAAAAGCAAAATCTTAACATAGACAATTATTAAATAAGTGCAGGAAAAGATGAAAAATCATGAGAAATTCAAGAAAGGAACATGAAAGATGACAGGATATTAGACTATTTCTCTGCCTCTAAATTCACTCATGACTTGAACAGGATGGATTCTCTTCTTCGCAGAACCTTTTCTGACAGCCGCATAGATTTCTTCTGGCTTCTCTCTTTTAATTAACGGCTTCTTCTCTGGAGCCTTCATTCTCCACATCACAACAGGATGTCGTGGGCCAGTAGGACTCTGGATCTTGATAATCTTTGTGGATGCAATATAGGACATCTTCACTGTCTGCACCACGGCATTCATTAAATTTTTGGCAGCCTGAATTAGTGATGTGACGCTATCCAACTGTAATAGGAAACAGAAACATTAGCCTAGGAAGCCCGTCTGCTTTTAATCACAGTGCACTCAGGAATGGTTAAAGAATACCATACTAAAACCTAATTTCTTTCTTTTCCTTTGGTGGGTTTGATCATTATATTCAAGTTCCACTGCTAAGACTTAAAGTGGTAGAGATGTGTGCTGGTGGAATATAAATGTTTATGTAGATAATGTTTGTTGCTTTCTTTTTTTAAACATGAATTCATGATGCTTGTCTGCAGGGTCTCATTGCAATTACTACTGATGGGTAATGAAACCAACTCAAAGGAGAGCTGTGAAAATGTGACCTGTTTACTTCCTTTGTATCAGCACTAGGCAAAGTCTCCAGCTGCTCCTGTCATATTCCAGGCTCCCACACATGCTCCTGAGCAGAGCTGGGGTGCTGTGAAGTGGCTGGCTTTGTTAGAGCTGCTGAACCTAGTCTCGGCGGCCAAGATTTTTAAGGGTAATTAAGAGTGAGATAGCATGCAGAAATGGCAGTGACTGTGTGGCCTCTCAAACTGTTTAATTGATTTTCCATCAATACTCATGCAAATAGGAAATAGCGTATTTAATTCAAACTGAAAATCTGCTAACTGGAACAAAAATGACAGCTTTAACAAGCGAGTTGGCTCTGCCATACTGCTGTGTAGTGTAACACAAGCCAACTCACTGATTGCGCTGCTGCCTTTCTATATTTGAGGCCTGCAGGCTGTGCAGTGTCTGTGGGCTGCAGGCAGAGTGCTGGGGATACTTCACTGTCTCAGGCACCTCCTGAGCCCCGGCGACTCCAGCAGCCAAGCAGAGGCTACTTGCACTGTGCAAATGGCAAATACAATCCTATGACGTGTATCAAGGAGAAAATGCTTAATCTCAAACTCCAGGCAGAAATCTGGTCCAACATGCTCCAGAAAGAGATTTCAAGCAGGCTGCTGTATGCAGAATGGAGTTACTACTCTGATGGAGAGACTTATCAGCTTTGAGGGTAGTAGTCTCACAAAACCAAGAGCAACCACAAGTTTTTGACAAAGATGAACACTTGTGAAAGAACTGATGCCTGTAATTGGCCATCAGTATTACTCGAGCCCTCATGTTCTCAAAATAGATTGATAAGGCTCAGGCTCATCTTTTCAGAAGTAACAGGAACAGCAAACACATAAAATGGGGGGCAACTGGAGGGAGTGTGTGTATGAGGGTGTTCTTCTATGTCTTGTGCTATTTTAAATCGCAGTGCCCTGTGTAGCCGTAGCAAATATTGCTACAGCTGTGTTTAATGTTAGGCATTGTGTGCCATCCTGGGCACTTCAGAAGGTGTCACCACACATGCAGCAGTCCCAAACAGAACCATCTGAGGTGAAACGTTTACAATTTTGGTTTTTGGCTAAATGGAAAACAGGGGTTTTTTTTTGACAAGGTCGACTAACAGCTGAATGATTCCATATTTCATTTTGAGTAGAAAGCTTTTTGTACAATTAAATTCCTTTTGGATTTGTTTGAAATAAAGGCTGTCATTCCCCCTCAACTTAAGGTACCTTTGCTGTTGCACAGTACACCACAGAACTGATAGGGACAAATATAGGATCACCTCGGTGACCTGAAGGAGTAGCTTTTAAAAGGAGACTCCACACTCATATTTAATTAGAAGGCTGGCAGTTTCAATTTATAAAGGAATCTCCAGACCAAATGCCTTTAAGGAAGCCCTGGTTTACATACTTTTTTATTTATTTAAATATTATTTAGCATTTAATACTTATTACTTATTTATTAGTATTTGGTTTTATATTATTACATATTATTTAAAGAAATAAATTCTACCTGAGGCATCTGCCACTTTTTTTATATTCTTTCCCAAAATAGGGAAGAGGAATGTTAAAGCCAAATTTGTTTCTGTGTGCCAGGATGAGAACATTGTTCGTATTAGGACAGTATATAAACTTCAAATGTGAGATGGTCTGCTCCTTAAAGAGTACTCATGTGGACACAAGCAAATGTGGGTGTACACACATGAAAGTAAGAGAGAGTGCACACTGTTCAGGAATATTTGTCACTTGAACACCAAGAATGCTTGCTATGGTTTGGATGTAAAATTAGTAAGGTTACTCTGTGTAACTGGCAAGCCTACATTTCAACTTCTAAACATCCTCTTTGTTGAAACATTTGTCTTCTGTAAAAACAATGCAATCCATCCTCTAAAAGGGCCATTGGTTTTGGTAGGAGAATGATCTTGCATGTTGCCATCTGGCCTAACCACTGAGTCTTCTGCACTTACAGATCTGCAAACTGAGTTATCAGGAAAAAGATCAAGGTCTTCTCCCCTTTGCCAGTTCAACTGAGTTACCAGGTGAGAGGAGTGTGTTATTGTTTATCTTCAGGTTGTGTAACACTTTATACAGATACACACAAATGCAAATAAGGCAGTAATAAATATGCAGCCAAGGGGCTGGATTGAGTTGCATTTTGGAAATGCCTCTGAACTGGCAGAAACACCCTCCAGTTAATATCACATTTACTGCTTCTCTCTGGAAGTATCGAAAAACCCAAGTTATTAATTCCCTTGCCCCACCCAGCAAGTTGAAGTAGTTAGTCTGGTTGAATGCACACATATGTGTGATGACAAACTGAAATTATCTCTATACTCACAGAAAAGGTGTAAAATTCACCAGATGGCCTCTAAAGTTTATTCCTTGCTGCAGCATATGAGCCTTTTAGAAAGGATTTCCAGTTTATAATTGTCATGTAATCTTTGCCTAGCAGTATTTTAACATAAGACAATAAGGATATTTGGGGCCAGTGATTTATAAACTTAACATCAGGGTAGCAGGCTGCCCACCCACTCTGCTGGGTTTAGCACTACAGCATAGTTTTTGTGATACGATTTGACATGAAGTTCAAAACATATTGTGACCTTCAAGCCTAAAGCTTATTGCAAATGCTGCTTTTAAGCCCAACATTTTATGAACTTCCAGGCTGTCAGTGAGGTGTTTTGCTCAGAGGCCGTGTCATTAGGCTCCTGATAACACCTATCCCCAGGGTATCCCTTTTTCTAGGGATGCTGACCAGTGTTGTAGTATTAGCTCAGTGGCAGATTCCAAATTTCAAACTGCTGAATACTTTCCATCACGATGTGTATTTGGTTAGAAGGAATAAGGATAGAGTCAAAGCTTCATATAGACTTTTTTTCTTTCCTGCTCACCAGAGGATTAAATAGCTATATGTGAATATTAAATATATACACATTCACCCTTAGTTTTCTGTATGTATCTCAGACTAGTCTTACTTTTATAGAGAAAATACAGATACCTTGAGGATGGGGGGAAAAAGGAAAAAATGATTTCTTAACTGCCTTTAAAGTTGTGGAGAAGCTTTTTGACATTGTTCTTACAGACAGTACAAATCAGGCCATACATTTTATCTTTTTTTGTTTCTAGAGAGCAGCTGATTTTTATATCTCAACACCAGCAATGTCACAGAGCTTGGTATAAATCTATTGTTGTTCTGTAAATCTAACGTACTCAAGGACTGTCTTCATTGGATGCTTTTATCTCAGATACTCAGCAGGCTCTTCAAGGTCTCATAACATACCTAGGAAAACTGATGAAATGAAACTTGACATAAATTGAATGATTGATAAAATATTCATTGAGCATTTAAGTTCATTTCATTTAGACAGATGTAGTTGCAAACTCCTCAATGTGTGGCAAGTGGTACATAAAGATTCACTAGCAAAGCAAACAAACAAGTCCATCCCAAACTAAAAGCTGTTACTTTTTGCCTAACTCCCAGTTTCGCTCTTTGGGCAATTTCCATGGAGAAATTCCATTCCAGCATCTACATTTCACAGGTCTGACTGTGTCAGTCACAACACTAATTAATGAAAGGATTTGGGAAAAGCATCCCTTGCTTTATCTTTCCTCATCTAAACATGTCACTGGTCCTGTGTGCGGACTTTGTTTCCATTGCCATTTCCATTGTGGGAAGAGGCACAGAAGATAAACCTGAAGATCGTTTTTTTTTTTTTGTTTAAAAACCCAATCACTCAAATGCCACCACCATAAAAAAATCAGACTGGCAAAACTCAGACTGAAATCAGCTCTTTTCTTGTCTCCAGTACTTCCCTTCCTCTTCTGTAATGAGTCCTGTGTGCAGCTAAGCAAACTCTCCTTCGAATAACAAAGCTGAAAAAAGGGAGTTCAGAAAAACTTGAATTTTGATACTTTTTTTTTCCATTTTTTTCAGATTTTTGTAAAATCATTTTTTGTTTTGGCAGTAGCAACAATCAATTACTGTAGAAGTTTAACAATATCATAACTGATATAGGCAGTTACCATTATTTGATATTCAGATTGATTAAGAGAATGATGACTTGGAAATTTAACGTCACTTTCTCTGTCAGTGTTTTCTGTTCAGTATACTAAGACATGCTTGCCTTGTCATGTGTCAGTAGGAGTTGTTTCCATAGCAGTTAAGCAAATCTAGAATTTCCTTATTCTCAAAGCATGTAAATAAGTCAGTCTCCCGCTCACATTCTTTGCGTAGGTTTGCAGACTCTGTGTCTCTGACATAAAGAAGTAGCAGACAATTGCCCCCTGGAATAAAGCTGTAAGAGACTATGCAAAACACTACTTAGAAAACATTTATTGATACGTGACATGCAAGTCTGCTAGAACTCCAGTTGTGATACTCTGATGGGTCTGCTGTGAGCATGAATATTTTTGGCAGGAAACTGAGGTTTTACTATTCAAGTAGAGGTTTAACAATTGTCTGTCTACGGTCTCCCAAGTCCTGTTTAAAATTCAACCAGACTTTTCATTTTTCATACAGGTTAAAAGTAAGAACCCCTGGATACACAATTCTTCAAACTGTTTGAAGTCTGAAGTAAAACTTCTTTTGGAAACAAGGTCAGTTATTAAAAATGTATTTTAATGAAACTGCTACATTTAAATACATTCCTAGAAGCAATTTTTCTTTGTTACACTATACCAAGAGACTAGGACTGGATACTTTTATTTCTTTGACAACTACGTCTGAAACTCACAACTTCTATGTTCCTATGAAAAGCAATGAGCTTCTGAGTAGTGCTGCATGTAAGGTAAGGTGTACTTATTACATTGTGCTTCTCATTTTCTTCTTGCCTTATTACTATGTGCAATAATTTGCTGTTCTGAATGATTTTTATGGTTCTTTCACTAAGATCACTATATAAAAGAAAATTATTTAATCTCTTAAAAGTAGAAGAAAAATCCAAACAGGAGAACTATTAAGAGAAATCCAGCTGCTGAAGACAATTTTCCTTGGCCTGGGCAGAATTTTAACACCACTGACTTGCCTTGTTTTCCAAGCTTAAGATATTTAAATTTCCACAGATTTTTTCTCCACCCAGAATAGTGATAATTTCACTTTAATGAAAATGAAGGACAGTGGAACAGTGACATCAGAAGATGCATGTTCAAGAAAGCACAGGAAAAAGTTCAAGAGTTGGCTTTATGTTTCCCCACAGAATTGCAAGATGATACACAAAACCTATCACAGATTCCATTCCAGTAGAGGTTAGACTTGGGAATGTTGATCAACAGCTGGCTGAACATAAGCCAGCAGTGTGTCCAGGTGGCCAAGAAGGCCAATGGCATCCTGGCCTGGATCGGGAACAGTGTTGTCAGCAGGAGCAGGGAGGTGATCATTCCCCTGTACACATCTTTTGTGAAGTGGCACCTCAAATACTGTGTCCACTTTTGGGCACCTCTCTACAGGAAGGACATTGAGGTGTGGGAGAGGATCCAGAAGCAGGCTAACAAGCTAGTAAAGGATTTGGAGCACGTCTCATATGAGGAATGGAGCTATTTAACCTGGAGAAAAGAAGGAACCTGAAAGGAAGTTGTAGAGAAGTGGGGGTCAGTCTGCTCTCCCTAGTAACAAGCAATAGAACAAGAGGAAGCAGCCTCAAGTTGTGCCAGGGAATTTTCGGTCTGGATATGAGGAGGAATTTCTTTCCTGAAAGGGTTGTCAGGCATTGGAATGGACTGCTCAGGGAGGTGCTGGAGTCACCGACCCTAGGGGTGTTTAAGAGACAGGTGGATGTTGCACTTTGGGAAATGGTCTAGTGGTTGATAGGGCTGGGACAAAGGCTGGACTCAATCTTAAAGGTGAAACAATTCTATGATTCTATATATAAAATAAGCCCAAAGGAGATTGGCCACTGCAATTCTATTTTCCTGTTACTGCAAGTTGCTCCCTCCTGAGGCCCTTTGCCCACCTCTCTGTGGCATGCTCTCTCCTTGAGATCTCAGAGAGCTTTCATCCCCAGTTGTGGAACTGGCCTCAGGAAACCTGCCTCGCTCTTTGAGTGGGGAATCTGGGGATGGTTATTTTCAGTGAGTTGATTTTTCCTAAAATGGCTATTCAATTGGTGTGTCTCTATCTACATACTAGATATACGATGCTCCTCAAGGGTATCTGGGGTTTGTTCTGCATTTTACCCATTTTTCAGGTGGAGAAATTGAATCTAATGAACTCAACAACTAACAATTAACAGAATCTGCTTCAGGCTGTGTAGGATTCAAAGAACTGAAATTGAGTCCTATAATTAGACCAGGCCCTGTGTCCAAGTTAAATGATAAGCAACTTACATAAGTACTGTAAAACTGTTTCTCTGAAACACCATAATGAAACATATGCTTAGACAGGCACTGAGCTCATTCCTTCCCAAGTACTGCTACTTTCATTTGCTGGAAGGTTCTAAAAAAAGAAAACTGCCTTTTAAACAAACAGATCCTTGAGAAAAAGGAGAATAATGGTTTAATATAAATCTTTCTTTGGTTTATGAAGAAATTGGAGTGCTTGTTGCAGTAATCTTTTGCATGCACTGAGGCTAAAAACTGTAAAATAGGTCCTGATTTTGGTAATTGGCAAAGTAATTATTATTAGAAGTCAACTGTCTTGTAGTGTATGTTACCAGTAATAATCTTGCTGCTTTAAACTGCTTCTCAGTAGATGCAATTAAGAAAGCAATGGAGCTGTCTGTGAGTAACAGGAAAAACATATCCCTTGCTTTGCTTCCAAAGGCCAGGAGGTCTATACTTACCAGCATGCACGAGGCAAAAGCAGGGAAAGATGTAGCGTTTTACATAACAGCAAGCAAAACAGTGAAATGTGTCAGTCAACTCTTAGTAAAAGAAAATTTTAAACTAATATACCAGCATGTATTTTAAAAAATACTGTTATAAGAAGTAATTTCAAGTGTACTGGAAGCCCCTACGAGTAGCTTTCCATCATTAGTTCAAACAAACTGAACCACAACTTGCCAATGATATGGAGGAATATCAGCAAGGAGAAGCAAACTGGTTGAACAAGCAGCAGCAGCTGTGCCTCTGGCACACACGGGCATCAGCTTTGTCAGAACAGCAGCCAGGGACTCACAGCAGGGCAAAAGAGAGATTTTTTTTCCACCGAAGGTCACACAGCAGTCAAAGTAGGATGGGGTATGGAAGTCAGTGGAACAAACCACCTATAATAAATCAAGTGGGCTGTTACAGTAGCCAATATTTAAATATGATTGCCAGCTTGCTGCTTAGGCCTTTTGTTGCCTTTCTTCAAGTCCTACAGGAGCTGCAGCTAGGAAGCTATTTGGCCCATCTTGTCTTTTTGGAGGAAAAAAGCAAATCCTAACAGAAACCCTAGAAGGGACTGAATTGCACTGCTTCCCATCTCCCCTCCTACCAAAGGGGCAGCTCTTTAAGAGTTCACCACAATGACAGCTCTTGGTGTGTGGCTCCTCTCTAGCAGTAACTGAAAGCCTCCAACTGTAACAAAGGCATTAAGCAGCTTGCCAGCTGCTGCAGTACTCATGTCTTGGCTGAGGCAGGATTTCCCTGGGGTATGGTTATCCAAGGGTTGGGACTGTAGTAGCCAAAGGCTTGCTGGCAACCACAGATAGCCTGCCTTGTATTTTACTACATGCTAGCTTATAACTTTGACTCAATATGTTTTAAGCTGTGGTATACAGCTTTCAAAGCTGAGCATGTTCATAGCAATGTCGTGCAGTTAACTTTTAAATGGTGTGGTAACTTGGTGGTGAAACAGACAGTTAAATTCAGCCATGAATCATGAAGTTAGAGGTATTAAAGCACCTACATTTGGCACAAAAGTGGACTTACTTTGTTAAGTCTGGTTCTTGAGATACCAACAGGAAGAGTCAAAGATCAAATTAGACATTTGCAGGAAAAGAGAGTGAGAGTAAAACAGCCTTCAGTGCACAGGGAAGACTGACTAACCTGACATCTTTTCTATGCCACTTATCGAATTCTATGATACTGCAAGTCCAAAAACTCTCTCTTCCAGATTTGTTTCCTTTTTAAGGCCAAAAAGCATTGTCACTCTTGCCAAATACAATATAGAACGAAGTGCAAGAAGATAATGACTATTAATAGCACAGACCAGAATTGCCAGGCAGAATTTAGAGCATGCAATGCTGACATATATGTTAATTTTCAACCCTGTGATGGAATTCTCTTTATTTAAAGCCACGGTTGGGGAAAAAAAAAAAGCAAGCTGGCATCATGCAAGCCTATCATTGTGGGCACTTGTAGATGGATTATCTACATAAATGAATGTAATTACTGTCAATCTGCAACTAGCAAATGTTACCCCAGTATTTTGTGCCTGAAGAGGCACAAATTTATTCTAATTAATGGAAGGAATTTTCCATTTCCTGTTTCATTACACCTAGTGAAAACTGACTAAATCCTCACCATTTTTACTTGTGCCACTTACAAACTGGCAACAACTCCAGCTGCATGATTTTAAAATGTAACTATGTTATGGGAGCATGAAAGACTAAATACCAATCAAAGAATTTTTAATGAATAAAAAAAAGCACAGAGCACTGTGAATTTATTAGAAGCTAACGATTCACACATCAATTCTTCTCTTTTTCTGTTCCTGGTCCTTTTGTAACCCCTGTAGCCGCTGAAGGTACTGGAGCTCAGGGAAGAGCATTGAGAAAGGCAAGTGTCCACCTGACTGCAGCGAGAGACTTCAAGATTGTATGTCCTCAAGTCAAAAAAGTCACTAATTGAGGAGTATGGGCTGGATCCTTCCCAGAGCAGTCCAGCTGCCCCAGGTAAACTGGCCTATTGAACCTACACACTAAGGATATGGCAGGGTATTAATTTTAAGTAAAAAAACTTTCCAAGAAAGGTTGTCAGACAAGTGTCAGTGGGGAAGACAAGAACGAGGGCACAGGGGGATGCAGATGAAAAACAACTGAAGAAGATAATGTGATAGAGAACGACTGACTATGAGCTGTGTTTGTGGATTACAACACACTTATTCATAACTCTCTTTGTTGTCATGGGAATAAGTCCCAAATTGAACTATGCTGGCAGTCCCCACTGCCTCTGCAGGTACCGTGCTCCTACAGATGAGAATCCATTTTCCTATTGACAGAGATACAGGTACCCTTATACCATGGCATTGCTGACCACTGGGCAGTAGATAAGATTAATCTGTAATGTCATTATATGTCTACTTTACTTTCTCCTCCATAGGTTTATTTAGAAGAAGATACTGGTAAAACAGATGTTGTGACTTAGCTCTATTTCAAGACGGTTCTTTCTTTTACAGATATACAAATAATGTGACATAACAGGACTACATCCTCTGCTCTTCATCTCTCTATTCTTTCTTCTGACTTGGAATTGAGACTTCCAGAGAGTTGTTTGTTTGTTTTTTCCATGAACCGCTACTCTTCTTGTGAGAAAAAAAACCCCAACTTTTAAATTCCTTGATGATTATTTAAATCCAAGATCCTTACACAGAGCTCTTATTGTCAGAGAAAGGGAAGTGTGCAGGGGATGTAAGTAAGTGCCATCTTATATCTGTACAGTAGTGATTTTATGTGTGGATTTGTGGTTTGTCACCAGCTTTTGCTGTCATTTTCACCTGGTACAGCAAAGCTGATTTCCCGGTGTAGAAGCTGGTATTACCCATCTGAATGTGGAAATCTAATATCTCACAAGAGGGGAGGTTTCCTCTTTGGCTTTTCTGGTTGAATACGCTAAATTGCAGCTCCTAAGACAGACAGCAGGTAAGAAAAGGGAACTTCAGGGAGCCAAAGACAGACAGCTGAGGAATGACCAAGAACAGAAACTTCAGTCTTGAGCATACCCATATGCAGGTACAGGTGAGCAATCACAGGAAACAGAAAGCAAAAAAACAATCAACGTTTAACTATGTTTGTTTCCTAATGCCCTTTCTAATACACTTTCTTCTGTAGCAGATTTTGGTTATCCAGAGGAACGATACAGTTTCAGGTATTTTGAGACTTGTGGGAGATTTTTTTACATAATACAGAATGAAAACTTATACTATTTCCAGGAGCGTGTTCTTTATTTTTTCCTTAATCATGCCTGATGTCTCACTTTCTAGTAGACATTCTTTATTAGCATAAACCCATAAATGAGAGAAGATCAGCTACAGTTCTGACTTCTTAAAAAAATAACTTTGCTATTGATTTATTGATTTGAACAAACTCTGAAGATTTAGTACTGTTGCATCAGTTATAAAAACAAAAACAAAGCAAAAACAAAACAAAAACCTTAGAAGAGTGAATTTCAACTGCCGGAACAGATACTTGACAGATGACCAGGGTATAGATGTTCTGTCTGCACATTTTCTTTACAGTTTTTCCTTACTGTGTTTCCAGATCTTCTGTGTGTGTGCAGGGGAGATGGGGAGGGCTGGGGGTAGAGAGATGCTCTGTGCTTTCTTATGCAGAACTTTGTTTTATTGCTTTTTTGAAGGCCAGCTAACCTACATGATCAAATTCTTCAGTAAGTCCCCACATGGACTTTCATATCCAGAGTTTGTTTCAGCTTTTGAAAAAAGCAATGCAATAATCAGCCATTTGGTATCAATGGTGAACTTCTCTCCCTCTCTGCTTATCACTTTATCCATACATCATTTTTTTTTAATGCCCATATTCACCTAAAATTGAAGCAAGTTAAACACAGATAGTTCATTACATATAGATTCACACAAGCCTTAAAGAAAACCATCACGGTTTTGTTGCATTTTCATCCCACTGGGACAATGAATGAATTTAAGTTTGGGGTTTCATTTTTAGAATTAGAATTTTTGTACCAGCATCATATACTTCCCACTGTTAACATATAGGTGACACGATAAAATGGTAAAGAAAACAATGTGAGTATCATTACAGCAGGAGAAAAATCCAACAAGAACCAAACTAGGCTTCCAAAATATCTTGCAGTGAGTTTACCAATCAGTTGTGCTCAGTAATGGAAACTGGACCAGGAAGATTACAGATGTTATGTAGCAGGTGGCATGCAGAGTTTTATAGGTCAGGGATCCCTGTGAATCCAAAGTTAGAGAAGTAGTGGACAATTCAGTTGTAATTTACTAGTGAGCTAACCTCATATTTCCAAATTTCGGTCACATAGGAATGCCAAAGACAAATAATAAATCTCTGCTAGATCTGATAGAGGCCATATAGAGAAAAAAAGAATCTCAAATGACAGGAAAAGAGAAACTGCACAGTCAGAATTTGCAGCAATGCTGCTGGTTGCACAGCTTCAGTGGACTTCAGGGCAGGTTTATGCAGATTCAAGGTTTGCTCTGTCTATTTATCTATAAGTCAATTATGATCATGGAGACATTACTAGAAGCATGAAAGTCGGGGTAAAAAGTGCTGGTACTCAAAGAAAGACGTGAACAATTTATGTACAGGTGGGTGGGAGAATAAAGTACTGCAACAAGGCCTCTAAGCACACAGAGGTATGTGGATTTTGTTTTGTGACACCATTGAGGGTAGGTTAGAACACATGGACACAGGGCAGGAAACAATGATAGTAATCCACACTGCTCATGGAATGGCTTGTAAAAAGAAGGAAGAAACAGGTAATGATGAGAAACTTCATTAATTTACAAACCAAGTGCAAACAAGTATTTTCTTTGTAAAGTATACATTCAATTCAGAATTACTTACCTGTAGGTTTCAGGACTCTAAGTAAGGTCTTTAAATTATCATTGGAATAGCCAAAAAAAAAAAAATCCCACAAAAATCGGGGTTTCAGATCTCACATTGGCAATAGAGGCTTCATCTCAGATTAGTTTATAAAACCATATAAAATGTACTAATAGTTTTAGTGATATATGTACTCCAGACTTTGTGAATGTGATCTTAAAAGGAAAGTATTGAAATGGTAAGAACGTGGGGTGGAAAGCTTTTGCACCTATTTTTTTTTTACCATTTAGTAGATTTTGTCTTGAAACCCTAATCCCATATGCTACAGGTGATGACACTAATTATCAAGGAATACATGACAGTGAAAGCTTTATATGAATGCCTGAGAGGTTTGTGCTGAGAATAAGTGCATAAAAATTTCACAAAATCATAATACAGTATGTTTCTACAGCTAATGATACTTGGCTGTTATGGATCTGAAATTAATGCAAAACCAAGAATTCTACTGACGAATCAAGTCCCTTGCTCTTAATTTTAGTTATATCTGTACAAATGTTGAATATCCGTTATCATTGCCTTCTGAACTGGAAGTACATCTCTGGAGATTTCTTTCTGTGTACAGACACACACACGTGCATACTCTATACATGCAAGTAAATTAACCTTGAAATGTGTCACCAGTTCTCAAAAACAAATTACTCCACAATAAAAGTGAAGAATATTATGCTCTGAGAATTTATAAGAATAAAAATCAACAAGGGATTGCTCTTCCTTTAAAGCCACCAGTCTTATACTTCACTGTCATAGATTCTCTGTGTTAAATGAGTATAAAAAACGGTAGGGAATAAAACAAGAGATTCAGTTCTATACTGGAACATCTTGCAAGCACAGGAGAAACACAGTTCAAATTTAAAATTCATTTTGATTAACAGAGTTAATACTGTTTTCCTACTTACAGCAGACATGATGAGCTCCCCACCCAGATTCTGGATTTCTGCTTTAACTTGACTGCAGATTTTGAGCTGATGGGAGTACAGTTTGATCTGTTCTAGGTAAGCCAACAAATCCTGTTTGCACGATTGGTCTGGACACTGTAGATTCAGACAAAAACAATTAATAAAGTGTTTCAGAAACTGCTGATTCAAACTTTTGTGTCAGACATCAGCCTAATCCTTCACTGAGTATTCAAATTGTATGTGAGTGTACACTGCTTTTCACTGCATCTGTATCAGGTTGCTAGTTCATTCCTCTTGTGAAGCTTTTAAACAAAACAATCAGAGAAGCTGAGAAGAATCCCCATAGTCACTTTCTATTTAATACTCCTGTGCTTTCCCTAGCAATGTTTCAGAATCAATTCTTTAATGTATGGAATAATTACTTTCCCTTCCAATCCTAAGAGGCTATGATTTCTTTTTAAGAAGATATCTATGTTAACAGTGATATTTATGTAGGGAAATGTAAACAGAAATGCAGAGCAATGATAACATTCATATAAAAACACGCTGTATCTTACGATCTATGGAGCTTTTGTATTCTGTCTGCAGTTTACTCAACTTGATCTACAGATCAGAAACAGGAAAATAAAAATGTGATACAGAAAACTTACTGATTTTGATACTTTTAACAGCATGGTTCTGTTTTTTGTTTTGTTTGTTTGTTTGTTTTAATTAAAATAGCACCTTTCTACCCCCATTTCTGTGAATTCCCAAAATTATAGAATCTTAAGGGTTGGAAGTGACCTGAAAAGATTATCTAGTCCAACCCCCCTGCCAGAGCAGGACTGCCTAGAATAGGTCCCACAGGAACTCATCCAGGTGGGTTTTGAATGTCCCCAGAAAAGGAGATTCAACAACTCATCTGGGCAGCCAGTTTCAGTGCTCCCTCACCCTCACAGTGGAGAAATTCTCTGTTGTGTTTCTTTGGAACCTCTTATGTTCTAGCTTGTAATTCTAGTGTGTCAGCCATTTACCCCAGTTTAGTATCAGCAGCAAACATGCTGCCAGTGCCCTCTGTTCCCTCATTAAGGTAATTAATTAATCTATTGAACAGTACTGGTCCCAGCACTGACCCCTGAGAGACTCCACTAGATACAGGCGTCCAACTAGACCCTGCCCCATTGATCACAACTCTCTGCCTTCTTCCTTTCAACCAGTTCACAATCCATTTCACTACCTGATTATCCAGCCCACACTTTCTCAGTTTTGCTGCCAGGATGTTGTAGGAGACCATGTCAAATTTTTTACTGAAATCAAGATAAACCACATTCACTGCACTACCACCATGTATCCATCTGGTTACGTCTTCATAAAAGGCTGTCAGGTTGGTGAAACACAACTTCCCCTTGGTAAACCATGTTGACTACAACTGTAATCCCTTTTAAGCATCAGAACTAATTATATCAAGACAGGATGTCTTGGAACGAAATACTTGCTCCTCCATTTTTTTCTTTTCTGACATAAACTCATTTTTTTCTTTTTTTGCCTCCGACTGGAAAAAATGAAGAGATGAGCAGATGAGGCACCATATATAGTCTCTTATCCACTTCAAATTATCCATTAATTGCTAAAGTTCAGAGACAAACCTAATGTAACCTTATTATATAGTAATCATATAATAATAATGGCAGGCCAGCCACATGTACTGTCTTCCTTATGTACCATTAGAGAAGAAATATGTCCCGTTTTAGGAATACCGAAGACTATACAAATCAAAGACTGGGAAATTGCCACTCAAGAACAAGACCTTGAGGTTAAAGTAGTTTTACTATTCGACTGCACTGGTTCAGTGCTGAGTAGCATTCAAAAAAAGTAAATAAAAAACTTGGCACTATTAGGAAAATACTTCTGAAATGTAATTGTGAAACTGTACAGCTCTGTGATACACCCACAGCTTTACTACCCTGTGTAGAGATGGTGCATTTTTCCCCTCCCTTGCCCACTATAAGGCACAAAAGAAAATAGGAAAAGGACAACAAAGAATTTCATGAAGACAGGTGTTCTTTCCTCTAATACAGACCCAAGAGCTTACTAAAAGTAACTATTGAGTTCAAAACAGAGATGTTCTTTACACTGTGGTGTTAAGTTGCAGATACTTTTGTTGCAAAATGGCTCTTCTGAAAGCTTACACAGGTTTAAAAAAAAAAAAAAAAGGAGGGGGAGCAAAGTAAAGACAAAAATCAAGGACACTTCAGTGTATCAAAATGTTATCAATAAGTAAAATCCTAGAATGGCTGTTGGAAATGATGAGACCATATTACGGAAATACCACGAAACACATGCTGTTATCTCACCCAGGTGTGTATATACTCACCATTAATATATGGGCTAAAATGAACCTATGGTCCAACCAGGTATGCTGATTTTTATGTTCTTTACCCATAAAATTTTACAAGAGGCATGGAACCAAGGCAGGGACTAACAAAATGTAAAGAAGAGGCATTTACAGGGGTAAAGATAATATTCTGCACTACTTTAAACAAAGTACTACAAGAAAAGATTAAAGCCTCACACCTTATAGCATATCCCAGTCAACCATAAACAGATGTTAGAAAGAAATGTACTCTGTAGAGAGGATATTCCATAAGGAATCCTCTGCATATTGCTCAGAAGCATCTGGTACAAGCAACACTTGCTCACTAATGAATCCAAACACTAGGCTGCAACAGAAGGACAATTAATAAATTCTGAGTTTAATCATCCCACAGGCAATTGATAGTTATCAGTTTCATGTCTCACATTTGGAGCTAGAGATCCTGGCAAATATGTGTGGTCCTTTCCCATACATATTGAAGGTAGCAGGGTGTTAATAAGAGCTTTCTGTAAGAAAAGAGTCAGAACGGAATTGCATCCAAAAGATGCTGTGGTGTTTTACCCAATAGAAGTAGTATCCACAGATTTGATAAATTATGCAGTGATTAAAAACACAGGAAAACCAACATTCAGAGTCTGAGTGAGAAAGTCATTGGCACATAAGATCCAGTTAAACAATTGGGCAGGAAGTTCTGGTTGTGAACAATATGTTCTTGCTTAGATTTTAGCTTTTAGCTAACAAAGACAGTACCATTTGACTAGAATCTGAATCTGTCTTCATGATGATTATTACTCAGTGTAATCACACACAGACTTACTACCATAAATGTATCATTTATTGCCACTGTTTGTTAACTGTAAGCTTTCAGTTAAGGTCATCCTGTTATTAGATCTTTTTTGGTACATCTGCTAGCATTGTATTCATTTTTAAAGAATGCCTTTTCATCTTACTTTTAGGGAAACTTTTTTTCTTTCTAAAGTATATGAAATCAGCTTCTAAGGCCGGAGACTACCTGGTTCTATAGAAAGAGATGTTTCATACTGATTGCTATAGTTCTAGAATTTAAAGGTAGTTGATGTTTTATTGCCTCGATGCACTGATCCTGACCGAGGCAACACCACTGTACATCAAGCAGTTAGTGACCTATGTAGCAGATAACCAAGCAGGCCCAAACCCAGGCTGTGCTGTAGTGCACAAATCTCTGGGTCACTGCATACTGTTGGGAATTAAAATAACTTTATGCTAAAATACTGCAATTAATTATGCAAAATCAGGATGAATTCAGACTTGCTAAAGCTGAACAACTTTGAGGGCTGAGGCCACAAAATTTAGGATGACAAAGCACTGTGAGCAGCCTTCAAGGCAATGCGTGCAAGGAGAAGGAAATCGTCCGGCCTGAAGTTAACAAAAGGTTGACAACATTGATGACACTCAGGTGCAAAAAAGATACAGAAGTTAACAAAAGTCTGGCAACAGTGATGTTACGCAAGTGCAGGTAAAAGGATTTTAAATCTGCAGGAGTAAAAACCTTGACTTCTGAGGTAAGAACAGAAAATTACTTCCAAGCAACAAAACCCAACTGGAGACAGAGAAAGGAACAAGACTGCCTCAGACAACTGTCACAACTGGACCAAATCATCACAAGAGGGGAGGGGAACCTAGACTGTAAGGATATAATAACCTAAGGATTTCTTGGTCTGAGTCCACTCTCCTAAGAGGGGGCCCAGCTTGAGCTGTAATAAACTGTGCCAGAACCTTCCAAATTCTCTCACAGTCAGGAGCTAAGATTGGATCCAGCTGCACCCAGACTTCTCTTAGAAGTTTAGAAAACAAGGGGGTCCTCGTCTGAACCCTCAAGATGAGTGAGAGAAGCCCTTTTGGAAACTACAAAGCATCTGCTGGGCCAATGTAGTGCAGCAGAGCTGGCAGGTGGCTCCTGCTTAGTGCTGGCCCTTTGCACACTCCTGCTACCCTTGGCCTTTTCTAGGGCTGCAGAAAGAGGTTCTCATGAACAATCCATTTGACGGTGCAAGGAATTGATTAATAGACTTGTTTCCTTGTAAGAAAAAGCCATAATGATGTAAGAGATTATCTACACTCTTTTTTTCCTTAGCTCTGACAAATTGCAGTTTAAATGATGCCTCACAGAGTCTAAGTGGGATCATAACAGACGAGCATCTGCTGATGCAAAACAACTGGAATAGGACATTCTGTTTAAACTAGGATGTACTAGCTGCATCTTAGGACTTTTGGGTCAATAATTTGACAATGAATTTGAAACAAATGTTATTTTGAACTAAATTCATTAGCAATGTACTTGTGATTGATTTGCCTATGTTCATGTTGTTGCTGTACAGTGGTTACTTTCACAATTGTTAACTCTGAGTCTAGGGTTTTTCCCTCCTAACAGAAAAACTGTATGGATGATGTAATTCCAGAGTTCTCTGATTCCACATTTTGAGTCTCTGAAATTGCACGGAGTATGAACCAAAATCATTCATCTGAAAACACTTTATGAACAGGAAAAGGTCAGAGATGTGACTGATTCTTCATTATGCA
This sequence comes from Colius striatus, assembly GCF_028858725.1. NCBI lineage: Eukaryota > Metazoa > Chordata > Aves > Coliiformes > Coliidae > Colius > Colius striatus. The sequence goes on from NC_084766.1 coordinate 12,960,847, forward strand.
GCGATTGCTTCTTTTGGGTTCTTGCTCAGGTCTGAAGCTAGATGGAGGAAATAGAGCAAGGTTTTTGCTTTTCTTCCCTACATGTAGCTGTGAATACTGAAAATGCTGTCATACATCACACTGGGCCTGTCAGCTTGCAAAGGCTGAAAAATAGTTGAGTCATGGGACAACAGTGAACAGGAAGGTAATTAAATTGCAGTATCAAAAGTGGTAGCAAATACTTAGAGGGTAGCATAAGCTCAACAGCAGCTGATGAAAAAGTATAAAGAAAAGTATGCACAGGAGGAATGCAAGAGCCTAGAACAGTTACTTGAAAATTGGTACAAGGTAGAGCTTCCAAACTTTCACTTTGGAAGCAAATCATACAAGTCTATTTTCACATAGAATAAAAATTCCACAGAATTTTGATGTTTCTAAAAGGCAACAGCTGAAATATTGCACTAAAAAGTACTATTCCTCCTGAAAAACATACACATAAAAGCTTACTAGAACTCATGTTCCACTCTGGGCATCAAATTCTTGAAGGGTTCCCTCAGTTTGGACACAATTCAGCAAACAGCTATTAGGTGGCCCAGAGGAATTTGAAGTTTCTTTCATTCTAGGACCCCAAGAGAGTAAGGCATAGGAAATCTGACAAAATAATATCTAAGAATTACTGTGTTTACAAATAAAATAACATGAATGATGTCATGTTTCCCAGCAGCCATGAGGGTATACACACATTATTAGCACTAATGATTCATGGCTGCTCTCTCCTCATGCTCATTTGTTCATGTTTCTAGTCTGCAGTCAATGTAATAATAAAGAAAACTAAAGAAAAAAAAATAGGAAAGGAATATTTCAGCAAGACTATATTCCCTCTTCTAAAAAGAGTGAGAGATCCTGACCCTTACTTATCTTTGCCTTTGATACCATTTCATTTTCTGCAATAGGTCACTGGCAAGCTACAGTTTTGAATTTTAACATGTAATTGATAAACTCTTGAAAGAAGCCAATCTCCAGTGCTCTTGAAGAGAGAGATATGCTGGAAGAGTATCTGTCAAGATAGATCCTGATTTGGGGTTTTTCTTGTGGGATTTTTTTTTTAGAATTACCAGGTGCTTTAAAAATCTGATGAAAATAAAGCAGACCTTGTAGCTCTAACGCTGCACTTGATGATACTCTTTTAAATGCTTAAAAGAAGAGAATCACCTAAAGACTGCAGGTATGCAAAGGCCAAAACTCTGACTATCCAGGATATTTACATGGAAAAAATATTTGACATCAATGCTCCAAAGAAATGGCCAGGGTTGGGGGTTGAGAGATAGGAAAGGTAACCTAGGTACAGCAACAGCACAGATTGTGTAATATATCTACAGATTTCTGTGGAAAACAAATAATATAAACGATAGAGAAGGAGAGTCAGTAACCTCACTAATCATGGTGCTAAGGCCTGGTACCCGTTCAGAACAGCAGGCCTGCCCAGCAGAGCTCTATGCCAGTGCAATAATCCTGTGTTCCCACAGCTAAGCTGACTCACCTGGAAAAAACTCAAGTTGTTTCTGTGTAATTTACCCCAAGAAGTCAAGAATGGACTAAACTATACATCTAAAATGTTGCATCCAGAGTTTAAAGGAGCTTACAAATATACACATATGTAAAAATATATATGTACATCTACATCCATGATGGAAGTACACATAGATTTATGTGTGTAAGCATTTAAGCAGACACATTGATATGTATGATGAAGAAGGCAATCCACTCATATAATTAAAACAGGATCTATATATTCAGCACTTCATAAATTGAGAAGGAAAGGAAAATCAGAAAGGTAGATCTAAAAATATCACAAGTGCTTTTGTGAGTGACCTTCTTAGGTGTTGGGGGTTCTGCGGATGGATTAATCTGTGACAAAGTTTGATGTGTCACTGCATAAATAATTAACTTACCTGATTGGCAATCAGCCGTGCTAGTACATCCATCCTTGATCCTGACTCTGAAATCATCTTTGCTGCATTAATTACATCCGATGTGTTCTTCAGTGGTCCCCTACCCCTTGAAATGAAACAAAGAAGCCTATTACATTATTAAAAAACTGAGAATAAATAATATCCATGCAAATTAGACACAGAAGAACTCAACTGAATAAAGCAACTAATCTGTACAGAAGAGACATTAATTAAATCCCCGCCCTCCCCAACTGTTTTGTTTTCATGGCCCACAAATTTGTATTGTTTGGCATCAACTGGATGCAGAAGTACCAGAAAGTTGTCAGTTTTTTCATACTGGAAGCACAAACCGTGCCAAATCCTGAGGATATGGATTTTAAGAGAGTACTTTTGCTGTTTGCTTTTCCCATGGTTCTATGAAGTTTTTATGTTCCTTTCCCTTCCAGGAATTTTCTAGTAAACATGTTCAAAGAAAGTATTCCGAGACTCATTATGAATACTTGGTCAGAAAAACTGCAGGGTTCTTTTAAGCTGGTGTACGCAAGCATGAAGAGAAATATATGAGCAGAGCTGCAATTACAACTAACAAATGCCACTCAAAATACAGATTTGCCATTACCTCAAAGTACTTCCTGAATAATTTCATAAATTATTCAAAGAACAATTTTCAGTTTAGGAAAACTATAAAGTTCTTGTGAACAGTCTGAAAAGAAGCCAACCTTTTTTTTCTTTTTTCTAAGAACACTCTCCAAAACAAAAGAAATTCTTTAATTACATGAGAATGCTTCTAGAACCTAAGTAGTAAAATGTAACTGCTTAAGGTACTTAATATTAACAATGATCATCCTCATATTCTCTTGTGCTTCAGCTTCTTCACTGCTGAACACTACTTCAGCTAAACTAAGATCAACACTTAATTATACTTCACACATGTACTAAGAAAGCAACCCTGCTAAATTCATCTTTGACAAGAATATTTTGTTTTATTATGTAAATGTTAATTCCTGAAGGCCTTGTACTAATTTAGAAGTTCTGCAATGGACAAAAGAAGCAGAAAAGCATGGAAACAAATACTAGTTTAAATGAGAAAACTCTTAACATCACTACAGTTTCATGTAAAGGACAGTAAACCATTCCAGTAAACAAGTCATTTAGCCTAAAATTATTATCGTATGTAATTATACAAGCATTTTACTCAGTAAGATGACTGATGACAACAGATAATGGCAGATAATGTTTAATCTTTTCTTAATTGTATTGCTTAGCAAAGAACTATCTGTTGATCCTTGGGGAAAAAAAACCCCATACTTTGCAAATTACAGTTCCTTATTCACAACTTTTGAAGGCCACATTTCAAACAACCTCATTTTGGGTATTTTACATATGATTTTTCTACAGAAACTTATCTTCTTGTTGTGGAAAACTTATTTAGCAAATTTCTCAGAAGAGTAATACTCTATAAGGGGAATGAATTTGTAAATGCAATCTTGTGTGTCCAGGATTAAGTACTTTAAACTTCACCATATCGTTCATTTCCCTGTCCTGACCCTTCCCACCATTTCACTCCACTGATGAGCTATTCATTGCTGTTTGAACTGTGGCAAGTTCTGAAGGTTGTACAAGCTATCAGCAGTCTGATTACAACTACTCAACAGAAAAGGTGAACTCAATGCAGAATTAGAGGAGCAGGAAAAGGAGGGCTGACATGTTTCTGCTTACATAATTGTATCAAACAGCAGCATTTTTGATATCTGAAGTTACTCTGGATGAGTATTTTGAAGATGAAGGTGTTCAGTTAAACTAGTGATTTTCTTATACCTTTGCAAGTCCCTCAGATGATCCAGCTAATGAGAATGAAGCAATCCTACTGAAGAAAGATTTCAAAGAAAAGAGAAGAAAGAATTTCTTTCCACCACTAATACAGACACCTGAGAACCATTACAGGAACACACTGCAATGAGAACTGACAGGATTCTGCTCCACCTGTCACCTAATCGCACCAGTGGTTCAAGTTCTTCTCTACTACATGTGGGACAGGATGCTCATGAGCTACAAACAACATCTAAGTCTTGAAATAAATGCTTAGAAACAGTATTTAAGAATGCCTCAGGCTTATATTAAAAAGTGTTTACAAAGAGGGTTCTACTTCCAGGCTGTGCTTTGCATTTTTTACTTTCACACAACATTCAGACCTTTTTAAATAAAGTACAGACTTAATTGCCTTGAGGCATGGCATAATGAGCCATTAGTCCCAATTTATCATGTTTGGCAAGTCTATCCACTAAGTAATTTTAAAACATTACTTGAGAGAGTACATCAAGGGTGCTCAATCACCAGTCAAATGGAAGAAGGAGTTAAAAAACAAAATATCAGGATGAAATCTCTATGGGAACAACTGTAAACTCTAAATCTGGACATAGATAATCAATCAACTGCATAGAGATACAGCCTATATGTAGCAGGTTTATTAAAAGGCAGAAGGGTGATAACAGTGGGTCAGTCTGAACTAGAGTCCATCAGGTCAGGCTGTTACGAAAACAGGAGATGCCACATGAAGGTACACAAATAGGTAGACATCCAAACCAAAGTTTTGCTCTTGCTTTCTTAGTTTTTGGTAAGTCTGCAGCTGAAGTTCTGTGTGGGTTTCCACAAAGAAAGTTTTGACATGATTTGAGACCATTGAAATAGGAGGACAAGACATTGTAAGCATGACCAACAACGAAAGACTGAAGAGTTTAAATCCTTCTTTGATATAGAAATTTGAGTGTTAGGAGTGAGGCAAAGGACGAAGTCTGAGCGAGAGAGGCTGCAGGGTACACATGGTAAAAGTCTTCAAATGATCTTTGAAGCTGCAGTGGATGGGGGAGGCAGCATTGAGCTTCTGTTTCAAAAAGAAGCTTCAGGTGAGGTGTTGAGATCGTATGGAACTGGAACAGAGCAGCCAGGAGGTTGTGACATCTCCACCACTGGACAAGACTAGATAGACACCTCTTGGGATGATTTAAATCCAGAGAACTCTTCCAGCCCAACAATTATATTATTTTAAATTTCACAAATTTCACATTGTTTGGTGAATGACTCCCCATTTCAGTGCACGTTGCCTTCTAATGTAACCACTGCAGCTGTGTATTTTATGCATTCCCAGTTCTCCTGAATGAGCACCAGATCATCAGATTTGGAATACTGCTAGCTCAGATTAACTCAATCTAGATGTCACAGACAAAAAAACCCCCACATCTATTTAACTTAGGTTGTTTTCCTAGTCATTAGACAGCTTCCTACCAGTTTTACATTTACTCGCTTTTTGGCCAGTGAGTTCCAAGTATGAAAAAGCACTGTACTTGTGAGGGTTTCCCTGAGCTATCCATCTCACCAGCGGGAATTTGTATTTGGATATTTGACTTAGTTCTCTCTCTCCACGTCTTTGTACCGACAACCTTTCCTTCCACAGATGTATTCCATAATCCTCCTCCATCCGCTGCTGAAGCACCTCTGCCTAATCTGTGAGATGTCTGTGGTACTGGTTCAGTTGTTATAAATAACCAAATTACTCTAGATGCTACAGCTCTGAACACAGAAGCTTACAAGATTAACTTAGCTCCTGCATCTACAGCAGATGCTTAAAGACAGATAAAAAAATCCTTCCAACCAAGTACCATCTGCTGGTCAACAGGATCACAACATTTCTTCTTTGTGGAATTCTCTACCTTTTTCTCTTTTTTATTAGATAAGTTTTCTATGGCATCCATGTAATTTATTTTTCTTTTAAAATCAGTCTTATCTCCTGATTCCAGTCTCTGTAATTTTCAAAGTCAAACTTTATTCTCAGACTCAGTTACTGCATTTACTGAAATTCCTTCCCAGTGGTTTCACTGGGCTCACAGGCTGCAGTAGGCTCTGAATGTCTGGCTGTGATTCATTGCATGCAAGATCTAGTATATCTACTTTCCTTGCATTTCACCGTTTCTAAGCATAAAGCCTTACTATCTAAGTTGATAAAACTGTTCAAGGCTATGAAAACAAAGATAAAAGAGAAATTACTGTATTTATGAGAAATTATAATGCCCACAAGGTAGTGATGGATTATTACTAGATCTCTTAAATAATCTGCTCTGTTCCAATGAGGAAACTAGAAATAGGTCATAAATAATATTTTAAAACAATTTAAATAAAGTCTTAACTAGAAGGAATGTAGTTGTATTTTATACAATGAATTCAGTTCAGAATAGCTCATCAAAGTTGTAGGAGAAAAAAACAAGCTTCACAGAAATGTTTCTTGGAAGGTACAATCAGAAAAAAAAATAAGGACTATATTAATATGACACCAATTTTTTTTTTCTGCCTAAACTTAACAGCAATGATTAGCAGGCATCGGTATCAAGCTTTTTTTTCCCCTTCACACTGGAATTTCACTCTGAAAGGTAGTAATCAAAAATATTCTTTGCATTCTTACATAAACAGAAACTTGTACTCTTACCTCAAATCCAAAGGTGTTTGCCACCGTGGTTTTTTTTCCAGGAACAGAGTCCTGTCTGAGCAAAGCTGTGTCTTACCCCTACTCACTATACTCATCTCAGCAATGTCTTGTACTTCCCCCACATAAAACAACAATAGCAGAGTTCTACTGACTGGTCAGTCTCAAAAAACGAACTCAGGTCTATCAAACATAGATCTAACAACATAAACTAGCATCAAACAGAAGAATTTCACAGCACTGCAAGCATTTAATGGTGTGAAAGTAAAGCTTTGCAACTACTGTCATCTCCAAACCACAACCTGAGTGGTGGTTGTCACATTAAATTCCTGAGCTTCAGACACTGACCACTACATTATCAGTCCCAATTTCTGACTCAGCAAATCCTGGATGGCTCCCACTGTTTGGGGACAATGCAGAAAGCAGAACTAACTTCAAACCAGTATAGATCCAGCAATACATCTATCTCTTTGATCTTTCAGTCAAATATCAGGGATGGAGTCATCCTGGCACTTTCAGCCAACCCCAGACCAATGTCCATCTGAGCAGCCCCAACTTGTATCATCATTTAGGGTTCAGGCATGCCCTGGATGAGGCTGACTGCTGGCAAGGACTTCTCATTGATGGAAATCAGTTGGAACATTGCTTGACTTGGTGAAGGTCAGAGTACTCATCCAAGTGACTATCATGCTACTTAAGGTATGTGTCTACTCTAGGAGAAAATGCTTTAATTGCACTGCTGTCAGTTTGTTTAGTTTCATAAGGCATATCCATTCTTTTATCCACAGAGATGGAACAAATTCATTACATTTTATAGGCACTACAGTATTTAGTAAATTCAGTTATAGCTACATTCCATGGTTTAACTTGTGCCTCCTGCAAGTCTTCCCTAACTAAATACATAATGTTTCTAATTTCTTTTGTGTTTTCACTGCTGCTATTCTAAATGCTGCTAAGGCTGGCATAGTTAAGAAAGCCACATTCCCATCACACATTCTGGTCTTTACTTCATGAGCTGTTTCTTACGTTTGTTTTTTCTTTTTTTTAATGTAGTGATTGTGTGAAGCCCTGGAAGCAGGGATAAGGAAGTAACATTCACACCTCACTCATTACAAATGCTCTATTAACTTACCGAGTGAATCACTTTTTTATCTCTCTTCTAGGAGAATTAATTTTGCAGTTCTGCAATCAATTCCTGCAGTAGCTTTGCTTAAAAAAAACAAAGTGGGCATGCAATCAGAATTTACAGGTGTAAGGCTCATGGCTAATGTGGTTTTAACCCTCCAGGCTGGAAGTTAAACTCCCAGTTTCTGGGCAAATATCTAATCTGCTCCATCACTAGACTATACTACTCTCCTGGAAACATTTTGAAACAAGTTTTAATCACAATTTTTCCTTTTTATTTTCTTTTAAACTTTATTGTAAGCAATGACTGGAACTACACTTACAGATCCAACTGAACAAAGGGCCTAAACCCCACAGAAGGAGGGACGTTTAACATTTCTGTAGGTCGTTTTGTCCCCCAGCTGAAAGGGCATGTTTTTATATGAAATTTGTGAAGTACTTAGTATTCAAGGATGGAAAATGATGTTTTTTCAAGACTATAGAAAAAAAGCCCTTTCGTTACACCTGTCTGCATGTCTCTTATCATTTATACTTAGATAGTTTACTGAGAATGTAATTGGAAATTGTACAGGTGGGTCCCAGAGACAACCTTTGCTGTTTCTTTACAGCTGTGGACAAGAAAAATACAGTTTCTCTCACTTTCTATTCCAACCTGAGTTTACAGATATTTGAAATTAGAAGAAAAAAAATCTTAATGACTAAAGGCCAAAACCACACTCAATACTTACAGATGCAATGGCTGAAGCAGTTCCGCTCATCAACAAAGTAAATGTAATATAAATACAACTGTAGCCAGGTAAGGATAGTGTGAAGAAACACTAAAAGGTATGAGGTAAATACTCTCTGTATTAAATGCTATTTTGTAGTTATAATTATTTTTTTTTTAGAAAAAGGATTTTAAACCTACAAAAATACCCGGACTGTGTGGACTCGGGATGGGTCAGTGAAGTTCCAGGCAATGTGAACACAGCATTTATATTACAAACTGTTCTAAAATTCTAGAAATTAAAACGACTAAAGTAAAATAAGCTTTTGTGGCTTCTGGAAAGATCTGAAGTTGTAAATGTAATGTATCTTCTGCTCAGCTTCTGAAACAACCTCCTGTTGTGTTTTCATAAATTACCTGAAGAATATGCAGTCTAGACAAAATACTTGTAAGGGAGTTGCAAAACTGTTGGAAGTACGTACTCCAAGACAGACTGGCTATCAGGGCAGCTGTCACAATGGAGGGAAAAATATAAGGAGGAACCTGGTTTGCTGGGATCTGCCTTTGTTTGTGCACTGCTCGGTTTATGACTTGGATGAAGAAAAAAAGAGAATGCTTAGTGAACTTACACTTGAGTCTGATGTAGAAGGGGAAGGAAATAGGCTGAGAAGACAGAATTATAATGAAGAATTGCCATGACAAAAGTATGGAGAAAAAAGTAGATGCATTAAAAAAAAGAGTATGTGCACTCAGGTAGTAAAATAAAATGCTCAGGGACAAGTGGAGAGTCAGTTCCTACACATGAGGACACTAATGAACAATTTGGAATTTCAGCGTATCACAAATCCATCAGGAATTAACACCAGCATGCTGCAGAAGAAAAGGCAATGGAAAAATGGTAAACATAGGTAAGAAGTAACACTTCTGGGTTTTTTTTACAGAAACAAGGTCTCTGTTGGAGATTTTCTGGAAAGAAATAAGACTTAATTTAGAAGAGAGAAGACCAAGTGCCAACGGAACAGATTAGGTTTGGGTTTGCTACCTAAAGCTTCAGTTTAACTGTGGTGGAAAAAAACCAGTAAGACTCTGTGGAAAAATCTCAACATGGGAATCCCTCTTCAACTGTGGTCACTGGGTAATGCAGCATAAGAGGATTATATGGCACTTACATACTCAGATGGTTACATGGTCTATCAACAATGACATCTAACATCATGTATGTCTTATCTCGAAGGCATCTATTCTGTCAAAGCAGCCACCTTCTGTTCCAGGGAACAGCAGGAAGTGACATAGAATTTCTGGATGAATTTGCCACAATTAGCCCAATGAATTCTACAGTACTAGGTTTGAAGGAACCAAATTATTGGGAAAAATATCAAACACAGAAACAGTTCTGAAGTCCCAACTTTTCCTTTGAGTTAGACTGGCAGGAGGCCAACAGTACTTCCCTGTTCTCTCTGACCTTCACAGAATAATGATGCAACTTGTGGCTAAATAAATGCTGAAAAAAAGACCAAAGTAATAATCCATGGGAATAGTTAAATCTTTTATGTCAGCGTGGTAGTTCAATGGGAATTGGAAAGTAATGTTATTTACAGCAACTTTTTTTGCATCAACACAAGTTTATATCAGTCCTATGATCTCTTTTGTTTGCTTTGTGGCAGATTCTACTATCTAGATACTTCACTGCTGATCACATGTTGGTGATTTTCTTATGTAGGTCATCATTCTCTCCCCAAATCCCTTGTGTTTTCACCAGCTTTACAAAATACATAAAGCTGTTATTTAGAAAGCTTTAATCTAAAAGGAACTCAGTCATTTATTTCTTTTTATTGCTCTTACTTCCTTTGTTTTGCCACCCCAGACTAAAATAAAGCAACCAAAACTTTTCTCAACACTTAGTAGACAGCAAAGAAGTAGATTTTGTTTAAAGGCCTCTAGTGTACCAACTTCAATTCTGATGATAGCAATGTCCAACATTCTCTGAATTTCACTAAAACCATGATCACTCACTGTGGTCTCTAAAGAAACTCCGAGTCTCCTGGTTTCACAAAACATTGTGAAGGCTCTATGGTATACTTGGCAGTTCATCTTCAGTGCCAAGCCAATGCAACAGTGACTCTCATTTGTGGGCCACCACTGTCCCTCATAACAGCATGGCCCTGCCTCCTCCTTCACCCCCAGCTGCTTTGAAGCAGCACAGTCCCTGGCCATCAGTCTACAAAAGCCATCTGTGATAGTGTCTGTTCCTGTCCTCTTCATACTTTTCCCAAAGCACAGCATTTCTGACTGTAAAATACAATGTGACTGTGAAACAACAACAAAATGCCTTTCATTATTTGCACAAACTATTTGATAATATTAAAACACAGAAAAGACTTTATCTTAATGATCCACTGCTTTTACTTCCTCTCTCTGCTTTAATTATTGAAGCAGAATAAATCTATTTAAACATGAAAAGGACAAAACACTCTTCTTTCTAAGCTCAGATACCCTATTTTGTCAGCTGTATAAACTGTTAAAAAACATCCAGGCACTGGGAAGTTGGCTGCAGGTTTAAAGGTGAACATGACAGTATTGGAAAATAACTGTCACTGGAAGTGCCAGATCTGGTCTCCATTTTTTAAAAGCATATGCCTTAACATGGAGGAATTCTTGCTTCAGAATGTAGTTCTTTATAACAGAGTGCTGCTCCATCATCTGAATGATGACACCTTTGAAACTGAAATAGTTAGCAGACAAAAAATCGTAGACATTACTTGCATAGTCACTGAACATTGTTATCTGTCAAAGATATTTTATAATTGTAACTACATCTTAAAATAGTATGGAAGAGAAGTCATGTGGGAGCAGAAAAGGAAGGTATGTGTAGCCTGGGAAGTGGAAGAGCAGCTGAAACCTTGACTGCAAGTTCTTAAATCAGAAGTCTGACAAAAGTAATCATGGCAACAACAGAATGTGGAAAGTAAACTATCAAAGTGTATTGTACTTATCTGACTTGTGTATGTATCTGCAATGGTCTATGCATAACAACCAAATACAGAAGTGTTTGTATGGTTACATGCACTTACAGAGATGGAAATCTAAGAATGGTGAGATCTCCCCATATATTTACACACAGACACACTTAAACTCCTTAAGTCCAAATCTTCCCAAAATCATCTTGACTTCTCTTTCTAGCCCTGATAAAATGCATTAATGAAAATGTCCAATTTCTACCCAGCTGAGACCAGCTGCAGATGTATGTATTAAAAAACCAAACCAACCATCCAATATATCAGTAAATACATTTTTATATATATACATGCATTAAAAAAATAATGATGTAAAATTGTCATTGTGATATGAAGATGAAAAGCACTTCATAGTGCTTCACAAATCTAGTTGTTGCTGTTAATTTATTTCATCAGTGGATTTTACACTGGGGTCAAGGAAAAAAAGCAGGTTTCAAGTGGGCACTTTGATGGTGCATTTGATCAAAGACTGCAAGAGAAATGTCCAAGGGCATCTGTCTACGTGCACAAGTATGGAAAGGGCTTGCATTTCTTAGATTTTCAGCTCTCCAAGTGAATGTAGACTTTTCTGTGTTTAGTTGTAGTTTATTAAAAATAGAGATGAAATTGGAACAAAAGCAGTGTTTTTTACAATACAGCACACCTGAATAAATTTGAGGATGCTGTTACAAAGCAAGTGCCATCTATGAACCTCAATGATTTGCACATTGTCTAGTTACAGAGGAAACGATTTACAGATGTAGACACTGGTCCCCCCAGTTAGTTATTTTGTAGACACCTTCTCCTGTGCCACCAGAAATCTTTCCCTAAACATCTCTCTGATTACTTTACCATATCCATACTCAAATGTTGGTACAATGTAAGAGAATACCACAACATCACAAGTTGAGTTCTGGTATCTAAACTAGGCATCAATTATGTGTTTCTCCCATCTTTTTCCCTCTCATTATGTCTCAGATGTTTCTCCATCTCTTTTGCTTCCAAATCAACCTTTTCAAAGGACACTTTGATTTTTTAGTTTCTAAGAAAGGTCTGCAGATCTTACTAGTCATGGGCTTTAATTTAGATGTCTATCATTTTTAATCACTAGGTTACATATGTACAATTACTATTTTGTTGATTACAGGGAAATCTCTGCTATTTGCTTCATTAGTCTCCATTCTGTTTTCCCTGTCAATGAACTGAATCCAGAGACTTTAACATCTCTAATACAAGAAAACATCCAATAGTCTCACAGACTGTATTTTTTCAGCAATTTTTCAATTCCAAGTCTTTCCATAAGTTGAAACTATTTGGCTATGAATAAATAATATTAAAATGGTATACACACATGTTAATACATGCACAGCTACCTTGCAATCTGACCTGTATCATGCAACGAAGTGGACAATACAAAAGAGATATCAAATGTTGTCCTTTACAAACAGGTCAGACATACCGTCTGTGATACTCTGTCGGCTCTGACATCCTGTCTGCAGAAGTACTTAGGGTTGTCTCCTGTGAGAACTGAGAGTGCAGACCTGGAGACGTTTGGGTGTATGGAATATCTTTCAAACATAAAAGCACTGCAGCTCCGTATCTGCACTTAAAGCACAGAGCTGAATTATGGCAGAGTCAGAAAGTCAGCATTATCTCAAAGGACTCTCACTGCAGAGCAGCCCATCTGCTATCCACTCTTGTGGACCATGTGTTGAATTTTCAACAGGAGTTACAACATGGTCTAGAAAAAGCAAGTTTTAACAGCCTGGAAGTGGAAAAAGCCATGGGAAGGTTCCTAATGAAATAAAGCTTTAAACATAAGGAAAAACTATTTAAGCATAAAAATATGAACATTAAGCAGTGTAGTGCAAACATAGCAATGCCACTTAAATGAGTCACTAGTACCTTATAAAATCCTCATGCTATGCTATAATCTTTCAATCTTTTCAGTTCTCCAATGAGAGAAAGAAAATCAATTGTTTAGAAGATCATTTGTTTCATCTGTTTTATGTTAGCTTATTTTATTTAAAAGAATCCAGCCATAGATATATCAGAGTATTTCCTTTCTGTTTTGGAACATGCCTTGTATCAAGGCTTGTTACAGCAATTAAAATTCAGTGAATCACAAAAGGCAGAGGTTAAAACTCAAACAGCAAAATTGAATTTGGTGTGTTACGATCACTATGCTGTGAGGGTATTTGTTCCTCGTTTAATTGTGTCATTAAAAAAAATAATGGCAGACCTTACCTTTTGAAATTTTAGAGCAGTGCAGAGATAGTCAAGAGCAGTGTTAAAACTGAGTTACTGGGAACTTGGCACAGGGTAATGCTCCTGTGGGAAATCACCTCTCTAAAACAAGTCAGTTGGTCTCTCTCTAGACTCTCTATTGCAAGCATCCTCACAACAGCATCTTCAGCTGGATTGTGAGGGACTTCTCAAGCCATTTAAATTCAGAAAGGCCAAGGTAAAGTTGGAGAGTTGACCCTCTAGACATGGAGTTATGGAGACGCTTTTAATTACAAACTTAGAGTGAAATATATGGTGCACTTATTCCTGGGGCTAAAACAAAAAAAAAAAGATGGTAGCAAAAGAAGATGTAGACACTGTAAAGGAACCATCTTCTAATGGAATTTTTAGACTTTCAAACACAAAAGCTAACAAAAGGGATGGTAAATTCATTACCCAAAAATAAACATTGAGACTCCCAATCTTGGAGTTCATAGAATCATAGAATGGTGAGGGTTGGAAGGGACCTTTAGAGATCATCTAGTCTAACCACCCTGCAGAAGCAGGTTCATCTAGATCAGTTCAGAGACCTCTTTTCTATGAATTATACTAAGATAAAAAGATTGTCGTGACTTAGAATCAGAGAATGAGAACTCTGATTCAGTAATATGGGTTAATTGTGCCAGCTGTATTATATACCAAATAGCTGTGATTATGCATTTATATGTAGTATGTGACCAATCTGTCATTCGTGAGCTTACACATTTGACCTATTTTTTTCCCCCTCAATTTAGTCCATCTAATTCAATTAAAGTAGACATTTCAAAAGGCAGATTAATAATTTCTGTATGCTCTCACATATATCATAGTTCATATCATTAAATACCACATATATTTTGTGTTGAGACAATTAAGTAACTTGTGGAGTAACTGCCTCTATGTAGAGACCGCCTTGCAAGTAAACACAGTGTAGCTTTCAATACCAGCCAAACAACTGGAAAGTCTGGGAAAGCCTACACACAGGCACAAAGACTGATTGGCTTTTGTTTCTAGTTTTATTTACACCTCCGAGATTAACACAGCATAAACATGAAATGAAATTTAACTATCTGCCACCTCACATCCTTAGAAATATCTATGGCCAATGAGTGATAGGTATTTTATGCAGCTGGTCAAGAGTAATTGCAGTAGTCCATCTCTGCCACACAGTCCAGCTGTGAAACTGGGGTGAGGACAAGCAGTGAGGTCTGGAGAATGTTCTCCATGCAATTCTCTGTACTGTAGCAGCAAAGCACTATTACCCTGCCTTTGGGTCACTGGGCAACTCTTTCCCTGGGTTGTTGAGTCTCCTTCTCTGGAGACATTCAAAACCCACCTGGACGAGTTCCTGTGTGACCTACTCTAGGTGGTCTTGCTCTGGCAGGAGGGTTGGACTAGATGATCTTTTGAGGTCCCTTCTAGCCCTTGAGATTGTGTGATTCAGTGATTTTATAATGTCTGGGTGTTTTATTGACAGCATATATTGCTGCAGCAGCCACCCTGACACAAGGACTGTCTACACATAACAGACAAGCCTTGAAGCCCATGGGCTTTATCATCTGCCATTTATGCAGAATTCCACTTCAGGGCTTCCAGGTACTTAAGAAACACGACTCCTCAACGGATGACAGAGATAACTAAGCATCTGTACAAATTTAGGTTTCTGTACAAATTTAGGTTTCAGGTCATGAGGCTCATTAAGATACATGTTTCCTGCTGAAGGTATGTCACCAGCTAGCTAAAGACACAAAAGAAAGCCAGGACAGTACATGCAGGTGTGAACACATAGTTGAGAGACATCTTTTAAGAAGATTAAGCTAAAAGCTGTACCAATGACACAGAGGCTTTATATTGAACCCTTCTTATCTCAATTTTTCTCATTCCCCCTTGACTATATCCTCAATCATAGTAATTAAAAAAAATACCTCATCTAGATCTCAAAAATCACAAGACTGGCCACAAAAGTATGGCACATGGATTAATTTGAGCTTGTTTTCCCTGTAAAGTTCAAGGCTCCACACTGGTCATGTCTTCAAGTTTTTAATCTCTAATCATGGAAGCCCAAACCATTTTGACTTTAGAGAAAGTCTGTGCCATGACTGCACTCACTGTGGACACCTCTGCAAGAACAGAGGGGAGAGACAGAATCACAGAATAATTTCATCTGGAAGAGACCTTTAAGATCATTGAGTTCAGCCTTTATCTCAGCTCTATAAAACACTAGACTATTTCCCTAAATAAATGACAGCTGGAAGAACAAAAAATATCTTCAGATGTGACGCAGAGCCCCGAGAAACTCATCTGCCCATATCTCCTGAAACAGATACTTAAAAGAAACTCATATTGCTGGATACAGAAGAAGACTGGGAGAAGTAGGAAAACTGATTAATGGTAGTGATATCGTTTTACCCTACGCAGTTAGCCTCTGTAAAGCTCTTTCTTACCTTCTCTCTAACATTTATTGAATCCTTTAAGTTGATTCACTGCACAATCATTTCACCTCTTTCTTGCCAACACTTCTTACTGTAATATTCTTTACTGAAGGGTTTATCATTCCACTGAAATGTTGATTCCAAAATTAATCTTTCAGAATGCCTTTACTACATGTAAGATCATCTTTCTAATCACCAGTCATGCCATTTCCAGAGTTTCCATGTGCTATTAATATTTTTCAACACTTCTGCCCCCAAGCTATCATTAATAGCTTTTAAAGCTATTTGAAAGAACAAGACCTCTCAGTGGTACAATTGGAATTTTAACAACCCAGGACGTCACAACAAAGGAATCCATCTTCTGAAAAATCCCCAGAAAAATACGGAGTTTGATTTAAAAACTCACCTGGGTTATAAGTAACTTGCTAAAATTTTTGCTTAAAAAAAGTATACTTGACTAATGGTATATAAAAAATCTGTGAAACTGTCTTTCAGAGTGCTCATCTGGTGTTTTGCAAATAAAAACATTTGCAACAATCAAAGACTTTGCGAATATGATAAATGCAAGTGTAGGGAAGTGTAGGATACAGAATATGAGAATGAAAGAAATTTTTTGAATTAATAAATCAGCTTTCTGGCAGTTAAACTTCTATATCTTATAATTATATTCATCAAGGCTTCAAGCATCACCTTCAGAAAACAATGCCACTTTTTGCCTGATTATGACATTTAGAAAAGGGAGTCATGAAGTAACTACATGCCATGCTTTATAAATTCAACAGCAACTAGAATTAAAGATGCTATTGAGTCTAGAGAGATATCAAAATCAAGATTATCAGAACCAAAATGCTGCAACAAACCTGTAATGATAGGCTGTAGGCTGGTAAGAGAGTAAAATTCCTCTTTCGAAATGAGTTCATTTAATTAGCAGAGTCGTATCTTAGAATTTATCAGAAATTTGTCCTCACAGATCTGTTTTTTAAAAAAAGCACTTTCAGTGTTGCAAAATGAAACAAATGGCATGATATATAATGTAATTAAACACTTTGTACTAAAAATAAGAACCTACTCATCAATAATTTAAATTTTATGTTATCTATGAACCTAGCACATCTGCTATGCCATTGTGACAGATGTTTATTAATATGGATAGCTAATCATATTGCTAGTTTGCTAATGGCTCAGTAATCCATCTTTTAAATACCACACAGGTTTATGATTATATGTTCAACCAATTATCAAAATATTTCCAAATAATTACTTCTTTACCTCTTCCATGGCTTCTAAAAAGCACTATCAACTTACAGTTTTGTTTCAACAACGATGTACAAGTCTATGACAGCATGATACACAGCATGACCCTGAAACAAGTGACTCAGCTGGACACTACTCCTTTCATTTGTCTTCAGGAATACTATTTCCTCATCCACCCTGAAGATTTTTATGCTTTGCAACCTGCTACATGTTTTTCCTCTCAGTTTGGTTCTTTGTCCAGGAGAAAGGAGTAAACTTCCCAGTGTCAAAATAGGATACCCATTTTTAGTTTGTTTCTTATTCACCTTCAAAATCTCTGATTAGAAAATCTCACATGTTCGTGCCTGAGTATGACAGATCATGCACTTACCTGAAATGCTGGCATGTAGTTAGAGAATTGATTAGTTAAACAATTAGACAATTTAGTTAATTATTGAAATATTTAGTTACAGATGAACATTAGTGTTTTAAGATTCTTCAAGCTGTAGAAATAATAATGGTTTATTAAAGATTGTAGTAGCCTTTTCTAACATCCCAGATGTTAACTACTGATGTTCAATACACATTTGTACTCATGTTTACTGTGGACACGTTTTCTTACAAAGCCATCTTTCATTTCTAAGGCTTTATGAAGGTACAGATAAAGCTTACTTTATTACAAGTAAGTTCACAGAAGATGAACAAGCTGGACTTGAATTCTTTAATTCCCTTGATTCTTCTATTTATTTTCTACTAAATACTATCTAGATCACTGAAAAATTGCTCTTTCATGTTGCACTGCCACAAAAGGAGACTAAAAGGCAACAAAAGCTCTTGAAAGGGTTGCCTTGGACACCAGATACAATCAGAATCCTTCAAATACAACTCTTTAGAGCTAAAACACCATCTAGTGTCATCCTATTTGTTTCATTTCAAGGGCTGGGAGTTTTAGGTGTTTGTCTTTTTGCTTTTTAGAGTAACAATAGTAAATATATTTGCACATTTACTTCCTCTGCATTACAATTGCCTAATGTGCCTGAGCAGAAGCCATTTCAGTGCTAGGTAGCCTTCATGACTGCACTACTTACTTGACTCTTACTCAAAAGCTGTCTGCCTTTAAAATTCTCTGCAAAGAGGAAATTAATTACAAATTTTTAGACCAAAAATAAATACTTTGCATCATGAAAAAGAAAAGTTTCAGAGACAGACCATATTTTATTTTCTTTTTACTGCCTTCATCAATTTCATATAAGTAAATAAGCAAATTCTCATTTATACAGTTGATGACTCACAGAGTTATGAACAGCTCTATAGCAGCAAAGGGTCATGATGTTCCCATTCTCTGAGATCTCCCACATTTGTCATGGTGGGCTCTCCTCATCGTTCTTAAGTACTATTTAGGTAAACACAGTGTATCACAGAGAGTGTGTCAGTGAAATATTTGTATTGTCAGTCTCAGACATTCAAGTATCACGAGTCAGGCTCAAAAACATCACGGAACTGGAATAAATACCAGTGACTCGAAATAATAAATCTTTCCTTGTATTTAGGTTCTGTGCATTTACTTTCTGTTTTTCAAGCCTTCGAGGCTTTTTATGATTTACTCAACTTAAAAATGCTGGAGGTTTGATTGACAATAATATATGAAGTAATATACACAGAAAGATTTCTAATAACGTTGAAAGTTGTAAACACTGGCTATCCAGGAATATAATAAAAGAGCAGTTAAAGCAGGGAAGATCTTGATTCCTACTCTGCTTATCAACAGCAGTACAAAAGCTCTCTTGCAGCCACGTGGTGGTGAGAGATAGGTGGTACTATGAGAGGAGGATGTGGTTGCTGGCTAGAATCCATCACTAATGCCAAAAAAGTGCAAAGATATGGGAAAAACCAACAACATGGGTGCTGTTTGTAGATTGCATACCCTGTGGCAGACAGTTTTGTCTGCTCGTAGTGTGGTGTAAAGCTGCTTAGCTCGCTTCTTTTTTTTCACACATCTTAAGAATAAGCAGTTTGCTACTGACTGGCAGCAGAGAGCATTCATCATTCCTGCTGCAAAATGCTTGGGGTGATTTCCTTTCCCACAGTGATGCAAGAACTCACCCAATGAAATGTCTGGCTGCAGAGACTGAAACTAGAGCCAGAATTTGGGTCTCACATCAATCATTCCTTACTGTGTTGAACTGCTTGGTGCAACCTCAACAAGACTGAACATTCCTGGCTAATATTCATTATATACTTCAGAGGTTTTCTTAACAACGGAGAAGGCTAGAAACTTCCTTAATAGACACACAGATTCTGCAGAAAATTGTATTCAGCATAACACAATTCAATAGGGTAAGTTACCTGCCATGGGCAAGTGTCACTGTCACTCTGTCAAGATGAAAGATTTGAAAAAGATGTTTGCACTGGTAAATGACTGAAAGGGTGAAGTATCCTCAGGTAGTATTTCAGTTGACTACAACATGCCCAAAAAGTAATATGATAGGTCTGAATGAAAATAACCCTTTGTCTATTTTTTTATCAGAATTGAAACATAGCTGCATCTTGTTTCCTTGGCCTACACAACTTAAACTTGAAGAGAACTTCTGTAATAAGTTACTGCTTTGGCAAGCAATGCAGTGCAGACAGCTGCTTGCTCACTGAAATGCTGACAAAATCCTCAGGGTTTCTGCTCTAAGGCTTGCGCTCTGTCCCAGGCCACGAGTTCTCTTTCTATATTAATAATCTATTTGTTGATAAGAAAAGCTGTTTTTATCACAGTTAAGCAACCCATTAAACAGCCATGTTTACTTCTACATTTATCTTTACATTCATAATAGTCTTCTTACTGCATGAGCAGATTTGTGAGGCCGTATAACTTTTATCATTGCTGGTCTTAGGATTGGTTGGAAAGACAACTCTCAGAATTTTTTTAAGTACTCAGAATATTTACTCAGTCAATGACTGCACAGTCTGACTCTGAAAAGGCAACACAAGATGTAGGCTCCACACTGCAGTACAGACTTCAAGAATGGCACTGTGGTTGAGACACTTAGTGAAAACTTCCTTCTGCTATATTTCTGTATTAATTCTTCCTTCCATCCACCTCTGTGTCCTTTGCCTTTTGTCAGAAGCCAAGGTGACCTTATCTGAGTGGTTCTCACTTGGGAAGGAGATCAAGGAGGTGATGTGCACTCCCAGTCCCAATAACTTGCCATTCTTTAAAAACCAGCCAGATGACACGAGGTCTACTTGAGAGAGCTTTATCACTACAGTGGGGACTCAGGGCCTGACGTAATGTAGACAAGAATGGCTCTTGCAAAGAATCTAGTAGACAAGTATCTGAAAGTATTCTTTGAGGGAAAAAAAAATCAAATCCCACACTGTTAAAAAAAGATTCTTCAGTTAAGTCATTCACTCTCTTATTAATCTAGATTCCACTAGATGATGTCTAAATGTCCCTTCCAACCCCTACCATTCTGTGATTCTATGAGTCTATGAACTTCCCAAAAGCAGTATAATGGCTCGTGTAAAGGCAAGCTGCAAAAAACCCACGTGTGAGAAACAGAACACTCTTGACATAGATAAGCTACAATTAATTTGGGTATTACTTACACATTTATACCTGCTGAATATTTAGAACCGTGAACATCATATTCTATGCATAAAAGGAAAACTAGAAGAAATAGTGAAGACTTGCAATACCCATTCCAAGAGCAATAACTTCTTTGGCAGCAACTTTTTCCTGCCATATCCTGTGTTACCCACACCATGACAGCCAAATCCTTGATGTAACATAGCATCAAGCTTTCACAGTTGCTAGCAACAAATGTCCATCATGACGACTGCAGCTCTTGCCTTTCTGTATAAGCACTGAGAACTCTTTAAGGACATAACGTTTAGAATATTCATGTTATCCTCATCTGCCACCTCTAACTGGCCTACTTGAAAAGCAATAAAGACAGAGATCAGACAGCATTAATGAAGACATTCAAGAGAAAGAAATGGCATCATGTCTATTCCAGTATAGAAATCTTAAAGTGCTAATTTAACTAGGAGCTATGATGTCTCTATAACTATTTAGAAAAAAAAATATTTAAGAGCAGAGCATTACAGCACATCCAGCAACCACCACAAACCCATAACATGCAGAAGAGGCTTCTCAATCATCACTCACTGAAGAATACACTGCTCTGCAGAGATGGCTCAGACAACAGGAAAAAGATGTTTAAACCAATGAATGAAACTGTGAAAATAAACCACTGCCTACTGCTAAATAGAGATGAAAGGTGTTAGTGTAAATGGACATATATTTTCTTAAAATTTCATCTCAGGTTATACAGTTTACCTTCATGTCTAAGGAGAGAGAGACCCAACTCAGAATAGCAAGAGAACTAGCAATCAAGTCATCCAGGTGGAAGAGGGAAGCTGACCTGAATAGTGAAAAGCAGAAATGATAGTCCTCTGCTTTCTCTGACACACACTGATCAGAAGCACACAATCTCCAGAATTCCTGAGGGCAGGCATGTGGGACCAAGTGTGCTCATAACATCCCTCCCCTCTTCCTTTATAGCTCTGGCTCTATTTTATTTATTTTGCTTCTCTGTGTTGAAGATACATAGTCTTTCTGTAAATCTAAAGATGATCTCAATGACAACATCAGCTACTTCTTTTAGGGGAATAACTAAGCTGCATGTGTAGGGATGATGTCAATGGTTTCTGAAACAAGTATGACCACAGCAGATATCTTTAAACAATAACTTTTCAATAAGTTTATCATGAAACAAAGGTACTTTGCTTGAACTCTGAGGCTCCTTCCATTAACATTTACCCACCCAGGGTATACTGAACATTGTCACTTCTTTGCTTTGCCATCACAGGGCATACAAAAGTGGAATTGTGTGATCCACTACTTGCTGCCAATAAGGATAGCTCTCAGATGACCTTAACAG
The DNA here is from genome assembly GCF_028858725.1 of Colius striatus. Lineage (NCBI taxonomy): Eukaryota > Metazoa > Chordata > Aves > Coliiformes > Coliidae > Colius > Colius striatus. The sequence continues at coordinate 12,982,940 of NC_084766.1, forward strand.
TTCAGGACGGAGAAAGGTAAGGGAAAATATTGTAAAAGAAAATCCTGTGTTTGTAATCTGTGATACAGATCCATCTACATTTCTACCATTTGCCATCTTCTATCAGCTCAGGTAACAGCCGTGATGCAATCTTTCAATAAAGAAATCATGGTATTATTGCTGCTGGGTGTATGCTAGATTAGGGCTACATTTGCATGACATAGATATTCCCAGATATTCACATCACATTAATCACATGAAGGTCATACACACCCATATCCCCAGATATTGACCTCTCAGTGGTCAGTTGGCTGTGGTCATTCTAGAAACTGGCACTGGAGCAGCAATAATTCATCTGGCCACATGGTCTGTGGCAAACAGAAGGGCATCTACTCTGCTTGTACTTCAAGCTGGCTGATGAAAACAAGATCTGATGCAGAGAGGCAGCACCATTCTCTGAGCAGGTGTTTGTGTGAACATACCTCATTGCAATAACAGTGACTGGTGGCAATTTTGCTTAAAGAAAATAGAATGTTACAAGTTATTCCACCCAAACACAAGCTTTGTCCATCATTTCTCATTCAACCTTCTTTCCAGAAAACCATAAGTATCTCTCTACACAGATCACAGGCCATGGCAAGGGAAACGCCACATTTAGACGAAGAAAGTTGAAATCTGCTCTCAGCTGGTTTCAAGGCAGCCGGGAGTTTGGGCCAGAAACCCATAATGGGAATTACCTCTTTCTGTCCTACAGTATTATGCCTCAAAGGTATCAAGATATAGTAGGATGCAGAGGCAAAACTATTTGCTAACCCTTATGAACAGCAGGACTACATCAGGTCTGAGGCATACTAAAAGAAAGAAGCTGAATGCCACTACTAATGCCATTTTAAAGGGAAAGAAAAAGTTTTAATCCCTAAGGGTATCAAAACAGCAGCCACCAAAGGCAATAAATAAAAAAGCCATGTACGTTAAAAAATGCTGCACAGTATTGAAGAAAGTGTAGAAGCCACTGGCAGGCTGTGTGAATCCTGAAAGGTCCCGGTTTAATTAAAAAAGGTTGGAACAGACTCCAGTCATATGTTTTTTTCAGAAAACATTGCAGTCCAGCACTATTTCTGTTGTTTGCCATGCTCCCAAGGTAAGCATTTATGAGTAGCTTTTCTCAGAAGTATGTACATTCAAAAAAAAAGAAAACTAAACTAAAAGGATACTAAATAAAACAAACCATAGAAAATACAGGAAGGCTGCTTGTAGCCCTACAGCTTCTGGGAACAATTATATTTTATTAGATGGCAATTCCATCCTAGCTTGACTCTTGGTCATAAAGAAACCAAAGGGCCAACTGAAACTACTTCCTGTGGATTAATCACTCAGACATAAGAAAGTTAGATATTTGGTAGGGTGAGCAGGAGAAAAAAACAATATAGTTGAATTGATTTTATGAAGGCCTTATATCTCTGAAATAAATATTACTTCATCTGCACAGAAGAGGGTGACTAAAGCAAGTGCTACATGCTGTCAAATAACTGGTCTATAACCCAGTTTAGGGAAGAGGTGGAATCAATAATAAAATAATCCTTTAGGAAACTGAAGTCATATATTAAAACAAAAATTCTAACCATACCTCCTCTCCTCACCCTATAAATGTACTTCTAATACACCAGATGACCAAAGCCAGGCACACAATTTGGAGAACCTCTAGTGGATCTGGATGTGTCAGTGTTCCTCCATAAAATTTGCTTTTTAGGGTGTGTTCTGCCTTCACCTTATCTACATGTCAAAGGATGTGAGATCTGTCCAGAATATGAAGGGCCAAAGCCTAATTTTTCTCCAATGCTTATGACACTGTATATGTGAACGTAAAAGAATAAAAATTGCTTAAAATAACTGATTTTTATAGAAAATATTTTAAAATATCTTTGCTTTGGAAAATATTACTTATGGCCTCAATTTTTTTTCATGGTTTACAATCTGATAGAGAAGCCTTGAAATACAAAGTTAATAGTGTTGCTTCTAAGGGTAAATAAAAGGGAAGAAGGTGTCAGAGAAGTTGCAAGCCTTCCTCATTCCCCTTTCTCCAGTATGCCTACTTGCCTCCTAAGACCAGAGCAGCAGCCCAGAAAACGACAATCCTTTATTAGATTCATCTCCTCTTGGTAATCAATAAGCAAATCTCTGAAGAGTATCTGCAACCTCTGGTAACCAGCACTGCAGAGCTACATGGCATGAAAAGCTGTCCCTTTGACTTTATAAAATAACACTCCGCTGATAACGTTTCCTTTCTATTTTACTATCTGTAATTACTATTTGCTTTTTCTCTTTTAACAATTACTACTCATTTCTGTGTACCCACGTTAGGTACTACCTTTATTATCAAGTTCACAAACTCTGCCTTGACAATTAGACTCCAGCTTTCTATTTCACAAACATCAGCCAGGTCAACAGTACAGTAACTGTCAATCTGGAAGTTTTTATCCTTGGATAATAAATAGTCAAGAGAAATGTAGATGTACATCACACTCTGAATATGACTCATCTCTTGCAGAAGTAAGCAAAACTTTCAGTTGAATCAACATTAATTTCAGAGGAAAAAATGTAACTAATATTTTATGTCAAATTTCTGGTCATAATTAATTTACTGATATGCCTACACTTCCAATGAAGGGGCTGATGACTGTAAAAGTTTCCAGTCTTTATTTCTTGGAAACTATCCAAAGGTTTAAGCTTCTAATTTCTGCTAATGAATTCAGGAAGAATACGAACATATGGTGTTATGGCAAAAACTATATAGCATGTACAAAATACAGCAAATAAATTCCATAAAAACAGGCCTACATTTTAAAGGGGGAAAAAAAACTGGGAGAGGTGCTTTGCCTTTTTAATGACTACTACTTTATTTTTCTATGAGGCATTACTGGGCATTGTTACAACATCAGTCTAAGCAAAATAAAGAGAAAAATGAGTGTTGCATCGAGCAACTAAAGTTCTAAAGGTGGGCTGAATGACCTGTCAACTGGAGAATGCTAAAAACACTGTCGCTTACCTGAACATTATTATAAGAATGACAAATTACAGTATGTCACTCATCATGAACTCATATCCAGTTTGGACATGGTTGACTTGGCTTCACCTTTTGGGTCTTCCTGAGCCATCAGAATGGGTGGAGAAAAGGGGTAGAGAAGAAATGTCTCTACTCTAGATGCCATGGTCCTGAGTGCATCAACAGGCTTCAGAGATCCTGACTAGTCTCATCTGAGGCCCACTCCCATGACCTCTGCCCACTGGCACAAGGGCTCCATTTAAGCTATGGTCCACCCCTCAACTCCCACCCCACCCAAGCCTTGACCTGAACCACGCACATACCTGCCTGCAGCCCTCTTTCTAGCCCTATCCTCTGGATAGACTTTGGACTTATCTTGCCAATAGCTTGTATCCTGGATGGACTCCTCATGCACAGGCTGGAGCTTTGCTTTGTCCTCTTCTCCCTTTTTATTTTGCTCCTAAGTGGACCATACAGCTGCTTCACTGCTTACTTTGTCTAGGACTGCTGCCCATCCCTGCTAAATGGTGAACATCTACAGAGCGTAACATGAACTGCTGTGGAGTGGCACAGAATCTGGCTTTATATTGGGCCTAATGGTCCTCATACAGGTATAGTTTTTCCTTAGAGTGTCATGATCAAAGGTCACTGTCCTGCCACAAGCTTCCCAGTTGCCTATGAAAACTGGCCTGGAAGTTGTTAAATTACTGTCTGAACTCTTCTTGTCTTACACTCCTTATGTCAGGAAGTAGTACTTGGGAGTCTGAACTCACTTTCCCTTCTGAGTATAGCATTCCTGAATGATGGATGGCAAAAGATGGCTTTTGGGTACAAGAAAAGCCTATTTTAACAAGAAGTTTTATTTGCCTCAATGTATGACTTTGCAGTTGACTTGCTTCTGGTCCTGGATGACACTGGGTAGACAGACTAATTTATTTGCTGTATTTGAATACATCCCCAATTTTTTTTAAGCTGTCTTTGGTTATGTACCTGAGGCATGACCATTAGTTCCTCACTAACCTTCTTGCCTAATCAACAATTATATCTTTACTCCTTCATTGCTTTTTGCCTTAACTTTTACACTAAGGGTTTTAGTACTGCTATCAAGAAGTATCAGGTACCCTGAAATAAATGTACAGCTATTTGTAAAATTGATAAAAATGCAAGGATTTCATTGATGTCTTAGAAGTACAGGAGAAATAGTGAAATAGCAACAACTATTACTTGTACCTGATTTCTCAAGGACACGTTGTTTAAAAGAAAATGCTTAGTTACTCTGAGACAAGGAGGTCTAAAGATGCATTCATGTTCCTATTATTATTTTGGTTTCTCCTATGTACACAGTTTACTTACCTGTACAGGAGTTATAACTAATATGTCAGTAGAAAGGATTTACACATAACAATAGGATTATGAGAATGTTTAAAATATTACACATTTTCTTAGACTTAAATGTATAAAATTCTTTTAGGATGTGGAGCATGTAATTGCTATAATCAGAGGAATTAATCTTCACAGCTTCCATGACTACAGCATGAAATACATGATTCAGAAATTACTTTATATAGTCCAGCAGTAAGTCAACTAAAATTATCAAAAAACAAACCATCACGGGAATTTTAAGGAGTTTTACCTAAACTTTTAACCAGATGACTAGTAGAATTCTTTTTGAGAGAATATATCTGAATTTCTGCCAATAAGGATGAAATTTAAGTTATTTTCTATTCCAGCTGGCAAGTGACTCTTTGTTTCCAATCAGTTAAAACATTCTTTAAAGAAGAATATGTCTAACATGAAGAAGACTCCACTTCTGAGGCCTGATATTTGTACCTGGGTTTCTTCCAGGAAAAGCAAGATTTTAAAAAACTGTTTGCAAGCACTGGCAATATAAAAGTTTAAATTAGGAAGGTCAAATATCAAGATAAAATGCTCTTTTGCCACCTCTATCCAAAGTCTAATGTAACCATTAAGTTCAATAATTAAAAAAAAAAGCATAATGTTCACTTTTGAGCCAAAGAAATGGAAGTTGCACAAACAAAAGAAAGTATCTTTTTAAAAAAGTAGTTGAGAAAACACCAGCTCACAGAGATCCAAGAGTGATTTAGTAGTAAAACCATTCCTACAAGTGTCATGAAATTAGCTCACCTCTCAGCTCATAGATCAGCACTTTTCTTTCCAGAATTGGAAGTGTAATAGCTTGAAGAAAATCAGTATCCAGAGAAGACCCAAGCCAATGTCTATGCAGCAGCTTAATAACCAAGAGTTAGTAGGTAAAGTATATCATATCTTTAACTGAATTATTTGAATATTAATAGCATTCATGGGTGGAACTAAAGTACCTGCTGTATTCTAGAAGCTTTTAGTTTTGATGTAGCTTAAAACATGACAATAAACTTGAGAGACTGGGAACAGAAATAGCAATGTGTGACTAAGTGTTCAAAAAAGCAGAAGCTACTCAGTGGATACCATAGTAATTAATACCATAGTAATTAATACCATGAACCTGATGCTGTCATGGACCCACTGGTGTACATGCTAGGCATCTCCTGTCAAAGAACTTAAAAGCTAACAAAAAATAGTAAATAACAGACACTCCAAGCTAGTCTTCAAGTTCACCTTCAAAAAGTTAAAGAGGATGCGCAGACCTAGAGGCTAAGGTCTCATCTCAGTCCTGTGGAAAATTGTGGAGCAAATCCTCATGGAAGGATTTTTCACTTACGGGATATGGTTAGGAAGGGAAAAGGGCAAATTGCGAGTATACAGAAGAAATTATCTTCTGTAATGGAATGGCTAGTTCTGTGGGGACAGCAGTGGATGTTGATCATTTTAAAGGCTTTGATCATCCTTAAGTGCCCTTGCAGACAAATTGAAGAGCCATGACTAGATAGGTGGACTACAGCATGGGTGAAAAGCTGTCTGGATTGTCAGTCTCACACAATGTCAGTGGTTCAAAGTTTAATTGATTAATTGTTACAAGTCACGTTCCTCAGTGGTTGACAGTGGAGCCAATGCTGTTGAACATCTTCATCAATGACTTGGATGATGAGACAGAACACCTCTTCAGAAGCTGGCAGATGATACCAACTCAGCAAGTTGGCTGATGACAGCAAACTGGGAGGACTGGCTGATTCCCCAGAGGCTGTGCTGCCATTCAGTGGGATCTCGATCAGCTTGAGAGCTGGGCAGAGAGAAACCTTATGAAGTTCAAGAAGGACAAGTGCAGAGTCCTGCATCTGAGTAGGAACAGCCCCATGCACCAGGACAGGCTGGGGGTCGAACTGCTGGAGAGCAGCTCTGCATGGCCAAGAAGGCCAATGGCATCCTGGGATGCATCAAGAAGAGTGTGGCCAGCGGGTCAAGAGAGGTTCTTCTCCCCCTCTACTCTCCCCTGGTGAGGCCCTTATCTGGAGTCCTGTGTCCAGTTCTGGGCTCCTCAGCTCAAGAGGGACAGGGAAGTGCTGGAGAGAGTCCAGCACAGGGCCACCAAGATGGTCAGGGGACTGGAGCATCTTCCTTATGAGGAAAGGCTGTGGGAACTGGGGCTGTTTAGTCTGGAGAAGAGGAGACTGAGGGGGGATTTCATTACTATTTACAAATATCTAAATGGTGGATGTCAGGAGGTTGGGGCATCACTTTTTTGATGGTATCTAGCAATAGGACAAGGGGTAATGGGATGAAGCTGGAACACAAAAAGTTCCACTTAAACATAAGAAAAAACTATTTCACTGTGAGGGTGAGGGAGCCCTGGCACAGGCTACCCAGAGGGGTTGTGGAGTCTCCTTCCTTGGAGGTCTTCAAGAACCCCCTGGACCTGATCTAGGTGAACCTGCTTCTGCAGGGAAGTGTAACTAGATGATCTCCAAAGGTCCCTTCCAATCCCTACCATTCTATGATTCTATGAAGGTAGCATTTGATACTTGAATGATTGGGCTGACCTTCAGAAGGAACTCAACAAGCTGAAAGAATGAGCTGTAAAATATTTTGAAGCTCAACAAAACAAACCATAATCCTGTACCTGGAATGGAAAGACTCCATGTATCAGTGCAGAAGCAGAACTAAGTGGTTAGGTAAAAACATATAAAATGACCTAACATGAGTTAGAAGTATGCCCTGGCACAGTAAAGGTAAATCACGTGATGGGCTGCCGTTCTAAAAGCATAGCCAACAGGCTGAGAGAAGAGATGGCCCTTTACTTGGCCCTTACGAGGCTGCATCTGGAGTCCTGTGTCATACTGTGTCCTCAGTGCTACACAGACACTGAAAAATTTAATAAGGTCCAGAGATTTGGGGCACACTGCAGAGGATGAGAGAACAAAGCTTCAGCCTCAAGAAAAGGTAGAAGAGGGGTCTAATATGCATTCTTCCATTTCCTGAGGAGAGAATATAGAGGACACTGACTTCAGAGATGCACAGTAAAAATACAGTAAGGTTGCATGGGGGCAAACTACAATTAAAATGTCAGGTGAAGATCTTTACTGTGGGTGGTGAAACATTCCCACTCCAAGGAGGCTGGACATGCTAGAATCTCCAGTCTTAGTAATTTTCAAAGCTTTACTGGACAAGCCCCTGAGCAAGTTGATTTAATGAAGAGATTAGTCTGCTTTGAAGAGGCTGGACTAGACCCCAAAGGTCTCTTCCAAACGCATTTTCTTCTATGCTGAATAGCAAGTGATCCCAGAAACTAACATGCCTGCTGCTGTCCATTTCTCAACCTGAAGTATTTCTGCAATATAATGGAGAATAATGAGCATCCCCAGTATAGCACTGCATGGACACATTTAAGAAAGAAACCTAGTAGATATTAAAAGAATAAGGTGGTACTATGAATGTAATGAGCTGACTGAAGACAGAAGCAGTACTGAGAGATGAGAGAAAAGAGGTGTGATTAAAAGGCTTTACAGTTAAGGCAGGTTGTTGGTTTGATGCAGCTGAGGTAAGGAGTGTGTAAAAAGGTTGTAAAGGAATAATAGATGCAAAAGAAACAAAGCTAATGCATACAGTCATGCAGATGTACCTACTCTCTTCCTATTTTGATGCTGACATGGAGCTCTAATTTATCTATTCTCTTTATCTCTAGTCCAGTTGCAAGCAAATGCAAAAAATGTTTACTGAAAGTAGTTATAGTTCAGTTGTATTTTGCAACAGTAATGTTGCAGAGTAAAGAAAGCAATACTATGCTCGTTATTTCAGTCATTAGCCGTTCACTGTATTAGTTTATGGGCATTTAACATGCTTTGTTAACCTGCAAAACAGCAAGCATCTTAACACGGAATTTGTTACTCTTCTCACTGAACCTCCTCTGTAGCTGCCTTTAGAACCTGTTTATGTCTCAGTCTAGAAGTAAATTCTGACTTTGTTTTTCTGAGTTGAAGGATCAAAACCAGATATGCATACATGATTTACCATGCTGTCATAGTTTGACATGATAGCTGTTTCTGGTAATGGAAAAGGGGCTGTAAAGATGGCTCCTGTAAGGAGTTGCTCAAAACTCTCCCCAGCTCTGAGCCAGACCCACTTCTGGGGCTGAGCCAATTAGACACCTTCACAATCACTTTTTAAGAAGAAGCAGGAAGAGGAGGATTCTTCCCATTCTTTCTTTCTTCTGTACCTTCTTCTTTTCCGGCTGGTGGTGGTGCAAGGAGTGGGAAGAGAGAGAGAAGCAACCATGCGGACCCCCCAAGGTCAAGGAGGGAAGAGAGGAGGAGGTGTGCTGGAGCACAGACTCCCCTGCATCCTGTGGAGAGGACTTGTGAAGCAGTGATTTGTTTGCATTTCATTAAAGACCCTGCATCAGGGGCAGTGACTCACTTTGCTAAAGAGCCCAAGCCTAGGGCAGTGACTCACTTCATTAAAGATCCTGTGCCAGGGTCAGTGACTATGGCTGGAGGAGGCTGTGTCCCATGGGAGGGACCCCATATTCACAGAAGCTGTAACTGTGGGGAAGAATTCACACCAAAGCAGCTCATTAGCTGGAAGATGAACTGATTTGAGCAGCCCTACAGAAAAGGACTTATAGATATTGATCAGTGAGAAGCTCAACATGAACTGGCAAAGTGTATCTGCAGCTCAGGCTGCATCAAAAATGTGACCAGCAGAAGATGATTCTCCCTCTCTACTTGACTCTGGTGATATCCCACCTGCAATACTACACCTGCAGCTTTGAGGCCCCAAACATAAGGACGTTGATCTGTTGGAGAGAGTCCAGAGGGGGCCACGAAGATGATTAGAGGGCTGCAGCACCTCTCTTATAAAGACAATCTGAAAGAGTTGAAAAGAGAAGGCTCCAGGGAGACCTTGTAGCAGCCTTCCAGGTAACTAAAGGAGCCTACAGGAGAACCAGAGAGGAATGCTTTACAGCAGTCCACACTGATGGGACATGGTGTAATGACTTTAAATTGAAATAAGGTAGATTTAGATTAGATATAAGGAAGTATCTTTGCTGTGAGGGTAGTGAGGAATTGGCACAGGATGTCCAGAGAGGCTGTGGCTGCTCCATCCCTGGCCCAGTTGGATGAGGCTTTGAGCAACCTGGTCTAGTGGAATGTGTCTCTGCCCATGGCAGGAAGGTTGGCACTAGATGATCTTTAAGGATCACCTTCCAACTCAAACCACTCTGTGATTCTTTTTAATAACAGTACTATTGAATCACACTACAGAATTATGCATATTACAGGAAGAAAATCCACTCAATTTGCAGGCAAATTGGATGTCTAAACATTCAGAATAATAGACCCAAACTGTTTCCAATTTCATTTTCTTAAAACATTTCTCTTTTTGTTCTAAGCCTTCATTCTATAAAGTGATTTTCATTTTGAAATGCATTAGCTATTTTATACAGCCATATATTTTGATTTTTTAAAATAAATTCTACTATCAGAGGACTAATGTTTAGGACCTTTTAGATTTATACTGAGGCCCTCAGAGTGGTGAATGCCATTTCTGATTAAATATTTGCTGGTATTTGTCTTTAGTAATCAGGTGAGACTATTTTTAGTATAAAAGTGGTAAAAGAGCATCCAAATGAGTACTATGAGAATGATCATATTCTCTGTAAAGATTATTAATGAAGATACAGCATGAAATTCAGTCTTAGTCAAAATCTTTTGAGATGGGTAGGAGGGCAGATATTGAATTTTTGCCTTCTAAATCCTTACTTATTTGTGGAAGTTGAAGTTGTATACATTTTAGAAGTCCCATGACAATCAGGAAGAATGAGCAGTATCAGCTGATTGTCTTGCATGATACAATTTAACTTGACACACTTAACAATTCATCACAAATCTGAGAGTCTTCTACTTGAGAGTAACAACTGCCTCAGGCTACTACATGTAGTTCTGGCAGGACAGTCGGTATCCTGCAAGTACTGCAAAATCTGACATAACATTTACACTACTCTAGCTAATGCTGTTCTGCTGCTCACTTTAACAGTAAAATGTAGCTGCTTAATTTACTACGTTGTAACAATTAAATCTTGGTGGTTCTGCAAATATGCCCACATAACTAAACTGTACTTTAGAAATAAATTTCTCTTAAAGTACATGTTTATGTAATTAACTCTAATAAAATTTGCTCTTAAGCTAGAACCCTAAGGAGGCTTTCCCTACTTTGCCCAAAGCAAGTCTGTTCCTTCTGACGACTCAGTTGGAAAACATCACTGTTGACTAAACTTCTACAGCTTTCAATCTTCAGGTGATTTTTTTTATTAAATAATTGTCGAGTTGATTGGTTTTGTATGCATCTTACAGCACAAACAGCGAGTATCTATGGACTCTCAAAAGCATCCCAGACTCCTTAATGAAATAATGCTGACCTACGGATTCTCTGATAGGAGCAATGAGGGGAAGGAAAGGGGAAATTTCTATATGTATTTGAAGTTGAACTGTAGATGTAGTGTCACTACAGTTTAGGGGTTTAAGTAATAAAGGTGTCATTATCTTCTGTGGCAGTGACTCACTGGAGTGGCAACCAGGGAGAAGACTGAGCAGGAGACCTGGGACATGTGAGTGATTTTGGATGGAACTGATTGACATCTGAGGGCTAGGAGGGGACAGAAAAACGCAAGGAAGACAGGGGATTTTAGTGTGCAATGGAAAAGGTCCACCATATTTCAGAAACATCTAGTCACTGATGGGAAACTAGGAGGACCATGAGTAACTCTGAAGTGGAAAGGGACACCACAAAAGGTACATGAAATACAGAGTTATTGATAAACTTGAATAGGAAAAGAATATCTCTTCTCTCCTCTTCCATCATCATCTTTTTGTGCCACGGTCTTTTCAAGTCCCACTAACTACAGAACTGCAATCTTGACTTCCCATCCTGTTTTTCAATCCCCTCTCTTTTCCAAACAAAGACTAGATGACCAGAGAGAGTAAATGAATTAAGGCTGTAAGACTGTGGCTGTTAGCAGGTGAGGACTTCCTAGACTGGGTAGCTGCACTTGTTGTTAACCAAGAGTACTAGAGAAAGAAAAGTTTAGGCTAAGTTGCAGTCCTTGCAAGAATTAGAGGTATTATAATTGTATTTAGGCTTATTATAAGCATAAAGGGAGAAAACTTTTAGGTGATGACTTCATTTATTTTTCCAAATCCTGTTACTTTACTATTTTTACAATTTTTCTAATATTAACTCTGACATTTATACCATTTTAGAAACAAATGTCAAGTATCAGGAGCAAATACGAGACACTTTCTGAACAGTTTGCTAAGAGCTGCCCTTTTTCTTCTTTTTTATTTTTTTTAAAGAAAGTGTTCATATAACCCCATATGGAACCTCAAGCCTACAAAGTAGGGGTAAAGCCCAGTGATTCTCAGTTTTATACCACGTAAAACTGAAAGTGATTGTCATAGAGACTTCAGCCAGGCAGTGTAAATCCTGAATCTGTGGACTGTATACCCTCAGAACATGCTATGAAAGAACACTAGCAGGAGGCAGTTACCGCAGCTGGTCTCACCATGGCTTATCTTTAAAAATCACCTCAGACATGGCCACAAGCTCTGCTTTTTATGTCTAAAATTCATCTGAGGACCTGGTAGTATTTCTCCTATATGAAAAGTGCTGTAAAAAAACTCACAGTGAAGACATGCTGAAGACATCCTAACAGTTCTCTGTTATGATGAACTTGGTGATTCAAATAGTAAGACTGGCCACTAAAACTGTCCTCAAAAATTCAACAGATTTTCTTTTGCGCTGAAATCATAGAATCATAGAATGGTAGGGGTTGGAAGGGACCTTTAGAGATCATCTAGTCCAATCCTCTTGCAGAAGCAGGTCAACCTAGATCAGGTCACATAGGAACGCATCCAGGTGGGTCTTGAAGACCTCCAAGGAAGAAGACTCCACACCCTCCCTGGGCAGTCTGTGCCAGGGCTCCCTCACCTGAACAGTGAAATAGTTTTTCTTATGTTTAATGGGAACGTTTTGTGTTCCAGCTTCATCCCTTTACCCCTTGTCCTGTTGCTAGCTACAATAGAAAAAAGGGATGTCCCCACATCCTGACACCCACCATTTAGATATTTGTAAATATTTATGAGTCTTTCTTGCTACTTTCTCAAAATTAATTTAAAATTATGCTATCACATTGTAAGTACTGCTTGAATTAGACACACATTGCTTTATATGAGCAAAAGAGGATTTGTGTTTGCTTATTGGTAAATACCTTCTTAATTATAAATCTGCTATGGCAATGGGGGAAAAGAAAAAAAGAAAGAAAAGTCCTCCATTTACACAGAAAGCTTAGGATAAACAAGAAAAACCCTGCACCACAGATTTCTCCTTGTACATTTTCAGACAATCAGCAGAGAAATTAAAATATTTTTAAAACTATTACAGCCAGTCAGGCAATTTCTTGCTGTTTACCTCTACAGAAAGGAAAACAAAATGGCAGAACATCAATGTGTAATCCAAATGATTAAATACATTTTTCCCCTAAAATTAATATTGCTTTCATTTTTAAACTTAGACATTTTCAATCAGTGAATATTCATACTTTTGTACTGAGAATGGAGGGCAAAATTAATGTGACAGGACACAGGGAAGAAAAAAACCCCAAATTATAGAAGCACACATATGTGTATATACATACCAAAATCCATATTCTTTCACCCTTCCATTCCTTTTACAGATAATTCTGACTGTCGTACACTCCAAAACAATGGCAGAGAAGAGGGACACAGCAGTGAGATGCATAGCAGTATTGCATCCTAAGGGAATACATATCCACCCATGTGTGTGTATCTCTCTAACCCCAAGCTGTCTTTGGGATAATTCTGTCCACACTTTTGCATGTGTTTAAAACCAGGATTCATATCTGTATTTGGGATAAATATATAAATAAGTAGCTATTTCAAGAGCCCTGCCAAGGTTTCTTACCAATATTGTAAATTGAAAATTATTAGAAAGCTTGGGGAGAGGGAGAGAAGTATTTTCTTATTGATTCAACAGTGTATCCAAGCCCATCTATTATCTACTTATTCCGTTTCTATAAAATATAGCTTTGAAAAATAGTAATTCTAAGTTAGAGGAGAACTCTGAAATGCTTAAAAAATTGTAATCACCTTAACACAGCTCTTAGTCACTGTGCTGGTTTTGTCTGGAGTAGAGTTAATTTTCTAGCTGGTACAGCGCTGTGCTGAAAACAGCATTTGATAACCCAGGGATGTTTGTTTTAGTTATTACTGAGCAGTGCTTGCACAGTGTCAAGGCCTTTTCTGCTTACCCTACCCTGCTGGGGGTACATAAGAAGCTGGGAGGGAGTACATCCAAGAGAGTTAACCTGAACTAGCCAAAAGCTATTCCATACCAGGAGGACATCATGCTCAGTATATAAACTGGAGGGAGTCAGCATGGAGGATTGCTGCTTGGGAATCAGTCAGTAGGTGGTGAGCAATGGCATTGTGCATACATGGGGGTTTTTCCTCTTTTTTGTTGTATTCTTTTTCATTACAATTATTATTATATATGTGGTTTTTATTATATTTTATTTCATTTAGTTAGTAAATTGTTCTTAACCCACTCTTTTCCTGATTCTCCTCCCCATCCCATGGCAGGGAGATGGTGGTGGTGGAGTGAGTGAGCAGCACTATGGTACTTAGTTACTGTGGAGTTAAACCCTGACAGTCATATATACTGATTGTGGCCTAATGTAATTCTTTATGTTTCAGAATTCCTTGTGTCATGAAATTATATCTACTTTAATGTCAAATTTCTGTAAGTTCTCTTCTGTTTATGGTGAAACAACTGGTTCACAGGCCAAGATTTAAAACTGAAATACACTGTATAGTATCTGCTTTCCAGATACCTCCCATATCCCAAATCCAAACTAGGCTCATGTGACTCCTATACAAGTCTGCCTGTTCAGATGCCAGTTCTGTTCTAATCTTTCACTTAAATACCACCCATCAATATAACGAAACAATGCCACATATACTGAAATCTAAGCAGAGAGTTAAATTAACTGACTGCTCTGTGTTTATACAGTCTTCCCAGGAATGATGTTTACTTAAAGGCTCAATTTAAAGGCATAAAATTCAGTAATTGCCAAGACATAAACCATTCCCTTAAAATAGGGTATTCCCACACAGCATGACAGATATGCCACCGCCACAAAAGTGGAAGCTAAAAGACAGAATAAATGGCTATTTTAAAATGAGTAGGCATAACTTTTGGACTGAGTTTAAGCCAATAATGGTCCTTGTACAGCTGTGGCATTTCAGGCATCAGACACCTAGGACTACAAAGGGACTTAGGTGCACTAATACATCTTCATCAATATTCACATCACACACATTGCACTGTTAGACAGCAGGATGCCCTTTAAATGAAAGTTAGATGATTTAAATGAGATCTACAAAACAAAATACTCATTATAAAGTTATCTAAGACGGTCAATAGGAAAAACTATGGATGGAGGAATCCTTATTTCTCATTCTGACCCAGGAAACAGAAGCCTTTCAAAAGCTGAACCAAGAACTGAAGTCCTGCTTTCCCTACTCCATAACATAGAATCATAGAATGGTAGGGGTTGGAAGGGACCTTTAGAGATCATCTAGTCCAACCCCCCTGCAGAAGCAGGGTCACCTAGATAAAGTCACATGGGAACATGTCCAGGCAGGTCTTTAAGACCTCCAAGGAAGGAGACTCCACAACCCCTCTGGGCAGCCTGTTCCACTGCTCCGTCACCCTCACAGTAATTGGTCAACACTCACCATGGTGACAGAATTTGGGCTACATCTGACTTTAGTGCACAGAAATAAATATCCATCTCTGCTGCCATCTCTCACTAACAAATGTCATAATTGCTAGCCTACAGCTTGTACCACGTGCAAGGACTACAGAAACGGTGGTTTTGTGGAAAGGAGCAACCTAATCATCTTTCTGTCTCTAAACTATCCAATTAATATTTAATATTTAACAATTACATATGAAACTTCTAGAATGGCAACTGGAATCCCTGAACACTAGTCAAGCAAATTCCTCCTCTGCATAGGGAAGTTTCAATGAGATGCTGTTAAAGTATCTCCCACAATTCCCAACACTTTGGGAGGTGAAAATAAGTTTAAACCCCTTCTAGCCAAAGAAATCAAATATCCTACTATCTTGAGCAAGTCCGTAAGGAATTAGAAAATCAAGCAAACCTTGTTCTGTACAGTTCTGCACGACAAACATTCACAGGAAATGCAGATATGCACTCTGGATAGATCGTGACCCAATCTGGTGCTCTGAAAATGCCTAGCCCCTTTAAACAGAGAAGTGACAACACACCTCTCCTGCATATTCAGAGGAGGGTACTAAGTGACAGGCACAAAGGAACCATCTCCCAGGCTTTGCTGTTTCTGCATAAGGCCAGAGGGAGAAATAACCATGGTTTCTGGTCAGTCACCAGGCAAGCTAGCACAGCTGAGCCAAGAAGGTATTTCAGAGAAAGACGGGAATGGGACTGCAGCTACAGGCTGATGACAGATAGGAAACACCAGTGGAAACAGCAATAACCAATACCTCATTTGTTTCTCAGCTTTTCTAAATGCTTTTTCTTTTGACATCATGGCAATATAGGACCAATTTCACACTCCTTGTTCTTCTTGCCTTATTCACAGTAGTACTTCTAAAGAAACTAAAACTACAATCCAGTTCAGTTTCAGCAGAGCAGAACTCAGGGAAGAAACTGCTACCAAATTCTCTCATTTCTAGCAGCAACAAAACTATCAGGAACTTTTTATAGTATCCCCTAAAAAGCAAAATTCTGCTGGAGTGAAAATAGGAACAGGAGACCACATTTTCAGCAGAGAAAATGCCTATTAACCAATGCCTTCACTTCTGCCTGTCAGGGCCAAAGCTTATGTGTTTTCACAGATTTTTAAACAGATTCCAGGGATCAACATAACCAGTTTTGCATAAACCTTCCTGATTACCATGCTCATAGCACTGATCCACAGCTGCTGCTATTTGCAACATTTGTTATAATGTATTACAACAATTGAGCTCTTGCTCAATTACTTTTCCACTTGTCAACTACAGGTTTTCTATGACAATGATTTATAGGATGGTTCGCCACAGTAAGGATCCTCATCAAGTTTTAGTATGCTTATGTCATGTAGCATACACAAAGTTTAAAGAAAGCTGGAAAAATACAAGCTACATAAAATTAGAGAAGTCGGGCCTAGTGTCTATTGCAGAGGACATGCTCATGAATGTTCAGTAGGGTAAGAATTATTTCAAATAAGGTTCTATGGGTCCTTTCTGCCAAGACTCAAAAAACAATAGCAGACACATCTGCCTCTATAATCAAATAAGGAAGCTAAGCCATCATAATCTACTTCAGATAGTTACTTTTTACACTAGTCCTAACTTCTGCTGAGCAATCATTATCACTGGCCTTCACTGAAGTCATCCTCAAGTATTTCTGTTAATGATCTGAGGTATACACATTGATACTTTGTGTCATCATTATTCTCATTACCTTCTGTCTGAATAATGAGTTCTTTTGATACCAACATTAACTTGTTTTTACTTAACTATATTACCATTGCATAACTGTTTAGGATAATACATAAAAACATTAAGATACCAAAAGGACCTTGAAAAAATAAACCTCTGGAAAGCACTCATTGAGTTTAATGGCCCATTATTGTACATACAGTATTTACAGAGTGACCTTCATTTCTGCTACTAACAGCCCTAGAAACAGAACAGAAAACTTGGTTGGATAGTGTTATCCCCAAGAGATTACAATTTCAGCATCAAATACAATAGAGTATGTACTTGCATATGCTTGCATATCTCAAATTATAGTCTAAACAACTTTGAAGTACAAAAGATTAATGCATTTCCTAAAATTTGGAAGTGAATAATTAAAACCCATCTTCCAATAACATAGTTCCCTACCATGCTCTGAAGACTAGGATTTCCTTGCTGTCTTCCCAATAGATTTTAATTTTACCTTCAAGTAAATTACTGCAGTGGATTAATTTCAGACTGCTCTATGGATTCTTTGGCTATCAGCAACTCTGGACATGAGCTACACTTCAACTTAAAACTACAGATTATAGTGTGTTCAACTTAGAGCCACAGATGCAAAACTAAGACTATGAACTGGCCTTGATTAATCTTAAATAGTTTCTGGCCTAGAATAACTTTGATTAATCTAAAGCTAATTATTGAAATATTTAAATTTAAATTTATATTATTTAAAAATTTAAAGATTTTTGGTGAGGGAAGTGACTTTAATTGTAAAGACTGAGTTTATGGCACAATACGGTTTATTCCAAAGGTCTCAATATAAATCATATACTTTTAAAAAGAATAAAAGGATTGCAGAGTTCAACATGCAGATCTTTAGATCTCTCTCAGGTGAATTTAGAAAGTGCTACCATGATAAGATGCAACAATTGTCTTTCCCAGAATAGGCCTAAGCCAGACCACAGCTTTACCGGCTTGTTCAGCTCTATGCAACTTTGTTAATTCACACACCTGAAGAGGCTTAGATTTTTTTCCAAGAGGCTTAGATTTTCCTTCATATCTTACATGAGAGAACTTAGGAGACATGAAATATCTTGCAAGAATGGTTATGTTTTAAGGCTCCAACTACCTATCATCAGCAAATATTTTATTAGCAACCACATGGGAAAAAGACCCCACAAAACCAAACACCACCAGTACCTCCATTTGGTAGAACTGATTTGATTAAATTTACTGCACATTTATTCAGTACGTAGCAGAAAAAGATCCTGAACTTACGATTGTTTTCTATATACATGTATCATAGAACACATATTTTGAAAGGTATCCGCTATAGGACACTTCATTGTTTAAATCTACATATAGCAACACGATATAGTTCTCTTGAAAGGAACAGCAAGTAATGTAATACAAAATCTGTATGAATCCAAATGTATACAGCCAGACATATGCTCTGTACAGTATGTTTTATGAGTCACAGCATGGTATGGTACAAGTAGAAAAACAACAGATGAGACAAAACTACAGCTTAAAATCGAGATTAATTTGTTACTTTCCCTTTTTCCTTGAGAGCAGAAATAAGGCACTCAAAAATACACAAAAACCCCAACCAAATAAATAAGACAGGAAAAAACCCAAATAAACAAAAATTAAGGACAAGCATAATTACAAAGTTCAAACTTCCTTTCATTTCAGTACTACTAGCTAGTGAGGTAAAGCTAACTAGCTCAGTACTTCCTGCCATACCAGTATGACAATGGCCTCCAACATTTATAAATATCAAAGATGCTTTTTTCTTTTTGCATAATTACCTTGTGAAGTCAGTCATCTCCATCATAATCACACACATCCTCTTGGCCAAAACAATTATGTCATTGCTGGTATCGTCCCATATTTCAATCTCTGCATCAAGCTTACTCTTGACTTTTTTGAAATCAGCCACTTGCTCAGCTATCTTTTCCTTTTCAGCCTCTGGCAGTTGAGTCATCTTGGCCTGAAATGTAAAATAATTTGGTTTGAAAAAAAATCTATGTAAGAGTGGCTTGGTTTGGTTTGTTTGTAAAACAAAATCACTGAATATTATTAAATACATAGTTTAAACACACCATAGCTTGAGTCAACTGTTCCAGCCTGAGCACTTTTGAATTTCAAAACCTGTATGCTGTCATTGGGTTTGGTAAAATAAATTACCTCAGTGTTATGAGGACAGTGGTGGCCATGAAACTAGTAATATTAATGTACTGAGAGAAGAATAAATTCTTCTTAAGAGTCTTTATGAAGTATGACTGATATTTTCCTTTTTCTTAGGAGCCTAAGTGTTAATTTTAAGTATGCAAGTTAAAAAATATATTATTCTTTCTAGTAGGAAAGAATAAAGGTTTAATGGTACCAAAACTTTCAACTATACTTGCTGTCTCTCCTGCAAAGGTTCTACAGTATCATTTTAAGAACTGAGAAAGACTCAATTGTTCAAACATGTATCTTCTGTCTTAAATAGAACATGTCATAAAGCATTATGAGAATAAGGTTACCAAAAATGTGTCTTGAATGACAAGAGAAAAACATCCATTATTCAGCCAAAGCCAAACTGGGCTCAGCCAGGACACAGTCCTATACTAAGCTGTGGGTTCAAATTGCACTGTTTGCAAACATTCCACCATCCAAAACTGTTTCAAATAAATGTTTAGTATAGGTAGAAAAGCATGTTTTGTTCAAGTTCAGACTATGGAATCAGAACATTCAATCTGTACTGAATGCATATATTCTGCCTATGTTCAAGCATTAGTGAAGGATTTAATAGATAAAGAGTGACACAATATCTGAAAATACAGCATGGTAAGAGAAATATTTTACCTAATATTATTCTCATGAGCAAGACTATCAGTCTGTTCTAGACAAGTGTCAGATACACCCCCTGTGTACCAGGCCAGGTAGCATACAGTGGCTAAGAATTTATGTGGCCATATGGTAGCCATGGGCCTTTAGAACACCTTCTACTACAGGAAGCGAAGATACCTCTTGGTGTCTTGGTCTCAATGGCTCTAGTGGGTTTTGTATATCACCGTCTCTATCATGTGGTACACCTCTTGGTACCACAGGCCATCAGGAACTCACAGTTACATACGACAATTCATAAAACACTGTAATTATGCCACAATAAAACAACAAAATATATGACTAATTCTTGTTTATAAAACATGTACTGTCCATAAACCAGAAAGCTAAGGCAGTGGCGGAGTTACTTATAATTAGTATAACAGGTAAGCAGTTTAATAATGCCTACATTTTTTCAAGCCATACCATTTCAGAGATCTTGTTTGTGCCTGAATCACTCTGTCAACAAGGTTAATTTCCCCATTTATGTGAATTACTAGAAATTACAGGTCTCCTGAAACTCACTATAACTATGTCATTATTGCAGTCACAGAATTAGAAAGTATAACTACTTTAAGGAATACTTTTCCTGCTTTGTTAAAAAACAAAACTAAAACAGACCAGAGAAGACTAAGACACATTTTCCCCATTATTTCAGGATAATCTTGCTAGGAAATGCATGAAACAGACAAAAATAAGAGCTGGGCTCCAGTCAAGAAGTATCCTACTTTATAATCTGGTACATATTTGCTGATTGGTGGATGCTTTAGGGTATTTCCTAGCCCCCAACTTCAATACTGCTTTGACATAGGCCTAAATCTGGAAACCACAAGAAAGATGACATTTTAATAGGGAACCATGACATATAGTATCCTGCTATGTGCCAACGATAATGAGTTTCAGGTAGAATCAGGCACTTTATCCACTGGAATAAAGGGGCAAAGGAAACTACAATTCTGACCTTGATTTATCTTTCATTTCACTTATACTGCTTTAAAACCGTGCACAGCAACAAAATAAAACAACTGTATGCACCATCTTTTAAGTGAAGATATGACTTTCCATCAAAATAGACAGCATAATGGTGAATGTGAAATAACGATCTGAACTGAATGACTGCTATTACATGAGTGCAGGTTTATTTTGTGCACCAGGAAAAATGATTTTTTCATTACTTCTAAGACAAAATGTTTTTTCTTGCAGTAGCAGATAACAGAGTTAAAACCAGGTGAGAGAAGAAGTTTTAGGGTGGTGGGTCTTTTTCTTTCTTCTAGTTTAAAAAAAAATATAAATCTTTAATTTCCTTGAATTAACTCTTCAGAAGGCTATTCACCCTGTCAGCTAGGAGTCTCCAACATGGGTTATTTGCATCATCCCATTTTCAACTTGTCTTACCATGTGAGACTGACATTTCATTTCACCCCCTTCCAAGCTTCCATCACTTTGCTATCACAGATACGGAAATTCTAAGGTCAGAACAAGTTGTCCATGTGATAAAAACAAAGGGAGTAACTACTTGGTGAAGATTTTGACTCTTGTCTCAGTGGTATATTACTCACTAATGTGATCTCAACCCAATGAACTGGCCTCTTGCCTCCCTGGCTACACTTTAGGAAACTGACTTTCCCATAAACTTATGGTTACTCTCTCCAGTTCTTGGACAGACACACACATTTTCTTTCCTGATTCTCTAAAAAAAAGACTGCTCAGATCCACATCACTAAAAATCTTACTACTTGCAGAAGGGAAAAAAGGAAAGAAAAGCATCAGAAAGAAACACAATACATTCAAGAAACTGTTAATGTTATTGAAAACTCCTTCTGAGACAGAGGTGAGCCAGTCACCCTTTTCAAAGGGAAGAACCTCTCTTTGAAAATTATTTAACACTTCCTGCTTTGTAGGTTGCAGTGTGTCATGTAACTCCAGAGAAGAGGAAAATCTCTACTTTTATGCAATTCTGTAGGATAGAAAGAAAACAAATTCTACTCTCCTGATAATTGAGCACATGACAAACTTTTCAGAGCTTTTACCAGGATGAATATGAAGAAATATGCATTTTACATACTCTAGCTAGAAGATAATGGCATACATCCAAAAAGACCCAATTCACATCCCTGCTTTGCCTTAGTGGATAGCTGAGCTTTTCATTCCATCACAGACTCAGCAGCCGCAAGAAACCAGCTCACCTGTGTTCTTGATTCCTTGGCTGTAGCCAGCTGAACATTTGGTGGGAGGAAACAAGATTCCTCCAAATCATTCAAAGGAGAGTAATATATTTCAATCGAACTGTTTATAACAGTTCCAATTGTGACCTTATCATTGTTTTTTCTTGAACAAACTTCGTAGATGATTGTCATAAAACATGTGCACATCAGCTGAGCCAATTTTATCAGGAAGGTGAGCATAAGAAAGGCGTTTGTAAAGACGGTTACATAGATATGTTTTGAATCTCTGTAAGTACATTTTTATACAGCACAAAGCCAAAAGTGACTCTCTGTTAGCGTGAGTAAAATCTGTCTGCTACATTTTACAAAACATTACTTTTTGTACTGGGTGGATAATTGTTTAAGTTTGGATCAAGAAGTGAAAGAGAGAATGGTGGATGCTTAGCAATTCATGGCAAAATGAATACACAAGATGTTCCCTAGGGATGGACTGTGTGGGTGTGTGACACTGACAATCACAGAAGCTGAATTTCTTTTGTTGTTTACTACCTGTTGTCTTCTCCCAGTTTTAAGAACTGTAGCATGCCTGCTGAAGTCCAGCATTCTTTGAACAAGTTCATAGTGCCTCATTTGTGCTGCCATGTCAATTCCCCTATATTTTTAGCTACAGCATAATTACATAAAGCGGTAAAGCTATTGGGAGGTAATAGAACTGTTTAATGCCATTTTTACATTAGCCTTCACTAAAAATTACTCAGATGAGGCAGATATATAATATCAATCTAATTTCTCTTCTTCCCAGGGTAGCAGGCCCACAAATGAAGAAGCGACATGTCATAAAACTGGGCTTCAGTGGGGTTTTTTCACTGTTTCTCATGTCATCCTCAAATATAATCTAGGGAAATATGATCTAGATGTAATAACCATTGAGTGGATCTGACACTGGTTAAAAAACTTCTCACAGAATACTTTTTAAGAATATGTCCAAACCATAGGGATCTATCAGATAAAATTCTGAAGGGACCTACCGTGACTGGTATTATTCAGTATTTGCACTAACAGCATGGATGACAGAAGCAACAGTAACATTCACAAGTAAGAGCCTTGGTTTACAATTCAAAGCAATCCTGAGAAACTTGAGGGCTGATCTGAAAAAAATAATAGGATGTACTTATCTGAGACAAGTACAAGGTTTTACACCTAAGAAAAATAACCAATATGCACATAGAACTGAGACAAAACCTGTTATCGGCAGTTCTCTAGATGGAGACTTGTAGTTGATCAGAATGTGCTCCTAGTAAAAAGGCAAACCACATACAAAACTCATTCTACATTATGCAGAGAAGAAAATACTGTAAACCTTACATTAATGCTCATTGTTGAGACCACAGCTGGCGTAATAGATTTAGCAACATAAATAATCTGGGCATAAAATTCTACAAGCCATTAATCAGTTAAAGAGCATCCAGAGGAGCAAATGAGAGCAAAAAGACATACAGAAACCACTATCTTAAAGGACAAATGAGGAGTATTGGAGTTATTTAGTCAAGAGTTTAAAAACAGAGAGGACATAGATCAATGATCTGTAAGTACAAAAACCCATCATACATGCAGAAAGGAAACCTCACATCCTCTGTGTCCATTGCGGACCTTTCCATCAAACACCCAATTCTAGTAATTAGCTGAATAGAGATAGCAATGCAATTGCTCTTGTTTATGTTATGTGTCAAGATAAGGTGTATTTATTCTACCTTGGGACAAATGGCTGGATTAGCCTACTTCTTGGGGTTCTTTCCAGGTCTACTTGGTAACACTATATAATATTATACTACTAAAACCTTGAGTGCTCCACCAATTTCATCTCTTCCTTTGACTAGAATTGAGGTAATTTAATTAGCAAGGAAATGAAATGCTTTTGATAGATCATGACTCCTGACACAGAATGTTTTGCCACGTATTGTCAAAATTACTATCAATAAAACTCAAAATTAGTTATTTGCATTCTCTTGAACTGTTATCATCGGGATTTCAAGCTCATGTTTGGCTATGATAAAAATTAAACTTTCAAAGTATTTTAAACTTTTGTTTGTTTGCTCTTAGTAATAAAACAGTACATGTTTCCTATTAACGTATGCCAGATTTTGTAGTAGCATTGGAACTTAGTTGTAAAATATTTGTTCTTTGAGTAAGAATAGTGGATTCATTTGATGGAAAATTAGCTTCTAAATGTTTTTAATCCAAGTATCAACACGTGTTATTGGTGTTTGGATTTTATAACCTCTTTTCTTAAGAGAGTTTGGCAAGACATTTATATGGTCTTCCTTTTAAATACATTTTTAGACATTTATTAATGACTGTGGTATTTAAGATGTAATACAAATAGAACAGTAACATAATTCAGCCTATATTTTCTCATTCACAGTAATATACACTGAGTCAACTCTTCATCAACCCTGAGTTGTGCAAACACGATGTGCAACAAATCTGTACAAAAGATCTTACTTTTAGATGTTTTTTCCCTATGTATTCACAAAACAGTCTGCAGAACTCAGAGAAAAAAATGTCAGTGGATGGTTGCCTAAAAGCATTTCTGTTCTCGTGTTCTGTAAGAGGATTATGTACAAGCTAAAATATGTCGCCTCTTCTTCAATATGAACACCTGACCTGTAGCAATAACCTTGACATTAACCTAAGCTGTTCTCTACACTTATTTAGCAACTTTAAACACTTAAAATACATTTTCTCATATCATCAGAATGTACATTGTCTTTTGAGTCTGAAATTTAATTGGGCAGATTCTTCCTTGACCTTTTCTTCATTAGAAAATTACATGATAATAAGCCACTAACTACCTTAGTGGAATTGAACTGATCATGATGGCATAAATTTCCTCATGAAAAACTACTGTGTGATAAGCCTGCAGAGTAACTACACAAACTACACACAACAACTAGAGGAAGATATAACTTTCAGCAGAGAAAAACTGCCTTAGCTCTTGGACCCACAAGTATTACTTGTTTTCACAGAAGCTAAGAATTTGGTCCCCAAGATCTTCTTTGGTGACATAAAACTGCCCTACAAATAATCACTAGTATTGTTATTCAGTTTAATTACTGACAGATCTCTCTGTATGTTGCCCATGTTAACCTTCATCCCATGGTGTGTGATGGTGTCATAAGCACTATCATATTCATCTCAGAGATATAGAATTATCTGAGAGAAAGATCAATGAAGTAACATTTCAAATACTGTCTATATACTTGCAGGGTCAGGAACGTAACCACAAGGTCAAATCTTGGTCCTATTATCACTAAACCTACAGAGAGAAAAAGTCTAAGAAATTATAATTAATAATATATTACTTTTTCCGACATAAGGAAAATGAGATTTCCTAGTTAAGATGTAGCCTTTGTAACAAGTGGCATATGCACGTCACATCTGGTTTTACATGCTTTATATGTTGTGATAACAAGAGAAAGAAAAAAGGCACTTTCATAGGCACTAGTTCCCTGTTGGAGCAGTGTGAGATAGGACACAGGAGAATTTATGACACTCTTGACAAAGCAGGAGGAATCAAAAGTGCTGTTATGCAGAATTAGTGTAGAGACAAATATGTATAAATAAAATTGAATAATTGTATAAATGTATAAGTAAATGTATAAATATTATAATATTATAATATTATAAATGTATAAATTGTATAAATGCCCAAGAGAAAGAACTCAAGGAAGATAAAAGGTTACTCTGTAATCTTGCCATACCACTTTTGGAACTCAGTCATTCTTGGTGCAAAAGCCTCACAACAGTACAGAAATCTGCTGCAGAACCCAAATAAGATAATCCCTGTCTAAATTTTAAAAGATACCTTCCACATACAGATTCTTTATAATGGTAAATAAGTTCTAGATATAAGTCTTCAAACATGAATATCAAAAAGTAGTCTTAACAAAGAGGCCTTAAATCACTGTTCACATCTGCTGCAGCAGCAAATATATTTGTTTAAACACTTGTTTGAAAAAAAAGAAAGAAATAAGTATGTGAAGGTTTCTGTCATATGTTGAGGGTAATGTACCATTTACAGCCTTGATAGCACAATCTTAAATCTAGGAAAAGATACAGAATCAGGCTTTAACCAATAACTGCTATCTAGATCCCCCCAAAAGGAACACTTATACTAATTGTATTATTTGGAAGAGAAATGGAAGAAAAAAATAGAAATGTACATCCTATACTGTCAAAATATTGGGTTTTTTTCCAGATATATTAACCAGAGTTTATCTATAAATCATGTTCCCTTCAACCCTCCCAACTCACTGACAGTGTAGCTTATATATTCTGTAATACAAGCAAAACCATGTCCCAGAGGCATCTCTACACAGGAACAGCCTATACCTCTCATTCTTCATAAGTGACTCCCTACCTACAACTGTCCTTAGCATTTACTTCTTTGTGTAGTCATCTGGAAGTACTTTTTTTTATGTCTGTCTTGTAGAAAACCCTTTCCTTTAAAGAAATACTCTACTTCAACTGAGAAGTGGAAGACCATGTGTGAAACGTGATCTTTTAAAGCTTTAGTGGTTCTTTTGTTACTACATTGTGACAGTAAACATCTACAAACTATTAGTTCTGTTTTCCTAGTGAGAGAAAAAAATGCAAGTGCATTGAAATACTTCTGAACATAAGCAAGCACACTATCTGTACCTATTCCAAACAAATTCATACCACCTTATATGGATAATATTTTGAAGGATAACTTTCCTAAAATTAGAAATTTTAGCCTGAAATATGAGGAAAATGTGCTAACAGTAAGAAAGAGTAAATTGAAATGGACAGCTAGTATATTTTAATTGCCAATTATGTTTATTGAGTGATAAGATTGTATGAGGTGATCTTTCACACAGTTGTTGCATTTCTCACTATACTTTTAAGAATCAACTGACATTTAAATCAACATTTAATAGATAAGCATATATGCAACACAAGCATATTAGTTAGGGTCTTAATAAAGATGTTCATTATTTAGGGCCTTAAGAAATATTTGTGTTTGTTGAATTAAAAAAATATGTTTGCTGAAAACCATATGTGAATTGAAATGTTATTGACAGAATTCTTGTTGTGTTTTTTCTCAGTTCTAGCATTTAAAATTTCCATGATGGAAGTAATACCAGAATTAATCAAGTGTGAGAGATCTGTTACTGCTCTAGGTACTGAGCAAACCAGTAATGAACTAAACAATTCTGGCCCCATGGATCATTCCTCTTCAGAAAGTTGTGTGTAAGAGTAAAGTTTTACTGAAACATTTAAAATGAAAACATAAAGAAGATTAATGATTGCTAGCTAAATATATCGATTTTGTACTAAGAAACCTTTTGTTATCTCAAACACATTTTCAGGCTCTTAATAATGTTTGAATGGAAACAGTAAACCAAAAATATTAATGAAGTCCTCAGGAAAAATGATGATCCAACAGGAAAATCGGATTCAGAAGTTCCAGATTTACCATATTAAGTTTTCCAAAATTCTTCAGAAATTCTCTGGTTAAGCAAAAAACTACAGAACAGTTTCACACATGGGATAATCAGGGGACTGGAACATCTTCATTTTGAGGAAAGGCTGTGGGAACTGAGGTTGTTTAGTCTGGAGAAGAGGAGACTGAGAGGAGATTTCATTAATATTTACAAATATCTAAATGGTGGATGTCAGGAGGTTGGGGCATCACTTTTTTTGATGGTATCTAGCAATAGGACAAGGGCTAATGGGATGAAGCTGGAACACAAAAAGTTTCACTTAAAAATAAGAAAAATTTATTTCACTGTGAGGGTGAGGGAGCCCTGGCACAGGCTGCCCAGGGAGGGTGTGGAATCTCCTTCCTTGGAGGTCTTCAACACCTGCTTGGACATGTTCCTATGCGACCTGATCTAGGTGGACCTGCTTCAGCAGGAGGGTTGGACTAGATGATCTCTCAATGTCTTTTCCAACCCCTGCCATTCTATGATTCTATGAACACAGCAGGAAAAGTCTCTAAGTCATGCACTGCAGTGGCTAAGGTTTCAGAGATATCCCTTTCTCTTCTGCACCTGTGAACTTTCTTGTATGTACAGGTTATGCTGGGTTAATACAAATTGCAGGATTCAGTACAACCCAGATATAAAAATTTCCTCATTGATCAGTCCTCTACTAGACCAAGCCACAACTATGACACTGCAGCATTCTGGGATTTCATTCAGTAAGTGTAATTTTTTTTTTCTAATTTACGTGTTCACCAAGTATTTACAACTTATTTATACTTTCTTTTTCTCTTTCAGCTCATACAAATCAGCTTTATGCCCTCTGCATATTTTCAGAAATCTATTAAGAGTTGAAGAAGATTTGAATGATTCATTGCATGACTTTAAATGGCTTCATAGGAACAATAACACAATAGCACTTTTTCCCCTCATCAAATTGCTTTTTAAATAAATTTGTTTAGTACATACCCTGTCAGTTTTCCCTTCAGTCTGAATACTTGTACGACTGCGTGCATCGTGGTCTTCTTCAAGGTCAGATACATCTTCTAGTTCCTCGGGTGTCTGCGGGAAAAAAGAAGAAACAGGTTATTCTTTTTTAGGGTTAGTAACTTTAGTATTACTGTCAAATGTAATTTTGTCTAAGATAACATCTGAAACAAAAACATATCCTGTTCTAGCAATGCATTCATTAATAGATGCTAACTAAAATTCTGTCAGACATCTTTGAACTAGTTCAGAATAGCCATGCTTTAATTAGAGCACTGACTTTTAAAGTTGACACTTAGGAAAGTTATTCTGTATTTAAACTGTGTTATTACTGCGAGTAAAGGCTTCTTACAAGAAACCTTTACATGACCAGAATGGAGGCCTACGTATTTAGAATAAAAATATTTTTTACAAGTTTTTCTACTACTTATCTTTGTTGTTCAGAGACACTCATATGCTCATTCTCCCATCTTCCTAGTAGATGTAGTAGGCCATCAAAAGGGTCTAATATTTTGTTAGTAGGAGTAAGCAGCTTCAGAATCCTGCTGATTTTGGTTGCTATGCTAACATGAACAGTATTTGAAGTCAACTCAAGGAACAAAAGAACACCCCTTCGTCAGTTTTGAATGACTGACTTCTCAATTCCATTGACCAGAACAAGTTCCTGCACTACAGGAAAAATTAAATGGCAGTAATTTGCTATTTGTACACGTGCCATTATTTCATATGCTATTGTTTTGTTGTTTTGATATTTCCTTAGGGCTTTTTTTTCACTTGTAAGTGGATACAAAAAGTAGCTCTTACAGATATCAATTAATAATATCTAGCCATCTTCTCAACAAAGTCAATCCCAACAATATTAGATAGACACATTTATGCTTTATTTAGCATATAGGCCTTTCACAACCTTTAAACTATTATCCTTCAAATACTTATGATATATTTTGAGGAAAAAAAAATATTTTTATCCTCTTCTCAATATGCTCTCCAAATTCTCCCCTTTAACTTTCTCTTTTTTTCAATAAATCCAAAATGTGAGTGATTTGGGCCAGTCTATGATTTTTACTGTGTATACTGTATGTACTGTAATGCATCTATAATAAAAGAATCAGTTTTTGAAACATGGGTTTTGAGTAATAGTTTTTTCATCCATACATGAAAATTCCATCGAAAAACATTGTTTAACTTATGATAGGAGCAATTTTCTGTACAGTCCGGGTCTTCACATTTATTTCCTCCTTCTACTTAGCAACACACGATTTTAAAAAATAGTTGTAGTGGTTTTGCCAGGGCCAGGCTTTGGCTGCAGGGGGCTACAGGGGTGACTTCTTTAAACAAAGAGCTGACAGAAGCCTCCCCTGTAGTTGACAGGGTCATTGTCAGCCAATTCTAAGATGGACCTGCAGCTGATCAAGTCCAGGACAATAAGTGAATGAATCTCTGTGAATAACATATTTGAAAAAGGAAAGAAGCTGCTACGCAGTTGCTAAACTGCAGCAGCAGCAGAAGGCAGTGAAAATGTGAGAACATCTCCACAGACATCAAGGCCAGTGGAGAAGGATGGGGAGGAGGTGCTCAGGCCCTGGAAGAAAGACTCCCCTGTGACCTGTGATGAGGACCATGGTGAGGCAGCTGTGCCCCTGCAGTCCATGGAGGCCACCAGGGAGCAGAGACCCACTCGCAGCCCGTGGAGGGCCCTACACCCGAGCAGGTAGATGTCTGAAGGAGGCTGTGACTCTGTGGGAAGCCCACACTGGAGCAAGTTCCTGGCAGGACCTGGGAGCCTGTGAGGAGAGAGGAGCGCATGCCAGAGCAGGTTTGCTGTCAGGACTTGTGATCCTGTGAGGGACTCAGGCTGGAGCAGTTGGTACTGGAAGGACTCTTCTCCCAGTGGATGACCCACATTGGGGCAGGGTGTAAGGAGCTGCTCCCGTGGAAGGCCCCATGCTGGAGCAGTTCATGAAGAACTGTGGCCTGTGGGAAGGACTGATATTGGAGAAGTTGGTGGATGACTATCTCGCATGGGAGAACCCCACAGTGTAGCAGTGGGAAGTGTAATGAGGCCTCCTCCTAAGAAGAAACAGCAGCAAAGTCCATCTGTAATGAACTGACCGTAATCCCCATCTCCCATCCCCTGTGCCTCAGAGGGGGAAGGAAGGGGAGTCCTGGGAAGAAGGAAGGGTGGGGGAAGGTGTTTTAAGATTTAGATATTTTTTTCCAATTTTCCCTGCTCTGTTCAGATTGTTCCTTAATAAATCAAACTTTTTCTCCCCAAATTGAGTCTGTTTTGTGTGTGATGCAAATTGATGAGTGATCTCCCTGTCCTTATCTGGACTCATGAAGCTCTCATTGCATTTCTCTCTCCCCTGTCCAGTTTAGGAGGGGGAGTAATAGAATGACTTGGTGGGCACCTGACACCCAGCCAGGGCTAAAACCACCACAATAGTATTCATGCAGAGGTTTTGAATTTTGTCATAAATAATTCAGTAAAAAAAATCACAATGAACATGGTTCTCTAAAGAAAATTTAAAAAAAAATCTAAAAAGCAAGTTCCTCATTACCAAAACACTGCACAATGAAGCACACAGGACTTTCAGAATTATGAATTATTTGAAAAATAGTGTTGGTTCTGCAGATGCAATAGGGTACTCAAAAAAGTTTTCCTTCAAGGTCAAGACTCAATACATAACTTGCGATCCATCTACTACTCAATAATCTACTACGAGCTTGAAAGCCTGATTTGCAATTAGAGGGGTCTGGCAGTGTGAGATTAGTGGCTAGACTCAATGATCTTAGAAGTCTTTTCTAACAGTAGTGACTCTGTGAAAATCCTGAAGTTTTTAGTACCCCAAAAGGCTGATATGCCAAGAGAAATATGACAAGCAAAGGATTATCAGAGAACCCTACCAAAAACAGGCAGGAAAAAATCCAATCAAGTTATGTATAAACAAGACATGTTGGGAAAGACAGTGTAACATTCTGTTATTTTATTTGTGACTCTATAGTAATGGTACTACATGAAACTGCAAAAATATACATGCATACATTCTTACTGCCTTGAAATCAGCCCCTGTGGCCAAAGGGTGGTATATAAATCACTAGACTTTAATGTTAGCCTTTAAACAAAGTTTAACTAGTACTCCATTACCTCAAGAGCACATCAATAAATTTCACTCACTGTACAAAATAACAATTTCTACAAGGTAACGTTGTAAGAAGAAAGGAGTCAAGGCTGGTGTAAAAGCTGACAGATAAAATGCTGATGGTGAAAAATACATGTAGACTTCCTCAAGAAAACAGATCTGTTTCAGGGGTAAAGATGAGCTTAACTCTACACTGGTAAAATAGAGAAGAGGAACGCTTTCTTTTCAGGCAAGACTAACAATGTGATCAAGACTTTCAGCTTTACTTATCGAATCATAAAATCGTTTCAACCGGAAGAGATCTTTAAGATTATCAAGTCCAGCCTCTGTCCCGGCCCTATCAACCACTAGACCATTTCACTAAGTGCAACACCCACCCATCTCTTAAACACCTCCAAGAACAGTGACTCCAGCACCTCCCTGGGCAGCCCACTCCAATGTCTGACAAGCCTTTCAGTAAAGAAATTCTTCCTCATATCCAGCCTGAACCTCCCCTAGCACAACTTGAGGCCATTTCCTCATGTTCTATTGCTTGTCACTAGGGAGAACAAACTGACCTTGCCTTTCTACAACTTCCTTTAAGGTAGCTGTAGAGAGTGAGGTCGTCTGAATTGAGTCTTCTTTTCTCCATGCTAAACAGCTCCAGATCCCTCAGCCATTCCTCATATGAGACATGCTCCGAATCCTTTCCTAGCTTATTAGCCTGCCTCTGGATCCTCTCAGCACCTCAACATCCTTCTTCTAGAGGAGAGCCCAAAACTGGACACAGTATTCCAAGTGCCACCTCACCAAAGTCAAGTACAGGGGAATGATCACCTCCCCGCTCCTGCTGACAAAAATGTTCCTGATACAGGCTAGGATACCATTGGCCTTCTTGGCTACCTGAGCACAATGCTGGCTCATATTCAGCTGCTGTCAATCAACACTCCCAGGTCCTTCTCTGTCTGGCAGCTTTCCAATCACTCCTCCCCAAACCTGTAGCACTGATGGGGTTTGTTGTGGCCCAAGTGCAGGACCTCACACTTGGCCTTATTGACACTCATGGAATTAGTTCCAGAATTAGACACACTAAGAATTCCACAGTAGTCAAAAACTGTTACCATGCAAAAGTCGTTTGAAAGTCTGCAGTGTGGAAGAAAAGCCAGATTTTGTTGGAGGTGGATATCCATGAAATTAAAAAAAAAAAAAAAATGAACTTTCACAAACTCACTTTAATTGAAATACTGACATTTTTATTAGAGGACCAAGAATGGGAAGGGTATTATAAGAGTACCTTTAGATTCTCAGGATTACACTGACCAAGGCTCTGAGGCAGGTAATAGTGTTTATTCAGCAAGAGGCTTGCACAAAAAGAAATCACTTTCTTTTAAAAGCTATATGATACTTGGTTACTACATACAGAAATATATTGCAACTCTTTTCTAAACATTAATTACAGGTCACCCCCTATGCATGAGCATAAAGTTGAACTGATAGTAGCAGGGCATCATTCATTTCTTGTTGAACATCTAACTTGTGGACATTTGACAATCACACATTTTCAATATAGTATGGGTTTGGGTTTTTTTAATAAAATATGGAATACAAAAGGCTGTGTCAGTGCAGAATAGTTAATCATTTTGAAACAGTAACGGTAACATTATTAGTAGGTGAATTTTAGGTAATGTAAGAGTTTTATCCCATCTTCACCCCACAAGAAGTTACATATATTTATTTAAAAACAAATTTAGATGTCATTAAGACAACTTTGCAGAATTTTATTGATACTATTTTTCTGTAAAGTTGAACTACATAAATATTACCAGCCTAAACTTAGGAACCTTAGAGAGCAAGGAGGATAGGAAAATTACACTACTCTAAGTCTTAGATAGGCTTTCCATACACAACAATGTCAATCTTTTAATTATATAGAGTCTAAGTGAGCTCATCTCCAAGTCTCACCTCGGCCCAAATCCTATCAGAAAACTATCATTTTTTTTAATACTGCATATGGCCTTTTCGGGTTAGCAAAATGTGTTTGTGGCTGGGATTGTAACTTTCTTATACATGCCCCATTTACATACCCAGAGGAGTTTCACTCCCAAGTGAGTTTTTCCTAAATCATTTTCTTCAAAGTCCAGATCTGCCAGGTTTTGAACTATAGAATTCAGAAAAAAAATCTATCCAATTGTTAAAGACTAAGGACATTTCAAGCAGAAAGAAGCTCTTGATTTATCAAAACCTAAATCACAAGCTGTAAACCACAATTGTTTTCATACAGTAAGCATCCCGAATTGGGCAAAAATCCCATCATAATAAAGAGGAAAATGGAAATATTTACTCTCCTTGGTTTCTTGCTTTCTCTCCTTGGTAGCTGTTTTATGTAACTCAGTGCATGATTTGTGATTCCATGATTCACTATTTATTAAATAGCTATGAGACACGTGTATTTATTTATATTAATATAATCTGCATTCTTGTTGGTTTTGCTACTTGAAGACCCAGTCTATAACCAAGTCTCATATTGATGAATTTTACACCTTCCTGGTATTCAACTTCAAGCTGCAGTAGCAAGTCATTTACTATTGCACATGGGTAACTTTCACCCATGAATCACATTCACATTTTCATCTATGAAATGAAAAACACTCTCTGATGAAAAATCTTTTAATTTGCTTTTTTCCTAGGGTTTTAAAGAGAATAGTTAATAAATCCAAGGCTTGGCCTTAGTCTCTAGATCTCTGCCAGCCTTTCCAAACTGGGTGCAAGTGTGCTCATTGGCTTATTTTTTTTTTAATCCAAGCTTTGTACAACAATGTGTTTTACTAGGTTTTACAGCATTTTCTCCAACACAAAGTTGGGGGTTTTTATATGCAAACCCTCCTCAAAAGTGATTATCCAAACAACCTTATCTAAATCATTCATTTTTAAAGGTCGCATACACCCCTGAAACCATCAATCCTGCAAATAAAGAGGCTAAAAAATAATGCAGAGTCAAGTCTAAAATCTCAAGATATA
Organism: Colius striatus; assembly: GCF_028858725.1. Classification (NCBI taxonomy): domain Eukaryota; kingdom Metazoa; phylum Chordata; class Aves; order Coliiformes; family Coliidae; genus Colius; species Colius striatus. The sequence continues at coordinate 13,017,591 of NC_084766.1, forward strand.
CAGTGTAAATGGGCAAAGAGCCATCATGATGACAAAGGAGGAAGCTATCTCCTCTTATCTAACATTCAATTAAATGCTGGCCTTAAACTGTCATTATATACTCTTCTGTTTTACCTTATCTTTGTTTCTACACCTCCTATCAGTCACTCTTTTTCCCAAATGAATACTAAAATGCAATGAAGACTAACACCTTCACAGGGGCTAAGTTGATGACTGTTGTCTTCATTATATTACTGCAAACACAGAGCAATTTGTAGCATGTAAATACCAAAACAGCAAAAGACAAGCTTGTACGTACAGAAGAATCCAAATTTGTCTATTATGTTCTTCACTGACAAGAGAATGGGTTTACAGAGATGATCTATTCTACTCACGATCTATCTCATAGTCAGGCTATGGTTGGATTCAATGATCTTAACAGTGCTTTCCAACCTAAACTATTTTGTGATTTGACTAATACCTGTGTTTCAAAAATTGTATCATGTCAAGGAGTACATCACGAATGGGACCTCTGCAGATATTTAGATACTGTACGATATTTTTGTGTGTTAGTCACAACATCACCTTTATCTCATAGTTAATTCTATCAGATGATAGGCTGCCAGAGTTTTGATACATTAGATGGAGAGCAAGAAATTGCAAGCATTATTTGTATTTCCTGACTAATTTAGTAAGATAATTGTTGCTATCAGGTTTCTTGTTATCTGTTTTCTTTAGGGTTTTTTTTTCTAAAAGCGATTATGTTTAGTGTTATTTTGAAAACATTAAAAAACACATTATAAAGGACACCTCAGTGTCAGAATACAGCAAATACCACCCCCCCTATTTATCATCAAAAAAGATAATGAGTCAACTCTTGAGATCTATTCTTGGCACTTCCCTTAAAATGACATCTTTTGCATACCACATTATTTGGGATATTATGACTATAAACCTAACAACTGATCAATTAAACCAGAAATCAGAACTCTGTCTTTGATAGAAGCATTGTCACCAACCGCTGGCAAGAAATTTATCATCAAGTAATAGTAAAATCATTACTCTGCTATAGCCTGCACCCATTACAGTTTATTTTCAAATGATAAACAGTCCTTGTTACTAACAGAGAAAATCGTGGAAAAGATTTTTTATGTCTTTACACTGTAATTTCAGGAAGATTAGTGGTGAGAATATAAACTTTGGTGAAGACCAAACAGTTGAATTAATGATGAGAATAAAAGATGACCTTCAACACTGAAAGATGAAAGTATTTTCAATAAAAAAAGATTACTTTATATAGCAAAGAGTTGAAGTTTTAAAAATAATAAATGCTGTGAACTCACAGTATGAAGCAAAAGGTATCTTATTACTACTGGATGCTAGGAGGGTTTATTTGCTCATTTAACAATAAGCCAACTTAAAACATTCTGCTCCAGGAGATTGTGACAAAAAAAGTTAAGATTAATCACCAGTAGAAATAGCTAAGACAGATCAATAGCCTGACTCCATGTGACAACTCCTGTGTTTTTCGTTCTCACTGAGCATACATTAGGATGTCTTCTGAATAAATGGCTTGAGAGATAGGAAGGATGTGAGTAATGGAGTGTAATTGAAAAGTCTGAAGCAAAATTTTTGAAAGCTGCCTTCTGAAAATCCTTTTAAAGTAAAAATTGCTGTCACAGATGAGTAAGTTGGTACAGTTTTAGCACTTATTTTCTGTGCTTACACTCCTTTTGCTGGAAACCTGTATTTCAGCTCAGTTTTCATTTCTTCCTTTCTTGAAGTTTGGTTGTGCCCCTTGAAGCACTGATGGAACTCTGTAGCTATGTCATTCTTGCATAATGCCAAGAACAATCTGAAGAGAGTTTTACTCCTGAAAATACTGACCTAGTTGTACTCTTGTAAAAGCACTGCACACATTGTTTAAATCTAAAAAGTTGAATGAAACTTGAAAGCTGTCTGAAAATCACAACTAACAATGGTATGGTAACCATAAGGGTCAAAAGATACAGGAAGATAAGATTTATAGACATGGTAGCAGTTCTTATAAAATGAAACAGCATGATCAGAAAAGGATCTAAGATTTCAGGAGCATAAATTCTTCATCAGATATCTGAGGACTCACTTAGGAATTTGAAAGCTTGTTTACTTTTTCCAGATATTTAATTTCAAGAAAGCACTTTAAAAAAAAAAAATAACAAAACTTTAAAATCCCAAATAAAAACAAGAGAAAACGTGATCAAACACAGCTATTGCAATCACTCATTTCTGTGCAACCAAAGTCCACTCCATGAAAGCCATGGCAACTGATATACAGTTCCATGAAAGGTATATTAAGTAGGAAATTTCACCACATGGCTTAGAAGCTTCCACTTTAAACTGAGAAAATTAACAATTAACGAGAACAGAATAGCAGTTTTTAATGCAAATGATCTGTTGTTCTGCTGATCTAAAATATATCCTGTCTCCTCTGCTGGGTTGACATACATTTGCTCCATCTAGTGGGAAGTTAATTAAGACATTTTAGTTATAATGGAAACTTAAGTTGTCCGAAAATAAACAGTGAAAAGCCAACTGAGCTGTTCTTCTCACTCTTGCCAGTAATCTTTATAAAGTAATCTATACATGACCTACCAATTTTATAGTTGTGTTTAAAATAGAAGATTTTATTTCTAAACATTACTCCAATGTTTGAAAATGAAAAAAAAAAGAAAAAGAATAGAACTCGTTTTCTCTGTCATATCTGTATGTATCAAAAGTGGTCTAAAATGTCATTGCTGCAGGACTGGCTAACTGCAAAGGCAACCAGATGGTTTGCATTTTGACTCTTCTGAAATTTATAGCGGTTCCCATTTAAAAAAAAAACAAAACAAAACAAAAAAAGACAGAAGAACAAATTGGGAAAGTACAAGCTGTTCATTCTCTCTTTGGTCTCTGGGACATCATGAACTGACTCCCCCTGGAACACGTTTCTTGGCATATAAATAACATAGCGGTGACTATGAAACTCCCAAGGGGAAATCATGCCTCATCAACCTGACTACCTTCTCCCGTGTTCTGGATGGAAGAACAATGGTTTTCATTTAGAAGGACTCTTCACATCATCTCTAAGTTTCTGTAGCCAAATTAGGACATTAGACTTTGGATGGCTGAAAACTAGATGAATAAAAACTAGTTGGATGATCAGGCTAAGAGGCCAATGGTTCATGCATGGGTTGTACCCTACCTGGTGGCAACAAACAAGAGGATTACCACAAAGCCTGTTTTAAAACCAGTTCTGTATGACATCTTTACCAAGTATACTGGTGGATTGATTGACATGCTTAAGGGCAGGGCTGTCATCCACAGAGATTTATGTACACTGTATGAATGGGCTGACAGGAATCTTCTAAAAATCACCAAGGATAGTTGCAAAGCCCGGCAGTTGGAAAGGGAGAACCGCTTGCTACAAAGAAAATAAGCTCAGGCTGCTTTGAAGGGGAGCAGATCAGATGAAATGGATGTGAGGACTCTGCACACAGCAAGCTGAGCATGGGCCAGGAGTATGTCCTGGCAGCAAGGAATGTCAACAGCATCCTGGGCTGTAAGAACAACAGCAGAGTGAGCAAATTGAGGGAAGTGACTATCTACTCTTACTTGACAGCACTTATTAGACAGCACTCAGAAGGTTGTATCAATTTTTGGCCCACATCCAATATACAATAGACTGCAGAGAGGTCATCAGAGCATAGTCAAGACTGTCAGTGGCTGGAAAATCCATCCTACACAAAGCAGCTGAGGGAAATGGGCTTGTTCTGCCTAGAGAGGAGGTGGCTTCAGGGCATCTAATGGAAGTATGCTAAAACCTGGGAGAACATCAAGAAGATGGAGCTAGACTCCACACAGTGGGGCATGCAGGGAGGATGAAAGGTAATAGGCATAAGTTGGAATTAAAGAGGTTCAGTCTAATCATAATGAAAATCTTTTTCCACAGGATAATATTCCAGCAGTGAAGAAGGCTTCCAGAGGGGTTGTGTAGCCTCTATCCCGAGACGTTTCAGATGTTGCTGGTTAAGACCCTGGACATGGGATTGATGAGTTCCACGAAAGACAGGCTAACCCCTAAAGCAGAGGTGATAATTACAACCAAGATACACTTAGCTAGATGAAGTCACAGGTTCCAGGTACTTTTAACAAAAGCCTTTGTTTTCCTTCCCCATCTTTCAGTCTTGTTTGCCTTTTTTTTTTGGGGGGGGGGGGCGGGCGCGGTGGTGGGTTGGGGGGTATGGAACAGAGATGTTGTGGTTGGGCTGGTTGTCTTTTTAGGGTTATTTAATGTTTAGTTCATACTCTAATCTCACCTAAAGGTGAACTTTCCACAATGCTTCTTCCTTGTGATAGGGAATAGTGAGCTATGTTCAGATAAATTCACTTTTGTGACCAAGAAATGTGAAATTATACTTTGAAAACATGTGACACAGCCTGCAGAAACTCAATTTCTTCCCCACAAGACTCCATTTAATGTAGAAAGGGAGTGTACATCCCAAAGACTCATTCCCAAAGTCAAAATAAAGCAATTGTTTCAAGGCAGACTGTCCTATGAAACACAGATAAAATAGAAGTGGCTCCTAGAAAGTATAAAAATGTTAAAGATAAAAATGGTGTAGAGAACACCTGAAAGTCTGGCTGTCTTAAAATGACATTTCAGTGCTCAAAAAGGACAAGAAACAAGAGACAAATCAGTAATTTGAGAATTCCATAAGAAATGTAGGTTTATCAGATTGCCTGAGCAATGGCAGCCCCTGTATTTCTAACATGCCAAATGCATCAGTTTGTTTCTTTTAAATGAGTTATGCTAAATGATCAGGCAAAAAAAAATCATTTGTATAGATTATTATACACCTTAGCAAAAGATTTCTCATGATAAGTAAATTTCTCAAACTGAAGTAGATGAAATTATTATCTACAACCTGCAGACTTGCTTGAATCTCTTGAGCTTCAAACATCCTTCTCTACTATTCGACATTCAAGTAAAATATGTAATCTTAAACAAAGGTACAAAGAATATTCCTAACAATCAAAAACTTGTGCATAATTGCAAAAACATGGAATATAATGCATAGCCTCCCCTAAACATATAGGTACCACTATTGTCATCCTTCCCACACTTTCTTAGCTGTGACTCTTGTTGAAACTTATCAGTTTTTGCAGATATTCATCCCAGGTAGTAAGACAGTGAAAATAACGCCACCTTAGCCATGACCTACATCTATTACTTTCATTCTTGTTTTTAATTATCAAGAGGCTTCTGATGCCCAGAACATGCATCATCCATATTTAGTCATTCAGTAACCAATAAGCATTCAGTTGAGAGATCAATGTCACTTGACGTGAAAGTAAATAACCCATTAAGCACATCATTGTGCAAAACAGCCTTTGTGTCACAAATCAGCAATGTGTTTCTGCTTTAAGAGGCTGATAGCCTTTATTACTAAGCAGGCTCTCCAAGTGAAGTGAAATTAAGCACACACACTCCCTCCCAACTACTCCTCAAAGAGTACTAACTATTTCAGGTCCAAGGCAGCAAGGAATATTCATTCCCCTTTAACACATCAAATGAGAAATTTATTCAGATCAGTATTTCCACTTTGATACCCTCTGCCAGCCAGTGAAATGGAAGGGGAGACAATTAACCTAACTCTATCACAGACTGCCACAGATAAAAATGACACAGACATAAGTTCCTTAATGTATATGAAAATCAAACAAAATCTGACTTAAGAAATTTGGTCTAACCTGAATTTTCCCCCACGTAGTCAGTGCTTCTCCATTATGAACATTTTACATAATCTTCTTTTTTGTGTGACATTTTATATCACTGGAAGTGGCTATCATCTCTTTCCCTTCTACCCCCGCCTTCTGTTGCTCTGTTCCTCACACTACTTAAGACTAGCCCATTCGGTGTTCTTCTCATAAGTCACATTTTCTAATACTCTGACTATTCTAGCTGCAATAATCAGAGTGCACTTGCTTAAAAAACTAGTGAATTTTGGAGGTTCTCACTGCTCCTCTTGGGACCATAAAGCCCCACTTCCCTCATTTTTAACTAATATAGATAAAAAACAGAATAACTCCAGTCAATTGTAATAAAATAAAATCTTGCTTAGTCGCATTAGGTGAAATTGGTCTTTGAGAGGTCTCCAGTATTATCTGATTTGAACAATAAGCAAACAGCAGGATCTAATAAATCTAAGAATGAGTTAACCATAACCAGCTTAAATTCAATCAGTATCTGGAGCTGATCAGCAATATTTGTATCCCATAGCAATGGATTATAAAAATAAAGTGTCTTTCTTAGCAGAACAAAATGGTACACAAAGACTTTTTTTCATCAAAAGAAAAAAATGCCTTTGATAAATACAGTTTAGAAAAGTATTCATGAAATTAATTTGGTTTGTTATTGCTTCTGCCTACCCAGAATTTTAGGATTTTGTGGAAACTGCTCATGCATTGATATTTAAAACCCTTTCCCAGTCAGTTAAGTCTTAGAACTAGATCTGGTTTCAAATCTCCTGAAAATGTTTAATTTTGGCAGTCAGAACAAACTTCTCTGATAAACTAATGCTGCTTTGGGCATTACAGAAGGGAGCAAATGTGATGCATGGCTAAAGTATCTCAATGTAGGAATGCACACAAATTCCAACTTGTACTCATGTGTTACCAAAATTAGCCGTTCAAAATGACAGGATTTATAGAATTCAACAGGAATCTGCACTGAGCCCAGTATTTTCATTAAAACTTTGTACAATGGGAATAGAGTGGGCTTACAAAATCAGTAGGTGGTACTGATTTCTGGAAAAAGACTGTGATTATAAAGTCTATGTCAAAATGTAACTCATCTTGACAAATGGACTGAGAAAAAGAGAGAAGACAGTAGGAACTGTGCAAAAAAAAAAGAAATGTACTGCATTTAGGCAGGAACAATCAACTGTACAAATAAGAGGTGGGAATAAAGTTGCTAAGCAGAAGCTCTACAGAAAAGCATTCAGAATTATAGTAGATCATAGGCTAAGCAGGAAGCAGCAATGTCACAATCTTGAAAATAAAGGCAATCTGATAGTCTCAAGTATCTACAGGAGTGCAGACAGCAAGTTGTACAAAATAAGCATGAGAATGATATGAAAAGAAACACTCTTTAAGTATAGAAGAAACAAGGAGGACATAGCCTGTTCTCCACATCCTTCATGGATGTGGAGTTCTCCACTTAAAGTGCTTTAAGCTTCCATAAGGAGACATGTGGGGTGGATTTCATGAAAAACTTTCTAAAGGTAATGAAGGAGTGGAATAGATTGCTTGAAAACACTGGGGAGTTTCCATCTGGGCATGTTTCTAAGAACGGGGCAGACAAAAGAATATTATGAATTATTTGAAATTAATCCTGGTCTGCTAAGGAAAACAATCCTGAGAGAGTACCACTGTTCTTGAACTACTGCACTGTAACTGGACATGAAAGAAATAGAGGCAAATATTACATAACATTCAAATTCCTAAATGCTGCTACAAATCAATATTTTTAAAAGCAAAGATACCTTGTTATGCAGAGGTTAAACTATGGAATATCTGCTGTTAAGAGTATAAGCAAGGTCTTTACATGAATGATAAATTTCAATACAAACTGATATATACAAAATTTCAATGCAAATTGATATATGACACTTTAATTCTAATTAGATAGTGTAAATGTGGAGAAACAGATGAAAAAACACCCAATAGTCATTGCACATATTTCTTCATTAATGCAGCACACTACTGTTGATTTGTTATACGAGTTACTACTATTTGCAAGTTTAGAGTGGGACTTGCAATACTTAATATAATGTAAAAAACAGACTTATACAACTGATTAGATTTTGCACATAATGGGTCCATAGATCCTTGATTCATACAGGAAAATCACTTTTGAGAACAGTGATCATACAAATGATAATCTCATTAATTTACATACATTTATTTGCCTTTATATGTTGATCAGACACTCAGTAGACTATTCAAAACCACTTCAATCATTTAAAGGCTAAAATTTTCTCTTACCCCAAATAAAAACCATAATGTTCTCATGGATTTACTTTAAACTTGTGGTTTTGTTTATGGAAATATTAACATATTAGTATGCATATATATGCAGGCAGTATGGCTATTAAGACGTACTTATTTAAGGCAGTGCAAGATTTACTATTGTTAATTACTGAGATACCATGAAAAACAACTCTGCTGGCTAAATATACATTAGGATCATATAATGATACATCATTCAGATATAGTGCATTAAGTGTGCAGAGAACCCAACAGTGCTATTTACTAACTTTTGAGTGCTTGTTTCTAAAACATTCACTGATTTTTTAGTGTAGTATTTTAACAGAGACAGAGACAACATATGAAACAGGGAAAGGAATGAAATCAGGTGCAAACATTCAGATGAACCTGAGAAACTTTAAAATTTAAGACTTGAAAGAGAAGAGGAAGGAAGCTTACTTTCACAAATAAGAAATCCAGTTCCAAAGGGAAAGGAAAGGTAAGGGGTAAAAGACAACTTCAGAATGTTAAGACAGGAAATAACTAGTCATGAATGCTCAATGAACTGTACCACACCACGGGACAACATGAAGACCATAAGAGGCCAAGAGACATGGGTAAATGAGGTCTGCTGCTAACAATGTTGGAATGGCCTTTATCTATTTCCCCTTTTTAACATTTTATCAACAAACTCCTATTTCTCTGGCACATCAAGTAAAACAGTCAGACCTTCAAGAAGAGTAACTGCCATAGTTTACTGACCTAAATGCAATTGCTAACTTTCCATAAGCAGATGATGCAGCCTATAACATCTCTATATAAGTTTGCAATAGCACACTGTTCAGTGGTGTCCTTCATTAGAGGTTAAAAAAACCCACTGAATTCCCTTGAGATTTCAATTTTATTTAATTGTATTTTTTGTAAAAATGCATTTTTCCCAACTAATTAGTTGGTATTTGGTCTATGTAACAGTACAGTAAAAAAACCTAACACCTAACAGCTTCCTTAGAAAAGCATTTATTTTGCTCAGATTTTTAGAGCACATGTAACAGAACAGAATGTTTTGAGTTGGAAGGGATCTGCAACAATCATCAAGCCCAATTGCCTGACTAAAAGTTAAAGCCTGTTAAGGGCATTGTCTAAATGCCTCTTAAAACAATGAGAGGCTTGGGGCATTGACCAATTCTCTATGAAGTCTGTTCCAGGGTTTGACCACCGCCTCAGTAAAGAAGTGCGTCCTACTGTCCAGTCTCAATCTTCCTTGGTGCAGCTTTCCACTATTCCCACATGTCTTATCACTGGATCCTAAGGAGCAAAGCTCAGCACCTCCCGCTCCATGTTCCCCTCCTCTGGAAGCTGCAAAGAGCCATGAGGTTAGACTAACAGGTCTGCAGTTTCCTGAGTCCTTCCTCATGCCCCTTTCACCAAGTCCCCATGGACTCAATCATCCTGAAGGTCTTTTCGAACTGAAATAATTCTATGATCAAGACTGTCAATCAGGGAAATAAATTGAGGGAACTCCTAAAACCATGAGTGCTCCAGGTATCATATTACAATCAGATGGTGACTTCTTTTGTATAAACAGTTTTATATGCAGTGAGTTTATTGGTTTTGGTTGGGTTTGAGGTTTCGGGGTGGTTTTTTTAGCTGTTTTCTAGAAAAAGCAATCATGATTCAGTTTTTGAAGGACAAGGCTAAACATTCCTTTTTCACAAGAAAGTCCCAGGCTACAGAATTGTCCTTAACCTTTAAAGCCTTTTACAAGGTAACCTGGCATAGGAGAGAATTGAAACTACTAATCATTAGGATGAGAGTATTTTCACTAAAATGCCAACTGTTTCAAATTGTATTCCCAGCCAGCACTAAGGCTGCTGGGGATTCTACCCCGGTTTATCCAGCACTTCCCTTATCTTGCATGGGAAGGCAGAGCAGAATGATGAATTTAACTCTGGAGATGACACTGAGTTGGACTACAGACATGGTGCCATTTGTTTTATTTTTCTTTAGCTTAGATAACTTCTCTGGTATGTAGATACTAAGACATATAGGCTGACATAGACTTCAGGGCTCATGAACATGGACCTCCGGGCCTTAGATTTTGTATTTAAACATCCAGCTTCTAATCTGCATCCACATGCTGAGGTAGCTTTTAGCATGTATGTCCCCACTTCTAACAAGACCTTTCAAATCAGGTGACTGTATTATATAATCTCTATATATTGTAGTATCTTTCAATCTCATACTTGAATACAGTATTTATTTTAGTGAAGACAAAAATTTGAATTTATGCACTTGTTAACCTTTTCCAAAGAGACTGGTACCCTGTGTGAATTCCAGTTTTCATGCTTCACAAAAGACATTTTTTCTACTACCTTAGTTTCAAGGCATGAGAAGTAACCTGCATAAAAACAATCTATGACAAACTGTAAAGTAATGGGAGAGAAAATGGAAAAGGAATGAAAAAAAAAGGAGGGGAGGGAAAAGAAATGAAGATGATACAAACAATACCATGTGAGGTGGGACAATGAGCAGCTACACCTGTGATACAACACCATGATTCTTCAAAGAGAAGAATCCTATGTCTTCACAGCAAGTTATTCATACCAGTTGTTGAATGGTTCCTTACATGAATTTTGATTGTTCTGTTATTTTCTTTTTGTCAAGGATAGTATTTTTTTGGTAATTAATAATGCTCTCAACTTTTTCTTGCATAGGCAGTAGATAAATCTCTCAGCTCATCAACATGCCCAAGAATAAACAAAAAAGGAGCAGAGATGTATTACAGCCCAAAACCCAATTATGCCAGGTAAAAGCTGCCTGCCAAAGCTCTAAGCTATCTGGCAATGCTACAGACTGTGTAAGAGTGAATCATTCCATCTCTAAACATCCAGGCTGCAGGTAATACTTGCTATTGAGTTTTCTGGAATGGAAAATAACAGGAGAAAAAGAAGGTTTTTTTAATTGATGAGCTAAACACAGCCTAACATTTCATCTGGTTTTAACTCTATCAGCTGAGAAATGTGATATTTTTACAGTGAGAAGACAATCTTACGAATTAGAAAGCTAGTATGTTCTAAAAATGCATGGTACAACTTCATATACAAAAAAACCCCAAACACAAACAAAAGCAACGACAGAGCAACACTATCAGACAGGATAATCTCTTCATTCAGGAAAAAGTAAACACATTTTTGCATTTTGTGCAGATCCCTTCTGCAGTTAAAAGGCAATTGGGGTCAGTCATCTGCTTTCTGATCTGCGAGTTCCTACAAACAGCAAGAGGAAGCCAAGCAGTCAAGCCTGAGATGGTGGAAGTTGTAAGATGCAAGGCTTAAGGCTATGTTAATGGAATGGAATAGCAAAGGGAGAAAGTAAGCTTAAGTTTAGACAGACACAATTTTAGGTTTCATCTCTGCTGGTGACTGGCTCCATTTCAGAAATAAGCAATTAGTCTGCAAACTCCAACACTGGCAAATGAAGCCACAATTTGCGCTGGTGCTGTTCTGCTTAAGAGCTGAGCAAGTTCTACTTGTCTTTGCTTACAAGATTTCAAGCTTGCTTTCTTTGTTGGCCACTGATCAGTCACCAAATTTAGTGCTTGCACAGATCCAGGGCACTAGTGACATCTTGTATCACTTCAAGCACATTAAGGGTGTGCTACAGTGGATTTACCATTTCTTGCTCTGGATAGCTCTTCCTCACAGAAACAGCAAACAGCGCATCAGGTCCTATCTTTATTTGATGAAAATTAATTAAGTCTCACACTTGTTTTTTTATGGCTGGAATCCAGCTTTCACAAACCTGTAAGTGTTCTCAGTGTGCATTTGGACAACCCTAAGGGACAGCAAAACTGACAGACATATTATGTGACTGGCATGGCACGCTCAGGCAGTGAGCGTGGGCAAAAGGGACCAATTCCCATTTGGATAGCTTATCGGCAACAAAGAATGTAGAGTTGTCTGGCATCTGCTTATCTGATTTCCTCAGTGTGCAAATTACACACTGATTATGAAGACAGTAAAAGGCAGGTAGTGGTATGATCAATACAATGGATATTAGCAAAGAGAGACAGATGCCTGGCTCTGACATCAGTTGCTGGGGTCAAGCACACGGCTTTCACTGCAAGACTACACACAGTCAGACTGAGAATTTCAGTGCCCCTGAAACAATGATGGTTTTTCCCTATCTCTGCTCTCCATGACTCCAATGGAGGATTTCCCTGTCATAAGGGGATGAGCTGTTGCTGGAGAGGGCCATGCAGCTGCTCTAGGTGCAAAGGGGCTAAGTCAGTCATCAGGGACAAAGCCAATCTCAGGGAACTGTACCAGTGTGTATCTACAAGCTTCCACTGCCTCATTCTAGGTAGTTACTGGCAGCTCTTGACTGTCAGTACTTCATAGGGATATGTGTTACTGTGCCATAGCCTGAAAGCTGTTACTATTTTTGTAGGTGAATTTAAGACTAAAAAAAATATCCTATTAAAAAATATCAGGATATTTCAAAGGCTAATCTGATTGGCTAATCAGATGATCATTTCTCATGCACTATTTCATGCTAGACTGAGTCTAAGACAAAAGAAGACTTCTATTTCTAGAAAGAATTCTGTTAAACTTGATGAATAATTGGTTTCTTATATTTTCTATAATCATTTTATGCAGACTATTTCACAGAGACCAGGGCAATAGAACACTTTGAGTAACAAACTAATTTTATGTGGATGTTACTGTTCTAACTTCCTAATAACTAAAGTATCTGGTACAGCAAACACCAAGAGGGTCTCAAAAACTAACAGCTAAATTACACTGAATGAATGGTGCTCTAAAACTGCAATTTTAACATAATTCATGTGCATCATTATGTGCTACAATGACGCACAGTACACCCTCGTTGCAACATGCTTCAGTATCTACATACACTGACTTTGTTGGTACTGACTGTAATGAAGGGTCTCTTCTCTCTTTTTGCGAGCAAGCTGTAAGTCCCAAAGGTTCCCTGGTAATTATGTAGTACCTGGTTTGTCAGCCTCTACAGAATATTTTCAGGTAAGTAGTACTTAAAGATATCATCTTACATTTATCAAGCTCAGTAGCTCTGCAGAGGATTTTTCTGAAATACTCCAAAGACTTTTCTTTCAATGTTTCTGCTTTCTCTGAGTCAGTTCCCCTTTTATTAATAACCCTCCTTACTTGGTACACTCACCTATCTTCAACAACTCTACATTCCAACTCTATGAGCACATTTTCAAGATGTGTTTTAGCAGGGAAGTTGGACTAGATGATCTTTAATGGTCCCTTCCAACCCCTCACGTTCTGTGATTCTGTGAAATAATCTGATGTGCTTTAAGTTTGCAAGCAATGTCTTTTTAAAAAAAAAAGTACAGATGATGTATTGTACAGATAATCATGAACAGTAAAGGGATCTATGGCCAGATTTACACAAGCAATGAAGATCTCTGAGCCACAGAGAATCACAACTATTAACACTAGTGAGAGCCTGCAGTCTCTATTTCCAGGCTTGTATTTCTCATACTCCAGTGAACCATGTGGCAGGATGCATATTTTAATAGAGTATCTGTGATTTGTAACGCTTTTGCTGTGCCACTCAGTTTTAGTTCTAGAAATTCAGTCCCTCCTTTTTAATAGAATAATATTAGTTCCATTTCTCTAGGAATATGATTTATATTAGATAGTAAGCACCAAATGGCAAGGAAGGAATACACACCACTTTTCCTTGCTATAAGACAAAAAATCCCTAAGCAATGATTTTAATGTTCCACAAAAAATACTGCCTTGTGCTTAAGTTTCCAAAGAGCCACTAAACTAGAGGCACCAGATCCTGAAACAGAGGTATTTTTGTGAACAATTAAAACCATAAACATATGTGACACAGTTGCAATGTAATTTAATTCCTGAACTGTGAAGAACTAAACTTTAAAGTACTATGTAAATCAAAACTGTTGACAAAAATGTCAGCCATTTCCTTACAAACCATATTGATTTCTCCATCTGAACCAGTAACCCCAGCGCTAAGAGACTTTGCTCATAAGCCATACAGCAATTTGCTTCTGTAAAGTTCTTGCATGATGCCTAAGGCTGTATAGCTTGGGCAGAAGACAAGGCAAATTTGCCAGAATGCATAATGGCACATTTATGTTGTGATAGATACAGTATACAGCTGACGCTTGCACCACTGGTCCCTGTGTATCAGTGTTTCTCAAATAATTCACTATTTCTCTCTATATACGCCTGTAAAGCCTCTTATTCTTTTTAAAAAAAACAACACAGCATCTTTCCTTTTAGCAGACACTTTACAAACTGGAAACCTAAAGCAGATTTCATAAAATTACGTTTTTAACTGGAAAAAAAATTAAAAAGAGAAGATGGGTCATATAGTCACATGCCGAATGTAAACAAACACAAATTAACACAGTAAAAATTGGAAAAAAGTATTAATCTAGTAGCTGCACGCAATGTAGCAAGCAGCTTACTTTTATAACTAAGTTTTAGCACACACTATTGCTTTGTTTGCCCCATCAATTCCCTATTACTGTCTTAATATATGAAAAAAAAAACCAGTCAGTCAAGTCAAACTTGGCTTCTTCGAGCCCTAGATAATACTGCTTTCAACAGGAGATTGGAGTAGATCTCCTGAGATTCCTTCTTTCCATGATCCTCTGTGTATCTCTCTTTCCCCTCACTAACAGGAGTGTGAAACAAGCAAAACATGTGACATTGAGAAGTAAGGTTTGGTTCAAAAGACACTACGGTATTTTTCATTTATAAAAGAGGCTCAGTTAACCATAATGTTTTGGAAAAAAATAGTAATATAGACTAGTATTAAAAGAATTTCAAATAATGAAAAAGGAATAAACATTAACAGGCAGTAACTATGGGCTCCAATGTGGTAGCATCCAAGTGTGAATTACTGACATTCCTTTTAAGTACTCCCATTTAGTCATGTCTAGAGCCACTTGGATGGTACATGTGAGCTGCTGCCTTGGAGGGAGAAGACTGATGACATCGAGTGCTTTCTTTCATTTTTATACATGCAATTAGAAAAAAAGTCTAGTCCTCCAAGATATATAAAAAACAATATGAAAATTCTACATATTTTCAATCAGAAGGGGGCATCTGCTTTTGATATTCCTATACAACACAGTTTCTCCATGTAGAAGTAATCAAGCACATGGATGTAGAAGGACAGTTTTGGAATTGCCCATAGGGAGATGAAGGGGGCACTTCTGTTCCTACCCATTATTCATTTTATATGTAAAAAGAACTCAATCTAAAATCAGAAATCTCCCGGTACAAACTGAGCGTATGGCTGCGGCATGGGAGCAGGAGCAGCAGTCAGAAGGATGTACAATGAACCAAGACGTTAAAACTTGTAGTTTGAAAGCACAGGAATGCAGAAGCACAAAAATCAGTTAGTTTCTCTTATCTTTTGTTTAAAAAAAAAAAAACAACAAATCAATCTTTCCCCAACTACCCTGCTGACTCTAACTCAATAGTTTAAGCATGAGGGACCTGCAGATGTGTGAGGAAAAGGGCAATCACTCCTCAGGTGAAGTAATAATGTGTCTGTGCTTTGGTTTCCACTTCTGTGCCTGACATTACAAGGGTGTGCATCTGCTTTTGTCTCTTCTGTCTTCCTCCCTCTACTTCAGATGCAAACACACCATTTGTTTTTCTGAATTAATAGATTAATCTGGTTTTCTACTAATAAAGTTTTGATGGGTTTTTTTTTCTGTAGAAACACTTTAAGAAACACTGAAGAACAGATACTTGCTATGGCAAATGTGGCAGCTTCAAACTCTAAAGATATTTCTTAAGGCAACAATCTGCCCACAAGGACAAAAAAACAGGATGCAACGTCCAAGGAAAATGTGAAGAGGGGGTTTTATTTACAGATATGTTGCTGAGTAGCTTTTTGCCCTATAAAGCAACATAACCAGCAACACTATTACACAAACAGAACCATTAACTGATTTGTTGAAGATCCTAAAGGTCTTAAACTAATGAAATTGGCAGAAAATCAGACCTTTGAGAGTTTGTTATATGGTACATAAACATAAAATACAAGCAAAATTATATGTGTAGTTGTTTACCAGAAAACAGAAATGGGCTTTATTTATTTGGGATCACAAACTGACCTGGTAATAAATGGAGATCAGCATTTTAAAAAATGTCAGCATGTTAAATTGAAATGTATGCAGACTGTGTCCCAAAACTGCTGTAGTACAAAGCATTTTGATAAGACATCTGCAAGTTAGAGTCATAATAGTAATGACTAAGTTTATAACACTAATACAGATGTCAATATAAACAAGGAAGTATTTCTACAAGATGAGCTGACTTCTAAGGTATACTGTGGGGTAACATAGACAGTTTTTTAAAATGTCTATGTAGATGAACTAAGATTTGAAATATAACCTACATAAGATAGTGCTTTAAATTTTCCCCATAATGGTACCTCAGGGTTTGTGACCCTGATTTGAGATGTTAAAAGCCAAGCAACATGGCAGGGACAAATAGCTGTCAGAAGCTTTTAGTTGGAAATATGCATTTGATCAGGGCACTAAACAGGCTTAACTCACCTCTTAGTTGGTTTCTGCAGTACCAACATATTTCCTAGTAACACTCCTTATGTAACTGGATAAAAATCTGAAAAAGAAACAGGTGTCCAACTATCCTTAACAGACAAAAGGCACTTCTAGCTCTTTTTTACAGTCATATTGCTTCTAGATATATCAGTCTTTAGATGAAAAGAATGATAGAAAGAGCAATGAAAGCATCAGTTGAAAAAGGTAGATATAGAAACATCTGCTTGGTAGCAAGAGTTATATATATTTTTCTTAAATAACTAGGAAAGAAAATTCTCTCCTAGTTAAAAACAAAGATGACAACATTAATAACTACTAAAAATGTTTACACTGGAAGTCTAATGCAGAAGGGAGCACAAGTGGAAATGTACAACAAAATCCCTGCTTTCTACCAGACAAGTTGACAAGCAGATGACTGAAGGAAAGGTCAGCTCTTGTCTACTTTGGTCAAAAATGGCAAGAAACTGACAAGAGGTGCAAGTCAAACAGACTTGGTCCTCCCCTTGTGCAATCGGTGCAGAATAGAAAAATAAAGGAAAAGTATTTAACAAACTTCCCAATAGATATTTATAATGAGTTAGCATCACTCATAAACTCCAGACCAAGAACAATGAAGTTTACCAAGCCTGTAAAAATTGGGTTTTGTCATTCCTCCCCATAAGGTCTCACAGTTCTCCCAGAAAAACAAACAAACAAGTCTGCAGTAAATATATTTTCTCTTTTTTTCCCCCTCAAACACTTCCCTGATACTTACTACATAAGTAAGGGTAGATAGAAAACCCTCCATGTCTAGGATAGGTCATTAATAAAAGGTGGAATTTAAACTAAACATTTATTAACTAGCTGAAAGAGAAACACAAAGATATGAAGGTTTTCATCACTCGTTGACTTCCTTTCTGAAAATTCCTGTAACTCTGCTGGACACAAGAGATTGAAGTTGTCTGTGATGTTGCTTAGTGAGAGAAATTGAGTTTATTGAAGAACTCACAAGCTGTGTTATGAACTTTCACATTTCTTTAAAACAGAATGAAAGACTACCCAAAATTTGCAACCAACAAAAGGAGTAAGAGGGAATCCATCTCGAGGGTATTGTGAGATAGTTGCACTGTAGATACCTGAACATGTAGCTAAACTGAGTTTGATTTTGCAAAGGAAACGAAAACCCATAGTAAAAGACTATAGCTAAAAAATAAGAAGATAGGAATGGAGATTTAGTGAGGATGTAGCTGGAATAAAGGTATCCAGATACGATAGAAAACCAAAATGAATGTTTTGCATTTTGGGGGGTATCAGAGGTGGAGATCATGTACAAAATGATGCAAAAAAATGGCTGCTATATGGTAATAAAGGCAGAATCTGTTAAATAAATATTCAAAAAGCATAACACTATAAACTCTGAGGAACCTACAGTCTCCATGCCAGAACTATGAAAGAAGTGGTAGATGCAACACACCTTCAGCAGAAAGGATTTCTAAGTAATGCATTAAAATGATGCATTGCATCAAAAAACAACTGTAATGCATTAAAATGATGCATTGCATCAAAAAACAACTATAATCTCAATATATATTTTCCACAGGTTCCTCACTCTGTGCTTCCATGAATGTAAGAGTAGTAAAAGCATTTTGTATAGAGTAAATGAGCACTTTGCCCTTTTGTTCCTCTCTGGAAAACTCATAGCACTTCACTTGTTCCTCCTCCAATAAAACCAAAAAATTCCATGAAACTTTGACTTGGTGAATTCTTTTGCACTGTTCTTGCTGTATTCTGTTAGGATGATTTTATCACTGCTTCAGCTATCAGTAGATTTCATTCATTTGAAGTCATTATCACTTTCCACTGTGTTTAATAGCCCAAAGGGATGTTACTAGCTGTTACTTAATCCAGCTGTCTTATGTCCTTCAATAAACTACATTTTCACATACAAGACATATTGTCTCAAAAGCAGTCAACCTATTTCCTTTGACTTTTCCATGTATTTCACGTGGCAGAACTATTGTCTTTAATTCTACTAGCTAATATAACCTATTTCTGTAACAGCAATATTTTGATTAGAATATTATCCAGATAATGCCCAAATGTTCCTGTGCAAAATCACAAAAACTTAAGATGTTTCAAGAGTTAAAAAAGGAACGAGGAACGTGGACAGTAATAAGCACATGCAGCTATATACCCTGGATCAAGTATCTGATGATTTAAAATCAACAGCTACCCCTGGCTGCATTAATCCCTGTGAGTGAAACAATGAAAAGTATCTTAAGGGAAGCATCCTGCAGTTCCTGAGGCATTTCTATTACAGCTCATCAGTGCATCACACCTCCTACTATTCAGTTGCTCTCAAGTGTTACTCACATTATACCTGCAGAACTGGAATGACTGTTTTATGTATCTATAGTCAAGCTTGAATGTTGAAAAGCATATCTGATAATTTGCATTAACAATAGTATTTTGCAGCATTTTACAGTTAAGAACTCCATTTTTAAAAAAATTCTTTCTGTGTAATTATATGCTTGAAATGCTTCCTAAGGAACTGATCTGGAGAGTTTCTGCTTTTACTTTGATGTTGAAAAATCAACCCCTGTGAATCGGTGTCAGTGTTCATTTACACTTCTCAATTATATTTTGATAAACAATTTCTTTCCCCAATTCAGTTTTGCACTCCCCTGTAATCAGCAACTCATTTTTCTTTGGCACTGTATCAGTAAGTCCCTGTAAGTTGGCCACAGAACACTTATTTCCTTACCTTGGCTGCTGTGGTAACAGCATATGTCTGAGTAACCATCAGATTTAGTAAAGCTTCTTACAGGCAGACTGAAATGAAAGTGGCATTGTCTGGAATGTATTTAATTAGGAATGCAAATAAATCCTTACTCAAAAAATGAATGCCAGGGTTTCACTTAGCACTGACTGCTGGCACTCAGTATCTCCAAGGGATAGTAGAGTAGCTGACAATCACTTCACCAAACTCAAAAAAACCCTGTTATGACAGTGTCTGAATAACGGTATTCATTAAGTAGAAAGCTGCATATCTCCCTTTTAATGAATTATTGTTTTCCTTTTTTTGATCTCCTGAGATTTTGTCAGAAATCTGACGTTTCTAGCCTGCTGAATACATTCAAATACAGTTGAATAGAAATCAATATGGCTCAATGACAGACAAACATATATATTGTTTAGGACTTCAGTGCAGGTGGAGAGAGGCTCTTATCCCACCAGTCATAATTTCTTCAATTCAGAGAAGGAAGAGGAGGAGGAGTACCTGCTCTGCTACTCAGTGTTTCAGATACAGCTAACAAGGTAATTTCTGATATTTAGTTTTTTCTTGCCTTCTCAAATTGTACTTGCAAAACCCAAGTAGAAGATGGCACTGATAGAAATCTTCCTATTAATGCTGCCCACTTAGGTGTTGCACTTACATACTTACGACGCACTTACCTAATACAGTCACTTTGCACTTAATATGTGTTATGCGTATGTACGATCTCTTCAGACAAAAGTATTTTCCTAGCATGCTTGAGAAAGAATTACAAGAGACACACTATCCTTTTTTGAGTGATTTCCACATATACACACACATCCCACATATAAGAATTTCCTGCAGAGTAGTGCCCATGTCTTCAGAGAGGCTGACTAAAGCTTTGTTGAACTTTGCAGCACATCTCCCAAAAATGAAAAACTCCATGAAGTAACAGTCAGTCACAATCATCTGAAGTTCCAGCCCAGGAAGAGCAGATATATAGAAGATTGATCTCAAAAACGAACAGACAGAAACAACTTTGTAATCTTAAGAAACTAGAAGTCCCCAAGTCACCAAGGGAAGGTGGAATGACCAATGCAGACATTGAATGAAGCTTAATTGATTTAGAAAAAAAATTAGATGTCCTAACCAAAACTCTTCGTCTACATTCACTGAAACAGAAACTAATCAGAAGACTAACAGAATCAGCCTCAATCTGGTTTGTTTTGCCAGGTAAATCCAGCTCACATGAACTTCCCCTCTTATAGGGACAAGACAATGTTTGTTTCAGGATCTCTCTTCAGTATATAAACAGTTTCATAATTGACAATGCAATAAGAATGAGACATTGTAAAGATTTTTCACAGTTGAATTCCTATTAATATTTTCCCTCTTAATATCATAAAACAGTTAGGGTTTGAAGTGACTTTGAAAGGTCACCTAGTCCACCTCCCCTACAATAAGCAGGGAAATCTTCAACTAGATCAGGTTCTTCAGCGCCCTATCCAACCTGGCCTTGAATGTATCTAGGGATGAGGCATCTACCATCTCTCTGGGCAAACTGTGCGTGTTTCACCACTCTCATAGTAAATTTTCCCCTTATATCTAGTCTGAATCTACCCTCTTTTTGTTTAAAACTGTTAACCCTGCCACTACAGGCCCTGCTAGAATGTTTGTCCTCATCTTTCTTATAAGCCCCCTTTAAGTACTGGAAGGCTGCAATAGGGTCTCCCCAGAGCCTTCTCTCTTCCAGGCTGAACAGACCCAACTCCCTCAGCCTGTCCTCACAGGAGAGGTTCCATCCTTCTGATCATTTCTGTGTCCTCCTCTGGAACCACTCCAACAAGACCATGTTGTTCGTATGCTGAGAACTCAGAACTGGATGCAGTGCTCCAGGTGAGGTCTCATGAGGGCATAATCAACTCTCTCCATTTGCTGGGCATGCAAGCCTGTAACAGGTTTTTCAATTTAAAAGAAGAGAGAAAGCTGTTTCTTACTTATCATCTGAAAAGACAATGCAGAAGACAAACTTCCTTTGAAAAATGTATCTATATTTTCATTAATGTTTCATTTTACTTTAAAACACAATTGCTGAGCATAAAGATATTGCAACTCGCTTATATCATTTGAAATGGGATTCCAAATTTGGGGGAAATTCTGCAGCTGACAAATTGTGGCTCAAATTCTAAAATTAAGGTGTTCTGAAGCATTTTCTTGAACTTCATGAAAAACAGCAGAATAAGTACACTGAGTGTGCTTGTATAAGATTGACAGAAATCAAGCTGATAAGCCTTCCAGTCTGAGGCTGACAGAACATCAACACCATATTACCAGGATCACCTGAACACTCTCTCCATTTACTACCTTCCACTAAATCAGGTTAAAGCTGAAGAGCTGCAAGCAGATTTGTGCTTGTAGCTACAAGCTGATAATTAATGAAGTAAATGAAGATCTTTAGCAACCAAGTGTAAATAAACATTTTTAAAGAACAAAACATACTCTTGTACCACATCCTGATCTAGTACTCCACACAGCTCCAGCCTTCTGAAGTTTTAATCCCACGTGTTTCACTGTAATCCAGTTTTCCTAGACTGGTTAAATCTGGATATGAGGTTAAGAGCATTGTTCACACATGCAGTTCTGAACTGTACCAGAAATGCCCTAATGTCCTGAACTATTGTGGAAAATAATGTTAACTGAGCAAATAAAAAACTTACCCGAATCATCATGACTGAGCATCTGATGTTATGAATTGTATCATACACCTTCTTAGAAATGTCCACAAACTGGTTATCATCAAACAGATGCACCGTGTTCTTGCTTAAGCTCTCCAATGCAATGTTTACTTGACTGATAAACTCTGGAATCACTGTTTAAAAAAGAAAACACAAACAAAATTCAATGATCATAAAAAGGGTATAACATGGAACTTCTCTTTGTGGCAAATTGCCTCATCTACTAAAACTTTCTTTGAAAAAGCGTTATAGTAATAACATTATTAGTTTTAGGTGGGAACACATTATCACAGTGATAAAGAGCTGTGGATGCTTAGTAGAGTACAACAAAGAACAAGAAAGACTTAAAAGGAGGGCCAGGGAAATGGTTGTAAAAAGTTGCCAATGATTTCAACTGTAATTTTACCCAAAGAATCTGGACAAATAACCTGACCAAAAGTCAGAACTACTACTGAACTGACTCTTACTATTTCAGAAACTGCTTTCAGTTTGAATGGAAACAAAACTACCAAAGATTAATGCTTATTCTCTAAACTAAAAAGTCCCACAACTGTAACCTGGATTTACCAAGGCAGTTTACCTTCTTTGATTGAATCAAACAAATCACAAATTTTCAGTGTGATATTAACCTTTGCTTTACCCAGATTGTCCTGGGAATTTTCTTCTGGTGGTCCATGACCTTAGTTTACATGTTTATGTGGTACCCCTTTATGCCCTTTGACTCTTCACATCAATTCGAGGCAAAAGAGATCCAACATAGAGAATATGGAGTGAAGAAACTTTCACAGAACGTCTCAAACAAGTAAAGATCAAAATTATTTGCAACAACTCATTTCCTATCACTTTGAGACTGAAGACACAGAAGAAATGTAATGTAAAGATATAGAACTCAATTCTGCAACAGTCAGTATGAACAAGATATACTTTGTGGAACGGCAGCTTTTTTCAGATACAAGTGTAATATTCTTTCCATCCCTTCTTCCATAATTAGACACAGTGTAATTCATAAAGTCATACCACACGAATGTGACACTACTGACACTGTCTTCAGTATGAATCATTTCAGGCAAATTTTGAAGTATATAATAGATTTTCATGCAGACAAAGCTTCATCTGAAGTCAACAGGACTTCTGAATTAGAAAACCTGGCAACATATAGTTTCAATATCAAGAAAGATACCACAATAATGCTTTAATGCCTAACTTTACATGGAGAAAGCCATATAACCTTTGGAGACATTTAAATTCACTCATAAATTGCAAACTTCACTGCCTTTAAGTTCAGCTATTTCTCTCTAGAGTGTAGAATAGTTACTTCATGTGTCAGTTCTCAGAAATAACAGTCTTCAGTTAATTCAGTACTAATGTTCATTTTCTTCTGTAAAGTAGGTCTCCACGAGTGTGAGCAAAGTAGATGCCATTTAATTTGAAAAGCAGTCTATTTTAAATCCTTTCTGTCCTCCTCAGATTATCACTTGAATTGCTTTCTGAAAAGTTCAGTGGGAAGAACAGATTTCTTAAGTGACATGAAAAAAAGATAAGGTCCATTTTTCATTAGCAACAAAATCATGGAATCATAGAATCGTTACAGTTGGAAAAGGCCTTTGAGATCATCAAGCCCAAACAGTAACCTCACACTGCCAAGACCACTACTAAATCACATCCCTCAACATCTCATCTATGTGTCTTTTAAATATGTCCAGGGGTGCTGATTTCACTATTAAAAAAAAAAAAAATCTTCCTAAAGTCCAATTTAAACCTCCCCTGATGTAACTTAAATTCATTTCCTTGTGTTCTACTATTTCTTACTGAAGAGATCAGCCCCCACCTCACTATAACTTCCATTCAAGTAGTTGTAGAGTGTGGTCATATCTACTCTCAACCTCCTCCAGGCTAAACAGCCTCAGCTCCCTCAGCCTCTCCTCATCAGACTTGTGCTCTTGACCCTTCATCAGCTTTGTTGCCCATCTCTGGACACACTCCAGCATCTCAGCGTCCTTCTTGTAGTGAGGGGCCCAAAACTGGACACAGCATTCAAGGTGTCGCCTCACCAGTGCCAAGTACAGGGGGACAGTCACTGCCTTGGCCCTGCTGGTCACATTATTTTTTATACAAGCCAGGATGCCATTGGCCGTCCTGGCCACACTGCTGGCTGCTCAGATGGCTGTTGATTAAGACCCTCAGGTCCTTTTCCACAAGACAGCTTTCCAGCCACTCTGCCCCAAGCCTGTAGCATTACATGGGGTTGTTGTGGCACAAGAGCAGCACTTGGCCTTGTTGAACCTCGTACAATTGGCCTCGGCCATTCACTCCCATCACTCTGTCCAGGTCCCTCTGAAGAGCCTTCCTGTCCTCAGGCAGGTCTATGCACCTGCTTAGTGTCATCAGCAAATTTACTGAAGGTGCAATCAAGCCCCTCATCAAGGTCAGTGTGGACACAGACCTGGTGATTACTATATTATCACTTCTAACCACAAGGCTAAGAGTGCACCTGACAACAATCCTTGCAAGAGGCTTCTTTCAGAGAAAGAAAAAGCAATCATTTGTTGATATTGAAGGTTAAGAAATTGATCTCAGGGCACCCACAAGTCCTGCAAAACAGTCTTCAGAACATAATTGTCTATTCTCCTCTTGTCTGTACATCAACCTGTAGGAACGTAGATTGTGTACAAGACAGGAGGGCTCCTCAGAGTTAACCCAGTGATAAATCTAAAGCTCTCAATCCAGAAAGAGAAAATGCACAAGCAATCATTAGGAACAGTATTTTTATCAAAAACTTCACTCCTGCAGAGAAAACAAAACACAGAATTCTATACTGTTAGTGCTCCTGGGACAATTTTAAACCAGGATGCTCAGAGAAGTGTTGGAGTCACTAACCCCTGGACGTATTTAAAAGGCAGATAGATGTGGTACTTCAGGACATAGTTTAGTGGTGGACTTAGTGTTAGGTTAACAGTTGGACTTGATGTTGAAAGTCTTTTTCAACCTAAATGAGTCTATGATGCTATATGCGATCTCTCCTCTCCCATTTTCTTTTGAAAAAGAGATAAAAAATTGAAGAGACAGCAGTGTAATTGGTCCAAATAAATCTCCAAGCATCCTGCTTCAAAAATGGTCACAACATTATTCTAGGCACCAAGAGCCTCATAAAACTCAGATGCTGTTCTGAGCATCAAGGACCTAGAAAGTCCAACCAACTCTGGGAAACCTTTTCAGGTAGCAACAAAATCACCTCATTTTATTAAGTATTCACACTATGTCCATTCAAACTAATTGACATTTAAAGGAGAAAAATAATTATGTTGACATTTTTGGTGAGCTTTAAATCTCCTGACCACCATTACTTTCTGTGCTAACATATAGTTAAATTTGCATTGCTGTGTAATCCATATATTTTAGTGAAGCACAAGTAACACAGTAAGGACGTGACATACAGATTATAAGATTCTATTCAGAATGCTGCACTCACACACACACTTTAGAGTGGAGGCCATTATTCACACATCAAACAGTGAAACAGCATGAAAGCAGGCATGTGTAAGCCAAAAAACAGCTGTGAAACAAAAATAAAACCACAAAATTATGAAAAAGCTTTGGGGACGAATGGTGCTGTCAAAAAAAACATCAATGAAGAGAACAATAATAAAAACTGTTCAAAAACACAAACCCACATTTCTATTTAAAATTATTCTCTATTTATTTACTTTTTAAATTGTCTTCCATTTAATAATTTATATTTCTATCTAAAATATTTCCTAATATGAAACTTTTTTTTTCTCCCCAAAAGAGCATTCAATTTTACTCAATTGCTGGACCACATTAGAATACTTATTCATAGCCCATATATACAGTAAAGCCATTTAATCATTGATTCTAATCCTGTTTTAAAATATGCCTCCTATATTACAAACACCACATGTAGTTATATGACACCAGGTACTGTAAAGCCAAATAGTATAGCCTCCTAACATTTAAACACGTTCTTGGCTCATCAGCTTCTTTCACAGCATGTATATTTTTATCATTACAAGGAAAACTCAAGTAATTTTGAACATTGGAAGAAAGACATAACTTAAAAAGAAAAAAGTCATATCTTGTTATTAAATTCCCTGAAAAACTGAACTCAGTTTTACACTACTCTATCTCACAAAGCACCTACTGAACTTTGAGAACCTGATATAAAATCTACCCACAGCATACAAAGCTCTTTCTTTGACCTCAGTAGGTCTGGAATCACACTGGGATGGATATTGGTGTTTGGTTAGACTCTATGTGTTACAATATGCTAACTCATGCTCTTTCCTAAATACAGGAAGTTATGTCCATCAAAATCTAAAATTACCCTCCTTTTCTAAGAGTAAAAATTTAATATTTCAATTTCAGAGAAATAAATCATGGTTTTAAGTTCTGTAGGTAAAAATTATCAGGAGCTTTTGACTAGGAAAAATAAATGTATCCTTGTAAGAAACAGCTAATAAATTATAGATATATTTTTAATGGTCTCTTGATTTCCCTATTTAAAAGAAACAGCTTCTACAAACCCTAAAGAAAATAGTTGCAGGGGTACAGTCATACCTGTAGTACCTTCCAGCCCCCAGGTTAACATTGAAAAAAAACCCCAAACCAATCAATTTGGCAATCAACTTGAAAAGAAAAGAGAAGGGAAAGGGAAAGGGAAAGGGAAAGGGAAAGGGAAAGGGAAAGGGAAAGGGAAAGGGAAAGGCAAGGGAAAGGGAAAGGGGAAAGGGGAAAGGGGAAAGGGGAAAGGGGAAACAAAAGCAGTAAAGCACCAAAGCAACAGTTACTCTTCCATCAGGAAAAAAATAAATCTTTTTTTTTTTCTTGTCATGTAAGGTAATTCATTACTACTTTGTATGTCTTTTAGTTTTCCTTTGTGCTTGTCAGCGTAGATTGACTTTAACTTTTACTGTGTCCAATTTTGTGTAGCACTGTGAAAGACACATAGCATAAATGCTTGAACTCTGTCCTCCTGAGGATGCTTCTCAATATCATATCCTGGAATTGTACAATGTGTTAGATTGAACTAATCTAGAAGTATTCATGGCAATGAAAGATTTCCTTTAAGAATGTCCTTCATCTTTCTGCAAGAAGCTCAGATGACTCCTGTGGCAGCATAAGCAGAGAATTGTGGCAAGTGGTGTGTATCTCAAGTATTTTATTATTCCCTATAATCTGGTCACCTAGCATGAATGTCAGCGTGAGAAGTACAGACAGTTTGCTTCTGGAGGATTTAAATAGTTTTCCAGTTGCAGGAATTCAACTGAAGTGAAGCATAAGCCAAGTAGAGTTGATTTAAAACACAGCTACCACTTCAATTCAGGGTAATACTACAGTAAACAAAAAATCAAGTTAGTACCTGTACAGTCTTATTCAGTACTTTTTAAATTTCATTTCACTCTGACACAAAATAATAGTTTGCACTTCTTGTGATTTAAAAAGAAACATTTGAAAACTTATTCTGGAGCGATATCTAAGAATTTCAGGTAGTAAGAACAGTATATTCTGGTAACCCAATTTTACTGCTAAGTATTTTCTCTGTTATTAATGTCATTTCAATGCAAAGTGGTATACTAAGAACTAAGAAATAAATCAAATGAAAATTGTCTAAACTAAGACAACTGTGCTGGCTAAAGCATCCTGTCTGAAATAGAAGGGCTTTTTTTGGCAGAAGCTATGAGTTACACCACCCAAGGGTGTATTTATTTAGAATAAACTGCTTCATGACTGATGGAAACATCTTCATTAGACATGCTCAAAAATACAGCTAAATAATAACAGATTACTGCAAAGCAAGATAATTCTATACTTGCTGCAAAAGGTTGAACTGTATAATAAAACAGTTTTTCAAAACTCCAGTCAGTTCTGACTGTTATAAATTCACATAACACAATGCTAACATGAATATCAAGCTGTTTCTAAATTTTATTTCACTGTGGTACAGAAACTTAACTTCAAGCCTGTATTCTTGTGATATGAAGTTTAATTAGTGACACTTAATTATAACACTATATCAGATGACATGCCAAGACATATGTATACATATGTAGGAGAGCTTTGTGACTGTCTCTGATAGATCCCTTCTACTTCTTCAAATATTACCATTCATATTTAATTAGTATTTTTTGGTGTTAAGAAGCTCATACGCTATAACCAAGAAAAGGAATTAATATTTTCTGAACTTCTAACACATGAAAACTTCCCAGTCTTAGTCTGAAATACAGAGAGAAAAGATTTCTGATTCACCTACTGTGCCTGTCTGCCCTTGTCCCCTAATCTCGTCCCATCCTCCCCTCCCCAGCTGAGCATAAATAAATATAAATCATCAGTTTGGGTTTTAGTACTTCACACTAAAGTTTTTGAGCATCAAAAGTGCAATGCAACATGAAGTAGCCAAGGCAGAGGCCTGTTGCACATAGAAACAAATTACATATTCAAAGCAAGATAAATCTAGTATTTGTTTCTCTTTAATCCAGACATATCCATGTTAGAATTGTGAAACAGGAAACTCTAGAAGCATTCTGCAACACTGTGCACTTGCAAGGTTATAAGACTACTAGCAACACCAAAAAGCATTTAGTAATGAAGCTAAATATATCCATAAATACATTGAAAAATTAGAAAATTATATATTAATATGTACATGTTTAGAAAAATATTTGTTCATAAAATGTATATATTTTTATATATATACATTCAGCTATGCTGAATATATGACAGCAATTCTGTGGCATCACATCCTTACAGCTAATGAGTCATGTTTTTAAGAGTTAACTGTCCTGAAATGTGAAAAATTATTGCTAATCAATGAGACCTAATTATTGACAATGTGTATTATTAATGAATGGCAATCCAGTAAATCGATGCTTTTAAGCTTGAAAAGACTTCAATTTATCTGTCCTTTAAAGACAAGCATGACAGCAATTCAACTTCCAACCTGGAAAACATACAGTTAGTTCTATTTGCTTCAACACAATTCAGATATATACAAAGTCACTGTTATTCTGTAAGACAGCAGATTGGACAGGTCCAGGTATGGGTACAGGTAATTTCTTGTGACTTTGGAATCTGTGAGCTTCAGGACTTTTCCCTACTCAAGCTCTCACTCCATATTCTTTGCACAGCCTGGCAAATGCATGTCAACACTGCAGCTGGGGATAAAAGCAGTGCCTACATCATGGTTCAAGACTTTCGTTGTCACTTAGAAGGATCTTTCTGAGAAAAAAAACAACAGAGAAAGAAGACTTTGGTTTTGAGGGAGCAGATGGATTTCCCTATATTAGGCTTTAGGGACAGGTCACAGCATCCATAAGAGCAGAAAGATCACACAAGTAATCCACTTTTTTTAAAGCTCTTTACCTACTGAATTTTGTTGCTGTGCTCAAGGACAGACTGAAAACGAGATCTCAGATGAGAAAGACTTTTTCCCCTGGTCATATTGGTGAAGAATTTCAGAATTATTTCTTTTTCATTTCTTAGCAGACAATATGCTCTATGTGGGCCTGTTTTATTTCATCTGATCCCTGCATTTGCAGGACCTTTATGTGCTCTGGAAACACCCACTCCTTCTCAACTTGGTTCTCAGCTCACAGAACAGCGTGACCTTCTTTTAGTCTACTTGAATACACTGGACATAATTACAAGGCCTCTGCACTAAACAGAATATCTTGTGATACACATATGCTTAGTGAATATCCTACATCTGTATCTAAAAAACCCACATGATTACTTTTCCCAAGTGAGTTTCATGGGGCATCCAGACACTTCAGTTGACCTTCAATCCAATTACAGACTACTGCCAAACTTAAACATGTATGTTCTCACTTTGAAAATCACTGATCATACAGTAGCATGATGACAAAGTTCAATGAACTGAAGCAGTTGAAGACTTCAGTTTTTGGTTGCCACTTTTCAGGTGGTTCTGTACTCTAGTCTAACTTGTTATCAGGAATAGTTGACATGCTTTTACTGGTACAAGGAAGGCAATAAGAAAAGGCAGATGGGGCAGGCAAGCATGACTGTTGTCAATTAAATTGACAATTGACTGTTGTCAATAAAAACATGCATTTACAGCTGTTTAAAATGACTGTGAATTGCAGTCCCCATTTTTAGGACTCAAATGTGTTACCACAGATTTCTCATGAAGTTTGTTCTTCACTGTCTTTGTTATATACAAGGGCAAAGCTCTGACAGCAAGAGCAGGGAGCTGATACATCAGGCAACTTCTAAAGGCTGCTAAACAAATGCTTCCAAATTGGGACTGTTCAAAGGTACTGAAAAGAGCACAAGAAATGCCACAGAAACCATTAAAAAGAAATGGAGATCTTTCTAAGGGGGATTCCCTTCATTACATGTAAGAGAGACTATCTGAACAGAGAAAAACTTTTCACTACTTTAGTAGGGGAAGGGAAATCCTGAGAGTTGAATAATGAAAAAAAACCCCTTTCTGTGAAACTTGATTGCTTCTAGTGAATGAGCATTATGCTATATACTGTTTAAGCTAGAGAACAGTGTTAATTAGGAAAAAAAAATCACTAAACCAGTCAGACTTCATCAGTACCATTGCATGCTGGGTTTTGTTAATTTTATGTTTAGTATAGAAATACCTATGAAATTTTAAGTAATAAGAATATGCTTGACAAAGTGATATTTTTGGGTAAGTAATAATAAAATAGTCTTTAAGAAGACTAATCTTTGAAAAGGTCATGTAGAAGATATTTAAAGTCATTTAAGAGCATTCAGAAAGAATTACCTCTTTTGAACTATAGTAGACATTAAGTTTGATCTGGAGACAAGCACTGAAAGGAACACAGAATTCACTTCATGCAATAAATTCACCACTGTATTAGAGACTATATATTTGAGGAACAGACATCAAGTAAGAGTATATTCCAGGATGTTCAATACAATCCCAGTTTTGGCAAAGGTTTTATACATCAACATTGCCGTGACAAAAGTGTGGATTTCCTTACATACTTACTTACGAATGCCGACACTACCTGCAAAATGACATTTTGTTTTTTCTGCATATTTACTGTTACATCTTGGAATTACAGTTAGAATTACCCTGACCCTTGCCCTGAGCTTGTAACTCCTACTTCACTTTCTCCTTTCCTTGAAGGCAATCTTCAAAAAGACCTCCAAAGCATTCAGCCTTCATCCAATAAAACGAATTCCATAGATCAGTCTATTGCTGGGTAAGGTGGATTTTTTGGTAAATAACCTAATGTAACACACCAGATTCATTCCATCTAAGCACGGTGTCTGTAAACACAGTAGAGTTTTTTTTTTAAACTACAATTTCTTTGTCTTATCACTTACAACTAGAAGAACAAACACTGAAATCTGTTCTAAATCACTTGGAAGGGAATTAGCAGTCCACAGTAATGGAGGATAATATGGAGGGATGTTAAGAACTCTTTAACTAATCTGTTTCTAGTACTTGATTCTGTTTTCAAATAGCATCAATGCAACAGTAGGCTGCTCCGATCTTTGCTAATTTTATGTCAGGATAGACAAAACAGTCTCTGATTTCAAACATCTAGTACTTGATTTAATTTCCAATTAAAAACTCTTCCAGTAGACATGGCAAGTTAGTGTTTTCATTTGGACGATAAGAAAGATGGTTAATTTAAGCATGTAGAATTACCAAGGAAAGCTAGCTAGGACAATAAAACCAATGAAGAAACACTAAGTATCTGCAACTAAATATCTTTAAGTATCTCTGAGCTCTGCTTAGTGAGAACTCATAGAAAATGAACTGCAGTTTTAAGTGCAAAGTTACATTCTCATCCTACAATCCTCCCCAAAACTGCTTATGCTGCATGAAGATACTGACTGATCTGGAAAAGTGTAGACATATTTTATTAAAATTAAATGATACTTGGTTTTTTACACAGTTTTGAAAAATACAGAAAGGGTAAACAGGAAAAAACAATTAAGAGGTGTCTTCAGGTAATGCAAATCTCAGACATAATGTCTATGAGATTTGTCACATTCACTGAAGTGAGTGGATATATGGCAATACATTCTGGGAAAGTGACTTTGTAAAAGAAACAGAATTACTTTAAGATCATTTCTGAATGTCACATACATGGATTACATTTTTCTTTTTATACAGCAAAGGAGTGTTCATTGTAGACATGAGTATGTTTGCCTGTGAAGTCTTTTTGTATGCTCTTACTTAAACTGTGCAGATCACTTTGTGTTAAAATCCTCTGACTTTTCTCTAAACTACAGTGCAAAGAGCTAAATGAAACTACCACTCTAGAAAAATCACATTACTAACAATGTCTCTAAAAGTATAATGAAAATGTACAAAGAACCAGGAGAAGTATACACCATCATTTTTTTACCATGTCCAGATGCTGCCTTCGCAAAGCAGAGATGAGGGGAAAGCAGATGCACATAAATCCTCACTGAAGACACACTGGTAACGTTTGGACAAACCAAACACTACAATGTCCAAATGCCTTAGTCCGTGAAAAACGGGTGTCTAATCTGCTGCAGTGCACTGAAAATGCCAATATAAGGGGAATAACCATTAAACAAGAGACTGAAGAAAGCCACAGGACAAGGGGCAAAAACTTGCCATGGATTAAAAGCTGAAAGCGATAGGAAAGAAATTTAAAGTGAAAGGCATCTCCCCTGAGCAGCAAGGAGTTAAGCATATGGTGCTTCAACAGGTTAGCAGAGATGAAGAATGTTATAGACTCACTCACATACATTTCAGAGTAATCTAGGCATGATAAGGAGTTGGCATCCTTCATTCCTTAATGTCTTTAGCACAGATCAAAAATACACTTCTCTGCTAACAGATACAGTCATGAAGTTTAAAATTAATACTGTAGCTAATATGGACATTTTTAAAGTGATAAAACTAGCAAAGGGACAAATCTAAACTACCTCCAGTCATACTGAATAGTTAAATATCTTCAAGATTACAATAGTCTCAGAGACATTTGGGGAAAACCAGGCAGCACAATTCAGGACAGGTTTTACTCTGGTTAAGTACCCCTAGATTCCTATTTATCCCTAGTACACCCTAGATTCCTATAGCTGCATAAAGACATCACAAACCAGAGTGGGATTGAGCCGCTGTTATCTTACACAATAGTCAGTGACAGTACATCTTCTGAAATAGTTACATTTAGTTCTACCTTTTATGAAAAATGGCACAGCTTGAAAGTGGTCCAGAAAGGGCTCTTAATGACTGCAAGAAACAAGGCTGGAACGGGACCAAGTGCTTGCAAAGCAGAGGAGCATCTACTCTAAGGTATTTGCTGTGAGTTTTTTCTTTTTGAATTGAGCAGTGCTTATTACATGGGAGTCCAAGGAACAGAAATGAATCACCATCTTCACAACAGGGAAGCTTTTGTCACTTACACAATGGCAAAGAATGCTTGTTTCTACATTTTGCCATAAAGCTGTAGACAGAGAATAATAATAAATTGCATCTTTTTTGAAAGGAACAGGTCTGTGGTGTTTGCATCATCCTTCTCTAGGCTTTGCTTACTGATTGCTGTATAACTTCTAATGAACTCAACAGCACAAAGATTTTATTCTACACTCCTTTATCTCAGCTCGGCATGTGTCAATTGCTGCACTGAAGCAGCACATCACTTTCATAAGCTGCAAGGTCAGTTACTTCTGCATTCTGGTCCCAATTACTGCACAACAGCCTGCTCACCAGAAGGAACACCAAGTGAATGCTTGAACCTAAGCAAATTTGTTTTGCTATACAGAGGTGGTTTGAAAATTGTATTTTAAGGATTACCTTAATCAGAGTTTCAATTACAAAATGATCTAAAAAACTTAAAGACTAAACAAGGTCAGAAACTCTGAGACATTTCTTCCGTTTTACAGAAGTAATGTTTCCACTAAACATTTCTGAGGGACAAAGAATTACACAATTCAGTGATGAACTGAGAAATTAAACTTCTTCAAATATTTTAACTGAAATACGTTTAAACAAATCAGCAATATTACCTGATAGAATGTTGTCACTTTATCTCCATCATATTGTATTCTCTTTGAGGTGTTAACTACAGAAAATTTTCAGGACTTACTTTTATAACAGGGCAAGGGACACTTCAATTTAGAAAAAAGTCACCAAACACAAAAATGCCAAATAAAATAGGAAGCAATCATCTAATCCTGCCTCACTACTTTAAGAGGGACTCTGCCTGCAATGAGTAAGACGTTACTTAATTTTGTACTACACAGATTGGTATGCATGTTTTCAGTTTCACTAGAACTAAACATACTGTACTTTGACTCATGGTTCACATCATTACCTGTCAGATCTTATTTCAGTTTAACTTGTAGTGTCAAACTGCCAGTGCAATCCTGCAGTACTGTGTGCTCTCTACAGAAAAAAGAAAAAAGGGCAGAAAATCCATTTAAGAAGAACTCTGGACCTCAAATCTGCAAATAAAGCCTTTGTAGTCTAATTTATGCTCTGTTTGTATGATTCTTCTTAATATTTTTCATTATCTAGCCATTGTACTTTGCAATTTTTACAACTATTTGGGTTTGGGGTTTTTTTTTGTTATTTTACACCTAAGAATAAAAATGAAACATGCTTTTATTTTTGCTTTGCATGTCACACTACCCTTCATGCAATTCATAAAAGAAGAAATACAGGAATGTAAAAGCAAGACAGTTTACACAAACCCTCTTTTTTATTTTCAACAATTCACTTTGACACATTACACAGAATGTCTCTTTTGCAATGGCAGAAATAGTAAAATGTCAGAGTTTTATAAATAATGTGTCAGAGTAGACTGGGTTTTACCAAACATGGCAAGAATGAATTTGTCTTCACAGAAGCATTAAGCAATGAGTGTACACTATCTTGAGCACCAAACACAGTGGGCTCAAGCCAAATATATACCTGTAACAGGAGATCAGACTACATCCAACAATCTCAGTTACTGAACAAAGAGCCAGACCAAGCAGAAGTGAGCAATAACTACAGTCTTTCTGCCCTTCTCTTGCTAGAAGCATAAAATTTAGAAAGGCACATGGGCAGGTGTGTGTGAACTGGAACACTGCAGATATCTTGGCTCAACATTGCTAAAAACCAGAAAATAAGACTGCTATATTGCTGCCTATGGCAATAAAAATACATGCCTATAAAATCAGCTGCATCTTTGACATATGAATGATTTATTTCCCAACTGCAGCTTAGATTATTTCATACCTGTAAGACAGACTTAAAACCCTCTAAACAAATCTGAATGTTATCATCATTACAGATGGCCTGTTTAAACTGGAATTAAATGAAGCAATCATCCTATAAGAACAGAAAAAAATAGTTTCCAAATAGTGAGAACAGGTTTCCCATGAAAACAGAGGAATGCTCATGGGCAAAGATGGACTGAATCTGCAGGCACAGTGAAGAATGCTGTTGCTACAGTTTGGTCAAATGTCTCCCTCCACTTACTATCCTAACTAGCAAAAAAAAAAACCAAAGGTGGACCAGGAACAAAAGCTAATGGCTATGACTATAGTGTCCTGAAAGTAAGCCTTCAAAGAAGCCACAAGCGATGCTCTGTTTCATTTCTTCTTTGCATCTTTCCTGCTTGTAGACAACCTGCAGAGTATTAACTGACTATATCTAAGTTTTGGGGCCAAAACATCCTCCACCAGTGCTTGAGAATACGCTTCTGAGGTGGGGTCCAACAGTGGTGAGTTGTATCTTGACAAATGGCTTCTTCAAAGTACGATCAAAAAGCATTGCACAGTGCACATGAAAACACTCTGTTCATCCAGCTGAGGAATTTTGGTCTCATTAAAAGCTCCAAAGTTCAGGCAAAGTTCAATTTGAAAAGTTTGGGGTTTGTTTATTAAAAAATTTTCAGATTTGAAACGTCTTGAGGAAATAGCTTCATTCAGATACGTCAGAGATCTGTGCACACATTAACTCCACTCATCCTATAAGGTAAAGAAGTAAGAAAAAACAACGCTGAACTAGCAGTTACTAATATTCAAAGTCTTGTATTATGCCCAGTGCATCCTTCAGTGATGCGGGAAGGCAGAAGACTGATTCTGAAGTGATTATCATGCACTTGGTATAGGGACGTTTTCATGTACTACGGTAGAATTATGTCAGGAGGTACCAGTGTAGCATCAGAAGCTCACAAACTGTAACTAGATCAAATTTTCCCACTATTATAACCACACTGACAATAAGTTGGTCTTCAGAACATTAGCAGTAGTCAACAATCCAGTCTTTTCCTTTTGAAATACAGCCACTGACTTTGATAGATTACTAGAAAAAGCATCTTTTAGAAGTCTGGTTCCCAGTAGATGTAGTAAGTTTTTTTGTAAGTTAACTTACAAAACCTGAAAGTAATTAAATTAGCCAGAAGGGATAATCCTGCACAAGATTCCC
Source organism: Colius striatus (assembly GCF_028858725.1). NCBI lineage: Eukaryota > Metazoa > Chordata > Aves > Coliiformes > Coliidae > Colius > Colius striatus. The sequence goes on from NC_084766.1 coordinate 13,054,112, forward strand.
AGCTTTCTTTGGCCCAAAGACAAAAAGAAATGAACATCCCACTGGGAATCATCACAAATAAACACTCATTGATACTTTGGTTTTGACATATATGTTATCAAATCACAAAAACCTGAAAGATAAAATTGCCTTTGGCAAAACATATTTGGGGAAAAGGGTCGCAATACTTTTTAGTACCTTGTCTAATACATTAGTAACTTGGAGTAACTGAAATAATTTAATCAAGAAGAATTATATTTCTTGGAAGACTGCTGACATTTAAAAAGCAAGCTGAAGAAAAATACAGCTTGGTAGCCAAAATCCTCCACTTCTTAATCACAGTGAAATACCAATAAACACTGTCAAATGGAGAAAAGATATTTTTCTGAACACTGTCTGAAAAATACTGACTCTAAATTTAATATTAATACCTGTCCTCAAAATGATCCAGAAATTATGCCTTATGCTAAAGTTTGTGCATCTATTTCCTGCTTTTGCTGTGTGCTGCTACCTCATCTGTTCTTTACTGCTGAATACAGTAAAGAACAATGGTAAAACTCAGTAAATAAGAACGGGGTTACAGAGCCTTTGAAACATAATCAGCAGAGTTAGGGGTAATCATTCCATTGGTTTCTATTGACTTGAAATTAGATCCTAAATGGTGAATCCCACGATGTAAGTGACCAGGCAGAAACTTTCATTGCTAGGACACAGTATTACAGAAATTATTTTAAACAGAGTGATAAAAAATGTTGTTATATTTAATAAATATGTTTAACTATAGTATGCAATCACTTGAAAAAAGTAAGCCTGCTAGTTGCAGGAAGTGAAATACCATTGGGTAACTTGTTTGTGAGCAAGGTGACAACTACAAGTGGTTCTCTCTAGACAATTTTATTACCATGTGTGGCCCTTTTGTTGCATAATTCATAATTTTTTGCATTTTAAAATTATTTTACAATTGCCATTTCATCTTTAAAATGGGACATTTCTCCTAGAATACTTTAAGTCACTGTGGAATGATTACTGGAAATCATTTAGAAACCAAACTTATATTGAAGATATAGAATTGTTCACACTCTAAGGAACGATATAACACTGCAAAGGGTCCCAGAGAAGAGTGCAACTGGTATGCGAGGAATCCCTCGTTCTGTAACCACCCAGCATGGAGGCTGGGACAGAGTGGAGATTCTGTAGCCAGGTTCTGTGACACTGGGTCAACTGCCTGTAATTTTTTGACAAAATGTCATCCTCTGAGTGAACTTTGCTCATTATGATGTCATTATAATACCAAAACACACTTCCACTCCAAAGCCTACCTGCCTCCAAGATGTGACCACCTCTCACTGAGCATGCTCTTTGCTTTTAAAGGTATAGGCTAAGAAAAATTCAAAGTGAGAGAATTTTACACCAATCTTAATAAAGGTGCCTACAGTCATTCAAGCCCTTCCTGAAGGTAAAAAGTGTTATAAAAATGGCCTAAAAAAGGGGGAATCATTACGGACAATCCCATCGTGAATAAGTCAGGGAAGAATCCATCACTGACTGACTCAAGGGATCAGCCGACAGGCTGGACCTCTCTTCCTCCCATAGGGATGCCTTTGGGTAAGATCTGAACTTTAAACTTAGAAATCTATAGAGTCTCTTTCCTTCTCTTTTCTAACTTTGCATGGTGTATTACTCATATGTATATTTGCACGTACTTTTTTGGTAGATAGTCACGGCAATCCATAAGAATCTGTATAACCTGTGGCTTTTATAAACTGCACTATTCATATAGCTGAGTGTTCAAGTTTCTCATTGGATGCCACCACACTGAGTCTGGCTGTGTGAGTCCATGGGGCTGAGTGTGCAGTGTGCTGTCAGTGCATCCGTAATCATGATCATTCACGGAAGGTGAACATGACTGGACAAATAGTAATGAAATGGATATCATTCAGAGTTTAAACCTCACCCTCAGCCCCTCTAATAGCTGAGGATAAGCTGGAAATCAAGGGGGTTTATTTTCTGATAAATTATTTTACTTGTTTGGATTTTGTCTTTTTAATGCAATAGCCACCACACTGCAACTCTTACTTCCATCCAGCCTTCACAATGCCACCTCTGGACAATCACTTCTCCAGGAAGGTAAAAAATGACTGTTCAGGCAGCAAATGCTGTCCAAGTAACATTCTTTCAGCACTTCTGCCTACTACAGAGTTTTGAGGTCAAACCACATTCATGTTCATGAGGTAAGACAAAGATGAGCTGGAAGTACAGTTCCTAGGTTGAGATAGAACCTGGAGGAGCTGTTACCATATTGACCTGTAGGAGGGTCCCTAGTTTCAACAGCTTTGGGCTTCTCCTATTAGATTCCTGAATACTCTTAAAGTATATATGAAACTTAGATACACTTAGAAAATTTACATTTTAATATCCAAGGTTGTCACCTGATAAGAACATCAGTAAATCTTACCCAAAGTGACATATCTGAGTGGTCCTATTTATAGTGGAGAGTAATTTTCAGATTAGGGAGCCAAATAACTGCAATTAGAAAATGTTTAAGCAAATCAAACTGTTTGTGCATACAATCACACTAAGTACACAATCACATAATCAAGCATCTATCTATGTCATAAACACAACTGTAAACCCAAATTAGCAATCCAATTTCTAGACTTGCAGATCTCTCTTTTCACTACAGCTGGGCTTTTAAAAACTTCCTGTTAGAAGTGTTGAAGCATGAGCTCACCATCTGACTGAGCTGAAATAGAAGGCCAAGGAAGAAATCTGAGGCAGAAATTGCCTCAGTGGAGTACAGTGAAAGCACACTGAGTACAGTGAAAGATGGAAATTATCATGCCCTTCTCTTGCAGCAAGCAGCAGAGTAGCCCTCCAGACACATCTGGCTTCCCTGAAGGTAGAGACATATCAGAAGTTTTCAGTCTTGGGACACTCAATCATTTTGCCAATGCTCCTCTAAAGAAAATAATGGCAATTTTAGAGCTGGAAGAAAATACTGAACACCTTTCTCTTGTAGAAAACAATACTATCGTGCTTGAACAAAAAATAAATGAGAGGTGAGGGGCAATGTGTGAAGAAATATTGAACTAACTACAGCCCTATTATTCAACTTGCAAGGCAAAAAAGCATTCAAAGCAAGCACCCAAATGGATTGTTTGCCTTCAGTATCCTGATAATAATTGCATCTTGCATTACATACTTTGCCCCATAACAGAAACCTTGCCTTAACCAACCAGCTACTAGTAACATGAATGAACACTGTTCAGTATTTGCCTGAAATCAAGTATCATAATCAAGTATTGACTAATAAAAATAGCAACACTTACAAATATTACTGCTAATGCTAGTGTTATCAGCAAGATGTTCTTTGAGTAAAGAAAGTTCTGCACAAGAATTAAGAGAAACACTGAGAATGATTAACAGCAATAGGTATTGACTGTTCTGCACATACAGTCAGGGTGAACTCCAACTGCAACGGACAGCTGACAGACAAGAAAGTATTTGTCAGATTTCCTGCTACTTTCAATTCTATGTAGAGTATGGAAAGGCTGAAAAAGAAAGGCTGAAAATCCAGGTTTTTTTTCTTCTTTACTTGTGGTTTAGAATTTACAAAGGCTGACTGCAGGAATACTTTCTCCTAACCTGCATTGCAGAAAGACTCAGAATAACAGAGTTCAATAAAGATTCGAGAACGTCAGTTATCAATTCATGAACAATGTTTAGAAACCAAATAAAACTACAGTGAATAAAAGTAATATTGCTTCTAACACTATTTAGATGTGATCTCTGAATGTCTTCTTGGGTACAGGTACTTTTTGCCTGATTTGTCTCACAGAATCATATGTATAAGAAAGACAAGTTAAGAAATTGAGCAAATAAAAGATGACTATGTTGTTAATCACAAGAAATCTGGAGCACTGCTGAAAATCTTACTGTTAGCTCTCAGAAAAAAAAAAAAAAAAACAATGTAGTTTTAAAAGAATACACTACAGAGCAAGCAAACACTTTGAAAAATGAAGTACCAATGGGGTTTAAATGTTTATCTGCCTATCTGGAAAAGTATCAAATTAAATCACGTAGATTGATTGCATCCATTTGCAATGCTGCTATGCTTCATCTCCATTTAATACATAAGAAACCTGCATTAGCATTCCGGAGAAATTCATGGATTCAAAATGAAAAACACCAAAAATCCTTTTCAAATACTGATACTATGTATTTTTAACAGCAAGCAAGTGACTTAGAAAGAGAAAGAACTCTTCTCTGGGAATTTGAGATTGCTACTGCGAAGTGTGAATGCTCACATTAAAACATTTAATTACCCAGAAAAGATGACTCTTACATGAATGCAGCTGGTGTCTAATATGAGGAAAGAAATCTTAAACACAAAATAAAAGGACTTCTGCATATCATTTGCATCAATCCCCTCCTTAAAAATAAGACCAACACGACATCAGGTCAGTCGTAGTTTTGCCCAGCTGTCTTGAAAAACTCCAAGGGTAGAAATTTCACTGCATCTCTGTTCTAGTGCTGCACTACACTCCTAACAAATCCTCCCAACGTCCTACCTGAACTTTTCGTGCCACAGTCTGTGACAGGCTATTGCCCTTTTTAGTGTTATCTGTCTCTACCAAACGAAGCCTGGTGCCATTGGCTCTGTAACCATCCCTCAAGACGCTTTAAGGCTTTTACTAGACTGCCCCTTGGTCTCCATCTCCCCAGGTTAAACAAAGCCTCAATCTCTCCCACTCCACACAGGTCACCTGTTCTAGCACCTGGCCCTCCTAAGAGTTTTGTTTTCCACACATCTTTTCCCCAGCATTTCTGAACTTAGCAAGGTCTATCTTGAAAAGTGTACAGTGAGTACTTTCCTGTTTCAAAAAGACACATTCTCAGATTTTTTTCCACCCTTCTTTTGCATTCCTGTCACAATCACTACATTGCCTTTCATTTTACCGTGAATGCTTCACAGTGTTTCCTGAAATCTAGCCTCTCCTTCCCAAACAGCAAGCGTATCAATAAAAGGGCCCCAGAAAAATGTAAGAACAATAAAAATAGGTATATTACTTGCAGCCATCTTCTATAATTGATCACTAAACACTTCAGACTTCAAACCTAGGCATTAGTTTCAGGAAATTATTTTAAGCCTCCCTCAACACCAAGAATAAAGTTACTGGGAAAACACTAGCTGTCTGATACAAGGAATGCTAACTTGTAGCTTCAGGTCAGGAAAGAAGTTATGAAATTGCTCCAGATAAAAAACAAAAGCTGTTGAAAGAACTATGTCTTCTCCCAAAAGTTTTAGTTGATAAGGAGGGGCATCAAATTGTTTAATGTCTAACCTGTCAAGCTCTGAGTATTCCATGAAAGCAGCATGGCTGCTGCTTTATACTGCTTTGTAACAGTGAAGGTTCCCGTAATGAATTCTTTGTACAATGCCCAAGGTACATATCTTCTAATCTGCTGACTTAAGCTGTCTACCTTTCAATTTTTAATTTCTGACAGCAATCATAAAGGAGTATGAATGATGGGTAGTTGTATATTCTTGCTCAGAACTCCATCAGGAATGCTGTAAAATTGATGGATGTATTACACTTTGTCTGCTATCTACTGAATTATTCCAAAACTACTCTAGCTGCAGTTGATTAATATCACCGGACAAAATATTGTTTATCCAGTTGAGAACTAGTGTTCTGCTCAACTGTGAGTCAAAATAAATTCCACAGAAGAAAAAAATAGCTCAATACTCTTCTGGCAGAGGTGGGATTCTGATAGAAAACAGAATCTGGGCCCCGGAAAGAAAGGAAAAGCCCTATTTACAGAAATATTTATTCAGCACATAATGCATTCAATGACTTTTCACCAAATACTGCCATCAATGGTAACTCTGAGACACTTACTGAGCTCTGAGGTGAACAAAATGACCACAAGCAGATCATTCATGATGGCAACAAGACTCAGTTTTACTATGTTAACAGAATTATAATCTATCCATCCATACAGATGCATATATAAATCATACTGAGTAATGTATACACTCCTCCCATCAAGATCTGTTGCATCATTTCCGACTCAAACAGTTCACAGTTACTAAGAAGGAAGTCATGAAGACCTGAGGGCATATTTGCCAAAAAAGAATCTGTGTGAGACAATATGAACATCTTAAGTAGGGAAGACATTGGAATGGTTTAGCTGTATATAGTCAGAAATATTACTGAGGAGAAGGGGGAAAAGATCATATATTTTCTTGTAACTATGATACAGCCTCTTATCACAATTATTAATTTTATTATAAATAATTTTTTAAGTATTCTGAGCAAAAGGAAAAAAAGAAATGGGAAAGGTTTTGTAAATTCAAGTTAGGAGACAACAAATCATAGCTATGTAGAATTTGGAGTGACCTAAAGTTGAAGAACAAGAAGTTACCATAATTGCTCATGTCTAAGAAAATCCTTAATGAGACTGGATTCCTGCTGAAGACTCAAAACAAAACAAAAAAGTCCTCACTGGCTATGGAAAACAAAATTAACTCTTAAGCACTACTGATTTGTGAAATAAAGTTACTCAGTCCACAGTCCTGCTTAGAAGGCAGCTCATGCTCTGATGCAACATGAATGTTACAAAACTATATGGTTAGAAGAGTAGTAAATCTAAAAGAATTAAAAGAATTTTAGTCCTTAGGCAAAAAAACCCACACGTTAGGTATGTCAGACAAACTGGCTCCAGGAAGCAGTAGAAAAAGTAAATCTGCTAGGTTTTAAGAAATAAAATGTTCCACTTACAAAGAATTTATTAACTAGACAAAAACCTTGACTGCCGTAAGTCAGATGTCATCTTGAATGCACCATGCTATTCTAAAAAGACAGCAAGACAAAAGAATTCTTTGAATGTTGAATGACAAAGGAAATAATTGTTAAACTGATGTCCAAGACATAAAATTAATCATGGACAAATGCAAAATGTTTATCATAATTCCCAAAAGAATGCAAAGTAACAAGAGTATAAGAGTGTGCAGGCACAAGACAATGAGAAAAAAATTATGACAAAAGTAATGGGGAAAAGCCTGCCATAGGGGCTCTGGAAAATACATTCAAAATAACCCGAAAGGTTACAGAGCTGGAAGTAAAAGGCAGACTACAGAGCTGCAAATGAAAGGTCCTTAAAGTTACAGAGGTTAAGGCATTTAAGACCCTGTGCAAGACAGTCATAGCTGAAATGAAGATAACCGTTTTGATATGGGCACAGAGATAAAAACCGTCCAAGTTAGAAAGTTTGCTTCACTTAAAAATACCTAGTACAAAGAGCAGCAGAAGTGCCCTGATCTTGTTATCACCTTAAGGAAGGGCGGTCATTACAAACTGCCTCTACTGAACAAGATCAGGACAGTGACTCCTAAGATCAAAAAGAGAAAAACATATTAAAAGGGATAGATAAAGGTTATATACACATTGGAAAGTCATGAGTCATTTCTTACAGTAGCCTCCAGTGAGGAGAAGCAGTGAAGATTTATCACAAAATGTCACATATGATAAACATAGAAGAACAATTCTATTGAAAGAAACACAATCCAAATCAAACAAAAAACAAATCCACCTAACAAAAATTTATCTTCTGGAACACATCTAGATATAGACACATTATACTGACAGAAAAAAAAAACCAACACATACTGCACATGATTGTACTCTCATCCTCACTTCCCCTACAGAAATAAAACCTTGATTTTACTAAGGGCTTATAGAAATTAAAGAAACAAAGACAAGAGTGGTGGTCCAACTTCAAGGAAGGCTTCACAAGTTTTCTCTGCTCCAGAATCAGACTTCAATAAACTTGTGTTCACCAGGGCACATCACAAATTCATCATAATGGGAGTAAGATTTAAAATTCACAAGAAATCCTTCCTTTTTCATTATCTTCCACCATCATGGGTTTGTATGGAGTCACTACTTGTTTGGCAACATGGAGATGGGCCAGCATTGCTGCTCCTATAAGCAGTTCTCAAAACTTCCCCTGGCTCTGAGACTGACCTACCTCTAGCCAATCTGTTGCCTCTGCCATCACTGCTTAAGGAGATCTGCAGTGAAAGAGGAGATGGGGGATGGTAGAAGATGGAGGTGAACATGTGGACTCTGCAGCAAAGCAGGAAGGGATAGGGAACACCAGACCTGAGACCACCCTGCAGTCTACTGTGAGAGAGCAGCTTTGCCCCTGCAACCCATGAAGGGCAATGGTAGGACTTATAGTTTCCCACAGCTCCAGAAGCAGCCTGTGTCCGAAGGGGAAAATGCCCCTGGGCCAGCAGGTGCCTGTGTGAAGAGGCAGTCATGGTGCAGGCAATGCTGGAGTCCCTCTGAGCCCCATACAGGAGGCCGAGATGAGCTGCAGCCCTCCAGATGAATGTACGTTG